>NC_089596.1:87186210-87786210 GCF_019320115.1 Miscanthus floridulus | reverse complement strand
TTGTTGGAAACTTGGAACATAAAGATTAAAGTGAAGGAGGTAGTAATTAAATTCCAGAAAGAAGCTGAAAAATTCCTAGAGATAGATATTCGTCTCCTAAACGTATAAAACACACACACAATTTGCACATAGAAACACAAGGTGCGACCGGCATGAATGCAACAAACACGTTTCTATCTTATGATAAATTTTAAATTAATGAAATTTTTTATTTTCCTATGTTTTCATGAGCATATAAATTTCAAATTAATTCATTTTAGCTCTAATTCAAATTTTAGGGTGTTACAATTAGTTCTTGTTGCCTGAGGTATTTGCGAGAAGGAAAGGGAGGACCATGCATGCTTCGTGCAAATCTGAATGTTTGTGTTTGTGTGGCCTGAAATTGTTGTAGTCATGCATTTGATGGGTGCCGATATCCGTTCGTTCTGTGATGTGGAGACACCAAGAAAAAAAAAGGAAAATGATGACATCAGCAAATCAGTTAGCAACTCAAATGTATCTCTTGGATAAAGCTGAGGCGTAGTTAACCAGGACAGGTAAAGAAAATGATGGATGCCCGTGATGTCGATGTTCACCATACAAGCTTTATAACGTCGTGCGATCACGAGCTGCCTGGATTTGTCAAAAAGCTCGACAGCGACAGTGTGACAGAGAAGTGTGTAATCCCACCTGATCTTCTGAAACCGAGAGAAATTTAAGAGCTCCTTGTCTATACCTGTGGATCTAGATGTCAGTACCTGCTTGTTCTAAGCTGTGGATTAGGTGTTCGATTAACGTAGCAGTTTTTTCTTTTTTCGGAAAAAAATCTTGTACTTGCATATATGTTTTTTAAAAAAGAAAAGGAGCTTTAGGGTTTCTTGTTGGACTGACCTGGGCCTGGTAATGATAATAACAAAATCTTTGGGTTTAGGCCTTTCCGAGCCATTTGAAGCCTGTGTCGGCCCGGCCCGATGCCGATAACTTCGTATCGTAGCTGAATGGGAGGAAAAAGTCTACATTATCTCCCTTAACTTTTACGAAAGTCTGTTTTTTCTCCGTGAACTCTAAAACTGGGTAAACCACCTCCCTGAACTTTTAAAACCGTTCGTTTTATCTCCCTGGCCGGTTATAAACGGTTTTCAAATGCGGTTTTGTCTTTTTCTTATTTATTTATTTCGGCTGAATCTTTGAAAAATCATAGTAAATCACAGAAAATTATAAAATGAAAAATCCAATTTTATTGGACTCCACATGAGTAGATCTACGCAGTGAAGATATAATATAGTATGCTTTAGTAATTTTTTTTTGTTGTAGCTTTAGATCCATGCTTTTCCGTAATTAATTCATAGCTGCAGTTTCTATGGTCTAATTGTGGTGAAATTTTTATGGCGGGCTAATTATTGTATACTTAAACCATAGTAAAAATTTCATACTCATTGGATCATGTATAACTTAGTTATAGATTTATTTAGGTGAGTTAGTTAAAATATTTTTTAACAAACTCACCTAAATAAATCTATAGCTAAGTTATAATTTTTTTTCCACGCGGGCAAACCCATTTCCATTAGAGATAACGGAAATACACAGCATTCCGAAGATTACAGACAGTCAGACAGAAGACTGAAAAGAATTTCCAGGAGTAGCAGACTACCACCAGAACGGCTAAGCACGGCTCAAAAGAAACAGCCACCTAACAACCACCAGGAACCATTCGACCAGAAACCACAGTGAAAATAACAAGTTTTTCTACTGAACCAAAACAAGACTAAACTGCTAACTAACAGTGTCTATTCATCCAAAAAGGCCACACCACAGCCAGGAACCATCTCGGGTTCTGTCTTCTGAACAAGCACTCTCCACGCTCTTGGTGCCCGCACAGCGCATGGGAGTTAAGCAGAATCATCAGCTTGATCAGATCGTTCACCATCTTCAAGGAGCAACTGATTCACCTGTATTGTGGTTTGAGCCGCAAGAATTTCCTTGGCGACTCTGAGCATAGTGTTTGCGCCCTCCACCAGCTGATCTGTCCAATTCTGCAAATAAACCTGACCAATAAACCATGAGCGCATAAGCATGACATATTATTTCCAATAGGGTTTTTAACACTTTCCCCTTCAAATGCAACTTTGTTTCTGCATTTCCAAATAGCCCAGCAAATAGCTGCCACCCCCCAAGGATGAAATTTCTTGCCAAACAGGAACCACTTCTCACACCATAACCAACACTGCTCGAGATTCATAGGAACATTAGAAGCGCCAAAGCATTTGGCAACTACAACCCATATAATCTTAGCAACAGGACATTGAAAAAAAAGATGAGAAACAATCTCAATTGATGAATTGAATCACAGAACACACAACTGGGGCCCAGTTTAGATCCGAAATATTTTGCAAAATGCAACTGTAGCGCTTTTCGTTGTTATTTGGCAATTAGTGTCCAATCATAGTCTAATTAGGCTTAAAAGATTCGTCTCGTGGATTTCGTCTAAACTGTGTAATTAGTTTTATTTTTTATTTATATTTAATGCTTCATGCATGTATCCAAAGATTCGATGTGACGGGGTATCTTGAAAAATTTGACAAAATGAAGTGGAACTAAACAGGCCCTGGGATCACCTCGCCACTTCCTCTTTCTTAGATTTTCTCTAGTCAAAATAGCATCGTTTGCTAAAAGCCATAAAAAGATTTTAATCTTCTCTGGGATTTTCCCTTTCCAAATTCGTTTGTGATACAAACCAGTGGTAGAGCTGGTCAAAGCATCATACACTGATTTAACAGTGAATCTTCCTTTCTTACCTATTCTCCATAGAACCGTATCATTTCTATCAGATAACATGAAGCTCGAAGTGTCATGCAGAATATTGTTCCAGCTAGTTCTCAGTTCCTCAAACAGCCATCGCCTAAAAGTAACTGACATCCCACCAAAAAACTGCGCAACAGTGATGTTTTTGTTTTCACACAGTTCAAACAACACCAGAGCAGATACATGTAGAGGCTCCTTATATATCCAGGGATCAAGCCAAAACCTAGTTAAATTCCCATTCCCAATGGATATACCTGTTAGTTGATCTCCTCCATGGGTCCTTGCTTCTGCTCCCTGATCGGGGGAGCCCAACCCTAATCCGGTTGGTGGGCCCCTGTCACACAGCACACATAAAAGGAAGGTGGGGATGAGGGGCTCGGATAACAAGGTTGAACGGAGCCGCCACCCACCTACAGAGAATACCCTAAACCGATCCTAAAGAGTGCTGTCAGTGACGGGATGTGCTCCACCACCGCCGTCGCACCTCTACAGGGCCACCACCGGACCAAGGCAGTACCACTACGGTCACCACAGCGTCACTGGATCTTCACCGGGCCGCTGGTGATCGTCTCCACGGCGCTGGACGCCTACTGCGTCGACGGCATCGGCGTCTACGCTTGCCGATGCGCTGAACAGAGAAGGTGAGGAGTCTTCCCACCTCTACGGGTTACACAGAGGTACGAATCTACGTTCCTAACAATGGTATCAGAGCCTGATTGCCTCTGTATCCCTAACCCTAACCGGGTAAAAGAAGAAAGAAAAACCACCGCCACCGCGCGGGGGGAAAAGATGATAGCACCGCTGTTCTACACCGGCGCACGGCAAGAACATAAGAGATCCGTGTTCGGATCAGAGAAGAAGAAGAAAAGAACAAGATCCATTCGGATCAGAGAAGAAGAAGAAAAGAACAAGATCCATTCGGATCAGAGAAGGGCTTCACTAACCCTAACCCGCGTAGAAAGCTCGGGGAAGAAGAAGAGAAAAGAAATGAACACTTCCTTTCGGATCTAAAAACAGAAGGGGTTCACGGACCCTAAACCCGTAAAAGCCTTCAACGGGGAAGAGAAACAGTACCTAGAAAGTATCCCCATCTCGATCTTGAATCCAAAAGAGAAGAAATCAAAGAAAAGAAAGGAAGGAAAGAAAAGAACAGGGGTCGGCACACGAACCCTAACCCTAATCCCCACCTTCGGTTCGGAAAACAGAGATCAATCCAAATTGGAGAAAGGAAAAGGGGAAGAAGGGGAAGGAATCAGTATCGAGGAAGAACCCTAGCATCTCGATCTCGAATCAAACAAAAAGAAAACACGGATCGGGTTCAACCGAACCCTAACCCTAGATCTCCTTTTTGGGTGAACAAGCGAAAAGAAAAGAAAGAAGATATAAATCAAATCCGAAAGGGAAAAAGAAAGGGAAAAGAACGGAAAAACCTCGCCGGGCGTCGGGAAAACCCTTCGCCGGCGCGGGAGAAGAAGGGCGCCGCGGCCAGGCCGCTCGACGGCGGCGCGCTCACTTGTTGGGGAGCACGCGCGCCGGCGAGGGGGCCGGCGACGGCGCCATGGCCGCCTCGCTCCACCGCCTGCTCGCTCGCTGCTTCGCTCGGGAGCCGAGTCGCTGCGCTGAGGTAGAGAGAGGAGAGAGCGGCGAGCGAAGAGAGAGAAGGGCAGGGGGCGAATGGCGCTAGGGTTACGGGGAGCCGAGCGACGCTGGGTTTTTTGACCGGCCGAAACGCCCGCTCGGCCGTCCGATTGGAATCAATGGCACCGGTTGATCGGGCCGGCTTTCAGCCCAGGCGGGCGCGAGTGACAGGCTGCTTTGCCGGCCCAGGCCCAGGTTGCAGCCTGGGTCAGCGCGGCGCACGCGCGCGAGAGTGAGAAAGAATGATGGGCCGAGCCACTGTGGCAGTTCCAGCCCAATCAAAGAATAGTGAGAAATCGTTTTTTCATTTTCCAGTAAATAAGTTTTTATTTCCTGGAAAATGAATGAATGGCTCAAAAGAAAAAAAAAATAGAAAAGTAATTTTTCCCCGTGGGTAAAATTCAAGAAATTGAGTAAGTACATTCTCCAGTGATTTTGAACAGACGCGATATTTAACTGGAGAAAAGGAAAGTTTTTCCAGTAAATGTTTATTTCCTAGAAATTGATTAATGGATTAAAGGAAATAGAAAAAGCAATTTTCCCCGTGGGTAAAATTCAAGGAAAAGAGAGTTTTTCCACAGCCAAAGAAATGTTTATTCTCCAGTTAATTTGTACCAACGTGATATTTAATTGGAGAAAAAGAAAGTTTTTCCGCTGCTAAAGAAATTGTTGATTCTCCTGTTATTTTGAACCAATGTGGTATTTAATTGGAGAAAAAGAGTTTTGATATGATTATGATGTTGTTATTTTCTGACCAACGTTGTTAATAACAATATCATAATTTTAATGATTTATGCATTGATTCTACTTCTGCCCACCGGTGATGTAGAATTAGTGTATAAGAAAAGTTGATAATATTAATGATTTATGCATTATTTCTACTTCTGCCCAACGGTGATGTAGAATTAGTGTACAAGAAAAGTTGATAAAGTTAAAGATTTATGCATTAATTCTATTTCTGCCCAACGGTGATGTAGAATTAGTGTATAAGAATAGTTGTGTGTTTTGATTTTGACCAACGTTGAAATCAAGGCATGCAAATGGTGTTAATTTTATGTTAAGAAAAGTTTTGACCTGGTTTTCATCTTGTCTAAGGTGGACTGGGTAGTCACCTCACCGTGTTTCACTAAGATTGTGGCGCCAGTGAGGGAGACAAAAGAGAATGATGCCACTTGGGCAACTAAAGAAAGGGATTTTGAATCCCAAAAGATGTCCTATGACTGTTGAACATAGGAAGTGTGTCACTACCAACAAGAAATATTTGGCTGTGATAAAGAACATGATTGAACCTGCAATTGTGGGCTCAATCCCAGAGTGTGACACGGTCACCGAGTACCTTGATAGAATACAGAGTCAGTTCACTGGCTCTTCAAAGACATATGCTACCTAGCTGATAAAGTAGCTGGTGACAGAGTGTTACTCTGATAATGGTGGCATAAGAGAGCTCACGATGCGTTGTCGAAATTATGGCACTGTCGTTCAGGCCATATTTCGAGGGGGAGAATAGAAAGACTAGTTAAGAATGATATTCTCAAGAATGATATTCTTCCTCCATTAGAGCTCTTAGATTAAGTTCAATGCAGGGAATGCATAAAAGAAAAGTATGTAAAGAAGATTAAGGAAGATGACAAACGAAGCGCAGGAATTTTATAGATTATTCACACAGACATCTATGGTCAGCTTTCCTGTAAAGAGTGTGGATGGTTATGATTTGTTCATAACATTCACATATGAGTACTCCCATTATGGCTATATTTATCCAATCAAAGAAAGAAAAGATGTACTGGATAAATTCAAGATATTAAAGATTAAGATAGTCAGGTCTGACCGTGGGGGAGTACTGCGGTCGGCATATCCTAAAAGAATGGCATAGTAGCCCAGTACTCTATACCGGGTGAACCTCAGCAGAATAGAGTAGCTAAAAGAATCAATCGTACCCTGATGGATATGGTGGGCAGTATGATAAGTTACTCCACCTTACAGTTGAGCCTGTGGATGGAGGCATTAAAAACCTCATTCATATTCTCAAAAGAGTACCAAGTAAATCGGTGCCTAAAACACCGTATGAGTTGTGGATAGAAAGTGTACCCTCACTAAACCACTTGCGTGTGTGTGGGGGAGCCCTGCTGAGGCTAAAGTATTTAACCTAGATATTAGGAAGTTAGATCCCAAAATAGTAAGGTGCTATTTCATTGGCAACACAGAAAAGTCAAAAGGTTTTCATTTTCCACTATCCAGAGAGACATACAAAGTTTGTGGAAACGAGACACGCTGTTTTCCTAGAGGATGAAAAGATGAGGGGGAGCATGGTAGCTCGAGAAATTGTCCTCGAAGTGAAGCGGGTGTATGCGTCCACTCCAATGATTCATGAGCCATTTTCTCACTACCTGCTATAGCTGCACCGATAGTGCTAGATACTGTGGTGCCAGCACCTATTGTTATCCCACCTGTGGCAACAATGAATGACGATGAGGAACCTGTTCCTCAGGATCCTATAGAACCTATTGCCACACATGAGGGGGAGCAACAATAGTCTCAAACAAAAGTTGTGCCAAATGTGGAGGCCCCTAGAAGGTCTCAAAGAGTTAGAAAAGCAGCTCTTTCTGCTGATTATGAAGTGTATAACACTAAGGAATTTCAAATGGAGGATGATCCCACCTCATTTGAAGAAGCCATGAGAAGTGATCATTCATCAAAGTGGCTTAAGGCCATGGAAGATGAAATGAAATCGATGAATGTCAATAAAGTTTGGGATTTGGAAATAATTCCTAAAGGAGTCAAAACAGTAGGCTATAAATGGGTCTACAAGACTAAACATGACTCTCAAGGGAATATAGAGACATATAAAGTGTGACTTGTGGCAAAAGGCTTTATGCAAAGAGAAGGGATTGATTACAATGAGACCTTTTCTCTAGTCTCATGTAAAGTTTTCTTCAGAATCATAATGGCATTAGTGGCACATTACGATTGAGAATTACATCAGATGGATGTAAAGATGGCATTTCTCAACGGAGACTTGGAGGAAAATGTTTACATGGCACAACCGAAAGGTTTTGTCATGGAAGGAAAAGAACGAATGGGATGCCACCTAAAGAAATCCATTTATGGATTAAAGCAAGCTTCAAGACAGTGGTACTTGAAGTTTGATCAGTCAATAAAGAATTTTGGGTTTTAAAAGAGAATGTAGAGGACAATTGTGTCTATGCAAAGTTTAAGAAAGGGAAGTTTATCTTCCTTGTCCTGTATGTGGATGCTATCTTACTTGCTAGTAGTGATGTTAGTCTACTACAGGATTCAAAGAAGTTTTGTCCTCAAAACTTGATATGAAAGATCTTGACGAAGCCTTGTTCGTTCTAGGGATCGAGATTCACTGAGATAAAAGAAAAAGGGTATAATGACTGTCACAAAAGGCATACATGGAAAAGATCTTAAAGAAATTTAGTATGCACAAATGTAGTCCCTCACCTGCTCCTATAGTCAAGGGCGACAGATATGAGGATTTTAAATGCCCCAGGAACCAATATGAGCTCAATCGATAAAGTGAAAGTGGTTCCATATGCTTCAGCTGTCGGAAGCTTGCAACATGCTCAAGTATGTACGTGCCCTGACTTAGCATTTGTTACCGGGTTTTTTACTTGACAGATTCTAGAGCTATTCTGGAATAGAATACTGAAATTGATAAAGAAAGTCTTGCGTTATTTGTAAGGAACGAAAGGCCTCATGATGACATATAGAAGATCTGATTCACTCCACATGGTGGGATATTCAGATTCTGATTATGCGAGAGTGAATGCATATCCAGACGTGGATTTTCTATCATCTCGCAAAGGAGAGCTATTTCATGGAAAAGCTCAAAGCAAACTGTCACTACATCGTCCACAATGTATGATAGTTTGTAGCATGTTATGAGGCAACGGGCAGGTGAACTGACTAAAGAAGTTCATACCCGGTTTGAAGGTGGTTGACGACATCTATAGACCACTTAAAGTTATACTGCGATTATAATCTGGCAGTACAGTATGCTCACAACATAAGTTAAGTGGTGCTGCCAAACACATTGACATAGAGTATTATGTTGTGAAAGATAAAGTCTAGGATCAAGTCATGAGTCTTGAGCATATAAGTACAGAAAAGATGCTCGCGGATCCGCTTACAAAAGGCTTACCACCCAACATGTTCAGAGGACATGGTGTTCAGAGAACATATAGCTAGCATGGGTTTAAGAGAAAGCCTATAAAATTCCTAGACAAAAGAAGGCCCAAAGATAAGTATCTATTTCAGAACAGAGTAGTGAGTTGTAGCTGTTAAGTCTATCGGCAATGGACCGTGATGATGAGACATGCTCTATGAGCTAATCTGTAATGGAATGAACAAAAGTAAATGATATGAAAGTGAAATATGGAATGAGATCAAGGGGGAGAATGTTAGTTGATCTCCTCCAATAGGCCCAACGGCCTAATGGGCCCTTGCCTCTGCTCCCTGATTGGGGGAGCCCAACCCTAATCCGGTTGGTGGGCCCCTGTCACACAGCACACATAAAAGGAAGGTGGGGATGAGGGCTCGGATAACGAGGTTGAATGGAGCCGCCACCCACCTACAGAGAATACCCTAAACCGATCCTAAAGAGTGATGCCAGTGACGGGATGTGCTCCACCACCACCGTCGCACCTCTACAGGGCCACCACCGGACCAAGGCAGTACCACTATGGTCACCACAACATCACTGGATCTTCACCAGGCCGCTGGTGATCGTCTCCATGGCGCTGGACGCCTACTGCACCGATAGCATCGGCGTCTACGCTTGCCGATGCGCTAAACAGAGAAGGTGAGGAGCCTTCCCACCTCTACGGGTTACACAGAGGTACGAATCTATGTTCCTAACATTACCTCTACCCTGTAAATAGATGTCCTTTACTTTGAGTAAATCAGACCAAATCGGAGAATCATTCAATCTATGGCAAACCTCATGAATCGATTTAGTTCTCAAGTATTTATACTTTATAATATCTTGCCACAAGCCTTCTTCTTTTTCTAACCTCCACCACCATTTGCACATTAAACTGATATTTAGTTTCCTTAAATCTTTGATCCCTAAACCACCTTTCTTTTTACTTTTACAAATTGTTTCCCACTTAATCAAATAATATTTCTTCTTTGTCCCACCTCCTTGCCAGAAAAAGTTCTTCTAGTCTTATCCAAGCTATTGATAGTTGACTTAGGAAGCAGATAAACCGACATATGATAAACTGGGGAGTTATTCAAACTAGCACTTATGAGGGTTGACCTCCCAGCTATAGACAGGGTTCCACCCTTCTAGACTTCCAATCTTTTATTACCTTTCTCCACTAATGGCAACCAGTCACTAACTTTCAATTTGCTTGGACTATCCGGCACCCCCAAATACTTGATTGGAAAAAGACCAACTTGGCAGTTAAAAATTTCAGCATATTGATTACCCCAGTTTTCCTCATCATTAATCATAAGAATTTCGCTTTTGTTAAAATTAATTTTCAACCCAGCAAACATTTTGAAAAAGGTACAGTAAGAGTTTCATATGAGTAGCACCCTCCAAATCATGTTTAAGAAAGAGGATAGTATCATCCGCGTATTGCAAAATCGCCACACCATTATGTATGATATGACTTATCAATCCAGTAATTAAATTGCTTTCCTGAGCTTTGTGCACCATTCTAGTCAAACAGCCAGCCACGAAATTGAATAGAATTGGTGACAATGGATCACCTTGCCTAACCCCTTTGAAGCTTTTGATATAAGAACCAATCTTGTTATTCATCTTTACACTAATAGTACCGCCAGATACAACTTGTTTGATCCAATAACACCATTTACTATGAAAACCCCTTCTTTCCATAAATTCAAAAAGCAATTTCCAGTTCACTTTGTCGTACGGTTTCTCAAAATCTAGCTTCAGAATTATTCCAATTTCTTTCCTTCTTTTCGTTTCATGTATGATTTCATGTAAACACATAATTCCTGACATTATATTTCTATTTTTCATGAAGGCAGTTTGAGTATTATGAATCAATTTATCAGCCAACGACTCTAGCCTAAGGGTCAATGTTTTTGTAATTAGTTTGTATAGACAATTCAATAAACAGATTGGTCTAAACTGTTGTATTCTCGAAGCTTCTTTAATCTTTGGTAACAAAGTGATGATCCCATAATTAATTCTGCTAGTGTCAACTCTCTGATTGTAAAAATCATCAAATAATTGTAAAATATCTACCTTCACAATGTTCCAACAGCTTTGATAAAACTCAATAGGGATTTTATCTAGTCCTGCAGCTTTGTTTTTTTTCATCTGATCAAGGGCGTCTTTGATTTCTTTTTCAGTAAAAGGTTTACACAAAGATTCATTGTCACTTGAAGAGACTCTAGGAATATTTTCCCAAATTTTAGGGTCCATTTGAACCTCATATTCAACTGGTGGACCAAAGAGATCAGTGTAATATTCAGATGCATGCTTTAAAAGGTTTTCATCCCGTTCAATTAATTGGCTGTCGCATTCCAGACTTATTATATTATTCTTCCTTTTTCTACCATTTGCACATTTGTGAAAATATGACATGTTGTTTTCACCTTTAAGAAGCCAAGTTTGATGTGATCTTTCACACCAATATATTTCTTCTTGTTCCAAACTTTTTAAATTTTCAATCAACAACCAAGTTTTTCTATCAATTTGGTCAGTAGATAAACCAACTTCCTCCTCAATAGACTCGAACATACCCAATTCACTCTGGTAATCTTTTCTTTTTTTCCTCATTTCTCCTTGCAAATTAAAACCCCAGCCTTTAAAGAACTGTTTAATTAACTTGAGCTTTTGCTAAATTCTATCAATTGTAGTCTTAGCTTTGCAAGGCTTATTCCAAATCTTATCAACAAGAGTAAAAAATCATATTTTTTAAGCCAATTAAGATCAAATTTGAATTGTACATGAGGCAGATTGTCACATTTTCCAGTAGAAATAATCAATGGATTATGATAAGAAACCTCCCAAGGTAACTTATTCACAATTGCTTGAGGAAAGATGTCCTCCCACTCCTGTGTCATCAAAATTCTATCTAGTTTTTTTAACATAGGGGATCCTGGTTGTTAGACCAAGTAAAAAGACCACCATTCATAACCAATTCTCTCAATTCATATGAATCAAAGAGTTAAATAAAGCAGTGTGCCTATGCACTCCATCCATTGTATTATTTTATTTTAGGTACATAATGATATTGAAATCACCTCCTATAAGCATGGGTTCAGTATTGCTTGCATAGAAATGGGATAATTCGGCTAAGAAGGACATGTTATTCTCATCATGAGCCGACCCATAAACTACCAACAAATTCCATTTTAACCTCAAAACTTTATCCCAAAGGTTCATTTGAATCATAAACTCGCCTTGTTTAAAAGAACCGACATCAAAACGTTCTATCAACACCCCTACTAAAATACCACTAGATTTCCCTTTGAAAGCATTCCACAACCAAAGGTAATCCTGATTCATATCAAATTTTCTTAATAATGAATCTTCACATTCCCCAATCATAGTGTCTTGTAAGCCCACAAAATGGAGTTTATATTCAAGAATAAGGTTTCTTAAGAAAGTAGAGACCCCCCTTTTCCTAAGGCCTCTACAGTTCCAGATTAGGCCTTGGACTACCATTTTTTTCTTTGTTTTTCCTTTTATTTAGATTCATAGGAATGCAGATATTCCTTGAATCTTGCAAGCCAAGATCTTCCTGGTCTTGCTTCCTCCTCCCTGGGGAGAATATGAATTTCTTCATGTTAGATGATTTTTTATGTGATTGTTGAATCAACATTTCATTCACATAAGACTCATCTTGACACGAACTATTTTGGCAAACTCGGATTTGACTACATTAGCAAAGGATTTGGAAGTAGCCCCTTTCCACAGATGGCCAACAAACCGAGCTAGATTGGGACAGTGGGAGGTGAGTGGTGATGGTGGTTGAGGAGATTGGGAACCCAGATTAGGGTTATGCGAACCCTCAATCTAAAATTGGGATGGATCCTAGATGAGACTCGATGCGGTCGACACCCCTGTATGGTGACCCGATCCAAAGTCATCCCTGACCTCCAGCTTACCCTCACTACTACTAGATTGACCTATCACCAATGCCTCTATCACCGCCGGTATCATTAGCCATTGTGTTGCGGGCCACGCGGCCTGCTAACTAATCAGTGCCTTGAGACACCTCGGGGTTATAAACCCGACAGTAGCCCCCGAACATTTTTGTGATCGCGAAGTGATCGTGAAAGCGCTGAAAGGTGTGCACATTGAGCGTGGGTTCGTAGTTGCGCTATTGGCGCGAGGTCACCGAATAGCAAGGGTGTTCTTTTTGGATTTTTTCGAGGAGTCATTTCCCCGACCTCTCTTTAGCTCGATCGTGAGGATTTTTTGCGATTGTGCGTTGGCTCATAGGTCTTGGACCTTCTGTCTCTTCCGTGTGACCAAGCCATGATCTTACTTTGGGTTCCACATTGTGCATCACCCCAGCCTCTTGCTTCGTCGATCTCTCCCAGAGAGGTCACGGACCCCTGATGGTTTATGAGTCTCTAGAGACGGCCTTAGGTCAGAGACCTTGGTCATAGGGCGGAGTTGGTCGGGGCTTGTCCCTGACCCTTTTTGGGGTCATGGGGACCTGACTCCATTTTTCCCTGGTGCCCTTGCCGACCCCGAGAGGTCATGTTGCCTTGTTACAGGTGGGTTCGGTTTCACCCCACGTGGGGAGAGTCATGTCCACCGTAACCACATGATCAAAGCGGTGCACATCGTCGGGGTCTATGGGTAATCCGAGTGGTACCCAATATCCTCCCCAATCAACATGGAGTTCGACTGTGCCTCACGCGAGACGTCCCATAAATCATCGGGAGTCAATCCTGGTGGTCCCTAGCTGCCTCCATAGTGACCAGAGGGCAAGATGCCTCCCCCTAGAGGGGTCAACCCAGGAGACTTTGAAGTGGACAACTCAGACATAGGGAGAGTTGGTCATGTGGCTCCGCACCACCGACTAGAGCCATGGGGGCCCATCTCCTCCCTACCCCTATCCCTTTTGTGGCCTTGATCCCTTCTAAGGACCGACCTGATAGAGAGTTTCCGAAGCATGACACAGAGTCATGGTTGTGGAGGCCTGCTCGGCGCGTGAAGCTGGTGAAAGGTCCTAATGGCTAGAGGGGGGTGAATAGCCTATTAAAAATTTCTACAACAATACTTAGCAAACCGGTTAGACAAATATGAGGCAAAGCGAGTGTTGCGCTAGCCTACTAAAAATGCAAGGCACCTGCCACAATTCTAGTTTCTATAGTCTCTATCCACATAATGGCTATGTCACTACACTAAGTTAGTGTGCTCTCAAAGGCTAACTAAAGAGCCACACTAACCAAACTAACAAGCTCTCACGACTAGCTACACTAAAGAGCTTGACAACTAGTTTGTGGGAATGTAAAGAGAGAGAGCAAGATGGTTATATCGCCGAGTTGAGGAATGAACCAATCAATCATAAGAATGAATACCAATAAAGACCAATCACCTCGAAATAAAATAATGACACAATGATTTTTATCGAGGTTCACTTGCTTGCCGGCAAGCTAGTCTTCATTGTGACGATTCACTCACTTGGAGGTTCATGCGCTAATTGGCATCACATGCCAAACCCTCAATAGGGTGCCACACAAACAACATAAGATTAGGATCACACAAGCCACGAGCAATCCACTAGAGTACCTTTTGGCTCTCCACCGGGGAAAGGTCAAGAACCCCTCACAATCACCACGATCGGAGCCAGAGACAATCACCAACCTCCACTCGATGATCCTCGCTGCTCCAAGCCATCTAGATGGCGGCAACCACCAAGAGTAACAAGCGAATCCTACAGCAAAACACAAACACCAAGTGCCTCTAGATGCAAATACTCAAGCAATGCACTTGGATTCACTAATGAATCAATGATGGAGATGAGTGGGAGGGCTTTGACTGATCTCACAAGGTTGCTATGTCAATGCAAATGGCCAAGAGAGTGAGCTTGCGCTGGCCATGGGGCTTAATTAGAGAGCCCCCATGAATAGAGACATTGGCTCCTCTGTCCAGTGAAACACGGGTGGACCGAACACGCCGGTCAGGTTGACCGGACGTAGGACCCCAATGTCCGGTCGCCCGATGCTCGCCACATGTCATTAGCCTCAAATGCTGAGCGCCCAATCTTAACGACTACTCTGCTTCGTGCCACGTGTTAAGTTGCGATCGGACGTACTACTTAAAGTGATCGAACGCTCCATCACTGGAGTCCTGTCATTTCCATTAAGGTTCTAGAGAGGCAAAATCATGACCGGATGTGTCTGGTCCACCATGACTAGACATGCTGGTGCGTCTGCTCCTCCTCTTCTCTGTGCGCTGCCACGTCAGCAGGACCATACGTTGAATAGTGTTTAGCCAGAGTATGGGCACCTGCATTCGGTCTTAGGCCGAGAGTAGCCCAATCACACCACTGATTTTATAAATGACCGAACGCTGCTCCCCTGAGTCCGGTCACCATGTGACCGGCGTCCGATCACTGTTTTTCAGGGACTATCACCTCCTTCACTTCACCAACTTCACTACCCTTGCTCAAATGTGCCAACCATCAAGTGTACCACCTTGTGCACATGTGTTAGCATATTTTCACAAATGTTTTCAAGGGTGTTAGCACTCCACTAGATCCTAAATGCATATGCAATAAGTTAGAGCATCTAGTGGCACTTTGATAACTGCATTTTGATATGAGTTTCACCCCTCTTAATAGTACGGCTATCGATCCTAAATGTGATCACACTCGCTAAGTGTCTCGATCACTAAACCAAAAAAACTCCTATCAATTTCACATCTGCCTTGAGCTTTTTGTTTTTCTCTTTCTTCTTTTCCAAGTCCAAGCACTTGATCATCACCATGACATCACCATCATCATGATCTTCACCGTTGCTTCACCACTTGGAATAATGCTACCTATCTCATGATCACTTAGATGAACTAGGTTAGCACTTAGGGTTTCATTAATTCACCAAAACCAAACATATTTTCCATGTGTAATTGATGACACCATCAATCTTCCCCTTTTTGGTAATTGATGATAACCCTTACACAAAGATATGAATTGAAATTTAATTGAATCCATGTTGCTTGCCCAAGCATATTACCATGTGTAAAAGGATATGGACAAGTTTCATGAACCCCATATGGTAGCGATTGCTCCCCCTACATATGTGCTAAGAGTTTGGATTGTAGCTTGCACATATGCTTAGATAGGAAATATAGGGGACAATGTCTACCAAATAATGCTAAGGTATAAAAGACAGACCTTTGAAGCGTGATACCAATCTGAGTGCACCAATATATCATCCTTAGCACCATTAGTAACTAGACATACACAAAAACTAGAATACCCCATGAGATCAATATTAGAAGCAAGGGTCTAGTTTCCATAAAATGAACATAAGTCTAGTTTTTTAACCTATGCATGCTAGTTTTTCATTTCATCATTCAACCCTATAACTAGCATACACCACACAAGCGTGGATATTGAAATTTAAAACTTGTGTCATACAAGCAAATATATGAAATGCACATTCAAATGCACCATACAAGTTCATGAGCTTGCTCCCCCTACTTGTGTGCTTAAAATTTTAATTGATCCCCTTCCTTTGTCATATCTCTCCCCCCATGTCAAATTCTCCCCCTATCACTTATGTCTTTGTTTCTCTCTCCCTTTGTTGTCTTTTCACTATCTTTGTACACTATTTCTCCCCCTTTGTCATCAATGACCACAAATGTTCAAAATGTAGATAGGTTGAGATTATCAATGTCAATCAATGGGGTGAGGACCATTTTTCCAAATTTGGTTCAATCTAGAACATTTGCTAAAGATATTTAACTTAGTTTGATCCAAGGACAAGCTTCTTCACACCTCCAAATAAGGGTTATCTTGTAGCATGTTGAGTTAAACACTTATAGCTCATTTTCTAGATCAAACACTAGGTTTATAAGCCCACAAACATGTCATATACTACCACTAGACCAAATTAAGCATAGAAGCAATAGTGGTACCATACAAACATCAAAATCATTTGATTTTCATGAATGAGCCTATTAAATATGATAGATGACTAGATGCACTAAACATGTCCTTAGCAAGGATGTATGCCATGCCAATTAACCTTTACCTTGGATTGCTCGAAGAAGAGGCATTTCATATAAGTGAGGGGTGCATCAACACATATTTGAGAAATCCAATATATTCAACTTATTCCTTAGCTTGCAAAACATTTTCTCATCCAATGGCTTGGTGAATATATTGGCAAGTTGATCTTCAGTGTCTACACTCTCAATACAAATGTCTCCTTTTTGTTGGTGATCTCTTATGAAATGGTGGTAGACATCAATGTGCTTTGTTCTTGCATATTGAACCGGATTGTTGGTTAACTTGATTGCACTCTCATTGTCACGTAGCAATGGCACTTTCTTGAACTTGATTCCAAAGTCACTCAAAGTGGCCTTCATCCAATGTATTGTGCACAACAACTACCGGCGGATATGTATTCAACTTCGGCGGTTGATAATGCAACACTATTTTACTTCTTTGATGACCATGAAATTAGTGATCTTCCCAACAATTGACATGTGCTCGAGGTGCTCTTCCTTTCAACCTTGCATCCCGCATAATCCGAGTTAGAGTAACCAACTAGCTAAAAAATTACTCCTTTGGGATATCACAAACTAACATTTTGTGTATGCTTCAAGTACCTCAATATTCTCTTTGTAGCCTTTAAATGACTTTCTCTTGGTGAGGCTTGAAATCTTGCACATATGCCTACACTAAACATGACATCCGACCTTGATACGGTCACATAAAGTAGGCTTCCAATCATAGACTGATATAATTTTTGATCCACCATATTGCCACTTGCATCACTATCCAAATTGCCATTTGTCCCCATTGGCGTGCTAATGGCTTTGCCATCACTCATGCCAAACTTCTTGAGTATGTCTTTGATGTACTTGCCTTGACTCACGAATGTACCATTCTTCAATTGCTTGATTTGAAGACCAAGGAAGTAACTTAACTCTCCAATCATGGACATTTCAAACTCATTATCCATCATCTTTCTAAATTCTTCACAAAAGTCTTGATTGGTTGATCCAAATATGATATTGTAGGACACGTGGACGCCTAAGAGGGGGGGGGTGAATTAGGCAACTTAAAATTCTAACTCAAAACTATGGCCTCTTTTTCTACCTCTAGCAAAACCTATGCAAAAGATAATCTATCTAGATGTGCAACTATGGTTTTGCTAGTGTGTTGCTATCTCTACCATAAATGATAATAAAATGATCAATATAAATGCGGAAGCTTAAAGAGCAAGGTAGAGATATGCAAACTCCCGTCGACGACTCCGGTATTTTTACCGAGGTATCGAGAAGCGCGCAAGCTTCCCCCTAGTCCTCGTTGGAGCCCCTCGCAAGGAATCCCTTGCAAGGGCCAAGCTCCCGGTCGGGTAACTCCGTGGATAGCCTCGGGCCTTCCCCACACGCAAGTGGGTCTCCGATGTGCCTTCCGGCAAGCCTCTCCTAGATGCTCCCCGCCGTCTTCACTATCAAGCTTTCGGCCGAAACGCCGCGGGCCTTGTTCCCTTCAGTACACGGTGTCGGCCGCACCACAAATGCGGTTGGTGCGATCTCGCAAGACTTCAAGCCCCTCCGATGTACAACTCTTGTGCTCGCAAGCACGGGGTGGCAAGAGGTATGCAAACCTCACTAAACACTAGGCATACACCTAGAGCAAGCGCATAAGCGGTGGTCTAATCAACCTAAGCACTTCACAAAGCACCTACGCTAATCACCTGATGGAACACTAAGCACTATGCAAGTGGAGATCACTAAAATGGTGTATCAACACCCTTGGTATGTTTCCTCAGCTCCACACACTCCAAATGGCCGGTTGGGGGTTGTATTTATAAGCCCCACTGAGAAAGTAGCCGTTGGGGTCGAACTCCCGCAAATCTGCTACTGACCGGACGCTAAATCGTCCTGACCGGACGCGTCCGGTCGTCCCGACCGTTGCAGCCATGAACCACCGATCGGACGCTGCCAGCGTCCGGTCGCCTGCCACCGGACGCGTCCGGTCGCAGTTTCGCGCGCCTGGAACCTCTCTGTACTTGATCGGACGCTGCGTTTCTGCGTCCGGTCGGTTGCCACCAGCGTCCGGTCCTCACGTCCGGTCGCCTGTCTGCCGAGCCACCGGTCCAGCGTTCGGTCGCGCTTTCAGCGTCCGGTCCAGCGTCCGGTCGCCTCTGCGAGCTCGTTTTTTCGCGATCTTGCGTACGGCTTGGTTCCTATCTTCATGCTTGGACTTTGCTTGATATCTTAGGTCTTTTCTTGTGCTTCTAATGTCTTGCTTGAGGTGTTGATCATCGGATCATCACGTCGCCTTCGTCCAAGTCACGTCTTGCACCTTATTGGACTACAAAACAAACACTTATAAATTCATTAGTCCAATTTGGTTGTGTTGGTCATCAAACACCAAAATCCAAAGTAAATGGGCCAAGGGTCCATTTTCCTTACAATCTCCCCCTTTTTGGTGATTGATGCCAACACGACCAAAGCAAGCAAATAACAAAATTTTTAATTTAAAAACTATCTACTTGCTAGGATGCAATGCAAGGGGCAAGGTTTTATGTTGCTAAGAGATACTACATGAAAGACTATGATACCAATTGAAGACCTAGCTTGCCCTTGCAAATGTCCCCATGTGGCATTATGGATTAAAGTTTTGCTTCTTATTAATTCTCCCCATTACTTAAACTAATCCATAATCCACTATCCTCCCTTTCTTGGACCATTTCCATTTGTAAACATTAACTTAATGCATGCCTTTGGTCCTCCAAATTCTCCCCCTTTGGCATCAAACACCGAAAAGGAAGACATTAGTAGCACAAGAGAGGGTCAAACTTTGTGATCCTTTGTATGTAGAATTGGATAGATCACAAAATTTGACTCTCACATTATATAGACTAAGCTCCCCCTACATAAATGCATACATATGATAGAAAGCAAAGCATATGCATAATTGTCAAATTATTGCACAAAGGAGTTTAATCTATATAATGCATGGAGAAAGCATATATATATCAAAATAAAGTTAACATGATGATACTAAATGAAGAATGATGCTTAACTTTGGGGACTCTAATTTCCTTACAATGAGACTACTACACATGTGATAGGTTTGAGAAGTTGATACCATTTAAAAAGTGTTAGTCTCAAAGCATCCAAGTTGTAGAAATACTCCCCCTAAATATGTGCACACAAATATAGAATACATTGTAGAAATCATGCACATTGATTTTAGAATTAAAAAAAATACCACTTGAAAGATGACATCTCATGAATGTGAGAATCATTTTCAAAAGATATTCAGGAGAGATTATCTACAATTTGGCCTTTGGCACATATTTAATAAACAATTGTAAGATAAGCTATGTGCCTTGCTTCTAGACAATTTTAAACCATGTAGGTTTGCTCCAAGAGTTAAAAATGAAACCGAGCAATCCTACCATAAGATATACCTATTGTATGCATGGCAAATGATTTAAACATGTAAATGCAAACATAGGCATGAAGAGTAACTAGATGCTTAAAGATACTAATTGTAGGAAAATCTAATTGCAAGATGTACCAATTAAAAGTAATAACATCTAGTTACCTAACATGGGAAGGGGAATTTGGGTCCATAGTATTCACTAACCCACTTGGCAATGATTTTGTCCATCATGATGCACCCCATGAAATGCACTCATACTTTGCCAAGTCTCCAAATTCCCCATTTGCTGACGGACTTCTTACTTCCCTTTCGGGATCCAAACCTTCTTGGTGCTCTTCATGTTGGAAATGATTTCCTTTGGCACCCAAAAGCGTTTGATCCCATTGTTGGCTTGCTTGTTCACCTTGATGGCCACCACCTTGTCATTTTTCTTCTTCTTCAAGAGATAGGGTGTGGAGGCCTTCTTGTCCACCTTGTTGGTGTAGGTGTTGGAGAGCTTGCTTGTTTGCCTTTTTCTCCTTCTTCTTTGCTCCTCCCCCATTCTTCACCTTGCACTTCATAGGACTTGTGGCCTTCTTTGTGGCACACGTAGCAAACCACGATTTGTCCTTCATCAAGCTTCTTCACTCCCTTGACGGTGTTATCTTGATGAAGTTGGGTTTGCTTTGCCTTGCCTTTCACTTGAGTCAAGTCCTTGGTGAGGCGAGCTACTTCTTGCTTGAGTTGCTCATTTCTCTTTGCAACCTCTTGTGTGCATGTATCTACAATCACTTTCTCAACACAAGCTTGGTTGCACAAAGGTGAGTCTAAACATAAATCATTGCAAGAGGTAGATGCATCCTTTTTAATTATGTCATTTCTTTTAGATGCCTTGGTGGGGGTATTTTTGACGACCTCAAGATTAGCAACTTTATTTGTTAGCTCATCACAATGTTTGCACATGATTTCCATTTTAGCAAGCAAACTTTGATAATCATTTTGTGAGCTAGCTAACTTTTCTTTCAATTTTTCATTTTTCTTTGCAAGTTGCTTATCACTAATTGTGCATTCATTTGTTGTTGCACTAGCCTCAAGTTGCTCAATTTTAGTAGATAGTTCAACATTTAGATTTGCAAAGTTCTCATATTGTTCAAGCAAAGTTCTTGTATGCTTCTTGTGAACTACCTAGCTCTTCTTTTAAATTTTTGAGCTTCTTTTGTTGACTAGTGCAAACTTTAGCATATTTAAGATTTTGTTGCACAATTTCATGATAAGAAGGCATATCATCATCACTATCACTCTCACTAGAGGAAGAGCTTTCGTTACCTCGTGCCATAAGGCACATATGTGAAGAGCTAGATGATGAGTGCTTGCGCCCTCGCCTCTTGTGATGGTCTTCTTCACTTGAAGAATCATCCCATGACCTTATTGATGTGAGGGCTTTGTTCTTGCACTGCCTTCTTCTTTGTCTTGGGTGTGGGCTTGTTTGGACAAACTTCCACAAAGTGCCCCACCTCGCCACATCCATAGCATCCTCTCTTTCTTTGCTCGTTTCTTTGATTGGTGAAAACGAGGTCTTGGATTTGGATGGGCACACCCTTGACATTGAGCTTTTGGATCATCTTCTCCACCTTGTTGATAAGTTTGATTGATTCTTCATCAAGGTCGGAGGTGGAGGAGGAAGATTGATCATCACTTGATTCTTCTTCTTCATCATCATCATCCTCATCTTCATCTTCACTTGAGGAACTTGAGCTTGAGCTTGTCTCAACTTTCTTGCCCTTCATCTTCTTTTTCTCGCTACATGCGAGAGCTTTGCCTTTGCTTGATGAAGAGGCTTCTTCTTGACCCATCTTTCGTGACATTTCAAATGCCACTATCTTGCCAATGACAATGCCCGGGGTCATGGTGCTCAAGTCCTCCATATTGTGAAGGATGGTGATGATGCTTGAATATTTCTTTTGTGGTAGTACGGAGATGATCTTCCTCACGATGTCCGCATCATCTAGCTTTAATAATCCTATAGAATGGAGCTCATTGATAATTAGATTCAAACGAGAATACATATCATGAACAAGCTCATCATCATTCATAGTAAAGGAATCATAGTTTTGCTTTGCTAGACAATGTTTTTGCTCATGGACATTACCTGTGCCGTCATGGAGCTCTTGGAAGTTTTAACCAAATTTCATGTGCCGTATTTAAAGTAAATACTTGGTTAAAAACATTCATGCTAAAGGATTCAAACAAGCAATTTTTTGCTCTAGCATTAAAATGCAATTCTTTTTCATCACTCTTTGTGGGTTTTTTCGGGATTCTTAATGGGTTTCATCCCGTCACGAGTGACTCTCCATACACCTAAATCAACCGCCTCAAGATGACAAGCCATTCTTGCTTTATAGTATGGGAAGTTAGTGCCATCAAATTGCGGAGGCCTAGCGGTATCCATCCCAACCACTCTAAATAGCGTCGGCTCAACGGCGGTTAAGCCAAAGGTCCAAATTGAGCCAACCTGCTCTGATACCACTTGTAGGACACGTGGACGCCTAAGAGGGGGGGGGGGTGAATTAGGCAACTTAAAATTCTAACTCAAAACTATGGCCTCTTTTTCTACCTCTAGCAAAACCTATGCAAAAGATAATCTATCTAGATGTGCAACTATGGTTTTGCTAGTGTGTTGCTATCTCTACCAGCAAATGATAATAAAATGATCAATAGTAAATGCGGAAGCTTAAAGAGCAAGGTAGAGATATGCAAACTCCCGTCGACGACTCCGGTATTTTTACCGAGGTATCGAGAAGCGCGCAAGCTTCCCCCTAGTCCTCGTTGGAGCCCCTCGCAAGGAATCCCTCGCAAGGGCCAAGCTCCCGGTCGGGTAACTCCGTGGATAGCCTCGGGCCTTCCCCACGCGCAAGTGGGTCTCCGATGTGCCTTCCGGCAAGCCTCTCCCGGATGCTCCCCGCCGTCTTCACTATCAAGCTTTCGGCCGAAACGCCGCGGGCCTTGTTCCCTTCAGGTACACGGTGGCGGCCGCACCACAAACGCGGTTGGTGCGATCTCGCAAGACTTCAAGCCCCTCCGATGTACAACTCTTGTGCTCGCAAGCACGGGGTGGCAAGAGGTATGCAAACCTCACTAAACACTAGGCATACACCTAGAGCAAGCGCATAAGCGGTGGTCTAATCAACCTAAGCACTTCGCAAAGCACCTACGCTAATCACCTGATGGAACACTAAGCACTATGCAAGTGGAGATCACTAAAATGGTGTATCAACACCCTTGGTATGTTTCCTCAGCTCCACACTACTCAAATGGCCGGTTGGGGGTTGTATTTATAAGCCCCACTGAGAAAGTAGCCGTTGGGGTCGAACTCCCGCAAATCTGCTACTGACCGGACGCTGAATCGTCCTGACCGACGCGTCCGGTCGTCCCGACCGTTGCAGCCAGCGAACTACCGATCGGACGCTGCCAGCGTCCGGTCGCCTGCCACCGGACGCGTCCGGTCGCAGTTTCGCGCGCCTAGAACCTCTCTGTACTTCGATCGGACGCTGCGTTCCTGCGTCCGGTCGGTTGCCGCCAGCGTCCGGTCCTCACGTCCGGTCGCCTGTCTGCCGAGCCACCGGTCCAGCGTCCGGTCGCGCTTTCAGCGTCCGGTCCAGCGTCCGGTCGCCTCTGCGAGCTCGTTTTTTCGCGATCTTGCGTACGGCTTGGTTCCTATCTTCATGCTTGGACTTTGCTTGATATCTTAGGTCTTTTCTTGTGCTTCTAATGTCTTGCTTGAGGTGTTGATCATCGGATCATCACGTCACCTTCGTCCAAGTCACGTCTTGCACCTTATTGGACTACAAAACAAACACTTATAAATTCATTAGTCCAATTTGGTTGTGTTGGTCATCAAACACCAAAATCCAAAGTAAATGGGCCAAGGGTCCATTTTCCTTACAGATATCATCAACATATATTTGCAACACAAATAAGTCTTTGCCAATCTTCTTGGTGAAAAGAGTGGTGTCAACCTTGCCCATCACGAACCCTTTAGAGAGTAGGAAGTCCCTTAATCTCTCATACCATGCTCTAGGTGCTTGCTTCAAGCCATACAATGCCTTCTTCAACTTGTACACATGGTCGGGCTTCTTGTCATCTTTAAAATCGGGAGGTTGCTCAACATATACTTCTTCATTGATGTAACCATTGAGAAATGCACTCTTGACATCCATTTGGTAGAGCTTGATGTTGTGGGCATGAGCATAGGCTAATAAGATTCTAATTGCTTCCAATCTAGCAACCGGGTCATATATTTCTCCAAAGTCAAGACCTTCAACTTATGTATACCCTTGTGCTACCAATCTTGTTTTATTCCTTACTACTATCCCATCTTGATCTTGCTTGTTTCTAAAGACCCATTTGGTTCTAATTACATTGTGTCCCTTTGGTCTCTCTACTAATTTCCATACTTGATTTCTTGTGAAGTTATTTAATTATTCATGCATAACATTCACCCAATCAACATCCTTCAATGCTTCATCTATCTTTTTTGGTTCAATGGATGACACAAATGAGAAATGCTCACAAAATGAAGCCAATCTTGATCTAGTTTGCACACCTCTTAATAGTACGGCTATCAATCCTAAATGTGATCACACTCGCTAAGTGTCTCGATCACTAAACCAAAAAACTCTTATCAATTTCATCTTTGTCTTGAGCTTTTTGTTTTTCTCTTTCTTCTTTTCTAAGTCCAAGTACTTGATCATCACCATGGCATCACCATCATCATGATCTTCATCGTTGCTTCACCACTTGGAATAATGCTACCTATCTCATGATCACTTAGATGAACTAGGTTAGCACTTAGGGTTTCATTAATTCACTAAAACCAAACTAAAGTTTTCACCTAGGGGCTGTCGACCTCCCCTAGCCATGTTGCATCCTGGCGGTGCCCTCTCATGAATAGTTGTGCACTGTAAAATGCGAGCTCATGCAATGAAAGATAATAATGAAGGCAAAAGGTACGAGGCTTACTCGGGATACATTACCGTGTTGGCATCCGCCGCTCGGACTTTCACCTGGCCGCCTCCCCTGTGTTGCGATAAAGCGGTTAGTAAATGATGGAGGAAACACATGCGTTTGGCGTACCTCCTGAGACCGTCGATGGGTCTTGTGTCGCCTAGGGGACTGAACCGTCGCGCCGTCTGCCTCTTGATTGCGAATGCGTCTTGGGGTTTACGCCCATCTTGAATATCGATCGCCGTCTTCTCTGCCTTTGTCTTCATGCCGCCTATTTAAGTCAAGGGAGAGAAGGACAATGCGCCTCATCCCCACTTCTCCCCTATCTTTTGAGTTTTCCCCAATGTCCAATCCGAGTGAGAGAATGGCTGTCTTTGTCGGGCGTCATGGTTTGCGGTCTGTTTTGGTGGCTTCACCGCCATCGGGAGGACCTTCAGAGATTGGGCTCCACTGCACCTTGCCAGCATTCGTCCTCCATGGGTGTTAGAGGAAGTTCTGCCACACCTTGCCGGCGTTCATCGCTAGGCGCTCCTCCTCTACTCTACTAGAAGCAGTGTCGGGGCGATTTCTGGCGGGCTCCTTTTCCTCAGATGTTAGAGGGAGCTCCATGAGGTGGTCATCCCTGAGACTTCTTTTGATAGTCCTCTCCTGCCCGCAATGCAACTCTGAAGGCTAGAGACACCTTGTACTAGTTTCTCCTCTTCATGAGATGTCCATCGTGAGCGAAAGGGGATCCGACGATTATTGTAACCTCGGGTTCATCTAGTCCCATAGCATGTTGGACTAGATGTCTTTAGTCATGGCTTTAGAAGCCAGTGATCCTAGTGTTTAGGACAGTGTTGTAATCGGCAAACGCATGAGTCCTTGAGGCTCTGATGCACACGTTGCTTTTTCCAATTTCTCTTTTAACATCACCAGTGCCAATTGTTTCAATGACTTGTCTCGATGATCCTTGGCATGAAGGGTTTTTGCCTAACCTATCTAATCTCCATATTGTCGACCTTCACCAAACATTTTGTTCGGCTAGGCTCGTCGTTGAGCCATTATTGGGCTATGGGGATTTATGCCCACGCGCCTCGTCATGCTCTGTCGTAATTGAGAGGGGTGATGTGTTTGAGGCTCCCCGCTGAGTCTCCCTCTAGGGGAGCGGTTACCACAGAACCAGGTGGAGTGGTGGCCTGATAGGCCGTTTGATTGTGCACCGAGGCGCCCAACATTCTCGAGTGGGTTGTGCTTCTTGGGGCCTTGGGGAGTTTTTTGATGGTTTTGCTTGGCCAGATGATGCACCTGCCATGGTCATTTGGGAAAGCACAAGTGCTCTGCAAATGAGTCACATCTGCTAACTTAGGCCTCATTGAGCTCATTATGCGGGATTTGTTCTTGCCGAGGTCGTTTGCTCGGTCTTCTTTTCTTGAATGTGCGGGGTCGGCCGTGAGTGACTGTGTGCTTTTGGCTTAGGGTGGGCCGACTTACTCGAGCGTTACGCGCGCTGAGGGCTACTCGGTCGTAGCGGTGCTCGCTGCTTTTGCATGTAATGTTGCTTGCGTGTGATCCCACCTTGTCCTGTTGTCGCCTGTGTTCCTATTGTTTAGGTTGAAATGTGCTCCTTCTATGTTAGCCTTGTGAGCGCGAGTGCATGTTCTAGTCTAGGGGCTGGCCCATAGAGCTGAACATTATGTGGCCCAACGTTGCGGTCGAGGCATCAGGGTCAGGTTGCCGATCTGGTTTGATGCAAAGGGAAAAAGCGAGCAGAGGGCGTATGCTTCAATTTTCCCCATTCCACCTGCCCGGGCAGAGCGGTGTTTTGTTTTGTTTTGGTCCTTATCCGCGTTAGTGCCCAACCTTGCCCTAGAGCTAGTTCAGGAGGCTTGGTCTGAGAGGCGTCTCATTGCGGTAAGAAGTTTGGGAAATAGTTCGCCGTTCCATCCTACCGTGGGTGCACATGGAGAAGCTTGAAGCAGATCTCTCATTCGACGATGGATGGTGCTTGGGGTCTTTGCACCTAGAGTATGATTGGCATATTCACTTGTCATTACGCCGTTCTTTTACTTACTTTCTGTTCGAATTGGAATGTGCTTCATCCCCCTGGGTCTGCGCCTACAAATGCGTATCTTAGCCTAAGGGCTGGCCTGTGGGGCTAAAATGTGCGTGATCCGTTGGAACGACAGGACGGTGAAGGATGATCATAGATCCAGCATGATGCAAGAAGAAAGCGAGAGAGCGACATGAGCCCCTTCCTTCCGCTCCCCTAGTCCTGAGTGAATGGGTTTCCCGTTTCCTCTCAGGCTCGTGCGTGGGTGCTTGGCCTTGCCTGGGAGCTAGTCCGTTGGGTCGGCCGGGGTGTCCCGAGCGAGAGGTCAGGACATGGGTTACCAGCTCATCGTGGCGCGGGGAGCGATCAAAAGATGTTTAGGAAAGGGGTCATTGTGATGGGGACAAGTAGTGCTACATCATGGGACATATATATTTGTCCTCGCATGCATCCTCCGTGGGTGATTCGTGTTCGGCTACTAGCACGAGCCGAAGTGGGTCACTTAGGGATCTAAGTGGCTCCTAGATGGGGTGCTTGAGCACACTGTTTCGTGGCTTTGCTCCATGAGTTGGTCATGGTTTTCTGAAGCTAGGGGTGGGCCTACATGTGTATGTGAATGTGTTTGGGTAGAATAGCTGGAGCCAGAGATAATGTTACTGACCAATGTGTCGAAAGCTATTGCGGATCTGGTTGTCGTAACTCGGGGCATGTTGAGACCCCGAGCATCTATTCATGGCGGAGTTGCTGCTCAAGGTGCTACAAGCCCCTGAGCGCTTGTTTGCTCTAGAGCTGTCATGGTCCCTAGGCCGTAAGTCGATGAGGTCGCTTCTCCACCGCTCTGAGCAGTCACAACTGGTGAGGATCGACCCTTTGGGCAGCCCTAGGTCGTTCCTTGCTAGCTCGATATCCTCGATGGGCTCATGAGCCCCTGAGGATGGCTTCTTCACATTTGGCTTGTTGTAGCTTCTAACTAGGAGGGCTCGTGCATACTAGCATCTGAGTCCTCCTGGCACGACGATGTTGCTGTCGCCGTGTCTCTAGCTCCGTGTGCAGTTGTAATTCCCAACATGGTTCTGTCATGACCTGTTGCTATGGGGACTAGCTTCGAACATAGCACAGTCCGGTCACCTCATCATGACGCATGATGTGCTAAGGGAGCCTACTGAAAGCTCTAGTTTGGTTTTGGTAAATTAATGAAACCCTAAGTGCTAACCTAGTTTATCAAAGTGATTATGAGATAGGTAGCACTAATTAGTGGTGAAGCAAATGAAGATCATGACATGATGATGGCGTTGCCATGGTGATGATCAAGTGCTTGGACTTGGAAAAGAAGTAAAAGAAAAACAAAAGGCTCAAGGCAAAGGTACAAGTGGTAGGAGCCATTTTGTTTTAGTGATCGAGACACTTAGAGAGTGTGATCACATTTAGGATCGATAGCCATGCTATTAAGAGGGGTGAAACTCGTATTGAAATGCAGTTATCAAAGTGCCACTAGATGCTCTAACTCATTGCATATGCATTTTGGATCTAGTGGAGTGCTAACACCCTTGAAAATGTTTGTGAAAATATGCTAACACAAGTGCACAAGGTGATACACTTGGTGGTTGGCACATTTGAGCAAGGGTTAGAAACTTCACCGATGGAGTGTCCGCCCATAGAGTGCGGACAGTTCGACGGTGCCACCAGCGCCCTGTATAGAAAAGACAGGGTTTCACAGAGTGCACCGAACTCTAGCCTCAACTGGACCGGTGCGTCCGGTCAGTAGAAGCAGTGAAGACGCTGGCGTCGGTCTTCAATCGGACGCTGGGTCACTTCATGACCGGACACTGGCTATGTGCGTTCGGTCCTGCTGATGTGGTAGCATAGAGAAGAGGAGAAAGGATCAGACGCTGATGCTACGTCCGATCGTGACCGACCGAACATGTTCGGTCGTGAAATTCCACCTCTGGAACCTACTGGAAATGACCGGATGCTAGGGTCCTATGTTCGGTCATGTTTAAACTAACGTGTCCGATCATCACTTGACCATTGAGATCGGGCGCTTAGTATTTGAAGAGAGGGATGACATGGTAGCCATCCGTTAACTGGACGCTGGCAGGGTGCGTCTGATTGATTTGACCGGAGCGTTCGGTCACCCCAAGTTATGCCCAGTGAAGGGGTACAATGGCTCTATTTCATGGGGCTTCTATTTAAGCCCATGGCTGGCTCTAGCTCACCCTCTTAGCCATTTGCATTGACATAGCAACCTTTTGTACTTAGCCAAAGTCCTCCCACTCATCTCCATCATAGATTCAACATCTTTGTGAGATTGAGAGTGAATCCAAGTGCATTGCTTGAGTGTTTGCATCTAGAGGCACTTGGTGTTCGTATTTCACTATGAGATTCACTTGTTACTCTTGGTGGTTATGCCACCTAGATGGCTTGGAGCAATGAGGATCATCGAGCGGAGATTGGTGATTGTCTTCTGCTCCGATCGTGGTGATTGTGAGGGGTTCTTGACCTTTCCCCGGCGGAGAGACAAAAGGTACTCTAGTGAATTGCTCGTGGCATGTGTGATCCTCATCTTGTGTTGGTTGTGTGGCACCCTATTGAGGGTTTGGCGTGTGATGCCAATTAGCGCATGAACCTCCAAGTGAGTGAATCGCCACAATGAGGACTAGCTTGCCGGTAAGCAAGTGAACATCGGTAAAAAAATCATTGTGTCATCATTTGATTCTGAGGTGATTGGTCTTCATTGATATTGATTCTTGTGATTGATTGGTTGATTCCTCGACTTGGCGGTATAAACATCTTGCTCTCTCTCTTTACATACCATAAACTAGTTATCAAGCTCTTTAGTGTAGCTAGTTGTGAGAGCTTGTTAGTTTGGTTAGTGTGTCTCTTTAGTTAGCCTTTGAGAGCACATTAACTTAGTGTAGTGACATAGCCATTGTGTGGTTAGAAACTATAGAAACTAGAAGTGTGGTAGGTGGCTTGTATTTTTAGTAGGCTAGCACAATACTTGCTTTGCCTCATAATTATTTAACCGGTTTGTTAAGTGTTGTTGTAGAAATTTTGTTAATAGGCTATTCACCCCCTGTAGCCATTAGGACCTTTCACTCGCTTCCTCGGATGCACATGCCTTCGTGCAACGGGTGGCAAGCCTATGGAGCCGTGTCGTACAGGTTGCCTGCTATGTTGGATTGGATCCTAGGTCACGGGCTTGACCTTGCGTGGCATGATGCAGGTTAGCCACTCGACGACTAACGGTGATGCCACAGTGGTGGCGGGTAGTTTCACCATTCGTGCGCATCCTGGTTCATCATGTTTCGCTGGTAGGTGACGCTACCCGGGGCATGATTCTATCGTAGGTTTTAGTTTTGCCAGCATGGCAAGCCTAGACTAGGTATGAACGGATCACGGGTGTTGCCCTGTTGGTTTAGGGCGATCTTGTAGTCCCAAAAAGGATGTGGCCACCGTGGGTCATTCCTTAGGTGAGATCGTTGTGAGCCATGGCCATTTGGCTTCCCAGGTGGAAGTCTCGGCTATGGCCAGTAATGAGAGAGGTACTGGGCCCCTCAAGTAGGTGCACTCCGAGATGCTACCCCTGAGGGCAGTTCCAAGATTGTGTCCACCGTGGACCATGGGATCTAGGCCTATGGGACAGAGGTCTAGGTCGTAGCTGAGGGCGGACGCGGCTGTCGACCCTTTGGTGCTATTAACCGCATGGTTCCCCAAAAGGATGTGGCCAGTTGAGGCCATTCCCTAGGCTAGTTCGTTGAGAGCCATGGACCTTGGGCTTCTTGAATGGGAGGCCTAGATGGCGGCCGTGGCCAGTGGTGAGCGAGGGTATTGGCCCCTATGGGTAGGTGAACTCCAGGATGCTGCCTCCAGAGGCAGTTTTGAGGGTGTGTCCGCTACGGGCTACATGTTTCGGATCTCTATGGTAGAGGTTTAGGGTCGTTGCCGTGTGCGGTCGTGGGTGCTAGCCCTTTGATGTTCGTGAACTCGTAGTTTTTTGTGGTGGATGTGGCCACCGTGGTCCATTCCACCAACGAGTCCACCAGCAGTGCGAGGAGCCATAGCTTCCTTCTCAACAAATGAGAGTGCGCGACTATCCCCTACCTAGCGCGCCAACTGTCGATGTTTTGTAAACCGGACTAGTAAACTTATATGATGACCACGTTGCTCTAGAAAGACGATGGTAGCATCCAATAGACATGAGGATTTATACTGGTTCAGGCCAGAGCCCTACATCTAGTCTCAGAGATGATTGAGTGCGTGTTCCTTGCTTGAATGCTCTGAAGTTCTTACAATGGGGGGTGCAAGAATAGTGGAAGAAGTGGAATGACCTATGCTAGGCGATGGGCTACCTGAAGAGAAGCTCTAGGAGCCGTACTACAATGGTGAATGAATGGAATGGTAGAGAATTCAGAATATTAGGAAATGGTGCCCTGGCTGCCCTTATATAGAGTTCGGGACCAGGGCTTATACAAAGAGGAGGTTGTCGATGTTTCACCACCGATAGCCTGCCACAGGGGTACCTGGGGTAGTTTGTTTAGGCTTCAGCATATGCAGAACTCGATGGTAAATGCAAGAGACAGTCGATTTATCCTGGTTCGGACCCTCGATTGTGATTGAGTAATAGCCCTACGTCCAGTCGGTGTTAGCCTTCGCGTTGGATTAATTGTAAAGTGTTGTGTTGTCATCAAAGTCATGTCTCTAGGAACCTTGCCCTCCTTTATATAGTCAGGAGGTCAGAATCCTAGTCGGTTTACAATGAGAGTTCCTAGTAGGATTATAGAATAATACTACTACTAAGATTACATGGGAAGAATCCTAGTTAGACTAGATCCTCTCCCTTCCTTGTGGGGTATCCCATGGGTCTCGCACCGACAAGCCCCCGAGCACTTCATGGTTGAGCTCTGGAAGCCTCGTCTTGTTCCTTTAGGTCTTGTTGAGCAGGAACAAGCATCGTCTGAGTGCTTTCTTGAGCAAAACCATGTAGCTCTTCGTGAGATCTTCGCGTGGATGGACCAGGTCATACATGAGCTAAAATGTGGCAGTCGCTTGATTAGCCAGCCACTAGCTAAAATGTAGCTGTGCTCAGAATTTTTCAGATGTTCTGTCTAAACTTATTTGCTTTTGAGGATTAAGGAGGCCACGCCATTCCTCCCCCTCTCCCTTTTGGCCCATGCACCCTGGTCCATGCACACTGGCCCAGCCATCGCACATCAGTTCCATTAGAAGTTATCACTTCCATTTAGAAGATGCATACAATAACATCCGGGAATAGAGTGACATCAGGGTAAAAAGATACATTGTCAAACACAGCAACATGTACGAAATAGAATGACACTAGGGTTAAAAGATACATTTTCAAAAAACAAAATTTGATGTTTATTTTGCCTTGACATCAGTCCCTCTTTGTGGAGAATAAAGATGAAGTTAAAGAGATATGCCGAGGAGTTGCAATCAAACCCTTCCCACAAAATTTTTTGGTAAGAGTTTGAATTTCACTTGCATACATCAGATTTTGATTTTCACTTGCGTATATTAGATTTTGAATTCCCCTGAATTGCTTATCTATAAAAAAATTCGATATGCTTGTTTTTCCAGATGTTTCTTTTGATCCTTCATGATGGTAAATGCATCATATTTTGTGTGAACAATTATGAAGAGAGGACGGAAGTGTTGAGTAACAATGTTGATCTAGATGTTTGCACGAAATTGTGGTCAACCAGTATTGTGGAATTAGTTGAAGAAAGCATGAACCCTAACATACCTAGAGGTAAACTAGATATTGTGAAGTGGGAACCTCAACCTGTTGAAGTTACGGGAACCCCTACCAACTTCATACTACCTACAATGAGCTTCCTAGAGAGCTACAACGGTAGTATGTCCATGGAGATTACTGAAACGGTTAGTGTGTTCTGGCTTGATTCTTTTTTTGCTAGCTGTGAAATGTTGTCTAATCTCTCTTTGTTATTCCTCTTTGCAGTCATGGTGTACTGACTACATGATGTCAGTTCTGGAGTACGTCGTGTTTCATCAGAAGAATGAATCATCACGGGGACGATAGTTGCGGGACAAGATGGGAGCTTGAGTTGTTTCAGACTTTGGTCAGACTCGTTTAGCATTGATGGCACTGTCTTTGAACTAGAATCATCCCAGTCTCTGGGTAGTATGTTGCTGTTGGAAGTGTTGAGCTATGATACTTCGCTTGTGCTGTTTTTGATGCCTATTGGTGCATCTGCCTGCCTGTTGGTCGAACAATTGAACTTGGTCTGTAATACTATTTGTCCTGTGGTGTCAACTTGTTGAACTTGGTCTGAATGTTGGCATAGTTGTTATGTGTTGAACAATTGAACTTGGTCTGAATGTTGGCGTAGTTGGTATGTGAACAATTGCTTGAATTAGGGAAGTTGGTCTGGTTCACTCTTTTCCATCTAATTCAATGTTTATGGATCGAATTTGGTTCTCTACGGACCAGCTCTGCACCGTGAGCCAAAACGGACCAGTGAGCCAAAACGGACCAGCTCTGTGCCGTGAGCCAAAACAGACTAGCTCTACGCCGTGAGCCAAATTAGACCAATACCACATACTAGCCCCAAACCTCTCCACCTTGCCATCCCTCATTGCAGCAGCTTCCACCGCCCTAGCAATCTGCAACCTCTACGGCGCCGGCCACCTCCCCTTTGCCATCCTGCGTTGCCGCAGCTCCACCGAGCCATCCACTTCACATAGGGCCTAGTTTATACTGGGATGGTCCTGCTCGCCGGCAACCTACCATGTCGGCCACCCACCCTTGAAATGCTGCACAAACCTAAACAAAATCTTGAGGAAGAAGTGCTATCATGGTCGATTCACGATATCTTGATCCAGGAGTCGCTCCCTTTTATGGTAATGTGCCTCTCCCAGCAGTCAAGATTCCTATTTTGTACCTGATTGATGATTACAACCTTTGGTGTCAACCTATATATGAAGAGTGCTAACTATGACAGACCTGATATAAAAAATTTTGTATTAATTTTCTACAAACATGAAGTTTTGGTGATGTAGCTAAACAAAAAAAAATTGTGGGTTATATCTGATCATTCACAATGAGTTTAACTATTGAACTGAAATGCTGAGATCCGCCCCTGCAGATGTCTGGCATAGCTGTTGTAGGGAGAGATTACTTTGGTGTATTTCCCCTTTGGGGAAAACTGTTGAATTTCAGAGAGGCAAACCACAAGCAGATAATGGACAATGCTGAAATTCAGCACATAAAGCAAATCCTTGGTTTGCAGCATGGAAAGCAGTATGAAAGTGCCAAAGGTTTGAGATATGGCCATCTCATGATAATGACAGATCAGGTTTGGCATACAACATCTCTAATTGTTTATCAACTAATCAAACTCAAGTTTTGTTTGCTCATGCTTTGACAACCAAAATTTAGGATCATGACGGTTCCCATATCAAAGGGTTGTTGATCAACTTCATCCACTCCTTCTGGCCGTCTCTTCTTAAAGTTAAATCTTTCTTGGTTGAGTTCATCACTCCAATTATCAAGGTAGATAACAGTTGGGATTATGGACATATTTTATGTATTTTCAACTTTTATTCTTGATCCTATACTAGTTTTCACCTGGGAATTCACTTGTCCAGGCAACCAAAGGTAAAACTATGAAATCATTTTACAAAATACCAGAGTATGAAGAATGGAGAATGACTTTAGGAGCAAGTGCAAGTTCATGGACTATAAAATACTATAAGGTCTGCTTGTCCCTTCTAGTTCCTTTTTTTCTTTTACTGATTTGTTGCTTGTGTTTGCTTTTCTAAGTTTCTTTTCAATTCTGTGGGCATTTGCTAAGGATGACAACATTCTTATGTTGTTAATCATTTAAATGGATCATTATTGGTTCATAGATTGGGAACAAGCATAGCCAAAGAGGGCCAGGAGTACTTTGAAGATATTAAAAAACACAAAAAAGATTTTGTCTGGTTAGATGACCAAGATGACAATCATATTGAGTTAGCATTCAGCAAGAAATGGATTGCTGATAGGAAACAATGGCTTACAAATTTTCAGGTTAGCTCTTGCAACTTTTCCTAGTTTGGCATTGTTTGTTTATGCTGGATCAACACTAAATGTGCAAACTAATTTTTAGCCTGGAACATACATTGACCAACGTGAGAAAGAAGTCAAGTATAGCGATTTCATCAACAAAGAGCTAATACTCTTCTCAATGGCGGATCTGCAGTGATCAATACCTTCAATGGTTGATGGCCTTAAACCAGGCCAGAGGAAGATTCTGTTTTGCTCATTCAAGAGGAATTTTGGGCGTGTTTGAAAGGGTGGCCCAAGCCAGCCCTTGAGCTCCCTGGAGCCCATTTTGGTGTTTAGCGTCATCACCCCCCCTTAGCCTGTCCTCCCAGGGCCAAATAGATCCCCCCCGCCCGGCTCCACTCATACGTGAGATTTCACCGTATCAACTGGGCACGGCTGCGCACGGTGCTCTTGGGGGCGATTTTGCGGCGGTGGCGAGTGGCTATGGCGGGCTCACGTGGGAGGAGTGAAACTTCCACGCGCTTGCTTCCACCGCAAAATCCATGGCCTATATCCTCCCTTCTTCCACCCGTCGCTTCTTTCTCCTCCGTTCCAAACCCTAAACCCTAGCCCTTGTTGAGAGACAGCGTGGGTGGCGCGGTGGTGTGTGGCGATTCGGGTTTCCTCTTCGTACCGGCGGTGCACCACCACCTCTGCTGGTACTCCGAGCGGCGTGCTTCTTCTTCCTTGGCTCCGGGGGTGGGCTTGGTGGGGGTGTGCATCTGATCTAACACTCAGCATACCACCATGGCAAGCAGAGTTCAGCAAGAACAATTATTGGAATGGCTCAGAATTTGTTGGCAGCAATAACATCAACCTTATGTACCCTAGTGGTCAGTTTGGCACCAGAACTCAGGTGGGATAACAGTGCTTGTTATGACCTAACACTGTGACAATTACTGTCATGTGTATTTTACATGTTTATATATCATTTCAGGGAGGCAAGGATGCTGCGAGTCCTAGGTACATCTACACCAAGCTGTCTCATATCACACGTTTAATTTTCTCGAAGGATGATGATATTCTACTTAATTATCTGAATGAGGATGGGCAGTCAATTGAACCCACCTGGTAATGTTGGCGATCACATATTTACATGATCTGTCCTCATCACAATCACGTATTCAAAGTGTAGCTAATGACAGGCCCTCTTTTTCTTAGGTATATGCCAATTATTCCCATGGTCTTGGTCAATGGAAGTGAAGGAATTGGAACTGGATGGAGCACATATATTTCAAACTACAATCCAAGAGACATCGTTGCTAACCTCAGGCGGTTGCTGAATGAAGAGGCTACTGTACCAATGCATCCATGGTACAGGGGATTCAAGGTTATTATTATGAGTTGGCTTTTGCAGTTGCACCAAGGCATAGTTTTGTAAATACTACTCTAGAATTATTGGTCACTAAAGCAAACTTTCTATGCCCAAACTTATAGGGGTCTGTAGAGAAGACAGTCAATACAAAGGTAGCTGGTTCCACGTACACCATCACTAGAATCATTGAGGTTGTTGACAACACACTGAGTATTACTGAACTGCCAATCCATCGTTGGACTAATGATTACAAAGAATTTCTTGATGGTTTATGTTCAGATAAGCAGAACAAGGACAAAGTATCATTCATAGAGGTAGTTGACAACAGAAGACACCTTCGCTTGCATTCATAATGTTTGCACAATCATATTTTGCTCAGTTGCAACTATTTTACAGGATGTCATAGCGCAAGGTGATAACAAAGACGTTTACATTCAGCTCCAATTAGGTGAGGAAAATATGAATATAGCTAAGCAAGAAGGACTAGTGAAGAAGTTTAAGCTGACAACAACAATTGGAACATCAAACATGCATTTGTTTGATTCAGATGGTAAAATTCGGAAGTATGACACTCCTGTGCAAAGTAAGTGATGTCTTGTATTATGTGTTGCTATAGACCCCCATTTTCTTGTTATTTAATCACTACTAAAAGTGTGATATTTCTGTAGTACTTGAGGAGTTCTTTCAATTAAGGCTTGAATTCTATGTTAAGAGAAAGGTGCATCTGATGACTTTCTTATTTTTCACAACATTAACTGAAATCCATAGTAACCAATTTATTTGTGCAGGAAGCTTTGTTGAAAAATATCAAGCTGGACTTAAAGAAAATTGAAAACAAAGTTAGATTTATCCGCTGTGTTATTGATAATGAAATTATAGTTAACAACAGGAAAAGGGCAGATCTATTTTTGGAGCTCCGGCAGAAGAATTTTGATCTTTTCCCAAAGAAAAAAGAGGGCTGAACCAGCTGCTGTAGGTGCTTTAGAAGAGGAGGAAAATGAAGAGAGTCCTGAAGCTGAAGGAGCGGAGGCTAGTGACTATCTCCTCTCAATGTCAATCGGTACCTTGACTAGAGAGATGATACAGGAGCTCAATGCTGAGAAACAAAAATTAGTGGATGGTGTTGAGGAACTGAAGAACACATCGCCAAAATCACTTTGGTTGAAAGATCTTGATGCTTTTGAGAAAGAACTGGATGTAAGAAGTGCTATCATGGCCAATTCACGATATCTTGATCCAGGAGTCGCTCCCTTTTATGGTAATGTGCCTCTCCCAACAGTCAAGAACGACTTATAATTGGTGCTCTTCCTCAAGTTAAAATGATTTCATTGTCCTGGGGTGCCCAGCGTGTTGTCGGAATGACTACCGGCCTCCCTCACTCGCCATACACCACAGCGGTTTGAATTTTATGGCGGTCACACGACGGGCTATGCACCACATGGGCTAAGCATGCACCAACAGACAGCGTCTATGCACCTTTTAATTGGTTGGTCAATCATGCAAACACTTCTTAGTTAAGTTGTAGGTCAATCATATGTGGTTTGTAGGTCAATATGAACATTGTTCCAAATGGTTCTCCTAAGCATAGTTAAGTTGATTAGGAAGTCATTTGACACTTGGTTGCATTGGCCACACCAAAAAATTGGTCCCGACCCCACGACCTCCGTGGTAGGCCGGCGACCAGCGTAGGCCAGCATAGGCTGGCCGTAGCCAACTTTGGCTGGCCATGGCCAATGTAGGTGGGCCGGTGGCCCACCTCGGCCATCCGTTAATCACGCATGAAAATGCCCAAGTCGGCCTAAGTGAAGGGCACGATGAAAACAAGCAAAAAACGTGTGAAAACGGCAAAAAAACGGGCCCAAACAGGCCATGGATGGGCTAGAATGGGCCTCGAACGGGCGCGGGTCCCAGGCCCACCGGGGTGGCCCACAGGGCCCAAGGCACCCACCCTTAGTGGCCCCACACAAAAAGTCCAAGGTTCAGTCCCATACACGAAGAACAATGGCTGTCGGGCGCCTCTGGTGCGAAAACCTGCGTTTTTGAGCAAAAACCAGCCAAAAATGCTTATCAGATGCCTTTTTTGACGTCCTCCAAAATGCCTGAAGGAACCATACAGGAAGCTGCCAAAACTCCTGGGGGGGCTGGATGCCCCCCAGGTATAATGTGGGAGGGCGTTCGGTTATAAGAGACCTCAGGTGAAATGGTTGGAAACCACAAGTTTTTCAATGAGGATCCATCAAACAGTCGGTCACGTACCAACGACCTCCGTGGCTGGCCGGTAGCCGGCCGTGGCCAGCTTCAGCTAGCCATGGCTAGCTATTGGCTGGCCATGGCTGGCTAGCGTGTGGCCTTTAGTGGCTGGACGCTACGTGACCGCGCTGCGATGACTTTCGGTGATGCCTGGCCTCCGTGGCTGGCCCGGTAGCCTACGGGCGGCCTGCTTCGACAAGCTGCTATAGGCTGCTGGCTGGCTCGGGTGGCCAGCGTGTTGCTGGAATGACTCGTGGCCTCCTTGGATAAGTTTTGGTTTTCTCTAGTGCTCTATGGACCTTCGCTAGCCGTGTGCCATCCTCACATAGGTTTCAATTTTCTCTCACGCTATATGGACCTTCGGTTGCCATCCTCACAAGTAGACTCACCGTGCCTAGTGCGTAGAGATGCTTTGGATGGCTTAACTGTTGCGGCTACACTGGTGCATGAGTTGTTATAGACCTGTGACTGCTTGGAAGACCCCCGCAGATGTGCGGCCGACTCCCAGCGCCAGTGTCCCTTCATTCGTGCGGGCACCTTCTGCCTACTACATTGACAAGTGCTTGCGTGCTGCTACCCATTGCACGGGAAGTTGCTTTTGTTACATGTTGGTTACATCGAGCACATCCTCTGGGCGTGCCTCGTTAGCTCAAGAGTGCTCGTGGCGTTGCCTCATGTTGTTGGTTAAAGTTTGGTAACTTGGTTTCCCTAGGCAAATGGCGGTTGGCCTGCTTCGGTGGGCTGCTGCTTTTGTTGGCTGCCTTACTATCGTCATCATCAGAAGAAAACAGGATCTGTCATAGAAAACAATAATCCTTTGTCCAGCTCATGTATGACCTGGTCCATCCTTCTCAACTTCTGTTTCATTTCACTCACCTTCTCTTCAAGATGCTGGATTAGCGTGCCTTGCTTAACAATCAGGATATCCGATGACTCAGTATTCTAGGAGCAAGTATGTGGGATCACTGCATGCTTGACTTCTTGCTTAACAGTCAGGATATCCGATGACTCAGCATTCTGGGAGCTAGTATCTTGGATCAATGCATGCTTGACTAATGGTGTTTCCTTGCTGGTGGAACCATATTGGCTCTGCACTTCTTTCCCTTTTAGCTTTTGTGTCGCTTCTTGAGTCATCTTTTCATGATGTTCGAATAGTACAATCTTGGAGCAAGGATCTAGGATCGCTGCATGGTTGACTAATGTTGTTTCCTTTTTGGTGTCCCACATGGGCTCTATGGAACCATACTGGCCCTCCACTTCATTTGAAATTCCTGACTAACTGATATAAATAGGTTAAGAAAATCATAATGCACCAGAAAATTGATCAATAATATATAGTAGGAACACTAACCTTGTTGCATGGTTCTGCTGCAAAAGTCTAAGTTGCAGCTCTCGAATCTTCTCCTTAAGTAGTTGGATTGTTTTGGCATGATCTGCATCCTCGGTGTCCCCAATGGACTCAATGGGATCATCTTTTTCACTCACTGTACTTTTAATTTCCAAATCATAGGCGTAATAAGCATGACGATCTTAAAAATTTGCTGAAATTATTGCTTTATAGTATTTATTCAATACCTCGTTTGTTCGAATTACAGAACAAAGTGTGAAGCCAACCCACCTGTTTAGTAAAGGGCATCTCCTAATACAATGAATATCGGTCAATTGTCAAGCCATGCATGAGCTAAGGCATATACTAACAAATAAAGTACTATCACATGCTAGATTAATCATTCATAGAAACATACAAACAGCAGCATGTCAAACATCTCATCAGGAGAACCTTGTTGGAAAAAGCTACGAGCGGACCTCTTGAACCATTTGACCACTCACTAAGCAAACTAGCAATCTATCACTAGACTGTACTGGTAATCCAAGAGAGTTGGCTTCCTTCGGAATACCTTGTTGGAAAAAGCTTTATCTACATTACATAGTGGCGATGTAGATATGGCGGTGCTGGCTATTTGCTGGAGCATATTCAGAGGAAGTAGAAAAGAAAAGATAAAAGACTCAGGACTGCTTAAGCAAGACTTCTAGATGGAAACAAATCTTCATTTTTCTCCTGAGCAAAGACATATCAGGGTGGCATTTGCATCTACTGGAAGTTAAGTTAGTAATTTCTGCTCTAAAACCTGTCTCTTATTAGTAGTAAACACACTGAGCAAGCCCATTAGCCCGTTGCTGTGGTTCCCCATGTAGCTAAAATGCTGCTTGGGAAACCTTGCTCAACTCAAACTGAAACTCATGGACTATTCTTTCACAACTGGCTACCAAATTACTGGTCAGTAATATACAGTGAAATACACAGAGAGACAAAATTTAAAAGGAAGTAATGGACACAAATGATCACTAAACCAAGACAATCTAACAAGTTAAGACAAAAAATAAGTACACGACATACTCATGAACTAACACCAGCAAGTATCCGAGTGGCATTGGTGATTAGACGTACCTCGACAGCAAAGTGAGGTGGATCCGAGCGCTGCCGGCGGCTGCTCGCTGCTGAGCAATTAGGGTTAGGGATTGGGGAATAGGGAATGGGGAGCGGAGGCCTAGAGTTGAGAGCGCGGTGATCAAGTGGGTTGGGCCAACAACCTAGTGGGTCTAGGAAGAAGGTGATGGGTCTGTTGTGCTCATTTATTCTGTATGGGTGGTCTATTGGGCTCATTTCTTATTCTTTCCCCTTGTTTTGGTGACACATATTCGTGTTTGAAATACACGGATTACTTTTTTGGTGAATCGAATTCGTGTTTTTTACACTTGGATTCGTGTTTTTTACACCAGGATTCGTGTTTTTACAACTAAATGCGATCTGCCAATCATCAAGCACACGAACATAGCATATCGCCGTCATCACATGCAAGCAAGGTAGATTGAATAAGACAACCTTATACCATAGAGAATACTGATTCTCTAATAACATTAGAGAAAACATTACTAAAGGCATTGTTCAAGCAGAACTCAATCATAAAATAGTACTGGCCAGTGGCCAGCGGCCACTGCCCACAAGTTCACTACTACTAGCACAAGTTGGACAATAGTTATCAACCATCCATCGTCAACCAACCACAAGCCACTGTCAACTACTCGCCATTGTTGCAATTACTAGAAGCCCCCATAAACTTGATAGTGAATTCCATTCCAGTATGGAGCATGAGGAGGATCTGCATGAGGATCTACTTCCATAGGATGTTTAGCTTCTTCAATAGGCTTAGGCTCTTCAGCTTCTTCAATAGGCTCGTCATGGAAGCGCAAGTGAGTTCCATTCCACCAGGAATGACAAGTAGGAGGAGATTGAGAATCTTCAAAGCGTATGTGCTTTCCATTCCACAGGGAATGACACGTATAAGCTTGTGGATCTTCTTCCATAGCTTCTCCTTCAGGAGCTGACAGTACATAAGTACTCAGAAACAATGACACTTCAGTACTAGCAGAACTCTGGCCACCTTGGTGACGCTCCAAAGTCTGATGTCTGTCCAATTCCCACATTTGAGCCCAAGTATCTAAAGCATCATGCAGCCACTCCCCATGTTCAGCAACCTACAAAAGAGAGAAATAAAAAGCTGAACATTATCAAATTAATCTGCACAAGCAATACAAGCCCATCATTAAAAAAGCACTAACTTGTAAGATATCAAATTAATCCGCACAAGCAATACAAGCCCATCATTAAAAAGCACTTGGCGCACAGGTGGGCTGCACACATTATCAAAGCAACATCCATGTGCTGTATGCTTGTTTATTACAGCATCAGATTAAGGATGCTTGAAAGTACTGACTTCTAAGATGTCAAATTAGTCCACACAAGCAATACAAGCCCATCATTAAAAAAGCACTTGGCGCACAGGTGGGCTGCAAGGCTCATCGAGCCCTGCGAGAACCTGTTGATCCATGATGACCAATAGAATGGCTCAAGAGAGAAAGCATTGCAGTAGAAGAGTTAGTTAGGATAGGAATCAAAGAAGTGAAGCAATTTAATAGAATTAAGAGAAATATTTGCGTGCCTGCACAATATGAATTTTTTCTATCATTTTCTGTAGGTGCAGCCGACATGAACTCCACTTTTTTGACTTTTGGTAGAGTTCCTGCTCACATAACTCAAAATACACTTGCATCATTTCAATCTCATTGACAAGTATTTAGAGTCGCCTGCCCTGCTCACTTTGTTTACCGATCCAGCTAGCAGATGACTCACCACAGTCAAATCTGTCCGTGTACCTTGCATCACTGAGGTCATCCCCAGGAGGGAGAAGCATAATAGATAGGTCCTGTAATGAAGTAATGAAGATTTTCAGCATTTGCTAAAAGTAAATATCATTGTGCAAAATAAAATTGGACTTCTTACATCAAACAGGTCCATCCCACTTGAGGCCTCAAACAAGCCAAACTGACTGCATAATCAATAACGATACCAAGGAAATCAGAGTCCATGACATATTGCATATAACACCCCGTTTGGATGTAGATATTGGAGCCTGGAAAAAGATTTGGTATTGTAGGCCATTTCCAATATAAGGCTGATTTGGTATTAGTATCCAATTCATTTCCACTACCTCCAATTTCTACATCCAAACAGACCCTAACTGATATTAAATAAGAATGGTACCTGGGTAACGATCCAAACGGAAAAGTCTCACATGAGGTCCCAAACAAGTCAGATGAACTGTATAAGAAAATAGACACATCAAGGAAACCTGGCATATTGCTTCAACTAGATATAAGAATACTACCATATTTGCCCACGACAGGTTAATACAGAGAGTAGGGAGTGAAGGCCCAAGCCAACCAATTTCTTTGGTACCATCTTCAGGCAAATTTGCTTCCCCAACTTCGTACAATGCTGATGAAATAGATTTGAAACCATCAGTGTTTGAAGTTGTTTCATGTTTCTGATCTCAACTCATGCGAAGAAGAGCTGCAGTTGGGTACATGAACAAACCTGCCAAATCTGAAGACATGCGGACTGCTCCAGATCGCCGTCCTGATCCCGCAGGCTGCAGGTCTGTACATTGCAAATCAGTAAACTCTAAACCAATATTTGCAACCAAGACCAAATTGGAGTATGGAGAGTGGAGGAATGAGGATGGAGACCCGCTGTATGTAGACTATAGAGTCATGACTAGCGGCTACCCCTATCCCTGCCCCTGCCCCTGCCCCTGCGGCCGGCACCGAGCACCCGGCTGGGCGGCTGCGAATCGGAGCCCCCTGCCCCCGCCCACCGGCCGCCGCTTGCCATGAGTTGCTATGCTGCTACCGGCAGCCGTGCTGGGGGCTAGCTGCAGTGCTGCCTTTCTTGGCCTCCGCCCCCATGCTCGCCTCCGTCCAAGTTATTCTGGTAGCATCAGTCCAAGTTATTCTGGTCTCTTGTCTTGAGTCCTCGTGAGCTGCTGGATGCTGGGCCACGGTGGGCTGCTATGCCACCTAAGGAGACAAAGCCAAATTAGCTGTGGTATTAATAAATACTAAATTTACTGAAAAGAAGATTGAGCCTCACTGATCTTAATTGGAGTAATAGTAAATGAACAAAGAATGTTCCAATGTCACTATGTTCAAACAAATTGCAGAAATCAATTTTGCGAAGAATTGATGAAAATGGCTGTGTAGCTAAAATGCAAAGGTTCAATTACTTTACAGCTATTATTAGACACTAGTCTCTTTTAATATTTGTCAGATAATGTGATCACAATTCTTAGAAGTGCATTTGATAAAATGTAGGATTCCACACAGAAATGGGGAATCTTAGCGAATAAACAAGGATCGCACCAGGTATCGCGAAACACAAGAATGTTTCACAGTAAAGGGGAATCGCCTCAGAGAAACAAGGATCTTACCAAGGAAACAAACATGACAGATTTTTGCATAGAAATAGATAATACTTGATAAATGATAAGTTTTTAACCGCAGATCGCAGGTCATTAGTTCACAAATTTCAGAGTAATTACACATGGGATTAGTAATTCAGTGTCACCCACTACAAACAAAGCAAAAGTAGCAGCCCAGAGAACACCTAATACTATGATTGGGGCGTCAAGCAGAGGGCTAGCAGGGCGTCGGGCGGGGGGCTGGATGGGGGGCCGGCCAGAGGCGCCGGGGACCTATCAATCTTAGCCTATGCAACGACGTCATCCTTTGCAAAAAATTATTTTCCAAGCATCTTCAGCAGCTTCCTCTTCCAACATTTCTTCTACATATTGCTGCTCAATGGAAAAAGTCCAATTGGTATATGCATCAGTAATTTAAAAAGTAATGGCTGAAGGGATAGCTTATGCAAATGAAAGAACATAGAACCTATATGCACTCTGGTCTCTGGAAGACATCCATTCATCCTCAAGGCTTCTATAGATCAAGTGATCATCAATGGTATACACATCGATTTGTTCTTTTTCAGTGGTATAGGCGATTCAGACTTTGAAGCTCTTCGATTCTTTCGTTTTTTATTCGAATTTGACTCCATTTTGTACTTTTCGTGCTCTACACATTTATTTCCTCCACTCTCGGGTACACATTTCTCCTTAGTCGCACTGTTAATTAGTAACATGATGTATGGGGCATATGACATTCTCTTAGATGTGTGCCTGTGATTGTTTTCCATCTCCTCGAACATCATGTCTACTATGTCAAAAGGTTCCCGAACAAAATATGATACAGTAGGACCCTGCTTGATCCATGAACCTTACTTTTATCTACAATCAAGGGATTGATAGTCTTTCTAATAATCCGGTTTAATGAATTCACTTGGTTACCATCTGCACTCATGAGCTCTTTTTCTTGTGCATCAGTCAATTGGCGCTTAATCTTAATATTGTGCTCGGACAGAACACGTAGAACCTTTTGACAAAATCTCTTTGTGACAGTAATCTTCTTATTTATGCCTGTCATCCAAGTCAGTGAGGTCCTACTTTGATTTATGGACAATGTGGAGTAGAACTGTTTGATCGGCTCTTCATGCCAGTTCTGTTTTATAGCCATCAATTCATAAAGACCAATGTCACGGCATGCTTTCTCAACATATGGCATCATCGGTAAATGTTTGATATTTTCCCAATCGATCCATTTGTTGTCAGCACATTTCTTCTTGCTATAAATACTGTTGTATAGATCCATATGCTCGTTGGACCAAAAATGCCCATCGCTTGCAGATCTGGCCTGTTCATATAAATTTACAAATTTAACCAATTTCGAAGACTTCTTCCATTTTGATTTTTTGTAGCTCACAGGCGTCCTGGCTACAGCCTCAGCTAGTTGGGGCAAATCATCCAGAAGGTCAATTTGAGGATGGTCTTCTTCCTCTAGTCCAACCGCTTCTTCATCTGTGAGTTGAGCACCTAGAGCAAACTGACTAAGACAGGCCCTCTCCCTTGATGGACTAGGCGAGAGCTGAGCAAGATGCACTTGCTCTGCATGTGCAGGCTCTACAACCTCTTCATCTGTTAGTTGTTCACCTGGAGCAAACTGACTAGCAGGCTGGTCCTCAAGCAAAGAATGGATTCTCTTCCTTGAAAGACTGGGCGAGAGCTGATCACGACACACCTGCCATGTCTTCTCTGCAGCCCTTTCTGACTGCACGGGCACCTGCTCTGCATGTGCAGGCTCTACAACCTGTGCCTTGTCTGGTATTGTGGCATGGTTGTCACCTGTGAGTTGTGCATCTGGAGCACACTAGCATTCAATTTTCCATCGCGAAACATTGTCTGTCACCTGTGAGTTTTGCATAAGTCTAAACTGATCCATTGTTCTAGCAAGAGAATCATCATCGCGAGCTTTAAAGAAACATTCACGATCCTTTACGTCTTTGACTAAACCAGACCATGTTGAATTACTGTCAAGGAGAGTCGTTTTATGTCCAAGGATCCACATGCAATGCCTGTGGAAGAAATAATTATTTAGATGAGTATGTACTGGGATCTTGAATTAACTAAGTATCCAAAGGCTGATCCTTTGCCAACAAAAAAACAAAATTTAAGTAAGCCAACAAAAAGGAACAAAAGTTAACCTACTTTGCTCTTGTCAAAGCCACATTAGTTTTCTTATCACAATCAAGAAAGCCTATATTCCCACCATTATTGTGTCTAACTGTTGAAAGGATTAATATGTCCTTCTCAGCACCTTGACATGAATCAATAGTGCATACTTCAATAGAAAGAAAGTCATGCTTCTCATAACTCTGAACTCTTTCTTGCAAAGAAATTACTTGGGCTGCATATGAAGATACTATACCAACGCTGGTTTTCTTCTTCTGCTTGGTGCATGCTGTAGTGGTTATAGACCAAAGAAACATGGATGGCACTTAAACAGATCAACTTTAATGAAACTTACATGTTCTTTATCAGCTCAAATGTTAGACATACCTTCTGCAAGTCTGCCAACAATATTGGCTACCACAGCAGCTTCAACAATATTTTTTGATCCCTGTTTATTGTTTTCTTCAAAACCATCTTCAACATGGATGAATGAATAAGGACCATACATATGGCCATCGAGATAAATATTGTTATAGTCCTTAACGTTGGGACCATCTATAATTTTTCCTTCATAAAACTTTTGATTTGGAAACTTGCTGATGGAAGGGTGCATTCTATATTGAATATTTAGCATGTGCTTTGGGAAATCAAGTCCACTTAATCTCTCAAAGAGGCTTCGCCCAAACCTGTTCTCTTTAGCAATCTTACTAGTAAGGAGAAAGTATTAGCAGTCTAGAAATAATCATTGGTAACACAAGGAATCAAGGATACATTCAAATGATCTTATAAGTTATAATGAAGACATACCATGCTCTTTACCACTGATTGTAGTTGCTTGTCATCCCCAACAAGCACCACATGTTTTATCCCACTAGTTGCAAGAGGGATCAATGATTCACATTCTTTTAAGTATGCTGCCTCATCAATAACTAAGATGTGGAATTTCTGATTTTCCAACCAACTAGACCTATAGGGAGTGCAAAACACAAGTCTTGCATCTTTTGTTTTTGTTTTTTTGAAGAAACAATTTTGCTCTTAAATATTTCTGACAATTTTCCATTATCAGCTTTCTTCTTCATGCGGTCCTCATTCCCAAACAATATTATGTCATCGATTGAGTTTTCGGATTCAGAGGAACTCCCAAAGAGAGAAACAAGATGAGAAGCCAATTGCAAGATGACTATGTTGGTTGGAGCACATACAAGAATTCTAGCCTAGGGCTTCAAACACAGGAGCCTATATAGAATTACTGAAAGTGTTTTAGTTTTACCTATGCCAGGTGGGCCCCAAATTAGCTGTGCAGAATATCTATGAGGACATATTGCTGAAATGCAACTTTTCACTGCATCAATCTGTGTGCTATTCAGTCCAAAACTATCATAGGCAGCATCAAAACTAATTTTGTTATCTATGCATTGTCTACATTCTCCATCAGCCTGCAGCATAAATTCAAACACTTCAGTGCACAATAGAAGAATACAAAAAGTTATTCCAATTAGAGAGAGAGAGAGACAGGCTGGTACTCACACAAATATTATTTTTATTCAATATGAGATTGATTAATTTTGAACTGCATTTGAAGCCATTCATCATCACTTGCCAACTACATTCATAAGTACTCAGATTTTCCAAGTGCATAACCTGATAGATTCCTCGCTGACTAGGATTGCCACCATGAGGCAACTTTGATAGAGAGGCACTTATCCAGACTCTCTTTGTGCCATCGTCCCACTTAGTATCCTCTGTGGAATTCTTAACCAGTAGGATGGTGCATAAGCCATCATCCTTGAGAATTTGGTCTCTAGATTTTAAATTCAGTAATGAAAGTAACAGGATATTGCTTTTTTTTGGAAAATCATCCCCCTTTTTCACACAGAGCTAGATTTTGAACACATTTTCCACACTCCGACCCTCCTTTTCAACAATGAGCCAGATTTCGGGCACATCTTTACTGGAGATAGCCTCCACACATGGGCCACTGGAGATGTTATCCATGGCTGAGCAGATGTTATGCCAAATTTCCTATAGAATTAGCTTATGGAATGCTTTTAAGTAGTCCACCTAGGTTTTGAATTCCGTAGGGATCGTCTCCACCTATAACAACATAGCAACATTTACAATCTTTTCTCTTTCTTTTTTTTTGCGAAGTAGCAACATTTACAATCAACCATCAATCAGGTACAAAATAGGAATCTTGACTGCTGGGTGGGAGAGGCACATTACCATAAAAGGGAGCGACTTTTGGATCAAGATATCGTGAATCGACCATGATAGCACTTCTTCCTCAAGATTTTGTATAGGTTTGTGCAGCATTTCAAGGGGGGGTGGTCGACACGGTAGGTTGCCGGCGAGCAGGACCATCCCGGTATAAACTGGGCCCTGTGTGAGGTGGCTGGCTTGGTGGAGCTATGGCAACGGGGGACGGCAAAGGGGAGGTGCCTGGCGCCGTAGAGGTTGCAGATTGCCGGCGCGGTGGAAGCTGCTGCAACGGGGGAGGGCAAGGCGGAGAGGTTTGGGGCTGGTACTGGTCCATTTTGGTTCACCACGCAGAGCTGGTCCGTTTTGGCTCACGGAGCAGAGCTGGTCTGTTTTGGCTCATGGAGCAGAGCTGGTCCGTTTTGGCTCACGGAGCCAATTATAAAGATTAAAAAGGGGTGAATTATTAGGACAGGTTGTGTTTAGAAAATACATGTTACATTAATTACTTAAAAGATAAATTAGACCTACCACGTACATTAAAAATGTTACAATCATAAATACAAAGATCTTTTTATTATTAGTTGTAAATATAACTATCACATCATATAAAACACGTCTGTATGTGCGTACGTGTGTCCAACTTTTTTTTTTGAGATTGTGTGTCCAACTATTGGATGCATGTGTAGCATTGTGCATGTGTAGTATTGCATCATAGGGAGGTTCGGACGCCTAGGTACGTCTTGTTATTAGGTCGGCGGCCCATAGCCCCACGCTCGCTCGAACTGGGCCGGCCCATGGCCAGTATAAAAAGAGACATGGTCAGTAGAACAGCAACAATTGTTTTAAGAAAAACACACGATAGAACAATTGTGTATAGCTGATAGGTGTCGACAGACAATTCCATGCACTACGGTAGTAGTAGCTAGCAGCGCTCCCCACCCAGCGGACACGGCCGAGGACTTCCACATATGGGCACGTCCGAGCCAGGGAGCCATTGTGGCCATCGGTGATTATTAACTGTGCCAGCAGGAAGCAATGGGCCAACACCCGGCGCGCGGCATGAAACCCTAAACCTCAGAGAGAAGAACAGAACAGCTACGTACAATGGGTAGATCGAAGAAACCCTAAACCTCCTCCACGTCGTGAGGGGAAGTTGCGCGCCAAAACACTACACCACGCGAGGGAAAAGGCGCGGAGGCGAAGGAAACCTCGGATACGCGCGATACTGCTGCGCGTAAATTAAGTTGGAGAGTCAACATTTTTTTCATCTTTCTAAAAACAAAGTAGATAATTCATCTAGCAAAATACAAGTTACAATGTCATCAATCTCTGGGTCAACTTGGAAGCCATGGTAGCGCAACAGCTCCTTATGGGGGCGTCTTTTCTTCTTGTCTTCGTTGGAAGCTAGAGACACAGCATGATCAAAAGCATTGTTCCACATCCAGTTCCTCATCTTCTTTTCTGGGCAGGATGGGCAGGTCGTGATCTTTTTTCCTTGTCCTCGACAAAGCACAAGTGTCCTCCCTCGATGGGAACTAGAGACTAGGAGATGTGGAGATCAAAGCCATGCTTACTCTGCAGCTTGTCCCATATCTTGTGGGATATGAAGGCGTCGGATGTTGCGTACTTGATCTGTTCCTCCGTCAGCCTGGGCAGGTGCCAGTTTTTGAAATGAACAGCCGTACCTTTGAATTCAATGTCCACGTCCAGCAAGTCTCGCCCGAGCGTCACGAGGCTTGCCACCTTGCGCCACTTTCCTTGGATGATGAAGGGCGCCATGGCCTGCAGTTCCACTGCCTTTGAAAGCTTGATGTTGTGCTGGAGCCACAGCCGTTCCATGTCGCCGACGATCGCGACACCGACGAACATGTGCCCCTTGCCCGCTAGGAACCTCTTGAGGCAGTCAGGGATGGTACCAGCGATGCCCACCTGGAAGAGAAGACACTGATTACGGACGTATATTTGTAAGAGGGCCATCTTGTCCTCCCTCTAATAACATTCCTCATCTAAACCGACAATGAGGGGCTCCTTGCCATGGATTTCTTTGAGAAAGCGCTCCACCGTCCGGGCTCTAGATGTGACCATAACTCGGACCTTGTTCTTGCCGACCATGATCGTCCTTTCCTGCATGGAGCCAAAATGGTAGTGGGGAAGGGGGAATAGTAGTGAGATGAACCAGTGCGTAGTGGAGCGAGATGAACCGGTGCGAATGGAGCGAGATGAATTGGTGCGAATGGAGCGGTACGGTGGTGGGTCTAGAGGTTATATAGTAGACCAATCGGTGGTGTGGCCAAGCGGTATAGTGGCCAGGCGGTGTGAATTCAGGGACGGGATGCGAGGAGTCACAAAGTTATAAACCATCCGGGCTGCAATGGACGAGAACGCATATTTCCCAAGTGCATCGCTTAGTTTCAATCATCATCCCTGATTAACAACATGGGTAATGCTAAGGTACACCTTTTACTTACTAGGAGGTAATACCTCAAATAAATCTGAGCCGTTGATTTGTTTAGCATTTTTAATTAATTAATTGATTAAGTGACCTAGAAAAAGGAAAAAAAATTCTCAAATCCTTCTCATTACGGCATGCATAAGTGGACTTGCATGTCCTTCCTTATATAATTATTTTATCCTAATCATGTATCGGGTGGGATTTAAAATAATTATACACATAAGGATTTAAAATATAAATATATAACATAGATTGATAAATAAAAACTCATAAAAAGAAGTATATTGTCAATAGCCGTAATCGATTCTAAACACGAAAAAGGAAGGATATTTCCGTGAGCATAGATAAGGAAGGACATGCAAGTCCACTTATGCATGCCGTAATGAGAAGGATTTGAGAATTTTTTTTCCTTTTTCTAGGTCACTTAATCAATTAATTAATTAAAAATGCTAAACAAATCAACGGCTCAGATTTATTTGAGGTATTACCTCCTAGTAAGTAAAAGGTGTACCTTAGCATTACCCATGTTGTTAATCAGGGATGATGATTGAAACTAAGCGATGCACTTGGGAAATATGTGTTCTCGTCCGTTGCAGCCCGAACGGTTTATAACTTTGTCACTCCTCGCATCCCATCCCCAAATTCACACCGCCTGACCACTATACCGCTTGGCCACACCACCGCTTGGTCTACTATATAACCTCTAGACCCACCACCGTACCGCTCCATTCACACCAATTCATCTCGCTCCATTCGCACCGGTTCATCTCGCTCCACTGCGCACTGGTTCATCTCACTACCGTTCCCCCTTCCCCACTACCATTTTGGCTCCATGCAGGAAAGGACGATCATGGTCAGCAAGAACAAGGTCTGGGTTATGGTCATGTCTAGAGCCCGGATAGTGGATTGCTTTCTCGGAGAAATCCACGGCGAGGAGCCCCTCATCGTCGGTTTAGATGAGGAATGTTATTAGAGGGAGGACAAGATGGCCCTCTTACAAATATGCGTCCGCAATCAGTGTCTTCTCTTCTAGGTGGGCATCGCTGGTACTATCCCTGACTGCCTCAAGAGGTTCCTAGCGGGCGAGGGGCACGTGTTTGTCGGTGTCGCGATCGTCGGCGACATGGAACGGCTGCGGCTCTAGCACAACATCAAGCTTTCAAAGGTAGTGGAACTGCAGGCCATGGCGCCCTTCATCATCCAAGGAAAGTGGCGCAAGGTGGCAAGCCTCGCGATGCTCAGGCGAGACTTGCTGGACGTGGACGTTGAATTCAAAGGTACGGCTGTTCGTTTCAAAAACTGGCACCTGCCTAGGTTGACGGAGGAACAGATCAAGTACGCAACATCCGACGCCTTCATATCCTACAAGATTAGGGACATGCCGTGGAGTAAGCATGGCTTTGATCTCCACCTCTCCCAGTCTCCAGTTCCCATCGAGGGAGGACACTTGTGCTTTGTCGAGGACAAGGAAAAGAAGATCATGATCTACCCAGCCTCCCTAGAAAAGAAGACGAGGAACTGGATGTGGAACAATGCTTTTGATCATGCTGTGTCTCTAGCTTCCAACGAAGACAAGAAGAAAAGACGCCCCCATAAGGAGCTGCTGCGCTACCATAGCTTCCAAGTTGACCCAGAGATTGATGACATTGTAACTTGTATTTTGCTAGATGAATTATCTACTTTGTTTTTAGAAAGATGAAAAAAATGTTGACTCTCCAACTTAATTTACGCGCAGCAGTATCACGCGTATCCGAGGTTTCCTTCGCCTTCGCGCCTTTTCCCTCATGTGGCGCAGTGTTTTGGCGTGCAACTTCCCCTCGCGACGTGGAGGAGGTTTAGGGTTTCGTCGATCTACCCATTGTACGTAGCCGTTCTGTTCTTCTCTCCGAGGTTTAGGGTTTCATGCCGCGCGCTGGGTGTTGGCCCATTGCTTCCTGCCGGCACAGTTACTAATCCCCGATGGCCACCATGGCTCCCTGGCCCGGACATGCCCATATATGGATGTCCTCGGCCATGTCCGCTGGGTGGCGAGCGCTGCTAGCTACTACTACCGTAGTGCATGGAATTGTCTGTCGACGCCTATCAGCTATACACAACTGTTCTATCATGTGTTTTTCTTAAAACAATTGTTGCTGTTCTACTGACCATGTCTCTTTTTATACTGGCCATGGGCCGGCCCAGTTCGGGCGAGCGTGGGGCTATGGGCCGCCGACCTAATAACAAGACGTACCCGGACGTCCGAACCTCCCTATGATGCAATACTACACATGCACAATGCTACACATGCATCCAATAGTTGGACACACAATCTCAAAAAAAAAGTTGGACACACGTACGCACATACAGACGTGCTTTATATGATGCGATAGTTATATTTACAACTAATAATAAAAAGATCTTTGTATTTATGATTGTAACATTTTTAATGTACGTGGTAGGTCTAATTTATCTTTTAAGTAATTAATGTAACATATATTTTCTAAACACAACCTGTCCTAATAATTCACCCCTTTTTAATCTTTATAATTGGCTCCGTGAGCCAAAACGGACCAGCTCTGCTCCATGAGCCAAAACAGACCAGCTCTGCTCCGTGAGCTAAAACGGACCAGCTCTGCACGGTGAACCAAAACGGACTAGTACCAGCCCCAAACCTCTCCGCCTTGCCCTCCCTCGTTGTAGCAGCTTCCACCGCACCGGCAATCTGCAACCTCTACGGCGCCAGGCACCTCCCCTTTGCCGTCCCCCGTTGCCATAGCTCCACCAAGCCGGCCACCTCACACAGGGCCCAGTTTATACCGGGATGGTCCTGCTCGCCGGCAACCTACCGCGTCGACCACCCCCCTTGAAATGCTGCACAAACCTATAGAAAATCTTGAGGAAGAAGTGCTATCATGGTCGATTCACGATATCTTGATCCAGAAGTCGCTCCCTTTTATGGTAATGTGCCTCTCCCACCCAGCAGTCAAGATTCCTATTTTGTACCTGATTGATGGTTGATTGTAAATGTTGCTACTTCGCAAAAAAAAGAGAGAAAAGATTGTAAATGTTATTATGTTGTTATAGGTGGAGATGATCCCTACGGAATTCAAAACCTAGGTGGACTACTTAAAAGCATTCCATAAGCTAATTCTATAGGAAATTTGGCATAACATCTGCTGAGCCATGGATAACATCTCCAGTGGCCCATGTGTGGAGGCTATCTCCAGTAAAGATGTGCTCGAAATCTGGCTCATTGTTGAAAAGGAGGGTCGGAGTGTGGAAAATGTGTTCAAAATCTGGCTCTGTGTGAAAAAGGGGGATGATTTTCCAAAAAAAGCGATATCCTGTTACTTTCATTACAGAATTTAAAATCTAGAGACCAAATTCTCAAGGATGATGGCTTATGCACCATCCTACTGGTTAAGAATTCCACAGAGGATACTAAGTGGGATGATGGCACAAAGAGAGTCTGGATAAGTGCCTCTCTATCAAAGTTGCCTCATGGTGGCAATCCTAGTCAGCGAGGAATCTATCAGGTTATGCACTTGGAAAATCTGAGTACTTATGAATGTAGTTGGCAAGTGATGATGAATGGCTTCAAATGCAGTTCAAAATTAATCAATCTCATATTGAATAAAAATAATATTTGTGTGAGTACCAGCCTGTCTCTCTCTCTCTCTCTCTAATTGGAATAACTTTTTGTATTCTTCTATTGTGCACTGAAGTGTTTGAATTTATGCTGCAGGCTGATGGAGAATGTAGACAATGCACAGATAACAAAATTAGTTTTGATGTTGCCTGTGATAGTTTTGGACTAAATAGCTCATAGATTGATGTAGTGAAAAGTTGCATTTCAGCAATATGTCCTCATAGATATTCTGCACAGCTAATTTGGGGCCCACCTGGCACAGGTAAAACTAAAACACTTTCAGTAATCTATATAGGCTCCTGTGTTTGAAGCCCTGGGCCAGAATTCTTGTACTTGCTCCAACCAACACAGCCATCTTGCAATTGGCTTCTCATCTTGTTTCTCTATTTAGGAGTTCCTCTGAATTCAAAAACTCAATCGATGACATAATATTGTTTGGGAATGAGGACCGCATGAAGAAGAAAGCTGATAATGGAAAATTGTCAGAAATATTTAAGAGCAAAATTGTTTCTTCAAAAAAATCAAAAACAAAAGATGCAAGACTTGTGTTTTGCACTCCCTATAGGTCTAGTTGGTTGGAAAATCAGAAATTCCACATCTTAGTTATTGATGAGGCAGCATACTTAAAAGAATGTGAATCATTGATCCCTCTTACAACTAGTGGGATAAAACATGTGGTGCTTGTTGGGGATGACAAGCAACTACAATCAGTGGTAAAGAGCACGGTATTATAAGATCATTTGAATGTATCCTTGATTCCTTATGTTACCAATGATTATTTCTAGACTGCTAATACTTTCTCCTTACTGGTAAGATTGCTAAAGAGAATAGGTTTGGGCGAAGCCTCTTTGAGAGATTAAGTGGACTTGATTTCCCAAAGCACATGCTAAATATTCAATATAGAATGCACCCTTCCATCAGCAAATTTCCAAATCAAAAGTTTTATGAAGGAAAAATTATAGATGGTCCCAACGTTAAGGACTATAACAATATTTATCTTGATGGCCATGTGTATGGTCCTTATTCATTCATCCATGTTGAAGATGGTTTCGAAGAAAACAATAAACAGGGATCAAAAAATATTGTTGAAGCTGCTGTGGTAGCCAATATTGTTGGCAGATTTGCTGAAGGTATGTCTAACATTTGAGCTGATAAAGAACATGTAAGTTTCATTAAAGTTGATCTGTTTAAGTGCCATCCATGTTTCTTTGGTCTATAACCACTACAGCATGCACCAAGCAGAAGAAGAAAACCAGCGTTGGTATAGTATCTTCATATGCAGCCCAAGTAATTTCTTTGCAAGAAAGAGTTTAGAGTTATGAGAAGCATGACTTTCTTTCTGTTGAAGTATGCACTGTTGATTCATGTCAAGGTGCTGAGAAGGACATATTAATCCTTTCAATAGTTAGACACAATAATGGTGGGAATATAGGCTTTCTTGATTGTGATAAGAGAACTAATGTGGCTTTGACAAGAGCAAAGTAGGTTAACTTTTGTTCCTTTTTGTTGGCTTAATTAAATTTTATTTTTTTTTGTTGGCAAAGGATCAGCCTTTGGATACTTAGTTAATTCAAGATCCCAGTACATACTCATCTAAATAATTATTTCTTCCACAGGCACTGCATGTGGATCCTTGGACATGAAACGACTCTCCTTGACAGTAATTCAACATGGTCTGGTTTAGTCAAAGACGCAAAGGATCGTGAATGTTTCTTTAAAGCTCGCGATGATGATTCTCTTGCTAGAACAATGGATCAGTTTAGACTTATGCAAAACTCACAGGTGACAGACAATGTTTCGCGATGGAAAATTGAAAGCCAGTGTGCTCCAGATGCATAACTCACAGGTGACAACTGTGCCACAATACTAAACAAGGCACAGGTTGTAGAGCCTGCACATGCAGAGCAGGTGCCCATGCAGTCAGAAAGGGCTACAGAGAAGACATGGCAGGTGCGTCTTGATCAGCTCTCGCCCAGTCTTTCAAGGAAGAGAATCCATTCTTTGCTTGAGGACCAGCCTGCTAGTCAGTTTGCTCTAGTGAACAACTAACAGATGAAGAGGTTGTAGAGCCTGCACATGCAGAGCAAGTGCATCTTGCTCAGCTCTCGCCCAGTCCATCAAGGGAGAGGGCCCGTCTCAGTCGGTTTGCTCTAGGTGCTCAACTCACAGATGAAGAAGCGGCTAAACTAGAGGAAGAAGACCGTCCTCAAATTGACCTTCTGGATGGTTTGCCCCAACTAGCTGAGGCTATAGCCAGGATGCCTATGAGCTACAAAAAATCAAAATGGAAGAAGTCTTCGAAATTGGTTAAATTTGTAAATTTATATGAACAGGCCAGATCTGCAAGCGATGGGCGTTTTTGGTCCAATGAGCATATGGATCTATACAACAATATTTATAGCAAGAAGAAATGTGCTGACAACAAATGGATTGATTGGGAAAATATCAAATGTTTACCGGTGATGCCATATGTTGAGAAAGCATGCCGTGACATTGGTCTTCATGAATTGATGGCTATAAAACAGAACTGGCATGAAGAGCCGATCAAACAGTTCTACTCCACATTGTCCATAAATCAAAGTAGGACCTCACTGACCTGGATGATAGGCATAAATAAGAAGATTACAATCACAAAGAGATTTTGTCAAAAGGTTCTACGTGTTCCGTCCGAGCACAATATTAAGATTAAGCGCCAATTGACTGATGCACAAGAAAAAGAGCTCATGAGTGCAGATGGTAACCAAGTGAATTCATTAAACTAGATTATTAGAAAGACTATCAATCCCTTGATTGGAGATAAAAGTAAGGTTCATGGATCAAGCAGGGTCCTACTGTATCATATTTTGTTCGGGAAGCCTTTTGACATAGTAGACATGATGTTCGAGGAGATGGAAAACAATCACAGGCACACATCTAAGAGAATGCCATATGCCCCATACATCATGTTACTAATTAACAGTGCAACTAAGGAGAAATTTGTACCCGAGAGTGGAGGAAATAAATGTGTAGAGCACGAAAAGTACAAAATAGAGTCAAATTCGAATAAAAAACAAAAGAATCAAAGAGCTTCAAAGTCCGAATCGCCTGTACCATTGAAAAAGTCCAAATCGACGTGTATACCATTGATGATCACTTGATGTATAGAAGCCTTGAGGATGAATGGATGTCTTCCAGAGACCAGAGTGCATATAGGTTCTGTGTTCTTTCATTTGCATAAGCTATCCCTTCAGCCATTACTTTTTAAATTACTGATGCATATACCATTTGGACTTTTTCCATTGAGCAGCAATATGTAGAAGAAATGTTGGAAGAGGAAGCTGCTGAAGATGCTTAGCAAATAATTTTTCGCAAAAGGATGACGTCTTTGCATAGGCTAAGATTGATAGGTCCCCGGCGCCTCTAGCCAGGCCCCCATCTAGCCCCTCGCCCGACACCCTGCTTGCCCTCCGCTTGACACCCCAATCACACTACTAGGTGTTCTCTAGGCTGCTACTTTTGCTTTGTTTGTAGGGGGTGACACTGAATTACTGATCCCATGTGTAATTACTCTGAAATTTGTGAACTGATGACCTGCGATCTGCGGTTAAAAACTTATCATTTATCAAGTATTATCTATTTCTATGCAAAAATCTATCATGTTTGTTTCCTTGGTAAGATCCTTGTTTCTCTGAGGCGATTCCCCTTTACTGTGAAACATTCTTGTGTTTCGCGATACCTGGTGCGATCCTTGTTTATTCGCTAAGATTCCCCATTTTTGTGTAAAATCCTACATTTTATCAAATGCACTTCTGAGAATTGTGATCACATTATCTAACAAATATTAAAAGAGACTAGTGTCTAATAATAGCTGTAATGTAATTGAACCTTTGCATTTTAGCTGCACAGCCATTTTCATCAGTTCTTCGCAAATTGATTTCTGCAATTTGTTTGAACATAGTGACATTGGAACATTCTTTGTTCATTTACTATTACTCCAATTAAGATCAGTGAGGCTCAATCTTCTTTTCAGTAAATTTAGTATTTATTAATACCATAGCTAATTTGGCTTTGTCTCCTTAGGTGGCATAGTAGCCCACCCTGGCCCAGCAGCCAGCAGCTCACGAGGACTCAAGACAAGAGACCAGAATAACTTGGACTGATGCTACTAGAATAACTTGGACGGAGGCGAGCATGGGGGCGAAGGCCGAGAAAGGCAGCACCGCAGCCAGCCCCCAGCGCGGCTGCCGGTAGCAGCATAGCAACTCGTGGCAAGCGGCGGCCGGGGGGCAGGGGCAGGGGGCTCCGATCCACAGCCGCCTAGCCGGGTGCTCGGTGCCAGCCGCAGGGGCAGGGGCAGGGGAAGGGATAGGGGCCACAGTCACCAGTCACGACTCTATAGTTTACATACTGCGGGTCTCCATCCTCATTCCTCCACTCTCCATACTCCAATTTGGTCTTGGTTGCAAATATTGGTTTAGAGTTTACTAATTTGGAATGTACAGACCTACAGCCTGCGGGATCAGGACGGCGATCTAGAGCAGTCCGCATGTCTTCAGATTTAGCAGGTTTGTTCATGTACCCAACTGTAGCTCTTCTTCGCATGAGTTGAGATCAGAAACGTGAAACAACTTCAAACACTGATGGTTTCAAATCTATTTCATCAGCATTGTACGAAGTTGGGGAAGCAAATTTGCCTGAAGATGGTACCAAAGAAATTGGTTGGCTTGGGCCTTCACTCCCTACTCTCTGTATTAACCTGTCATGGGCAAATATGGTAGTATTCTTATATCTAGTTGAAGCAATATGCTAGGTTTCCTTGATGTGTCTATTTTTTATGCAGTTCGTCTGACTTGTTCAGGACCTCATGTGAAACTTTTCTGTTAGGATCATTACCCAGGTACCATTCTTATTTAATATCAGTTAGGGTCTGTTTGGATGTAGAAATTGGAGGTAGTGGAAATGAATTTGATACTAATACCAAATCAGCCTTATATTGGAAAATGGCCTACAATACCAAATCTTTTTCCAGGCTCCAATATCTACATCCAAATGGGGTGTTATATGCAATATGTCATGGACTCTGGTTTCCTTGGTCTCGTTATTGATTATGCAGTCAGTTTGGCTTGTTTGAGGCCTCAAGTGAGATGGACTTGTTTGATGTAAGAAGTCCAATTTTATTTTGCACAATGATATTTACTTTTAGCAAATGCTGAAAATCTTCATTACTTCATTACAGGACCTATCTATTATGCTTCTCCCTCCTGGGGATGACCTCAGTGATACAAGGTATGCGGACAGATTTGACTGTGGTGAGTCATTTGCTAGCTGGATCGGTAAACAAAGTGAGCAGGGCAGGCGACTCAATACTCCAATTTGGTCTTGGTTGCAAATATTGGTTTAGAGTTTACTAATTTGGAATGTATAGACCTATAGCCTACGGGATCAGGACGGCGATCTAGAGCAGTCCGCATGTCTTCAGATTTAGCAGGTTTGTTCATGTACCCAACTGTAGCTCTTCTTCGCATGAGTTGAGATCAGAAACGTGAAACAACTTCAAACACTGATGGTTTCAAATCTATTTCATCAGCATCGTACGAAGTTGGGGAAGCAAATTTGCCTGAAGATGGTACCAAAGAAATTGGTTGGCTTGGGCCTTCACTCCCTACTCTCTATATTAACCTGTCGTGGGCAAATATGGTAGTATTCTTATATCTAGTTGAAGCAATATGCCAGGTTTCCTTGATGTGTCTATTTTTATGCAGTTCGTCTGACTTGTTCGGGACCTCATGTGAAACTTTTCTGTTAGGATCGTTACCCAGGTACCATTCTTATTTAATATCAGTTAGGGTCTGTTTGGATGTAGAAATTGGAGGTAGTGGAAATGAATTTGATACTAATACCAAATCAGCCTTATATTGGAAAATGGCCTACAATACCAAATCTTTTTCTAGGCTCCAATATCTACATCCAAATGGGGTGTTATATGCAATATGTCATGGACTCTGGTTTCCTTGGTCTCGTTATTGATTATGCAGTCAGTTTGGCTTGTTTGAGGCCTCAAGTGAGATGGACTTGTTTGATGTAAGAAGTCCAATTTTATTTTGCACAATGATATTTACTTTTAGCAAATGCTGAAAATCTTCATAACTTCATTACATGACCTATCTATTATGCTTCTCCCTCCTGGGGATGACCTTAGTGATGCAAGGTACGCGGACAGATTTGACTGTGGTGAGTCATTTGCTAGCTGGATCGGTAAACAAAGTGAGCAGGGCAGGCGACTCCAACTACTTGTCAATGAGATTGAAATGATGCAAGTGCATTTTGAGTTATGTGAGCAGGAACTCTACCAAAAGTCAAAAAAGTGGTGTTCATGTCGGCTGCACCTATAGAAAATGATAGAAAAAATTCATATTGTGCAGGCACGCAAATATTTCTCTTAATTCTATTAAATTGCTTCACTTCTTTGATTCCTATCCTAACTAACTCTTCTACTGCAATGCTTTCTCTCTTGAGCCATTCTATTGGTCATCATGGATCAACAGGTTCTCGCAGGGCTCGATGAGCCTTGCAGCCCACCTGTGCGCCAAGTGCTTTTTTAATGATGGGCTTGTATTGCTTGTGTGGACTAATTTGACATCTTAGAAGTCAGTACTTTCAAGCATCCTTAATCTGATGCTGTAATAAACAAGCATACAGCACATGGATGTTGCTTTGATAATGTGTGCAGCCCACCTGTGCGCCAAGTGCTTTTTAATGATGGGCTTGTATTGCTTGTGCGGATTAATTTGATATCTTACAAGTTAGTGCTTTTTTAATGATGGGCTTGTATTGCTTGTGCAGATTAATTTGATAATGTTCAGCTTTTTATTTCTCTCTTTTGTAGGTTGCTGAACATGGGGAGTGGCTGCATGATGCTTTAGATACTTGGGCTCAAATGTGGGAATTGGACAGACATCAGACTTTGGAGCGTCACCAAGGTGGCCAGAGTTCTGCTAGTACTGAAGTGCCATTGTTTCTGAGTACTTATGTACTGTCAGCTCCTGAAGGAGAATCTAGTGGTACTTATGTACTGTCAGCTCCTGAAGGAGAAGCTATGGAAGAAGATCCACAAGCTTATACGTGTCATTCCCTGTGGAATGGAAAGCACATACGCTTTGAAGATTCTCAATCTCCTCCTACTTGTCATTCCTGGTGGAATGGAACTCACTTGCGCTTCCATGACGAGCCTATTGAAGAAGCTGAAGAGCCTAAGCCTATTGAAGAAGCTAAACATCCTATGGAAGCAGATCCTCATGCAGATCCTCCTCATGCTCCATACTGGAATGGAATTCACAATCAAGTTTATGGGGGCTTCTAGTAATTGCAACAATGGCGAGTAGTTGACAGTGGCTTGTGGTTGGTTGACGATGGATGGTTGATAACTATTGTCCAACTTGTGCTAGTAGTAGTGAACTTGTGGGCAGTGGCCGCTGGCCACTGGCCAGTACTATTTTATGATTGAGTTGCTTGAACAATGCCTTTAGTAATGTTTTCTCTAATGTTATTAGAGAATCAGTATTCTCTATGGTATAATGTTGTCTTATTCAATCTACCTTGCTTGCATGTGATGATGGCGATATGCTATGTTCGTGTGCTTGATGATTGGCGGATCGCGTTCAGTTGTAAAAAAACACGAATCCTAGTGTAAAAAAACACGAATCCAAGTGTAAAAACACGAATTCGATTCACCAAAACAGGAATCCGTGTATTTCAAACACGAATCCGTGTCACCAAAACAAGGGGAAAGAATAAGAAATGAGCCCAACAGACCACCCATACAAAAGAAATGAGCCCAACAGACCCATCACCTTCTTCCTAGACCCACTAGGTTGTTGGCCCGACCCACTTGATCGCCGCGCGCTCAACTCTAGGCCTCCGCTCCCCATTCCCTATTCCCCAATCCCTAACCCTAATTGCTCAGCGGCGAGCAGCCGTCGGCAGCGCTCGGATCCACCTCACTTTGCTGTCAAGGTACGTCCAATCACCAATGCCACTCGGATGCTTGCTGGTGTTAGTTCACGAGTATGTCATGTACTTATTTTTTTGTCTTAACTTGCTAGATTGTCTTAGTTCAGTGATCATTTGTGTCCATTGCTTCCTTTTAAATTTTGTCTCTCTGTGTATTTCACTATATATTACTGACCAGTAATTTGGTAGCCAGTTGTGAAAGAATAGTCCATGAGTTTAGTTTGAGTTGAGCAAGGTTGCCCAAGCAGCATTTCAGCTACATGGGGAACCACAACAATGGGCTAATGGGCTTGCTCAGTGTGTTTACTACTAATAAGAGACATGTTTTAGAGCAGAAATTACTGACTTAACTTCCAGTAGATGCAAATGCCACCCTGATATGTCTTTGCTCAGGAGAAAAATGAAGATTTGTTTCCATCTAGAAGTCTTGCTTAAGCAGTCCTGAGTCTTTTATCTTTTCTTTTCTACTTCCTCTAAATATGCTCTGGCAAATAGCCAGCACCGCCATATCTACATCGCCACTATGTAATGTAGATAAAGCTTTTTCCAACAAGGTATTTCGAAGGAAGCCAACTCTCTCGGATTACCAGTACAGTCTAGTGACAGATTGCTGGTTTGCTTAGTGAGTGGTTAAATGGTTCAAGAGGTCCACTCGTAGCTTTTTCCAACAAGGTTCTCCTGATGAGATGTTTGTCATGCTGCTGTTTGTATGTTTCTATGAATGATTAATCTAGCATGTGATAGTACTTTATTTGTTAGTTTATGCCTCAGCTCATGCATGGCTTGATAATTGGCCGATATTCATTGTATCAGGAGATGCCCTTTACTAAACAGGTGGGTTGGCTTCACACTTTGTTCCGTCATTTGGACAAATGAGGTATTGAATAAATACTATAATGCAATAATTTCAGCAATTTTTCAAGATCGTCATGCTTATTACGCCTGTGATTTGGAAATTAAAAGTACAGTGAGTGAAAAAGATGATCCCATTGAGTCCATTGGGGACACCGAGGATGCAGATCATGCCAAAACAATCCAACTACTTAAGGAGAAGATTTGAGAGCTGCAACTTAGACTTTTGCAGCAGAACCATGCAACAAGGTTAGTGTTCCTACTGCATATTATTGATCAATTTTCTAGTGCATTATGATTTCCTTAACCTATATCAGTCAGTCAGGAATTTCAAACGAAGTGGAGGGCTAGTATGGTTCCATAGAGCCCATGTGGGACACCAAAAAGGAAACAACATTAGTCAACCATGTAGCGATCCCAGATCCTTGCTCCAAGATTGTACTATTCGAACATCATGAAAAGATGACTCAAGAAGCGACACAAAAGCTGAAAGGCAAAGAAGTGCAGGGCCAATATGGTTCCACCAGCAAGGAAACACCATTAATCAAGCATGCATCGATCCGAGGTACTAGCTCCTAGAATGCTGAGTCATCGGATATCCTGACTGTTAAGCAAGAAGTCAAGCATGCAGCGATCACACATACTTGCTCCTAGAATACTGAGTCATCGGATATCCTGATTGTTAAGCAAGGCATGCTAATCCAGCATCTTGAAGAGAAGGTGAGTGAAATGAAACAGAAGTTGAGAAGGATGGACCAGGTCATACATGAGCTTAAATTTGAGTATCAGGAAACACTAACAATGTTGAGTGTTGCCAGGGTACATACATGTGGCTTATATATATACATAAATAAAACTACTGTATTTCTACGCCGCTAAAAGCTCCTCTCCTTAATCCCTAAATTATGTAAACTCTTGGACCTCTGATTCAAAACTGCTTAACCAACTTTTTTTTGTAGGATTTCTTTAACTATTTTGTACCCACTAAAGCAGCTGCAAATGCTATCATTTCATTCTTGTCAGAAAAAGATGATGATATTGTTCAGAAGATGCATCACATGAAGGTTTGTGAAATGAATTTGTGACTGTTTGTCTATACCAATCAGTCCCAATTCTTATTTTTTTCTTGTTCTAGGCTTTCTTCAGCTATTTTGTTCCTCCTGGCCGTTTGAAGTCTATGGGAAGGGTGTAACTAAAGTTTTGTTATTCTGAAGGAACTTCATAATGTTTCCTAATATTTATTTGTCCTGTTAGGTTGTAGTTGGCTGAAGCTACTGTGTTTCAACTTTGGAGTCCCTTCCAGAGCATGACAAGCCCATTGTTCACTTGTTCCTATCCGCCTCCTAAACTCTAGTATGCAGTCGCCTTTTATTGGTGGTGCTGGTCCATTGTTCTAGCTTCACCCCATCAGGTGCAGGCGGAGCTACCAAACATTTCAGAGTTTCTCTAGGCCGGGAGTATGCATGAAATTTTACTGATATGAGTACAACCTTCTTAAGGTGTTATATGCACCTAAGGACTAGCACACTAAGTTGTCACTTTAGGCACTTTTTTATGTATTATTTGTTTCTTCTTATGAACCATTGAACCGTACTGTATGAGATCGTCAAAATGCTAGCAAATCTTAATGACAAATGTTGAGATCCAATTTATGTTTTGTATTTTGTTCATGAAAGTTGTAGCTTTGTTATTTTTATTCATGAGCTAGAAAGATAAACCCAAGGTATTTACATGTAGTGGTACTTTTAATTTGAGCTCTATCATACAAAGGTAACAAGAATTGTTGGTCTAAAACATGGATTTCAAGTAGAAAATAGGAATTTCTCTAGGAAACAAGGACCTTAAGAATGAAACGAGAATTTATTGAAGAAAACCAGGTTAGTACGAAAGAACAAGAATTTTGGATCCAAAACAAGGAGTTTACGATATTTCTGCATGAAACAAGGATCATGGTAAACAAGAATTACACCCTTTTCCTATATATTTTCTACATGAAATCCATGTTTCCGACCAATAATTCTTGTTACCTTTGTACTAACCTAGTTTTATTTATCAAATTCTTTTATTATGGTGGACCACCGTAACTTAGGAGTTGGTGGGATCAGACGTAGACCGGCACTTTGATTGAGATCAATGAAAACACTTTAGTGAATTCATGGTGGACCACCCTAAACCTTTGTACTAACCACGAGTTGCTTGCCCAGGCTAGCTCACTAGGCCCAGAATCAAAGTATTAGGTATTCATTTCTCAAAAAGAAAGTACTAGGTATTCAAAAATGATTTGAAGGTTGACTGGTGTATGAGAACTACACCAGTTGATACGGTGAAATCTCGTGTACGAGTGGAGCCGGGCGGAGGGGGTCTATTTGGCCTTGGGAGCACAGGCTGAGGGGGGGGGGATGATGCTAAACACCCAAATGGGCTCCAGGGAGCTCAAGGGCTGGCTCGGGCCACCCTTTCAAACACGCCCAAAATTCCTCTTGAATGAGCAAACCAGAATCTTCCTCTGGCCTAGTTTAAGGCCATCAACCATTGAAGGTATTGATCGCTGTAGATCTGCCATTGAGAAGAGTATCAGCTCTTTGTTGATGAAATCACTATATTTAACTTCTTTCTCATGTTGGTCAATGTATGTTCCAGGCTGAAAATCAGTTTGCGCATTTAGTGTTGATCCAGCATAAAAAAACAATGCCGAACTGGGAAAAGTTGCAAGAGCTAACCTGAAAATTTGTAAGCCACTATTTCCTATCAGCAATCCATTTCTTGCTGAATGCTAACTCAATATGATTGTCATCTTGGTCATCTAACCAGACAAAATCTTTTTTGTGTTTTTTAATATCTTCAAAGTACTCCTGGCCCTCTTTGGCTATGCTTGTTCCCAACCCCTGTACCAATAATGAACCATTTAAGTGATTAACAACATAAGAATGCTGTCATCCTTAGCAAATGCCCCCAGAATTGAAAAGAAACTTAGAAAAGTAAACACAAGCAACAAATCAGTAAAAGAAAAACAAAAGGAACTAGAAGGGACAAGTAGACCTTGTAGTATTTTGTAGTCCATGAACTTGCACTTGCTCCTAAAGTCGTTCTCCATTCTTCATACTCTGGCATTTTGTAAAATGATTTCGTAGTTTTACCTTTGGTTGCCTGGACAAGTGAATTCCCAGGTGCAAACTAGTATAGGATCAAGAATAAAAGTTGAAAATACATAAAATATGTCCATAATCCCAACTGTTATCTACCTTGATAATTGGAGTGATGAACTCAACCAAGAAAGATTTAACTTTAAGAAGAGACGGCCAGAAGGAGTGGATGAAGTTGATCAACAACCCTTTGATATGGGAACCGTCATGATCCTAAATTTTGGTTGTCAAAGCATGAGCAAACAAAACTTGAGTTTGATTAGTTGATAAACAATTAGAGATGTTGTATGCCAAACCTGATCTGTCATTATCATGAGATGGCCATATCTCAAACCTTTGGCACTTTCATACTGCTTTCCATGCTGCAAACCAAGGATTTGCTTTATGTGCTGAATTTCAGCATTGTCCATTATCTGCTTGTGGTTTGCCTCTCTGAAATTCAATAGTTTTCCCCGAAGGGGAAATACACCAAAGTAATCTCTCCCTACAACAGCTATGCCAGACATCTGCAGGGGCGGATCTCAGCATTTCAGTTCAATAGTTAAACTCATTGTGAATGATCAGATATAACCCACAATTTTTTTTTGTTTAGCTACATCACCAAAACTTCATGTTTGTAGAAAATTAATACAAAATTTTTGATATCAGGTCTGTCATAGTTAGCACTCTTCATATACAGGTTGACACCAAAGGTTGTAATCATCAATCAGGTACAAAATAGGAATCTTGACTGCTGGGAGAGGCACATTACCATAAAAGGGAGCGACTCCTGGATCAAGATATCATGAATCGACCATGATAGCACTTCTTCCTCAAGATTTTGTTTAGGTTTGTGCAGCATTTCAAGGGTGGGTGGCCGACACGGTAGGTTGCCGGTGAGCAAGACCATCCCAGTATAAACTGGGCCCTATGTGAAGTGGATGGCTCGGTGGAGCTGCGGCAATGCAGGATGGCAAAGGGGAGGTGGCCGGCGCCGTAGAGGTTGCAGATTGCCGGCGTGGTGGAAGCTGCTACAACGGGGGACGGCAAGGAGGAGAGGTTTGGGGCTGGTATGTGGTATTGGTCCAATTTGGCTCACGGCGCAGAGCTGGTCCGTTTTGGCTCATGGCGCAGAGCTGGTCCGTTTTGGCTCACTGGTCCGTTTTTGCTCACGGTGCAGAGCTGGTCCGTAGAGAACCAAATTCAATCCATAAACATTGAATTAGATGGAAAAGAGTGAACCAGACCAACTTCCCTAATTCAAGCAATTGTTCACATACCAACTACGCCAACATTCAGACTAACTTCAATTGTTTGACACATACCAACTACACCAACATTCAGACCAAGTTCAACAAGTTGACACCATAGGACAAATAGTATTACAAACCAAGTTCAATTGTTCGACCAACAGGCATCAAAAATAGCACCAGCGAAGCATCATAGCTCAACACTTCCAACAGCAACATACTACCCAGAGACTGGGATGATTCTAGTTCAAAGACAGTGCCATCAATGCTAAACGAGTCTGACCAAAGTTTGAAACTACTCAAGCTCCCATCTTGTCCCGCAACTGTCATCCCCATGATGATTCGTTCTTCTGATGAAACACGACGTACTCAAGAACTGACATCATGTAGTCAGTACACCATGACTGCAAAGAGGAATAACAAAGAGAGATTAGACAACATTTCACAGCTAGCAAAAAAAAGAATCAAGCCAGAACACACTAACCATTTCAGTAATCTCCATGGACATACTACCGTTGTAGCTCTCTAGGAAGCTCATTGCAGGTAGTATGAAGTTGGTAGGGGTTCCCGTAACTTCAACAAGTTGAGGTTCCCACTTCACAATATCTACACTTCCGTCCTCTCTTCATAATTGTTCACACAAAATATGATGCATTTACCATCATGAAGGATCAGAAGAAACATCTAGAAAAACAAGCATATCGAATTTTTTTTGCAGATAAGCAATTCAGGGGAATTCAAAATCTAATATACGCAAGTGAAAATCAAAATATGTTGTATGCAAGTGAAATTCAAACTCTTACCAAAAAACTCTGTGGGAAGGGTTTGATTGCAACTCCTCGGCATATCTCTTTAACTTCATCTTTATTCTCCACAAAGAGGGGCTGATGTCAAGGCAAAATAAACATCAAATTAGTTTCCTAATAGAGAACATCAAACTAGTTTCAAGTGGAAAACATACTGAGGTCATTGTTGGGAAAAATAGCCTTCTCCGTGTCTCTGCTTTCTTCTTTGTAATCCTCATTAGTTGTACGTGTGCGTCCTCATCAAACTTTATGCAATGGATGAATGCATTGAGGGCTTCCCAGCTTGTGGAATCTCTCAATGAGGAAACTAATTGAGCTTGCGTAATTGAGACACCATTGATAGTTACAATCGGCTCATCCCTGTCATTGTCCCAATTCAAAAGATAAGGAGGATTGGGTTAGAAGATAATTTCATGAAGGATCAAAATAAGTCTTCAGAGACTTACCCAGTGAGCTCAGTGTCTAAGAAAATAATACCATGTAAACTTTCACTTCTGCTTCCCCGTGGCTTTGTGTATTGGATAACATTAGTGACGGGTATGCCATTTTTGTCTTTGATATGACCAGGTTTGTCAGCTATTGGCTGATGATCTTTCAAGGTCTTTTTGGTAACTTTGGACAAGGGCATAGGACTGTTGACTTTTCGATTCTGACCTTTGTCAGCTTTTAGCTTCTGACTTTTCGAGGTCTTTTTGGTAGCTTCAGCTTTGGCAGATTTTTTGCTTCTGACTTGTCAAGGGCCTTGTGTCATCTTTAGGTTCGTTAGATTTTTTTATTTCTCAAGGCCCTGCTAGCAGTTTTATTCTGTCTCAAAGGAGGTGAGCTGCCTGTTGGGTGAGTACGTGGAACAATCTGATTTTTATCAGCTCCATGTTTTGGTGGCTCCAAACAAGGAGAATTGCAAATTGAGTCTTCTAGTTCTATACCCAAGCTTATGTTCAGAGAACTATCAGGCTGTTTCTCTGGAGAAGTCAAGACTTGGTCTCTGGGGCACGGCTTCTTGTTGGCTGGATGATACAATAAGTCGACCGCCAATTTTTTGCGGTACCTAAAGACCATGTCCTGTATTTTTAAGGTAAAACTAAGAACTTATTTGGCATTTACAAATCTAAGTAAAACACAAGACATGGAACTAACCTCATCAATCTCATACACGTCATCCTTCCCATAGTATATCATGTGAAGCATTAAACGGTATCCGCAATCATAACTGCAAGATCAATTCAATAATATAAGAAGTAAAATATTTTTGCAAGATTAATGCAAGACTTTTTTAATTAAATTAGAGGATTTACGTGTTTTTCTGCGTTTTGACTAGCAACTGTGAAAGAGGCCATTTCCTAGCATAGATGCCAAGCTTAGCCAAGTATGTGTGTAGATTTGCAACCACTTGCTCTACATGGCTCTTTGCAATGTCAGGCAACGAGTCCAACCAATCAAAAGATTGTCCAATATTTACCACAATGAGAGAGAGAAATGGCTTTCATGGTGTATGGGGACAAATATCTACAAAAAAGAAGAAGAAAGTGATCATGCCATCCAACTGGTCATCCTAGAATAAATCTGAACCTATTAAAAATAACAAAACGGAAAAAAAACTAACCAGCTTGGCAGTCTTTATTGTTTTTTGGTTAAGCTGAAGTGCCAGATTTTTAGAAGTTCCACCTACCAACTCAGTCTAGATTCGAAGAGAGGTAAAAGGTTAGCATGAATACTCATCATAACACCAAAAGAATATTGGTTTCATGAAAGAATGTACTTACAACACTTTCCTGCTTAAGATAAATGTGGTAATGATATTGATGGTTCCATATTGAACATTGAGTATGAAGTATAAATGAGCTCATCTGCCCTTCTGGTTGGAAGGCATCAACAAAAATATCTTCATGTATGGTATGGTTGTTGATGTCTAGGACAGTTTTGTTACGGTCATATGAATTGATCTTTGATATGACATGCTCATGATACAATTTATCCACTTGAGGGAATTTCTTCACTTCAGTGACTTCACTCACTTTAGTCAGGCATGCTGCGGCTTTTGACTTAAGAACAGTGACTTCCTTCAGTGATATCAAGCATGATGAAACTCTTGACTTAAAATCATCATCTGGAGCAAATGTCTTCATATCAGTAAGTAAACCCTGCAAATTTTCGATTACTGGGAGGTCCACCTCTGCCACCGCAGGCAATGATCTAGAAGTACAGTCCAAAGTTGACATGCCTCGAGACAGTAGGGAGTCCATTTCACTTGAGGAGTCATTATAACACCTTGTGCTCTCATCATAGCATGTATGCTCTATCGGTTTCAACTGAAAAGGTAAATTGAACATATCTAATAAGAGGTATGAAAACCACTGTAAGAATAAGAAGGTTTTGTGCAATGACATAGCCTCCAAAAGATATATAAATACATGTGCTTTTGCAAATTAACTAAATAGTGGTAAGAGCATTATGTATTTAAAGATTAGTTCGTGTGCTTAAGATACAAGAATCCAAAGGAAAATTGTGCTTTTCCAAATTAACTAAATACATACAAAGATTAGTTGGGCAAAAGATGAAAACCATTTTTAAAGGTTTTGGGCAATGACAATATGACATAGCTTCCAAATTAACTAAAACATACAAAGATTAGCCATTAAATAATATTACTATTGTCCAAAACCTTCTAAATAACAGTATCTATCTAGATCTACAAATTACTTCTTTTGCCCAAAACCTACCTCTTCACACGAGTAAAACTTAGCAACATGCCTTGTACTTACCTTAAACTTGTCATATGTAACCTTGCCATTTCTGCACCGCTTAGCTCTAGCAATCTTATCCAACAAAAACTTAATATTGTATTGATTTATTCGAGGATAGGTTTTGCTGTCCTCCTCTTCTCTTTTTTCTCAAGCAGTAACATGTTGTCGACAATGTATGTCTGTCAACCAGAATATGTTCAGAAACATGGCTCTAATAAATTAACAAAAAAGCACAATGAAAAAAGTAAGAGGTAGATGCTTACTAGGAGCATGATAGTACAACCATGGATAGTCCTTCTCTTCTTTTTCTCTGGTGGCAACTTCTCAAGCGCAATCATTTTTTCTTCCCAATCAAGGATAGCACTCCTAAAATTTTCATAGACCACAACACACCAGTCGAAGTCATTAATGATGGCCATGTCCTTAGTGTACATCACTGCATGTACATTGACATGCTTGGAAGTCGTAGGCAGCAGAAATTTGGTAATTAGTATAAGAAAGAAACATTTGATCTTTAACTTTCTGTCCTCAGTTTTTCCCATTATGTCCATTAAATTCTCCATTGACAAATCTTCACCCCTTCTCAGACCAAGCTCATTATGCAACTCAAGAAATTCTTTATGTTGCTGCATTTTGTAAGACAGCGGGCAATTCTTGCCACGTGGTAGTCCGAGAAGCTGAAATATCACTTCAGGTGTGATGTATAAAATCACACCTTGTCGAATATGTATTGCAATTCGGCCATTTTCGAGGACTGCTTCGCTAACAAAAGAATCTCTAGCTTGTCATTTAGAAATATTTCCCATCTTCAGTTTCAGAAAGGTTTCAAACCCGAGCCTCCTTACCTCATCATGATTTGTGCCATCAAGCAATTTGTGCACAGCCGAGGACGGGGGACAAGAAGCTCGCCAAACGCGGAGTCGGGCTCTAGGTCGATGATGGGGAAGGGCTCTAGGTCTAGGTCGATGACGACGCCTATGACGGAGTAGAAGGTGAGTAGAAGGTGAGCACTGAGTAGCCTGCAACGTCTTCTTTTCTTTTTATCTTTTTTTTGAATTGAGAGGATGTTGATTTTATCTGTAGAGTTCTTGTTTGTTATAACAAACGTGTTTTCATCACAAAAATGATGAAGATAACCGGGGGACAAGGCAGGGGGTAAATATGTGCTGAACTGCTGATGCAGCCGGCGGCGGCATTTCAGCTTGTCATGAGCCTAGATAACTACCGGCAGCACGCCGGCGGGATTGAGCTCGGCGGTGGAGTCTCGGGTGGGATTGGATTTTTTTTTCTTTTTTTAGCGTACGGTGAGATTGGAAGGATGTTTTGTTTCTTCATTCTGGACATCCCCTTCCAAATACAGTTGCAGACTCGAGCTCAGCCCATATATACATACACGACCCATGGCCCAACTGCACTATACTAATGCTGATGTAATAATACTAGCGAGCAAAATAAGTTGCATTGCATTTTTCAACCAGAATTATTGTTCATCAGGTCCACAGAGACATCACCAAATAAAACAAAGATTTTACTAGAGTCTCTAAGGATGGATAGTGCATCCCCATCACTCCATCAGAGAGCTGGCCATACAAATTGGTCTCTAACTCCAACTGGAGATTAGCCACAGCAATGAGTTAATTCCAAACTACAAACCAAGCAAAATAAGCTAATAGAGTACAAGCTAGCAGAAACAACAACAGTAGGGGCAACACTTCTACTTAAAACTGCTCCCAAGAGATGATACTTGTTTTCTATCTAACCTTTTTGAAGAAAAAAGTACTCCCATTTGGGTGTAGCCCCCGAGCCTCTTGCTGTTTGGCATAAAGAGCTGGAGGGTCTTCTCTTGAAATCGCTCTGATTCTTCGTCAAAGGGCTCCTAAGCATATACCCGGGTTCTTTGTCAAAAAGAGCTCGGATATAGCTATGTCCGTGTTCTTTTTGTCACATGGCCTTGAAGTGGTCTATCTTGAAGTCTTCTGAGTGATGTGCGCTTTTTTGAAGAAAAAAGTGCACTCACTGAGTGTAGCCCCCGAGCCACTTGCTATTTGAAACAAAATGAGTGTAGCCCTCGAGCCACTTGCTATTTGGAACAAAAAGTTGGAGGGTCTTGAATCTTATGTTGTTTGAAAAACTGATGTCTTGAGGAAGTCTTCTGAGTGATGTGCGCTTTTTTGAAGGAAAAGTGCACTCTCTGAGTGTAGCCCCCGAGCCGCTTGCTATTTGGAACAAAAAGTTGGAGGGTCTTGAATCTGAGTTGTTCAAATGACTAAAAGACTTTCCTATTGCAGCCCCCGAGTGTATACCTAGGTTCTTTTATCCGAAAAGAACTTGGATACAAGTTCTTGGCATGTTCTCTAGTAGTCTGCTGTTGTCAGATGTAGTTGTATTGTGGTGGTTGATAGTAAATGCTATTTGTTCACGAGTTGTACAGTGTTGGTATATTCTTCCGAATATGCTCGTTCTTGAGTACTGCTCCTTCACGCCTGAGTCATCTTTCATTGAATTCTGTCTTTTTACTGTGTCCTTTGTTAGGTTTGTTCTGTTGGTGCTCCCAGTCCATGTGCACCTCTTCTTTGGCCTATAAATATCCTCCTTGTGTGCTGTTTTGATTCATCGAGCATTTTGTTGGTATATTCTTCCGTAGCTGGAGTTAGTCTTGTGATAGGGATTAGAGGTAGGCTAATCCTGCAGCAGCATTGTACTTGGAAGTATGTGGCGGTAGTCGGAGGGAGTCTTGTGATGTGGGACACGTTCCTTCATCTGGCAGTTCTGGGTTGATCCTCGTCGCCTGCCCTGAGATTATCCGGTGCAGATCAACACCATATCTAGCATCACATCGGACTTGGGTAGACAGATGCCTGCCGGCCTTCTCTGCTCCATGTTGTCCCGCCATGCTGCTGATTTCTGCCTTGGATGCACTGCGTCCATCCTTTGAAGAAAATAGTGTAGCCGAGTGCGGTTTGTTCTACCGAGTAGCAATTTGGAACACGTAGTCGTTCCAGAGCCTAGCTGTGTCTGGGTTCCTCTTTGCTACCTTGCTTGTCGTAGTACCAAGTTCGTTGGGTCTTGTAAGATGTGTAATCTTCTATTTTTTTAAACCATTTATAATGGAAAGAATCTTGTCTTCTAAATTTTCATTCTTTATTCTGCTGATGTCCCGGTTGTTTATGAGATTCCCGAGTTCTTTCTATAAGGACCGCGTTGTTGCGTTCCTTGTGAGGTAACCGTTCGTTGCTTCATGGTTGATGAGTTCTTTTTGTAGCAATATGATAACTCTACCGTGGTGCTGGATGGATAAGTCTGAAATCTGCCCGTTGAACTATACCGTTGTGTGGATTTGTGCCGTCCGTCATTTTAGTTGTGTCAGTAAATGGACCGTTGCGTCCTCATGCCTTGTTAAAACGGGCCTGGTGGGCCGCGTTTTTACTGGTGTAAAATCTATTTAAGGGCCTTTCCTCTTCTTTTTCTTTACTGCCCTGATTTTCCCTTGAAACCCTAGTCTTCAAACTTCCACCGCCGCCATTGTTGCCGTCATCTGAGTGCCGCCGTCCGAATCATCATTGCCTCATAGTTCTTTATTGCTCCCACTAGTATATGGGTAGGAAGAAATCAGCGAGCAAGTCCCAAGCAGCCTTTGTAGACGAGGAGGCATCACTTTCTGTGATAGAGAATCAAGAGTTTATGGCCATGAGGGCTGCTCAGAAGATTTGGCTAGCTCCGACAACGACTGAAGATCAGCTTTGCGAGCTTGTTAGTGATGGTCTGATTTAGAGCAAGGATATTGCTGATTAGAGAGCTCCAGGCGAGCATCGGGTCCCTACTCTAGGTCCTGGTGAGATTATTCTTTTCATTTCCTTTATCTATGTCAGACTCTGCCTTCCTGCTTCTGCTTTTCTTCACCAATTTCTCAGCTATTTTGGGATTAGCCTTGACCATCTTGCTCCCAATGCCGTCCTTTATCTTTCTATTTTCGTTCATCTTTGTGAAACTTTCCTTGGAATTCCTCCTTCTCTTTCTCTCTTTCGTTACTTCTTTCGTCTGAAGCCACAACCCCACCGCGATGACACCAATGTTCTTGGTGGTTGCAGGATTCAGTTTCACCAGGGTCTTAAGAGCAAATTCTTTGACTATGACCTGGTTGATTCTGTGAGGGATTGATGTGTTGACTGGTTTTATGCCGCCAATTTGATTCATCCTCTTTCCGTTCATTCTAGATCTAGTCCCTTAGTTAATGACTAATGGGAAAAGAATCCTGTGATGACGGCTGAGGTCCAGGCGATCAAGCCATTTCTTGAGAGGATTTGTACTCTGAAACAGCAAGGCTTGACCGGCTTTGGGATTATTTCTAGTTTTCTTTGCCGCTGAGTTCAACCTCTGAAGGAGTGAGAAAATTACGGTTTTGAGTACTCTAGGGCGGAGGACCCTTCTCATATGGTCCCTGCCCTTGAGTTGACTAATGAGGAGGTGCTCGAGCGTCTTCAGAAGATGCTGAAAGGAGTAAGCGTCGTCCCGCTTGCTGTCCTTGAGTACAGTGCTAACAACCCGCCCCCTGCTGTGAGTTGTTCTTTTCTTATGCGGGTACTTTTGTGTGTCTTTTGTTGTATCCACTTTTTGCTTAATCTTCCTTGTCTTATTGTTTTACTCTTTTATAGGAATTGGGGCATAATTTCGCTGATCTGATTCCCCTGCAAATGTGGAGGCTAGGGATAGTCTTGCTGGGGCATCCTTGACCAGTAAGTTTCAAACCACCACAATATTTCCTGGCATTTCTTCTACAAACCTTGATGTATATGTAGAGTATGTTCCTCGTCCAGTTCCTCGAGATCCTCATACTGTTAGAAAGAGGGGGCGAGCGGATAGTTCTTCTGCTCTATCTGCTACCAAGAAGTCTCGCCAGTCATTGAGAGACCGGCGTGGGTGGCGCGGTGGTGTGCGGCGATTCGGGCTTCCTCTTCGTACCAGTGGTGCACCACCACCTTTGCTGGTACTCCGGGCGGCGTGCTTCTTCTTCCTTGGCTCCGGGGGTGAGCTTGGTGGGGGTGCGCATCTAATCTAACACTCAACATACCACCATGGCAAGCAGAGTTTAGCAAGTACAATTATTAGAATGGCTCAGAATTTGTTGGCGGCAATAACATCAACCTTATGTACCCTAGTGGTCAATTTGGCACCAGAACTCAGGTGGGATAACAGTGCTTGTTATGACCTAACACTACGACAATTACTGTCATGTGTATTTTACATGTTTATATATCATTTCAGGGAGGCAAGGATGCTGCGAGTCCTAGGTACATCTACACCAAGCTGTCTCATATCACACGTTTAATTTTCCTGAAGGATGATGATATTCTACTTAATTATCTGAATGAGGATGGGCAGTCAATTGAACCCACCTGATAATGTTGGCGATCGCATATTTACATGATCTGTCCTCATCATAGTCACATATTCATAGTGTAGCTAATGATAGTCCTGATTTTTCTTAGGTATATGCCAATTATTCCCATGGTCTTGGTTAATGGAAGTGAAGGAATTGGAACTGGATGGAGCACATATATTCCAAACTACAATCCAAGAGACATCGTTGCTAACCTCAGGCAGTTGCTGAATGAAGAGGCTATTGTACCAATGCATCCATGGTACAGGGGATTCAAGGTTATTATTATGAGTTGGATTTTGTAGTTGCACCAAGGCATAGTTTTGTATATACTACTCTAGAATTATTGGTCACTAAAGCAAACTTTCTATGCCCAAACTTACAGGGGTCTATAGAGAAGATAGTCAATACAAAGGTAGCTGGTTCCACGTACACCATCACTGGAATCATTGAGGTTGTTGACAACACACTGAGTCTTACTGAACTGCCAATCCATCGTTGGACTAATGATTACAAAGAATTTCTTGATGGTTTATGTTCAGATAAGCAGAACAAGGACAAAGTATCATTCATAGAGGTAGTTGACAATAGAAGACACCTTCGCTTGCGTTCATAATGTTTGCACAATCATATTTTGCTCAGTTGCAACTATTTTACAGGATGTCACAGCGCAAGGTGATAACGAAGACATTTACATTCAGCTCCAATTAAGTGAGGAAAATATGAATATAGCTAAGCAAGAAGGACTAGTGAAGAAGTTTAAGCTGACAACAACAATTGGAACATCAAACATGCACTTGTTTGATTCAGATGGTGAAATTCGGAAGTATGACACTCCTGAGCAAAGTAAGTGATGTCTTGTATTGTGTGTTGCTACAGACCTCATTTTCTTGTTATTTAATCACTACTAAAAGTGTGATATTTCTGTAGTACTTGAGGAGTTCTTTCAATTAAGGCTTGAATTCTATGTTAAGAGAAAGGTGCATCTGATGACTTTCTTATTTTCACAACATTAACTGAAATCCATAGTAACCAATTTATTTGTGCAGGAAGCTTTGTTGAAAAATATCAAGCTGGACTTAAAGAAAATTGAAAACAAAGTTAGATTTATCTGCTGTGTTGTTGATAATGAAATTATAGTTAACAACAGGAAAAAGGTAGATCTATTTTTGGAGCTCCGGCAGAAGAATTTTGATATTTTCCAAAAGAAAAAAAGAGAGGGCTGAACCAACTGTTGTAGGTGCTTTAGAAGAGGAGGAAAATGAAGAGAGTCCTGAAGCTAAAGGAGCGGAGGCTAGTGACTATCTCCTCTCAATGTCAATCGGTACCTTGACTAGAGAGAAGATACAGGAGCTCAATGCTGAGAAACAAAAATTAGTGGATGGTGTTGAGGAACTATAGAACACATCGCCAAAATCACTTTGGTTGAAAGATCTTGATGCTTTTGAGAAAGAACAGGATGTAAGAAGTGCTATCATGGCCAGTTCATGATATCTTGATCCAGGAGTCGCTCCCTTTTATGGTAATGTGCCTCTCCCAGCAGTCAAGAACGACTTATAATTGGTGCTCTTCCTCAAGTTAAAATGATTTCATTATCCTAGGGTGCCCAGCGTGTTGTCAGAACGACTACCGGCCTCCCTCCCTCACCATACACCACAGCAGTTCGAATTTTATGGTGGTCACACGATGGGCTATGCACCACATGGGCTAAGCATGCACCAACGGACAGCGTCTATGCACCTTTTAATTGGTTGGTCAAGCATGCAAACACTTCTTAGTTAAGTTGTAGGTCAATCATATGAGGTTTGTAGGTCAACATTAACATTGTTCCAAATGGTTCTCCTAAGCATAGTTAAGTTGATTAGGAAGTCATTTGACACTTGGTTGCATTGGCCACACCAAAAAATCGGTCCCGACCCCACGGCCTCCGTGGTAGGCCAGCGGCCAGCGTAGGACAGCATAGGCTGGCCATGGCCAACTTCGGCTGGCCATGGCCAGCGTAGGTGGGCCAGTGGCCCGCCTCGGCCATCCGTTAATCATGCATGAAAATGCCCAAGTCGGCCTAAGTGAAGGGCACGATGAAACCAAGCAAAAAACATGCGAAAACGGCAAAAAAACGGGCCCAAACGGGCCATGGACGGGCCAGAACGGGCCTCGAATGAGCGCGGGTCCCTAGCCCACCAGGGTGGCCCATAGGGCCCAAGGCACCCACCCTTAGTGGCCCCACACAAAAAGTCCAAGGTTCAGTCCCATACACGAAGAACAACGGCTGTCGGGCGCCTCTGGTGCGAAAACCTGCGTTTTTGAGCAAAAACCAGCCAAAAATGCTTATCAGATGCCTTTTCTGAGGTCCTCCAAAATGCCTAAAGGAACCATACAAGAAGCTGCCAAAACTCCTAGGGGGTTGGATGCCCCCTAGGTATAATGTGGGAGGGCATTCGGTTACGAGAGACCTCAGGTGAAATGGTTGGAAACCACAAGTTTTTTAATGAGGATCCATCAAACAGTCGGTCACGTACCAACGACCTCCGTGGCTGGCCGGCGGCTGGCCGTGGCTAGGTCCGGCTAGCCACGGCTAGCTGTTGGCTGGCCATGGCTGGCTAGCATGTGGCCTTTAGTGGCTACACGCTATGTGACCGCACTGCGATGACTTTCGGTGATGCCTGGCCTCCGTGGCTGGTCCGGTAGCCTACGGCGGCCTGCTTCGACAGGCTGCTACAAGCCGCTGGCTGGCTCGGGTGGCCAGCGTGTTGCTGGAATGACTCGTGGCCTCCTTGGATAAGTTTTGGTTTTCTCCAGCACTCTATGGACCTTCGCTAGCTGTGTGTCATCCTCACATAGGTTTCAGTTTTCTCTCACGCTATATGGACCTTCGGTTGCCGTCCTCACAAGTAGACTCACTGTGCCTAGTGCATAGAGATGCTTTGGATGGCTTAACTGTTGCGGCTACACTGGCGCATGAGTTGTTATAGACCTATGACTGCTTGGAAGACCCCCGCAGATGTGCGGATGACTCCCGGCACTAGTGTCCCTTCATTCGTGCGGGCACCTTCTGCCTGCTACATTGACAAGTGCTTGCATGCTGCTACCCGTTGCACGGGAAGTTGCTTTCGTTACATGTTGGTTACGTCGAGCGCATCCTCTGGGCGTGCCTCGTTAGCTCAAGAGTGCTCGTGGCATTGCCTCGTGTTGTTGGTTAAAGTTTGGTAACTCGGTTTCCCTAGGCAAATGGCGGTTGGCCTGCTTTGGTGGGCTGCTGCTTTTGTTGGCTGCCTTACTATCGTCATCATCAGAAGAAAACAGGATCCATCATAGAAAACAAGAATCCTTTGTCTAGCTCATGTATGACCTGGTCCATCCTTCTCAACTTCTGTTTCATTTCACTCACCTTCTCTTCAAGATGCTGGATTAGCGTGCCTTGCTTAACAATCAGGATATCCGATGACTCAGTATTCTAGGAGCAAGTATGTGGGATCACTGCATGCTTGACTTCTTGCTTAACAGTCAGGATATCCGATGACTCAGCATTCTGGGAGCTAGTATCTTGGATCAATGCATGCTTGACTAATGGTGTTTCCTTGCTGGTGGAACCATATTGGCTCTGCACTTCTTTCCCTTTTAGCTTTTGTGTCGCTTCTTGAGTCATCTTTTCAAGATGTTTGAATAGTACAATCTTGGAGCAAGGATCTGGGATCGCTGCATGGTTGACTAATGTTGTTTCCTTTTTGGTGTCCCACATGGGCTCTATGGAACCATACTGGCCCTCCACTTCGTTTGAAATTCCTGACTGACTGATATAAATAGGTTAAGAAAATCATAATGCACCAGAAAATTGATCAATAATATGCAGTAGGAACACTAACCTTGTTGCATGGTTCTGCTGCAAAAGTCTAAGTTGTAGCTCTCAAATCTTCTCCTTAAGTAGTTGGATTGTTTTGGCATGATCTGCATCCTCGGTGTCCCCAATGGACTCAATGGGATCATCTTTTTCACTCACTGTACTTTTAATTTCCAAATCACAGGCGTAATAAGCATGACGATCTTGAAAAATTGCTGAAATTATTGCTTTATAGTATTTATTCAATACCTCGCTTGTCTGAATGACGGAACAAAGTGTGAAGCCAACCCACCTATTTAGTAAAGGGCATCTCCTGATACAATGAATATCAGCCAATTGTCAAGCCATGCATAAGCTGAGGCATAAACTAACAAATAAAGTACTATCACATGCTAGATTAATCATTCATAGAAACATACAAACAGCAGCATGGCAAACATCTCATCAGGAGTACCTTGTTGGAAAAAGCTACGAGCGGACCTCTTGAACCATTTAACCACTCACTAAGCAAACCAGCAATTTGTCACTAGACTGTACTGGTAATCCAAGAGAGTTGGCTTCCTTCGGAATACCTTGTTGGAAAAAGCTTTATCTACATTACATAGTGGCGATGTAGATATGGTGGTGCTGGCTATTTGCTGGAGCATATTCAGAGGAAGTAGAAAAGAAAAGATAACAGACTCAAGACTGCTTAAGCAAGACTTCTAGATGGAAACAAATCTTCATTTTTCTCCTAAGCAAAGACATATCAGGGTGACATTTGCATCTACTGGAAGTTAAGTCAGTAATTTCTGCTCTAAAACCTGTCTCTTATTAGTAGTAAACACACTGAGCAAGCCCATTAGCCCGTTGCTATGGTTCCCCATGTAGCTGAAATGCTGCTTGGGCAACCTTGCTCAACTCAAACTGAAACTCATGGACTATTCTTTCACAACTGGCTACCAAATTACTGGTCAGTAATATACAGTGAAATACACAGAGAGACAAAATTTAAAAGGAAGCAATGGACACAAATGATCACTGAACTAAGACAATCTAGCAAGTTAAGACAAAAAAATAAGTACACGACATACTCGTGAACTAACACTAGCAAGCATCCGAGTGGCATTGGTGATTGGACGTACCTCGACAGCAAAGTGAGGTGGATCTGAGCGCTGCCGGCGGCTGCTCGTCGCTGAGCAATTAGGGTTAGGGATTGGGGAATAGGGAATGGGGAGCGGAGGCCTAGAGTTGAGCATGCGGCGATCAAGTGGGTCGGGCCAACAACCCAGTGGGTCTAGGAAGAAGGTGATGGGTCTGTTGGGCTCATTTCTTCTGTATGGGTGGTCTATTGGGCTCATTTCTTATTCTTTCCCCTTGTTTTGGTGACACAGATTCATGTTTGAAATACACGGATTCCTATTTTGGTGAATCGAATTCGTGTTTTTTACACTTGGATTCGTGTTTTTTACACCAGGATTCGTGTTTTTTACAACTGAACGCGATCCGCCAATCATCAAGCACACAGACATAGCATATCGCCATCATCACATGCAAGCAAGGTAGATTGAATAAGACAACATTATACCATAGATAATACTGATTCTCTAATAACATTAGAGAAAACATTACTAAAGGCATTGTTCAAGCATAACTCAATCATAAAATAGTACTGGCCAGTGGCCAGCGGCCACTGCCCACAAGTTCACTACTACTAGCACAAGTTGGACAATAGTTATCAACCATCCATCGTCAACCAACCACAAGCCACTGTCAACTACTCGCCATTGTTGCAATTACTGGAAGCCCCCGTAAACTTGATTGTGAATTCCATTCTAGTATGGAGCATGAGGAGGATCTGCACGAGGATCTGCTTCCATAGGATGTTCAGCTTCTTCAATAGGCTTAGGCTCTTTAGCTTCAATAGGCTCGTCACAGAAGCGCAAGTGAGTTCCATTCCACCGGGAATGACAAGTAGGAGGAGATTGAGAATCTTCAAAGCGTATGTGCTTTCCATGCCACAGGGAATGACACATATAAGCTTGTGGATCTTCTTCCATAGCTTCTCCTTCAAGAGCTAATAGTACATAAGTACCACTAGATTCTCCTTCAAGAGCTGACAGTACATAAGTACTCAGAAACAATGACACCTCAGTACTAGCATAACTCCGGCCACCTTGGTGACGCTCCAAAGTCTGATGTCTGTCCAATTCCCACATTTGAGCCCAAGTATCTAAAGCATCATGCAGCCACTCCCCATGTTCAGCAACCTACAAAAGAGAGAAATAAAAAGCTGAACATTGCATTTTGATTACACATATACTTCTGAGCACAGATCCAGAAGGGAGAATCGGTATCAAAACAAGAATCTATATGACAAAATGCTTTATATATAATTGGTCAAATTTTAAACATGACTACAAATGTTTACTGCACAATACAATCCAAATGCTTAGTGGACACAATAATGGAAAAAACTGACTTCATCATAATTAAGCACTTCAGATTTACAAGCTCCTTATTCTTTTCAGTCCCTACAAAAAGTTCATCTAGTCCAAACCTCAAGCAAAGTTTATCTATAGTTTCATATCTGAATAATGGTTTGGCTGTCCTATACATATAGCTGTGTTTAAAATCTTTGGCTAACTTTACGTATTTTGGACATGATAAGTCTATTAAAGGTATACATTTGAGCAGGAATTGAAGTTCATATAGGTAAGGAAGAAACAAATTGTGGTGTAAAACAAATCTGAGCTCTAGGATTCAAGACCATAGCTGGAGATTTAAAAACTTAGCATATAGAGAACATTGCAATGCAGAGATGAAAAACAAACATGATTAGCCTTCATATCACTGTTGTTAAACATTATGCTACAATCTGGGCAATAAAGTGCTCAACATGCATTTTGACAGATAAAAAAAGGACAAGATAAGGACCTAACATGCCATCTCCAAGCATAGATGTTATCTCTACCAGTATTTGTCAAACAATAGAGAGCATTGCAATGCAGAGATATAAAAGAAACATGGTTAGCCTTCATACAAATCACTACTGTTAGCCTTCATTCCATTTGACAGATAAAAGAGGACAAGTACCTCCATATACTGATCCCTCTTAATGAGGCCTGCTTCAAAATCATACTTGATATTGTATTTGAGGCAATAGGCCTTTCCTAGAGTTTCGTGAGTTCCTGAAATCAACGCCGTAAGGCTTCTATTGAAGCGGGCGTATAGCTTTTTATTTATTTCTTTAAATTCCTTCTCCTCACACGAGTGGACTGACTGCAAAAAAGGAAAAGAAATCTAAGAGTGGTAAATGGCCGTCGAAATTTGAAGATAAAACAACAATATAAATTCAAACATACCCAAAACTCATCGAAGGTTTGTTGCAACATGCCACCAAGGAAATAGTGTTTCATACTAGCAGCAGCAATCGTGAAGTTCTTTTCATCTACTACTAGTCCAGGATAGTTGTTCTTGAGCACTTTAATGATATGTGCTCTGGTGAAGCGTGAATCAAAAACATGATCAGAAAGCTTCAGTGGAGTCTTGCCGTTGACCCATCCCTTCACCTTCTTAATAAAACTATGGAAATCAAAACAAAAAGAGATCAGTACTGGAAAGAGAGAAGAAAATGGAGAAGAAAAGGGTTGGAGGTGAAAATGCAAGTCACATATAGGTTTCAGACTCGTAAACACAGAGAAGAAAATGGAGAAGGAAAGGGAGCACACCAAGCTTCAGTTCAAACAAAAAGTAGTGAAACATTTCTAGAAGTGAGAACAAATAAGAATCGAACCAAGAAACAGAATGCAGAACACTTGCCTCGCCATCTTGGAGGAAATGGAAGAGATGTGAGGAAGAGCCGCACTGGTGTGTGTGTGTGTGGGAGAGAGAGGGAGTGCTCTTGGGAGTGAATGCGCGTGGGAGTGAATGGAGCCTCTGCAGGGTGGTGTGGAGGAACCGGTGTGGAAACCAGTGCGCAGGAGTGAAGGGTGGTGTGTGCGGGTGTGGAGAAAGTCTACAGGCTTTGGGTGGTGTATAATTTCAAGGGTGTGGAGAAAGTCTGCAGGCTCTGGGGTGCTGCATTAGTACCCAGGTCCTATCAATGTATGGGGGATGGCTATAGGGAGCTAGGGGTAGGGATGTAAAAGAAATTAGTCCACTAGGGGTAGGGATGTAAAAAAACATTCAACAGAAAAGGGTGTACAACAACATGAAGGGCCAATAAAGTCTAAAAAACAAAAGAGTTGCTCGCCAAAAATTTCACTGTACAACAACAAAAAGGGCAAAAACAATGTTGCTCGCCAAAAATCATCACTGGGAGGAGATCAACAAAAAATGAATGCAAAGGTATTAAGTTACTGACCTGGAGAGCTCGCAAGAACAATCATCACACAGCTCCTGCACGTTGCGCTTCAACATCGACTTCTCCAAATGCAGGCCCATCAAAAGCAAAATTCTGTAGAATTCCACATAGACCATGACCATGGATGGGTCTGCCTTGATGGCGATCAACTAAGCACGTTTTGCAGACTGAAGTTTCCACGGGATGTGGAATTCTGAAGAATTCTGTCCAGCAGATCACCATCCATTCTATCAACCAGGTATTCAAAAGATGTGATATGAACATATCTCAGATTGATACAAAAGGATTAGAAAGAAAAACTGCGCCAAAAGAACAAAAATAATTACATACCTTAGCTTGTAGCTTGAACTCCTCCAAGCTCGCTTCATTCCACCAGCAGCAGGCTGGTTGGTATGAGTCTATGAGAATGGCAAGCTAACACTCCAACAAAGCATGATTACGAAATATACATTAAAAGTACTAACTTGTAAGATATCAAATTAATCCGCACAAGCAATACAAGCCCATCATTGAAAAAGCACTTGGCGCATAGGTGGGCTTCACACATTATCAAAGCAACATCCATGTGCTGTATGCTTGTTTATTACAGCATCAGATTAAGGATGCATGAAAGTACTAACTTCTAAGATATCAAATTAGTCCACACAAGCAATACAAGCCCATCATTAAAAAAGCACTTGGCGCACAGGTGGGCTGCAAGGCTCACCGAGCCCTGCGAGAACCTGTTGATCCATGATGACCAATAGAATGGCTCAAGAGAGAAAGCATTGCAGTAGAAGAGTTAGTTAGGATAGGAATCAAAGAAGTGAAGCAATTTAATAGAATTAAGAGAAATATTTGCGTGCCTACACAATATGAATTTTTTCTATCATTTTCTGTAGGTGCAGCCGACATGAACACCACTTTTTTTACTTTTGGTAGAGTTCCTGCTCACATAACTAAAAATGCACTTTCATCATTTCAATCTCATTGACAAGTAGTTGGAGTCGCCTGCCCTGCTCACTTTGTTTACCGATCCAGCTAGCAAATGACTCACCACAGTCAAATCTGTCCACGTACCTTGCATCACTAAGGTCATCCCCAGGAGGGAGAAGCATAATAGATAGGTCCTGTAATGAAGTAATGAAGATTTTCAGCATTTGCTAAAAGTAAATATCATTGTGCAAAATAAAATTGGACTTCTTACATCAAACAAGTCCATCTCACTTGAGGCCTCAAACAAGCCAAACTGACTGCATAATCAATAACGAGACCAAGGAAACCAGAGTCCATGACATATTGCATATAACACCCCATTTGGAAGTAGATATTGGAGCCTGGAAAAAGATTTGGTATTGTAGGCCATTTTCCAATATAAGGCTGATTTGGTATTAGTATCAAATTCATTTCCACTACCTCCAATTTCTACATCCAAACAGACCCTAACTGATATTAAATAAGAATGGTACCTGGGTAACGATCCTAACAGAAAAGTTTCACATGAGGTCCCGAACAAGTCAGACGAACTGCATAAAAAATAGACACATCAAGGAAACCTGGCATATTGCTTCAACTAGATATAAGAATACTACCATATTTGCCCACGACAGGTTAATACAGAGAGTAGGGAGTGAAGGCCCAAGCCAACCAATTTCTTTGGTACCATCTTGAGGCAAATTTGCTTCCCCAACTTCGTACAATGCTGATGAAATAGATTTGAAACCATCAGTGTTTGAAGTTGTTTCACGTTTCTGATCTCAACTCATGCGAAGAAGAGCTACAGTTGGGTACATGAACAAACCTGCTAAATCTGAAGACATGCGGACTGCTCTAGATCGCCGTCCTGATCCCGCAGGCTGTAGGTCTATACATTCCAAATTAGTAAACTCTAAACCAATATTTGCAACCAAGACCAAATTGGAGTATGGAGAGTGGAGGAATGAGGATGGAGACCCGCTGTATGTAAACTATAGAGTCGTGACTGGTGACTGTGGCCCCTATCCCTTCCCCTGCCCCTGCCCCTACGGCTGGCACCGAGCACCTGGCTAGGTGGCTATGGATCGGAGCCCCCTGCCCCCGCCTCCCGGCCGCTGCTTGTCGCGAGTTGCTATGCTGCTACCGGCAGCCGCGCTGGGGGCTGGCTGTGGTGCTGCCTTTCTCGGCCTCCGCCCCCATGCTCGCCTCCGTCCAAGTTATTCTGGTAGCATCAGTCCAAGTTATTATGGTCTCTTGTCTTGAGTCCTCATGAGCTGCTGGCTGCTAGGCCAGGGTGGGCTGCTATGCCACCTAAGGAGACAAAGCCAAATTAGCTGTGGTATTAATAAATACTAAATTTACTGAAAAGAAGATTGAGCCTCACTGATCTTAACTGGAGTAATAGTAAATGAACAAAGAATGTTCCAATGTCACTATGTTCAAACAAATTGTAGAAATCAATTTGGGAAGAACTGATGAAAATGGCTGTGCAGCTAAAATGCAAAGGTTCAATTACTTTACAGCTATTATTAGACACTAGTCTCTTTTAATATTTGTCAGATAATGTGATCACAATTCTTAGAAGTGCATTTGATAAAATGTAGGATTCCACACAGAAATGGGGAATCTTAGCGAATAAACAAGGATCGCACTAGGTATCATGAAACACAAGAATGTTTCACAGTAAAGGGGAATCGCCTCGGAGAAACAAGGATCTTACCAAGGAAACAAACATGACAGATTTTTGCATAGAAATAGATAATACTTGATAAATGATAAGTTTTTAACCACAGATCGCAGGTCATCAGTTCACAAATTTCAGAGTAATTACACATGGGATCAGTAATTCAGTGTCACCCCCTACAAACAAAGCAAAAGTAGCAGCCCAGAGAACACCTAGTACTATGATTGGGGCGTCAAGCGGAGGGCTAGCAGGGCGTCGGGCGGGGGGCTAGACGGGGGGCTGGCTAGAGGCGCCGGGGACCTGTCAATCTTAGCCTATGCAAAGACGTCATCCTTTTGCGAAAAATTATTTGCCAAGCATCTTCAGCAGCTTCCTCTTCCAACATTTCTTCTACATATTGCTTCTCAATGGAAAAAGTCCAAATGGAATATGCATCAGTAATTTAAAAAGTAATGGCTGAAGGGATAGCTTATGCAAATGAAAGAACACAGAACCTATATGCACTCTGGTCTCTAGAAGACATTCATTCATCCTCAAGGCTTCTACAGATCAAGTGATCATCAATGGTATACACATCAATTTGGACTTTGAAGCTCTTCGATTCTTTCGTTTTTTATTCGAATTTGACTCCATTTTGTACTTTTCGTGCTCTACACATTTATTTCCTCCACTCTCAGGTCACCCTGGGCATTCGGTCAGACCGAACCGATCGGTTCGGTTCCTCGGTCATTCGGTCAGTTCGGTCATCAGAAACCTGGGACCGATCGGTCTTTGCAAAAAACGAAGACCGAGGAAGTTCGGTCTCGGTTAGTTCGGTTCGGTCTTGGTCACGACCGAACTAACCGGACCTGAGTAGCAGCCACAAACAATAGCAGAATCTATAGCAATTTTCAACAGCATGCTTGCTATTTGAAGGCAAAAAAATAACAACACAATATATAAAACAAACCACACATTATTATGATAAGTTCTAGCACACAACTTTCTCAGTTCTCACAAATCACAATCACACATAATGACATAACAGAAGTACAGAACAAGAACTTCGGTCAGTTCGGTCAGTTCGGTTAACCGACACATATGACCGAACTTCTATCGGTTACTTCGGTTAGTTGGGAGCCAGGACCGAACTCATGACCGAACTTTTCGGTCTCGGTCTTTTCGGTCTCGGTCTCGGTCTTTTCGGTTCGGTCTTCGGTCTTCGGTTAATTATGCCCAGGGTGACTCTCAGGTACAAATTTCTCCTTAGTCACACTGTTAATTAGTAACATGATGTATGGGGCATATGGCATTCTCTTAGATGTGTGCCTATGATTGTTTTCCATCTCCTCGAACATCATGTCTACTATGTCAAAAGGCTTCCCGAACAAAATATGATACAATAGAACCCTGCTTGATCCGTGAACCTTACTTTTATCTCCAATCAAGGGATTGATAGTCTTTCTAATAATCCGGTTTAATGAATTCACTTGGTTACCATCTGCACTCATGAGCTCTTTTCTTGTGCATCAGTCAATTGACTCTTAATCTTAATATTGTGCTCAGACGGAACACGTAGAACCTTTTGACAAAATCTCTTTGTGACAGTAATCTTCTTATTTATGCCTGTCATCCAAGTTAGTGAGGTCCTACTTTGATTTATGGACAATGTGAAGTAGAACTGTTTGATCGGCTCTTCATCCTAGTTCTATTTTATAGCCATCAATTCATGAAGACCAATGTCACGACATGCTTTCTCAACATATGACATCGCCGGTAAACGTTTGATATTTTCCCAATCGATCCATTTGTTGTCAGCACATTTCTTCTTGCTATAAATACTATTGTATAGATCCATATGCTTGTTGGACCAAAAATGCACATCGCTTACAGATCTGGCCTGTTCATATAAATTTACAAATTTAACCAATTTCGAAGACTTCTTCCATTTTGATTTTTTGTAGCTCACAGGCGTCCTGGCTACAGCCTCAGCTAGTTGGGGCAAACCATCTAGAAGGTCAATTTGAGGACGGTCTTCTTCCTCTAGTGCAGCTGCTTCTTTATCTGTGAGTTGAGCACCTGGAGCAAACTGACTGAGACGGGCCCTCTCCCTTGATGGACTGGGTGAGAGCTGAGCAAGATGCACTTGCTCTACATGTGCAGGCTCTACAACCTCTTCATCTGTTAGTTGTTCACCTGGAGCAAACTAACTAGCAGGCTGGTCCTCAAGCAAAGAATGGATTCTCTTCCTTGAAAGACTGGGCGAGAGCTAATCAAGACGCACCTGCCATGTCTTCTCTGCAGCCCTTTCTGACTGCATGGGCACCTGCTCTGCATGTGCAGGCTCTACAACCTGTGCCTTGTCTGGTATTGTGGCACGGTTGTCACCTATGAGTTGTGCATCTGGAGCACACTGGCATTCAAAGTTCCATCGCGAAACATTGTCTGTCACTTGTGAGTTTTGCATAAGTCTAAACTAATCCATTGTTCTAGCAAGAGAATCATCATCGCGAGCTTTAAAGAAACATTCATGATCCTTTGCGTCTTTGACTAAACCAGACCATGTTGAATTACTATCAAGGAGAGTCATTTCATGTCCAAGGATCCACATGTAGTGCCTGTGGAAGAAATAATTATTTAGATGAGTATGTACTGGGATCTTGAATTAACTAAGTATCCAAAGGCTGATCCTTTGCCAACAAAAAAACAAAATTTAATTAAGCCAACAAAAAGGAACAAAAGTTAACCTACTTTGCTCTTGTCAAAGCCGCATTAGTTCTCTTATCACAATCAAGAAAGCCTATATTCCCACCATTATTGTGTCTAACTATTGAAAGGATTAATATGTCCTTCTCAGCACCTTGACATGAATCAACAGTGCATACTTCAACAGAAAGAAAGTCATGCTTCTCATAACTCTGAACTCTTTCTTGCAAAGAAATTACTTGGGCTGCATATGAAGATACTATACCAATGCTGGTTTTCTTCTTCTGCTTGGTGCATGCTGTAGTGGTTATAGACCAAAGAAACATGGATGGCACTTAAACAGATCAACTTTAATGAAACTTACATGTTCTTTATCAGCTCAAATGTTAGACATACCTTCAGCAAGTCTGCCAACAATATTGGCTACCACAACAGCTTCAACAATATTTTTTGATCCCTGTTTATTGTTTTCTTCGAAACCATCTTCAACATGGATGAATGAATAAGGACCATACATATGGTCATCGAGATAAATATTGTTATAGTCCTTAACGTTGGGACCATCTATAATTTTTCCTTCATAAAACTTTTGATTTGGAAACTTGCTGATGGAAGGGTGCATTCTATATTGAATATTTAGCATGTGCTTTGGGAAATCAAGTCCACTTAATGTCTCAAAGAGGCTTCGCCCAAACCTGTTCTCTTTAGCAATCTTACCAGTAAGGAGAAAGTATTAGCAGTCTAGAAATAATCATTGGTAACACAAGGAATCAAGGATACATTCAAATGATCTTATAAGTTATAATGAAGACATATCGTGCTCTTTACCACTGATTATAGTTGCTTGTCATCCCCAACAAGCACCACATGTTTTATCCCACTAGTTGCAAGAGGGATCAATGATTCACATTCTTTTAAGTATGCTGCCTCATCAAGAACTAAGATGTGGAATTTCTGATTTTCCAACCAACTAGACCTATAGGGAGTGCAAAACACAAGTCTTGCATATTTTGTTTTTGATTTTTTTGAAGAAACAATTTTGCTCTTAAATATTTCTAACAATTTTCCATTATCAGCTTTCTTCTTCATGCGGTCCTCATTCCCAAACAATATTATGTCATCGATTGAGTTTTTAGATTCAGAGGAACTCCCAAATAGAGAAACAAGATGAGAAGCCAATTGCAAGATGGCTGTGTTGGTTGGAGCAAATACAAGAATTCTGGCCCAGGGCTTCAAACACAGGAGCCTATATAGATTACTGAAAGTGTTTTAGTTTTACCTGTGCCAGGTGGGCCCCAAATTAGCTATGCAGAATATCTATGAGGACATATTGCTGAAATGCAACTTTTCACTGCATCAATCTGTGAGCTATTCAGTCCAAAACTATCACAGGCAGCATCAAAACTAATTTTGTTATCTGTGCATTGTCTACATTCTCCATCAGCCTGCAGCATAAATTCAAACACTTCAGTGCACAATAGAAGAATACAAAAAGTTATTCCAATTAGAGAGAGAGAGATAGGCTGGCTGGTACTCACACAAATATTATTTTTATTCAATATGAGATTGATTAATTTTGAACTGCATTTGAAGACATTCATCATCACTTGCCAACTACATTCATAAGTACTTAGATTTTCCAAGTGCATAACCTGATAGATTCCTCGCTGACTAGGATTGCCACCATGAGGCAACTTTGATAGAGCGGCACTTATCCAGCCTCTCTTTGTGCCATCGTCCCACTTAGTATCCTCTGTGGAATTCTTAACCAGTAGGATGGTGCATAAGCCATCATCCTTGAGAATTTGGTCTCTAGATTTTAAATTCTATAATGAAAGTAACATGATATCGCCTTTTTTTGGAAAATCATCCCCCTTTTTCACACAGAGCCAGATTTTGAACACATTTTCCACACTCGGACCCTCCTTTTCAACAATGAGCCAGATTTCGGGCACATCTTTACTAGAGATAGCCTCCACACATGGGCCACTGGAGATGTTATCCATGGCTGAGCAGATGTTATGCCAAATTTCCTGTAGAATTAGCTTATGGAATGCTTTTAAGTAGTCCACTTGGGTTTTGAATTCCGTAGGGATCGTCTCCACCTATAACAACATAGCAACATTTACAATCTTTTCTCTCTCTTTTTTTGCGAAGTAGCAACATTTACAATCAACCATTAATCAGGTACAAAATAGGAATCTTGACTGCTGGGTGGGAGAGGCACATTACCATAAAAGGGAGCGACTTCTGGATCAAGATATCATGAATCGACCATGATAGCACTTCTTCCTCAAGATTTTGTTTAGGTTTGTGCAGCATTTCAATGGGGGTGGTCGACGCAGTAGGTTGCCAGTGAGCAGGACCATCTCGGTATAAACTGGGCCCTGTGTGAGGTGGCTGACTCGGTGGAGCTGCGGCAACAGGGGAGGGCAAAGGGGAGGTGGCCGACTCGGTGGAGCTACGGCAACAGGGGACGGCAAAGGGGAGGTGGCCGGCGCGGTGGAAGCTGCTGCAATGGGGGAGGGTAAGGCGGAGAGGTTTGGGGCTGGTACTGGTCCATTTTGGTTCACCGCGCAGAGCTGGTCCGTTTTGGCTCACGGAGCAGAGCTGGTCCGTTTTGGCTCACGGAGCAGAGCTGGTCCGTTTTGGCTCACGGAGCCAATTATAAAGATTAAAAAGGGGTGAATTATTAGGACAGGTTGTGTTTAGAAAATATATGTTACATTAATTACTTAAAAGATAAATTAGACCTACCATGTACATTAAAAATGTTACAATCATAAATACAAAGATCTTTTTATTATTAGTTGTAAATACAACTATCACATCATATAAAACACGTCTGTGTGTGCGTACGTGTGTCCAACTTTTTTTTGAGATTGTGTGTCCAACTATTGGATGCATGTGTAGCATTGTGCATGTGTAGTATTGCATCATAGGGAGGTTCGGACGCCCGGGTACGTCTTGTTATTAGGTCGGCGGCCCATAGCCCCACGCTCGCCCGAACTGGGCTGGCCCATGGCCATTATAAAAAGAGACATGGTCAGTAGAACAGCAACAATTGTTTTAAGAAAAACACACGATAGAACAGTTGTGTATAGCTGATAGGCGTCGACAGACAATTCCATGCACTACGGTAGTAGTAGCTAGCAGCGCTCGCCACCCAGCGGACATGGCCGGGGACATCCATATATGGGCACGTCCGGGCCAGGGAGCCATGGTGGCCATCGGTGATTATTAACTATGCCGACAGGAAGCAATGGGCCAACACCCGGCGCGCGGCACGAAACCCTAAACCTCGGAGAGAAGAACAGAACGGCTACGTACAATGGGTAGATCGACGAAACCCTAAACCTCCTCCACGTCGCGAGGGGAAGTTGCGCGCCAAAACACTACGCCATGCGAGGGAAAAGGCGTGGAGGTGAAGGAAACCTCGGATACGCGCGATACTGCTGCACGTAAATTAAATTGGAGAGTCGACATTTTTTTCATCTTTCTAAAAATAAAGTAGATAATTCATCTAGCAAAATACAAGTTACAATGTCATTAATGTCTGGGTCAACTTGGAAGCCATGGTAGCGCAGCAGCTCCTGATTGGGGCATCTTTTCTTCTTGTCTTCGTTGGAAGCTAGAGACACAGCATGATCAAAAGCATTGTTCCACATCCAGTTCCTCGTCTTCTTTTCTGGGCAGGCTGGGCAGGTCATGATCTTCTTTTCCTCGTCCTCGACAAAGCACAAGTGTCCTCCCTTGACGGGAACTAGAGACTGGGAGAGGTGGAGATCAAAGCCATGCTTACTCTGCAGCATGTCCCCAATCTTGTAGGATATGAAGGTGTCGGATGTTGCGTACTTGATCTGTTCCTCCATCAGCCTGGGCAGGAGCCTGTTTTTGAAACGAACAGCTGTACCTTTGAATTCAACGTCCACGTCCAGCAAGTCTCACCCGAGCGTCGCGAGGCTTGCCACCTTGCACCACTTTCCTTGGATGATGAAGGGTGCCATGGCTTGTAGTTCCACTGCCTTTGAAAGCTTGATGTTGTGCTGGAGCCGCAGCCATTCCATGTCGCCGACGATCGCGACACCGACGAACACGTGCCCCTCGCCCGCTAGGAACCTCTTGAGGCAGTCAGGGATGGTGCCAGCGACGCCCACCTAGAAGAGAAGACACTGATTGCGGACGCATATTTGTAAGAGGGTCATCTTGTCCTCCCTCTAATAACATTCCTCATCTAAACCGACGATGAGGGGCTCCTCGACACGGATTTCTCCGAGAAAGCGCTCCACCGTTCGGGCTCTGGACATGACCATAACCCGGACCCTGCGCTTTCTTGGAGAAATCCACGTCGAGGAGCTCCCAAATAGAGAAACAAGATGAGAAGCCAATTGCAAGATGGCTGAGTTGGTTGGAGCAAATACAAGAGTTCTGGCCTAGGGCTTCAAACACAGGAGCCTATATAGATTACTGAAAGTGTTTTAGTTTTACCTGTGCCAGGTGGGCCCCAAATTAGCTGTGCAGAATATCTATGAGGACATATTGCTGAAATGCAACTTTTCACTGCATCAATCTGTGAGCTATTCAGTCCAAAACTATCATAGGCAGCATCAAAACTAATTTTGTTATCTGTGCATTGTCTACATTCTCCATCAGCCTGTAGCATAAATTCAAACACTTCAGTGCACAATAGAAGAATACAAAAAGTTATTCCAATTAGAGAGAGAGAGAGGCTGGTACTCACACAAATATTATTTTTATTCAATATGAGATTGATTAATTTTGAACTGCATTTGAAGACATTCATCATCACTTGCCAACTACATTCATAAGTACTCAGATTTTCCAAGTGCATAACCTGATAGATTCCTCGCTGACTAGGATTGCCACCATGAGGCAATTTTGATAGAGGCACTTATCCAGCCTCTCTTTGTGCCATCGTCCCACTTAGTATCCTCTGTGGAATTCTTAACCAGTAGGATGGTGCATAAGCCATCATCCTTGAGAATTTGGTCTCTAGATTTTAAATTCTATAATGAAAGTAACAGGATATCGCCTTTTTTTGGAAAATCATCCCCCTTTTTCACACAGAGCCAGATTTTGAACACATTTTCCACACTCGGACCCTCCTTTTCAACAATGAGCCAGATTTCGGGCACATCTTTACTAGAGATAGCCTCCACACATGGGCCACTGGAGATGTTATCCATGGCTGAGCAGATGTTATGCCAAATTTCCTGTAGAATTAGCTTATGGAATGCTTTTAAGTAGTCCACCTAGGTTTTGAATTCCGTAGGGGTCGTCTCCACCTATAACAACATAGCAACATTTACAATCTTTTCTCTCTCTCTTTTTTTTTGCGAAGTAGCAACATTTATAATCAACCATCAATCAGGTACAAAATAGGAATCTTGACTGCTGGGTGGGAGAGGCACATTACCATAAAAGGGAGCGACTTCTGGATCAAGATATCGTGAATCGACCATGATAGCACTTCTTCCTCAAGATTTTGTTTAGGTTTGTGTAGCATTTCAAGGGGGGGTGGTCGACGCAGTAGGTTGCCGGTGAGCAGGACCATCCCGGTATAAACTGGGCCCTTTGTGAGGTGGCCGACTCGGTGGAGCTGCGGCAACCGGGGACGGCAAAGGGGAGGTGGCTGGCGCCATAGAGGATGCAGATTGCCGGCGCTGTGGAAGCTGCTACAACGGGGGAGGGCAAGGCGGAGAGATTTGGGGCTGGTACTGGTCTATTTTGGTTCACTGCGCAGAGGTGGTCCGTTTTGGCTCACGGAGCAGAGCTGGTCCGCTTTGGCTCACGGAGCCAATTATAAATATTAAAAAGGTGTGAATTATTAGGACATGTTGTGTTTAGAAAATATATGTTACATTAATTACATAAAAGATAAATTAGACCTACCACGTACATTAAAATGTTACAATCATAAATACAAATATCTTTTTATTATTAGTTATAAATATAACTATCACATCATATAAAACACGTCTGTATGTGCGTACGTGTGTCCAACTTTTTTTTGAGATTGTGTGTCCAACTATTGGATGCATGTGTAGCATTATGCATGTGTAGTATTGCATCATAGGGAGGTTCGGACGCCCGGGTACGTCTTGTTATTAGGTCGGCGGCCCATAGCCCCACGCTCGCCCGAACTAGGCCAACCCATGGCCAGTAAAAAAAGAAACATGGTCAGTAGAACAGCAACAATTGTTTTAAGAAAAACACACGATAGAACAGTTGTGTATAGCTGATAGGCGTCGATAGACAATTCCATGCACTATGGTCATAGTAGCTAGCAGCGCTGGCCACCCAGCGGACATGGCCGAGGACATCCATATATGGGCACGTCCGGGCCAGGGAGCCATGGTGGCCATTGGTGATTATTAACTGTGCCGGCAGGAAGCAATGGGCCAACACCCGGCGCACGGCACGAAACCCTAAACCTCGGAGAGAAGAACAGAACGGCTACGTACAATGGGTAGATCGATGAAACCCTAAACCTCCTCCATGTCGCAAGTGGAAGTTGCGCGCCAAAACGCTGTGCCACGCGAGGGAAAAGGCGTGGAGGCGAAGGAAACCTCGGATAAGCGCGATACTGCTGCGCGTAAATTAAGTCGGAGAGTCAACATTTTTTTCATCTTTCTAAAAACAAAGTAGATAATTCATCTAGCAAAATACAAGTTACAATGTCATCAATCTCTAGGTCAACTTGGAAGCCATGGTAGCGCAGCAGCTCCTTATGGGGGCGTCTTTTCTTCTTGTCTTCGTTGGAAGCAAGAGACACAGCATGATCAAAAGCATTGTTCCACATCCAGTTCCTTGTCTTCTTTTCTGGGCAGGCTGGGCAGGTCATGATCTTCTTTTCCTCATCCTCAACAAAGCACAAGTGTCCTCCCTCGATGAGAACTAGAGACTAGGAGAGGTGGAGATCAAAGCCATGCTTACTCTGCAGCATGTCCCCAATCTTGTAGGATATGAAGGCGTCAGATGTTGCGTACTTGATCTGTTCCTCCGTCAGCCTGGGCAGGTGCCAGTTTTTGATACGAATAGCCATACCTTTGAATTCAACGTCCACGTCCAGCAAGTCTCACCCAAGCATCGCGAGGCTTGCCACCTTGCACCACTTTCCTTGGATGATGAGGGGTGCCATGGCCTGTAGTTCCACTGCCTTTGAAAGCTTGATGTTGTGCTGGAGCCACAGCCATTCCATGTCGCCGACGATCGCGACACCGACGAACACGTGCCCCTCGCCCGCTAGGAACCTCTTGAGGCAGTCAGGGATGGTACCAGCGACGCCCACCTAGAAGAGAAGACACTGATTGCGGACACACAACTCACAGGTGACAACCGTGACAGAATACCAGACAAGGCATAGGTTGTAGAGCCTGCACATGCATAGCAGGTGCCCGTGCAGTCAGAAAGGGCTGCAGAGAAGACATGGTAGGTGCGTCTTGATCAGCTCTCGCCCTGTCTTTCAAGGAAGAGAATCTATTCTTTGCTTGAGGACCAGCCTGCTAGTCAGTTTGCTCTAGGTGAACAACTAACAGATGAAGAGGTTGTAGAGCCTGCACATGCAGAGCAAGTGCATCTTGCTCAGCTCTCGCCCAGTCCATCAAGGGAGAGGGCCCGTCTCAGTCAGTTTGCTCTAGGTGCTCAACTCACAGATGAAGAAGTGGCTGCACTAGAGGAAGAAGACCGTCCTCAAATTGACCTTCTGGATGGTTTGCCCCAACTAGCTGAGGCTATAGCCAGGACGCCTGTGAGCTACAAAAAATCAAAACGGAAGAAGTCTTCGAAATTGGTTAAATTTGTAAATTTATATGAACAGGCCAGATCTGCAAGCGATGGGCGTTTTTGGTCCAACGAGCATATGGATCTATACAACAGTATTTATAGCAAGAAGAAATGTGCTGACAACAAATGGATCGATTGGGAAAATATCAAACGTTTACCGGCGATGCCATATGTTGAGAAAGCATGTCGTGACATTGGTCTTCATGAATTGATGGCTATAAAATAGAACTGGCATGAAGAGCCGATCAAACAGTTCTACTCCACATTGTCCATAAATCAAAGTAGGACCTCACTGACTTGGATGACAGGCATAAATAAGAAGATTACTGTCACAAAGAGATTTTGTCAAAAGGTTCTACGTGTTCCGTCCGAGCACAATATTAAGATTAAGCGCCAATTGACTGATGCAAAAGAAAAAGAGCTCATGAGTGCAGATGGTAACCAAGTGAATTATTTAAACTGGATTATTAGAAAGACTATCAATCCCTTGATTGGAGATAAAAGTAAGGTTCACGGATCAAGCAGGGTCCTACTGTATCATATTTTGTTCGGGAAGCCTTTTGACATAGTAGACATGATGTTCGAGGAGATGGAAAACAATCACATGCACACATCTAAGAGAATGCCATATGCCCCATACATAATGTTACTAATTAACAGTGTGACTAAGGAGAAATTTGTACCCGAGAGTGGAGGAAATAAATGTGTAGAGCACGAAAAGTACAAAATGGAGTCAAATTCGAATAAAAAACAAATGAATCGAAGAGCTTCAAAGTCCAAATCGCCTGTACCATTGAAAAAGTCCAAATCGATGTGTATACCATTGATGATCACTTGATCTGTAGAAGCCTTGAGGATGAATGGATGTCTTCCAGAGACCAGAGTGCATATAGGTTCTGTGTTCTTTCATTTGCATAAGCTATCCTTTCAGCCGTTACTTTTTAAATTACTGATGCATATACCATTTGGACTTTTTCCATTGAGCAGCAATATGTAGAAGAAATGTTGGAAGAGGAAGCTGCTGAAGATGCTTGGCAAATAATTTTTCACAAAAGGATGACGTCTTTGCATAGGCTCAGATTGATAGGCCCCCTTCCCGACGCCATGCTAGCCCTCCACTTGACGCCCCAATCACAGTACTAGGTGTTCTCTGGGTTGCTACTTTTGCTTTGTTTGTAGGGGGTGACACTGAATTACTGATCCCTTGTGTAATTACTCTGAAATTTGTGAACTGATGACCTGCGATCTACGGTTAAAAACTTATCATTTATCAAGTATTATCTATTTCTATGCAAAAATCTATCATGTTTGTTTCCTTGGTAAGATCCTTGTTTCTCTGAGGCGATTCCCCTTTACTGTGAAACATTCTTGTGTTTCGTGATACCTGGTGCGATCCTTGTTTATTCGCTAAGATTCCCCTTTTCTGTGTGGAATCCTACATTTTATCAAATGCACTTCTGAGAATTGTGATCACATTATCTGACAAATATTAAAAGAGACTAGTGTCTAATAATAGCTGTAAAGTAATTGAACCTTTGCATTTTAGCTGCACAGCCATTTTCATCAGTTCTTCCCAAATTGATTTCTGCAATTTGTTTGAACATAGTGACATTGGAACATTCTTTGTTCATTTACTATTACACCAGTTAAGATCAGTGAGGCTCAATCTTCTTTTCAGTAAATTTAGTATTTATTAATACCACAGCTAATTTGGCTTTGTCTCCTTAGGTGGCATAGCAGCCCTCCCTAGCCCAGCAGCCAGCAGCTCACGAGGACTCAAGACAAGAGACCAGAATAACTTGGACTGATGCTACCAAAATAACTTGGACGGAGGCGAGCATGGGGGCGGAGGCTGAGAAAGGCAGCACCGCAGCCAGCCCCTAGCGCGGCTGCCGGTAGCAGCATAGCAACTCACGACAAGCGGCAGCCGAGGGGTGGGGCAGGGATAGGGGCCACAGCCGCTAGTCACGACTCTACAGTCTACATACAGCGGGTCTCCATCCTCATTCCTCCACTCTCCATACTCCAATTTGGTCTTGGTTGCAAATATTGGTTTAGAGTTTACTGATTTGCAATGTATAGACCTACAGCCTGTGGGATCAAGACGGCGATCTGGAGCAGTCCGTATGTCTTCAGATTTGGTAGGTTTGTTCATGTACCCAACTGCAGCTCTTCTTCGCATGAGTTGAGATCAGAAACATGAAACAACTTCAAACACTGATGGTTTCAAATCTATTTCATCAGCATTATACGAAGTTGGGGAAGCAAATTTGCCTGAAGATGGTACCAAAGAAATTGGTTGGCTTGGGCCTTCACTCCCTACTCTCTGTATTAACCTGTCGTGGGCAAATATGGTAGTATTCTTATATCTAGTTGAAGCAATATGCTAGGTTTCCTTGATGTGTCTATTTTTTTATGTAGTTCGTCTGACTTGTTCGGGACCTCATGTGAGACTTTTCTGTTAGGATCGTTACCCAGGTACCATTCTTATTTAATATCAGTTAGGGTCTGTTTGGATGTAGAAATTGGAGGTAGTGGAAATGAATTGGATACTAATACCAAATCTGCCTTATATTGGAAATGGCCTACAATACAAAATCTTTTTCCAGGCTCCAATATCTACATCCAAACGGGGTGTTATATGCAATATGTCATGGACTCTGATTTCCTTGGTCTCGTTATTGATTATGCAGTCAGTTTGGCTTGTTTGAGGCCTCAAGTGAGATGGACCTGTTTGATGTAAGAAGTCCAATTTTATTTTGCACAATGATATTTACTTTTAGCATATGCTGAAAATCTTCATTACTTCATTATAGGACCTATCTATTATGCTTCTCCCTCCTGGGGATGACCTCAGTGATGCAAGGTACGTGGACAGATTTGACTATGGTGAGTCATCTGCTAGCTGGATCGGTAAACAAAGTGAGCAGGGCAGGCGACTCCAACTACTTGTCAATGAGATTGAATTGATGCAAGTGCATTTTGAGTTATGTGAGCAGGAACTCTACCAAAAGTCGAAAAAGTGGAGTTCATGTCGGCTGCACCTACAGAAAATGATAGAAAAAATTCATATTGTGTGGACTAATTTGATATCTTAGAAGTCAGTACTTTCATGCATCCTTAATCCGATGTTGTAATAAACAAGCATACAACACATGGATGTTGCTTTGATAATGTGTGCAGCCCACCTATGCGCCAAGTGCTTTTTTAATGTTGGGCTTGTATTGCTTGTGCGGATTAATTTGATATCTTACAAGTCAGTACTTTTAATGTATATTTCGTAATCATGCTTTGTTGGAGTGTTAGCTTGCCATTCTCATAGACTCATACCAACCAGCCTGCTGCTGGTGGAATGAAGCGAGCTTGGAGGAGTTCAAGCTACAAGCTAAGGTATGTAATTATTTTTGTTCTTTTGGCGTAGTTTTTCTTTCTAATCCTTTTGTATCAATCTGAGACATGTTCATATCACATCTTTTGAATACCTGGTTGATAGAATGGATGGTGAGATGCTGGATAGAATTCTTCATAATTCCACATCCAGTGGAAACCTCAGTCTACAAAACATGCTCACTTGATCGCCATCAAGGCGAACCCATCCATGGTCATGGTCTATGTGGAATTCTGCAGAATTTTGCTTTTGATGGGCCTGCATTTGGGGAAGTCAATGTTGAAGCACAACGTGCAGGAGCTGTGTGATGATTGTTCTTGCAAGCTCTCTAGGTCAGTAACTTAATACCTTTGCATTCGTTTTTTTGTTGATCTCCTCCCAGTGATGATTTTTGGCGAGCAACATTGTTTTTGCCCTTTTTGTTGTTGTACAGTGAAATTTTTGGCGAGCAACTCTTTTGTTTTTTAGACTTTATTGGCCTTTCATGTTGTTGTATAGCCTTTTCTGTTGAATGTTTTTTTACATCCCTACCCCTAGTGGACTAATTTCTTTTACATCCCTACCCCTAGCTCCCTATAGCCATCCCCCGTACATTGATAGGACCTGGGTACTAATGCAGCACCCCAGAGCCTATAGACTTTCTCCACACCCTTGAAATTACACACCACCCGAAGCTTGCAGACTTTCTCCACACCCGCACACAACTTTGCTTGAGGTTTGGACTAGATGAACTTTTTGTAGGAACTGAAAAGAATAAGGAGCTTGTAAATCTGAAGTGCTTAATTATGATGAAGTCAGTTTTCCATTATTGTGTGCACTAAGCATTTGGATTGTATTGTACAGTAAACATTTGTAGTCATGTTTAAAATTTGACCAATTATATATAAAGCATTTTGTCATATAGATTCTTGTTTTGGTACCAATTCTCCCTTCTGGATCTGTGCTCAGAAGTATATCTGCAATCAAAATGCAATGTTCAGCTTTTTATTTCTCTCTTTTGTAGGTTGCTGAACATGGGGAGTGGCTGCATGATGCTTTAGATACTTGGGCTCAAATGTGGGAATTGGACAGACATTAGACTTTGGAGCGTCACCAAGGTAGCCAGAGTTCTGCTAGTACTGAAGTGTCATTGTTTCTGAGTACTTATGTACTGTCAGCTCCTGAAGGAGAATCTAGTGGTACTTATGTACTGTCAGCTCCTGAAGGAGAAGCTATGGAAGAAGATCCACAAGCTTATACGTGTCATTCCCTATGGCATGGAAAGCACATACGCTTTGAAGATTCTCAATCTCCTCCTACTTGTCATTCCCGGTGGAATGGAACTCACTTGCGCTTCCGTGATGAGCCTATTGAAGAAGCTGAAGAGCCTAAGCCTATTGAAGAAGCTGAACATCCTATGGAAGCAGATCCTCATGCAGATCCTCCTCATGCTCCATACTGGAATGGAATTCACAATCAAGTTTATGGGGGCTTCCAGTAATTGCAACAATGGTGAGTAGTTGACAGTGGCTTGTGGTTGGTTGATGATGGATGGTTGATAACTATTGTCCAACTTGTGCTAGTAGTAGTGAACTTGTGGGCAGTGGCCGCTGGCCACTAGCCAGTACTATTGTATGATTGAGTTGCTTGAACAATGCCTTTAGTAATGTTTTCTCTAATGTTATTAGAGAATCAGTATTCTCTATGGTATAATGTTGTCTTATTCAATCTACCTTGCTTGCATGTGGTGATGGCGATATGCTATGTTCGTGTGCTTGATGATTGGCGGATCGCGTTCAGTTGTAAAAAAAACACGAATCCTAGTGTAAAAAATACGAATCCAAGTGTAAAAAACACGAATTCGATTCACCAAAACAGGAATCCGTGTATTTCAAACACGAATCTGTGTCACCAAAACAAGGGGAAAGAATAAGAAATGAGCCCAACAGACCACCCATACAGAAGAAATGAGCCCAACAGACCCATCACCTTCTTCCTAGACCCACTAGGTTGTTGGCCCGACCCACTTGATCGCCGCGCGCTCAACTCTAGGCCTCCGCTCCCCATTCCCTATTCCCCAATCCCTAACCCTAATTGCTCAGCGGCGAGCAGCCACCGGCAGCGCTCGAATCCACCTCACTTTGCTGTCGAGGTACGTCCAATCACCAATGCCACTCAGATGCTTGCTGGTGTTAGTTCACGAGTATGTCTTGTACTTATTTTTTTTGTCTTAACTTGCTAGATTGTCTTAGTTCAGTGATCATTTGTGTCCATTGCTTCCTTTTAAATTTTGTCTCTCTGTGTATTTCACTTTATATTACTGACCAGTAATTTGGTAGCCAGTTGTGAAAGAATAGTCCATGAGTTTCAGTTTGAGTTGATCAAGGTTGCCCAAGCAGCATTTCAGCTACATGGGGAACCACAGCAATGGGCTAATGGGCTTGCTCAGTGTGTTTACTACTAATAAGAGATAGGTTTTAGAGCAGAAATTACTGACTTAACTTCCAGTAGATGCAAATGCCACCTTGATATGTCTTTGCTCAGGAGAAAAATGAAGATTTGTTTCCATCTAGAAGTCTTGCTTAAGCAGTCCTAAGTCTTTATTCTTTTCTTTTCTACTTCCTCTGAATATGCTCCAGCAAATTGCCAGCACCGCCATATCTACATCGCCACTATGTAATGTAGATAAAGCTTTTTCCAACAAGGTATTCCGAAGGAAGCCAACTCTCTCGGATTACCAGTACAGTCTAGTGACAGATTGCTGGTTTGCTTAGTGAGTGGTTAAATGGTTCAAGAGGTCCACTCGTAGCTTTTTCCAACAAGGTTCTCCTGATGAGATGTTTGTCATGCTGCTGTTTCTATGTTTCTATGAATGATTAATCTAGCATGTGATAGTACTTTATTTGTTAGTTTATGCCTCAGCTCATGCATGGCTTGATAATTGGCCGATATTCATTGTATCAGGAGATGCCCTTTACTAAATAGGTGGGTTGGCTTCACACTTTGTTCCGTCATTCGGACAAATGAGGTATTGAATAAATACTATAAAGCAATAATTTCAGCAAATTTTCAAGATCGTCATGCTTATTATGTCTGTGATTTGGAAATTAAAAGTACACTGAGTGAAAAAGATGATCCCATTGAGTCCATTGGGAACACCGAGGATGTAGATCATGCCAAAACAATCCAACTACTTAAGGAGAAGATTCGAGAGCTGCAACTTAGTCTTTTGCAGCAAAACCATGCAACAAGGTTAGTGTTCCTACTGCATATTATTGATCAATTTTCTAGTGCATTATGATTTTCTTAACCTGTTTATATCAGTCAGTCAGGAATTTCAAATGAAGTGGAGGGCCAGTATGGTTCCATAGAGCCCATGTGGGACACCAAAAAGGAAACAACATTAGTCAACCATGCAGCGATCCCAGATCCTTGCTCCAAGATTGTACTATTTGAACATCATGAAAAGATGACTCAAGAAGCGACACAAAAGCTAAAAGGGAAAGAAGTGCAGGGCCAATATGGTTCCACCAGCAAGGAAACACCATTACTCAAGCATGCATCGATCCAAGATACTAGCTCCCAGAATGCTGAGTCAACAGATATCCTGACTGTTAAGCAAGAAGTCAAGCATGCAGCGATCCCTGATACTTGCTCCTAGAATACTGAGTCATCGAATATCCTGATTGTTAAGCAAGGCATGCTAATCCAGCGTCTTGAAGAGAAGGTGAGTGAAATGAAACATAAGTTGAGAAGGATGGACCAGGTCATACATGAGCTTAAATTTGAGTATCAGGAAACACTAACAATGTTGAGTGTTGCCAGGGTACATACATGTGGCTTATATATATACATAAATAAAACTACTGTATTTCTGTGCCGCTAAAAGCTCCTCTCCTTAATCCCTGAATTATGTAAACTCTTGGACCTCTGATTCGAAACTGCTTAACCAACTTTTTTTTGTAGGATTTCTTTAACTATTTTGTACCCACTGAAGCAGCTGCAAATGCTATCATTTCATTCTTGTTAGAAAAAGATGATATTGTTCAGAAGATGCATCACATGAAGGTTTGTGAAATGAATTTGTGACTGTTTGTCTATACCAATCAGTCCCAATTCTTATTTTTTTTCTTGTTCCAGGCTTTCTTCAGCTATTTTGTTCCTCCTGGCCATTTGAAGTCTATGGGAAGGTTGTAACTGAAGTTTTGTTATTCTAAAGGAACTTCGTAATGTTTCCTAATATTTATTTGTCCTGTTAGGTTGTAGTTGGCTGAAGCTACTGTTGTCTCAACTTTGGAGTCCCTTCCAAAACATGACAAGCCCATTGTTCACTTTTATTGGTGGTGCTGGTCCATTGTTCTAGCTTCACCCCATCAGGTGCAGGTGGAGCTACCAAACATTTTAGAGTTTCTCTAGGCCGGGAGTATGCATGAAATTTTACTGATATGAGTACAACCTTCTTAAGGTGTTATATGCACCTAAGGACTAGCACACTATGTTGTCACTTTAGGCACTTTTTATGTATTATTTGTTTCTTCTTATGAACCATTGAACCGTACTGTATGAGATCGTCAAAATGCTAGCAAATCTTAATGACAAATGTTGAGATCCAATTTATGTTTTGTATTTTGTTCATGAAAGTTGTAGCTTTGTTATTTTTATTCATGAGCTAGAAAGATAAACCCAAGGTATTTACATGTAGTGGTACTTTTAATTTGAGCTCTATCATACAAAGGTAACAAGAATTGTTGGTCTAAAACATGGATTTCAAGTAGAAAATAGGAATTTCTCTAGGAAACAAGGACCTTAAGAATGAAACAAGAATTTATTGAAGAAAACCAGGTTAGTACGGAAGAACAAGAATTTTGGATCCAAAACAAGGAGTTTACGATATTTCTGCATGAAACAAGGATCGTGGTAAACAAGAATTACACCCTTTTCCTATATATTTTCTATGTGAAATCCATGTTTCTGACCAATAATTATTGTTACCTTTGTACTAACCTAGTTTTATTTAGCAAATTCTTTTATTATGGTGGACCACCATAACTTAGGAGTTGGTGGGATCAGACGTAGACCGGCACTTTGATTGAGATCAATGAAAATACTTCAGTGAATTCATGGTGGACCACCCTAAACCTTTGTACTAACCGCGAGTTGCTTGCCCAGGCTAGCTCACTAGGCCCAGAATCAAAGTATTAGGTATTCATTTCTCAAAAAGAAAGTACTAGGTATTCAAAAATGATTTGAAGGTCGACTGGTGTATGAGAACTACACCAGTTGATATGGTGAAATCTCGCGTACGAGTGGAGCCAGGCGGAGGGGGTCTATTTGGCCCTGGGAGGACAGGCTAAGGGGGGGATGATGCTAAACACCAAAATGGGCTCCAGGGAGCTCAAGGGCTGGCTCGGGCCACCCTTTCAAACACGCCCAAAATTCCTCTTGAATGAGCAAAACAGAATCTTCCTCTGGCCTGGTTTAAGGCCATCAACCATTGAAGGTGTTGATCGTTGTAGATCCACCATTGAGAAGAGTATCAGCTCTTTGTTGATGAAATCACTATATTTGACTTCTTTCTCACGTTGGTCAATGTATGTTCCAGGCTGAAAATCAGTTTGCACATTTAGTGTTGATCCAGCATAAACAAACAATGCCGAACTGGGAAAAGTTGCAAGAGCTAACCTGAAAATTTGTAAGCCACTGTTTCCTATCAGCAATCCATTTCTTGTTGAATGCTAACTCAATATGATTGTCATCTTGGTCATCTAACCAGACAAAATCTTTTTTGTGTTTTTTAATATCTTCAAAGTACTCCTGGCCCTCTTTGGCTATGCTTGTTCCCAACCCCTGTACCAATAATGATCCATTTAAATGATTAACAACATAAGAATGTTGTCATCCTTAGCAAATGCCCACAGAATTGAAAAGAAACTTAGAAAAGCAAACACAAGCAACAAATCAGTAAAAGAAAAACAAAAGGAACTAGAAGGGACAAGCAGACCTTGTAGTATTTTATAGTCCATGAACTTGCACTTGCTCCTAAAGTCGTTCTCCATTCTTCATACTCTGGCATTTTGTAAAATGATTTCATAGTTTTACCTTTGGTTGCCTGGACAAGTGAATTCCCAGGTGCAAACTAGTATAGGATCAAGAATAAAAGTTGAAAATACATAAAATATGTCCATAATCCCAACTGTTATCTACCTTGATAATTGGAGTGATGAACTCAACCAAGAAAGATTTAACTTTAAGAAGAGACGGCCAGAAGGAGTGGATGAAGTTGATCAACAACCCTTTGATATGGGAACCATCATGATCCTAAATTTTGGTTGTCAAAGCATGAGCAAACAAAACTTGAGTTTGATTAGTTGATAAACAATTAGAGATGTTGTATGCCAAACCTGATCTGTCATTATCATGAGATGGCCATATCTCAAACCTTTGGCACTTTCATACTGCTTTCCATGCTGCAAACCAAGGATTTGCTTTATGTGCTGAATTTCAGCATTGTCCATTATTTGCTTGTGGTTTGCCTCTCTGAAATTCAACAATTTTCCCCTGAGGGGAAATACACCAAAGTAATCTCTCCCTACAACAGCTATGCTAGACATCTGCAGGGGCAGATCTCAGCATTTCAGTTCAATAGGTAAACCCATTATGAATGATCAGATATAACCCACAATTTTTTTTGTTTAGTGACATCACCAAAACTTCATGTTTGTAGAAAATTAATACAAAATTTTAGATATTAGGTCTGTCGTAGTTAGCACTCTTCATATACAGGCTGACACCAAAGGTTGTAATCATCAATCAGGTACAAAATAGGAATCTTGACTGCTAGGAGAGGCACATTACCATAAAAGGGAGCGACTCTTGGATTAAGATATCGTGAATCGACCATGATAGCACTTCTTCCTCAAGATTTTGTTTAGGTTTGTGCAGCATTTCAAGGGGGGGTGGCCAATGCGGTAGGTTGCCAGCAAGTAGGACCATCCCGGTATAAACTGGGCCCTATGTGAAGTGGACGGCTCGGTGGAGCTGCGGCAACGCGGGATGGCAAAGGGGAGGTGGCCGGCGTCGTAGAGGTTGCAAATTGCCGACGCGGTGGAAGCTGCTGCAACGGGGGACGACAAGGTGGAGAGGTTTGGGGCTAGTATGTGGTATTGGTCCGATTTGGCTCACGGCGCAGAGCTGGTCCATTTTGGCTCACGGCGCAGAGCTGGTCCGTTTTGGCTCACGGTGCAGAGCTGGTCCGTAGAGAACCAAATTCGATCCATAAACATTGAATTAGATGGAAAAGAGTGAACCAGACCAACTTCCCTAATTCAAGCAATTGTTCACATACCAACTACGCCAACATTCAGACTAACTTCAATTGTTCGACACATACCAACTATGCCAACATTCAGACCAAGTTCAACAAGTTGACACCACAAGACAAACAGGATTACAGACCAAGTTCAATTGTTCGACCAACAGGCAGGCAGATGCACCAACAGGCATAAAAAATAGCACCAGCGAAGCATCATAGCTCAACACTTCCAACAGCAACATACTACCCAGAGACTGGGATGATTCTAGTTCAAAGACAGTGCCATCAATGTTAAACGAGTCTGACCAAAGTCTGAAACTACTCAAGCTCTCATCTTGTCCCGCAACTGTCGTCCCCATGATGATTCATTCTTCTGATGAAACACGACGTACTCTAGAACTAACATCATGTAGTCAGTACACCTTGACTGCAAAGAGGAATAACAAAGAGAGATTAGACAGCATTTCACAGCTGGCAAAAAAAAGAATCAAGCCAGAACACACTAACCATTTCAGTAATCTCCATGGACATACTACCATTGTAGCTCTCCAGGAAGCTCATTGCAGGTAGTATGAAGTTGGCAGGGGTTCCCATAACTTCAACAGGTTGAGGTTCCCACTTCACAATATCTACACTTTCGTCCTCTCTTCATAATTGTTCACACAAAATATGATGTATTTACCATCATGAAGGATCGGAAGAAACATCTGGAAAAACAAGCATATCGAATTTTTTTTGTAGATAAGTAAATTAAGGGGAATTCAAAATCTGATATACGCAAGTGAAAATCAAAATCTGCTGTATGCAAGTGAAATTCAAACTCTTACCAAAAAACTCTGTGGGAAGGGTTTGATTGCAACTCCTCGGCATATCTCTTTAACTTCATCTTTATTCTCCACAAAGAGGGACTAATGTCAAGGCAAAATAAACATCAAATTAATTTCCTAATAGAGAACATCAAACTAGTTTCAAGTGGAAAACATACTGAGGTCATTGTTGGGAAAAATAGCCTTCTCCGTGTCTCTGCTTTCTTCTTTGTAATCCTCATTAGTTGTATGTGTGCGTCCTCATCAAACTTTATGCAATGGATGAATGCATTGAGGGCTTCCTAGCTTGTGGAATCTCTCAATGAGGAAACTAATTGAGCTTGCATAATTGAGACACCATTGATAGTTACAATCGGCTCATCCCTGTCATTGTCCCAATTCAAAAGATGAGGAGGATTGGGTTAGAAGATAATTTCATGAAGGATCAAAATAAGTCTTCAGAGACTTACCCCGTGAGCTCAGTGTCTGAGAAAATAATACCATGTAAACTTTCACTTCTGCTTCCCCGTGGCTTTGTGTATTGGATAACATTAGTGACGGGTATGCGGTTTTTGTTTTTGATCTGACCAGGTTTGTCAGCTATTGGCTGCTGATCTTTCAAGGTCTTTTTGGTAACTTTGGACAAGGGCATAAGACTGTTGACTTTTCGATTTTGACCTTTGTCAGCTTTTAGCTTCTGACTTTTTGAGGTCTTTTTGGTAGCTTCAGCTTCGGCAGATTTTTCGCTTATGACTTGTCGAGGGCCTTGTGTCATCTTTAGGTTCGTCAGATTTTTTATTTCTCAAGGCCCTGCTAGCAGTTTTATTCTGTCTCAAAGGAGGTGAGCTGCCTGTTGGGTGAGTACGTGGAACAATCTGATTTTTATCAGCTCCATGCTTTGGTGGCTCCAAACAAGGAGAACTGCAAATTGAGTCTTCTAGTTCTGTACCCAAGCTTATGTTCAGAGAACTATCAGGCTATTTCTCCGGAGAAGTCAAGACTTGGTCTCTGGGGCACGGCTTCTTCTTGTTGGCTGGATGATACAATAAGTCGACCGCCAATTTTTTGCGGTACCTAAAGACCATGTCCTGTATTTTTAAGGTAAAACTAAGAACTTATTTGGCATTTACAAATCTAAGTAAAACACAAGACATGGAACTAACCTCATCAATCTCATACACGTCATCCTTCCCATAGTATATCATGTGAAGCATTAAACGGTATCCGCAATCATAACTGCAAGATCAATTCAATAATATAAGAAGTAAAATATTTTTGCAAGATTAATGCAAGACTTTTTTTATTAAATTAGAGGATTTACGTGTTTTTCTGTGTTTTGACGGGCAACTGTGAAAGAGGCCATTTCCTAGCACATATGCCAAGCTTAGCCAAGTATGTGTGCAGATTTGCAACCACTTGCTCTACATGGCTCTTTGCAATGTCAGGCAATGAGTCCAACCAATCAAAAGATTGTCCAATATTTACCACAATGAGAGAGAAATGGCTTTCATGGTATATGGGGACAAATATCTACAAAAAAGAAGAAGAAAGTGATCATGCCATCCAACTGGTCATCCTAGAATAAATCTGAACCTATTAAAAATAACAAAACAGAAAAAAACCAACCAGCTTGGCAGTCTTTATCGTTTTTTGGTTAAGCTGAAGTGCCAGATTTTTAGAAGTTCCACCTACCAACTCAGTCTAGATTCGAAGAGAGGTAAAAGGTTAGCATGAATACTCATCATAACACCAAAAGAATATTGGTTTCATGAAAGAATGTACTTACAACACTTTCCTGCTTAAGATAAATGTGGTCATGATATTGATGGTTCCATATTGAACATTGAGTATGAAGTATAAATGAGCTCATCTGCCCTTCTGGTTGGAAGGCATCAACAAAAATATCTTCTTGTATGGTATGGTTGTTGATGTCCAGGACAGTTTTGTTACGGTCATATGAATTGATCTTTGATATGACATGCTCATGATACAATTTATCCACTTGAGGGAATTTCCTCACTTCAGTGACTTCACTCACTTTAGTCAGGCATGCTGCGGCTTTTGACTTAAGAACAGTGACTTCCTTCAGTGATATCAAGCATGATGAAACTCTTGACTTAAAATCATCATCTGGAGCGAATGTCTTCATATCAGTAAGTAAACCCTTCAAATTTTCGATTACTGGGAGGTCCACCTCCGCCACCGTAGGCAATGATCTAGAAGTACAGTCCACAGTTGACATGCCTGTTGACATGCCTCGAGATAGTAGGGAGTCCATTTCACTTGAGGAGTCATTACAATACCTTGTGCTCTCATCATAGCATGTATGCTCTATCGGTTTCAACTAAAAAGGTAAATTGAACATATCTAATAAGAGGTATGAAAACCACTGTAAGAATAAGAAGGTTTTGTGCAATGACATAGCCTCCAAAAGATATATAAATACATGTGCTTTTGCAAATTAACTAAATAGTGGTAAGAGCATTATGTATTTAAAGATTAGTTCGTGTGCTTAAGATACAAGAATCCAAAGGAAAATTGTGCTTTTCCAAATTAACTAAATACATACAAAGATTAGTTGGGCAAAAGATGAAAACCGTTTTTTAAAGGTTTTGGGCAATGACAATATGACATAGCCTCCAAATTAACTAAAACATACAAAGATTAGCCATTAAATAATATTACTATTGTCCAAAACCTTCTAAATAACAGTATCTATCTAGATCTACAAATTACTTCTTTTGCCCAAAACCTACCTCTTCACACGAGTAAAACTTAGCAACATGCCTTGTACTTACCTTAAACTTGTCATATGTAACCTTGCCATTTCTGCACCGCTTAGCTCCAGCAATCTTATCCAACAAAAACTTAATATTGTATTGATTTATTCGAGGACAGGTTTTGCTGTCCTCCTCTTTCTCCTTTTTCTCAGGCAGTAACATGTTGTCGACAATGTATGTCTGCCAACCAGAATATGTTCAGAACATGGCTCTAATAAATTAACAAAAAAGCACAATGAAAAAAAGTAAGAGGTAGATGCTTACCAGGAGCATGATAGTACAACCATGGATAGTCCTTCTCTTCTTTTTCTCTGGTGGCAACTTCTCAAGCGCAATCATTTTTTCTTCCCAATCAAGGATAGCACTCCTAAAATTTTCATAGACCACAACACACCAGTCAAAGTCATTAATGATGGCCATGTCCTTAGTGTACATCACTGCATGTACATTGACATGCTTGGAAGTCGTAGGCAGCAGAAATTTTGTAATTAGTATAAGAAAAAAACATTTGATCTTCAACTTTCTGTCCTCAGTTTTTCCCATTATGTCCATTAAATTCTCCATTGACAAATCTTCACCCCTTCTCAGACCAAGCTCATTACGCAACTCAAGAAATTCTTTATGTTGCTGCATTTTGTAAGACAGTGGGCAATTCTTGCCACGTGGTAGTCCGAGAAGCTGAAATATCACTTCAGGTGTGATGTATAAAATCACACCTTGTCGAATATGTATTGCAATTCAGCCATTTTCGAGGACTGCTTCGCTGACAAAAGAATCTCTAGCTTGCCGTTTAGAAATATTTCCCATCTTCAGTTTCAGAAAGGTTTCAAACCCGAGCCTCCTTACCTCATCATGATCTGTGCCATCAAGCAATTTCAGCACATCCATCACATCCTGAGGTGAACAAGCAATCTCGCAACCAAGACCACCTTCATCCTCACTCTCATCTTCTGATGACCCCCTTGGCATTTGGAGTATCGACTCCTTTTTAGGCTGGGTTCTCTATATCTATTTCCCTATAAAAAACAATGGTGAAACAGTGACCAGCAAATATATGCACTATTTTTAGCATGAGGTCATTAAGCATACCTCATTAAATGATACAGAAACATAAGATGTCTCCGATCCCCGTTGGGATTTGGAGTGTTGCCTCTTCTTTCTGTAGGGTTCTTCGTCCTCATTAACTGCTAGAGAAACATGTGATGACCCCCCTTGGCATTTGGAGTATCGACTCCTTTTTGGGGCTCTGTATCTATTTCCCTATAAAAAACAATGGTCTCTTAATAGCAACATATTTCCTGATGATGGAAGCAACATGCATGGTGGAGAGCAGATATACATTTTGTGTATCCCAATGGATCATTGATTCCAAAAAAATGACCCATGTGCAATAACAGTTAACATCGATGCATATATATTTCATATAGTAGTATAAATGGAAAAAATGACATGTTTATTAATTTCAGCAAACTACTACATTGAAGAATCAATTTATCATGACCGTGATCAGCAAATATATGCACTATTTTCAGCATGACTTCATTAAGCATACCTCATTATCTGCTACATGTGATGTCTCCGATCCCCGTTGGGATTTGGAGTGTTGCCTCTTCTTTATGTAGGGTCCTTCGTCGTTTTTTCTCTATAAAAAAAACAATGGTGAAACAGGGAAATCACAACCAGAATTTTAGACTTCTCCTAGTGAGCAAGTGTAGTATCTCTTAATAGCAACCTATTTCCTGATGATGGAAGCAACATGCATGGTGGAGCACAGATATACATTTTGTTTATCCCAATGGACCATTGATTCCAAAAAAAATGACACATGTGGAATAACAGTTAACACCGGTGCATATATATTTCATATAGTAGTATAAATGGAAAAAATGACATGTTTATTAATTTTTGCAAACTACTATATTGAAGAATCAATTTATCTTGACTGTGATCATCATCATCGTATATCTCGAGTGACAATGTTTGATGTTTGAATGGTAACCAATAACTCTCTACATATATTTCATATCAAGGTAGCATGATGGCTCTAATCCATTGTTTTTGGAGATTTATGGAACACGCCAATACACAACAAAGGAGAAGCTCAGCGTGCATCTTCCTGCTAGGTGCATGTTCTAACAATAATAGGAAACAGAACTTGTCGTTGCATGGCAGCTGGATCAATCGTAGCTCCAACAAACAAACACCAGAGCATGTGAACATGCCCTCAGCTAGCTAGCAGCAGCAGTGAAGAAATTAAAACAAACATCTGCATCCTCTAAACATAATACATCTGAGCCATTATTCCCAATGATTATGCAACCCCCATCATGTTATTATTTATATACTTATGTCTTTCTCTTAACATCCCCATCATGGTAGGAATAGAAGGCGCTAGAGTTCGTTAAGCATACTTCCTCAAATGATTGAGAATCATGTGAAGTCTCTGACTCATCATCAAGTCCCATTCTATTTTAAAGTCAAAATCAAAATCAAAATCAAAATCAAATCCAGGGGTATGCCAAAAAAAAGGTGCGAACCTTGGGGTCACGATGGCCTGGAGTGCGGCGGCGACCCTAGGTGACGACGGCCTAGAGTGCGGCGGTGACCCGGAGTGACTACGGCGCGCTGGGTTTGCAATTGTGGGCAAGCCCGTGCGCAGCCGAGGACGGGGGACAAGAAGCTCGCCAAACGCGGAGTCAAGCTCTAGGTCGACAATGGGGAAGGGCTCTAGGTCTAGGTCGACGATGACGCCTGCGACGGAGTAGAAGGTGAGTAGAAGGTGAGCACTGAGTAGCCTGCAATGTCTTCTTTTCTTTTTATCTTTTTTTTAATTGAGAGGATGTTGATTTTATCTGTAGAGTTCTTGTTTGTTAAAACAAATGTGTTTTCATCACAGAAATGATGAAGATAACCGGGGGACAAGGCAGGGGGTAAATATGTGCCGAACTACTGATGCAGCCGGTGACGGCATTTCAGCTTGTCACGAGCCTAGATAACTACCGGCGGCACGCCGGCGGGATTGAGCTCGGCGGTGGAGTCTCGGGTGGGATTGGATTTTTTTTCTTTTTTCAGCGGATGGTGAGATTGGAAGGATGCTTTGTTTCTTCATTCTAGACATCCCCTTCCAAATACAGTTGCAGACTCGAGCTCAGCCCATATATACATACACGGCCCAAGGCCCAACTGCACTATACTAATGCTGATGTAATAATACTAGCGAGCAAAATAAGTTGCATTGCATTTTTCAACCAGAATTATTGTTCATCAGGTCCACAGAGACATCACCAAATAAAACAAAGATTTTACTAGAGTCTCTAAGGATGGATAGTGCATCCCCGTCACTCCATCAGAGAGTTGGCCATACAAATTGGTCTCTAACTCCAACTGGAGATTAGCCACAGCAATGAGTTAATTCCAAACTACAAACCAAGCAAAATAAGCTAATAGAGTACAAGCTAGCAGAAACAACAATAGTAGGGGCAACACTTCTACTTAAAACTGCTCCCTGGAGATGATACTTGTTTTCTATCTAACCTTTTTGAAGAAAAAAGTACTCCTATTTGGGTGTAGCCCCCCGAGCCTCTTGCTGTTTGGCACAAAAGAGCTGGAGGGTCTTCTCTTGAAATTGCTCTGATTCCTCATCGAAGGGCTCCTAAGCATATACCCGGGTTCTTTGTCAAAAAGAGCTCGGATATAGCTATGTCCGGGTTCTTTTTGTCACGTGGCCTTGAAGTGGTCTGTCTTGAAGTCTTCTGAGTGATGTGCGCTTTTTTAAAGGAAAAAGTGCACTCACTAAGTGTAGCCCCCGAGCCACTTGCTATTTGGAACAAAAAGTTGGAGGGTCTTGAATCTTATGTTGTTTGAAAAACTGCTGTCTTGAGGAAGTCTTCTGAGTGATGTGCGCTTTTTTAAAGGAAAAGTGCACTCTCTGAGTATAGCCCCCGAGCCTCTTGCTATTTGAAACAAAAAGTTGGAGGGTCTTGAATCTGAGTTGTTCAAATGACTGAAAGCCTTTCCTATTGCAGCCCCCGAGTGTATACCTAGGTTCTTTTATCCGAAAAGAACTTGGATACAAGTTCTTGGCATGTTCTCTAGTAGTCTGCTGTTGTCAGATGTAGTTGTATGGTGGTGATTGATAGTAAATGTTGTTTGTTCACGAGTTGTATAGTGTTGGTATATTCTTCCGAATATGCTCGTTCTTGAGTACTGCTCCTTCACGTCTGAGTCCTCTTTCATTGAATTCTATCTTTTCACTGTGTCCTTTGTTAGGTTTGTTCTGTTGGTGCTCCCGGTCCATGTGCACCTCTTCTTTGGCCTATATATATCCTCCTTGTGTGTTGTTTTGATTCATCGAGCATTTTGTTGCGTGGTCTGAAATCTCCGTAGTCTTGAATGTGGTAGTTTGTGAAGTAGAGCAGCCTCTGGGCATATTTTGCAGTTCTTGTGTATCTTGCCGTAGCTGGAGTTAGTCTTGTGATAGGGATTAGAGGTAGGCTAATCCCGCAGCAGCATTGTACTTGGAAATATGTGACGGTAGTCAGAGGGAGTCTTGTGATGTGGGATACGTTCCTTCATCTGGCAGTTCTGGGTTGATCCTCGTCGCTTGCCCTGAGACTGTCCGGTGTAGATCAACGCCATATCTAGCATCACATCAGACTTGAGTAGATAGATGCCTGTCGGCCTTCTCTGCTCCATGTTGTCCTGCCGTGCTGTTGATTTCCGCCATGGATGCACTGCGTCTGTCCTTTGAAGAAAACGGTGAAGCCGAGTGCGGTTTGTTCTACTGAGTAGCAATTTGGAACACGTAGTCGTTATAGAGCCTAGCTATGTCCAGGTTCCTATTTGCTACCTTGCTTGTCATAGTACCAAGTTCGTTGGGTCTTGTAAGATGTGTAATCTTCTATTTTTTGAAACCATTTATAATGGAAAGAATCTTGTCTTCTAAGTTGTCATTCTTTATTCTACTAATGTCCTGGTTGTTTATGATATTCCCGAGTTCTTTCTATAAGGACTAGGTTGTTGCGTTTCTTGTGAGGTAACCCTTCGTTGCTTCATGGTTGATGAGTTCTTTTTGTAGTAATATGATAACTCTGCCGTGGTGCTGGATGGATAAGTCTAAAATCTGCCCGTTGAACCGTACCATTGTGTGGATTTGTGCCGTCCATCATTTTAGTTGTGTCAGTAAATGGATCGTTGCGTCCTCATGCCGTGTTAAAATGGGCCTGGTGGGCCGCGTTTTTACTGGTGTAAAATCTATTTAAGGGCCTTTCCTCTTCTTTTTCTTTACTGCCCTGATTTTCCCTTGAAACCCTAGTCTTCAAACTTCCACCGCCGCCATTGTTGTCGTCATCTGAGTGCCACTGTCCGAATCATCATTGCCTCCTAGTTCTTTATTGCTCCCACTAGTATATGGGTAGGAAGAAATCAGTGAGCAAGTCCCAAGCAGCCTTTGTAGACGAGGAGGCATCACTTTCCGTGATTGAGAATCAAGAGTTTATGGCCATGAGGGCTGCTCAGAAGATTTGGCCGGCTCCGACAACGACTGAATATCAACTTCACGAGCTTGTTAGTGATGGTCTGATTCAGAGCAAGGATATTGCTGATTGGAGAGCTCTAGGCGAGCATCGGGTCCCTACTCCAGGTCCTGGTGAGATTATTCTTTTCATCTCCTTTATCCGTGTCGGACTCTGCCTTCCTGCTTCTGCTTTTCTTCACCGATTTCTCAGCTATTTTGGGATTAGCCTTAACCATCTTGCTCCCAATGCTATCCTTCATCTTTCTGTTTTCATTCATCTTTGTGAAACTTTCCTTGGAATTCCTCCTTCTCTTTCTCTCTTTCGTTACTTCTTTTGTCTGAAGCCACAACCCTGCCGTGATGACACCAATGTTCTTGGTGGTTGCGGGATTTAGTTTTGCTAGGGTCTTAAGAGCAAATTCTTTGACTATGACCTAGTGATTCTGTGAGGGATTGGCGTGCTGACTGGTTTTATGCCGCCAATTTGATTCCTCCTCTTTCTGTTCATTCTGGATCTGGTCCCTTGGTTAATGACCGATGGGAAAAGAATCCTGTGACGACGGCTGAGGTCCAGGTGATCAAGCCATTTCTTGAGAGGATTTGTACTCTGAAACAGCAAGGCTTGACCAGCTTCGGGATTATTTCTAGTTTTCTTCACCGCCGAGTTCAACCTCTAAAGGAGTGAGAAAATTACGGTTTTGAGTACTCTGGGGTGGAGGATCCTTCTTGTATGGTCCCTGCCCTTGAGTTGACTGATGAGGAGGTGCTCGAGCGTCTTCAGAAGATGTTGAAAGGAGTAAGCGTCGTCCCGCTTGCTGTCCTTGAGTACAGTGCTAACAACCCGCCCCCTGCTGTGAGTTGTTCTTTTCTTATGCGGGTACTTTTGTGTGTCTTTTGTTGTATCCACTTTTTATTTAATCTTCCTTGTCTTATTATTTTACTCTTTTATAGGAATTGGGGCATAATTTTGCTGATCTGATTCCCCTTGATGATTGCCCTACAAATGTGGAGGCTAGGGATAGTCTTGCTAGGGCATCCTTGACCAGTAAGTTTCAAACCACCACAATATTTCCTGGCATTTCTTCCGCAAACCTTGATGTATATGTAGAGTATGTTCCTCGTCCAGTTCCTCGAGATCCTCGTACTGTTGGAAAGAGGGGGCGAGTGGATAGTTCTTCTTCTACTCTATTCACTGCCAAGAAGTCTCGCTAGTCGAGTACTCGTCCAGGTACTACAGTTGTAGCTAGCATGCTCTTAGGTGAGCATATTAATATGCTCTGTCCTTTTGTTGTTTGTTTTTATCTTTGGCCGAGTACTTTTGTCCTTTTTCAGCTGGTGCTATGGTGGCCTTGGTCGAGAGTGAGGAAGAAGAGGATGATGATGCCGCCCTTGTTACTCATCGGTGAGTTGTTTTCTTGTTTTCCTATTGTTGAACCCCTCTTTTTGTTTTGACTTTGGTTTTGTTCTCTTGTAGTAAGCGGTCATCGGGTTTGAGTTCTTCTGGGGCTCCAGTACCGGCCACGCCACTCCTATCGCAGGGTGGCGGTGATGTTTTTGCCGCTATAGTTCCCCCTCTTAGGTCCTCTGTTGGTTTTCTGAAGAAGAGGGTAGCTGAGTGAGTGATTCCTTATTATGCTTCTTTGCTTCTGTTTTCTTTTTCCTAACTCATATTCTTATCGTTGAGTTTTCTTATCATCTTGCAGACCCTCGCCTTCTCTTACTCCTCAGCCACCCTCTTGTCAGTCCTCTGGTGCGCCCCCGCATACTGAGTCAAAGGACTCAGAAAGTATGGTCGGTGAGGTGGCTGTGAGGGAGACAGGGCCCCTGGTGATCATGCTGCTTCGGATCTGCTAACTCTGGGGGTGACCATGGCCGTGGGGGTGGATCCATCTGAGGAGGTAGCCGGGGCTTCCCAGGATATGGCCCTGGTTTTGCCTTCTTTGCCTGCGCTGGCTTCTCCTTCTGCCTCTCTTGGTACCGGTGCTCTGCGTTTGGATGATGATGTGTTGAATCAATTTGATGCTACTCATCGGTTGTTAGAGCTAACCGCTGCCTAGGGAAACTTGGTGACCTTTGCGACTTCTTTTGGGGAAAAGCTCTAGGTAAGTTTTTCTGAAGTTCTTTCTTTGGATGTTGGTCTTTCTTCTGTCCTTATATCTTGTTTGTCTCTCTCTCTCTTTGCTCAGTCTTTTTCTTGTGATCAAACCTGCTTCTTTTCTCGTCTAAAACTAAGAAAAAATTGTCTTCTGAGGTGAGTACCCTAAAGGCAGAGCTTGACCTCTATCGGGCTGAGTTGGAGACCGAGCGTTAGACGCATCAGAAGGAGGAGAAGGCTCTCCATGCTCAGGTGGTTGAGGTAGAAAAGTAGAGGGATGTAGCTACCCAGGAGGCCTTGAAAAATGTGGAGGCCATGAAGAAAGAGTGCACTGGTATTGAGAATTCTTTTTCGTTTCCTTTTGTATTCAAATTTCCCTTTTTGCTGACTTGTTTTTTGTTGCTTGGTCTAGCTCTTCGAGTTGAAAAGCAGAAGCTCTCAGAGGGTATCGAGAAGATGAAGACACTTGTTCATACTAACCACAATAGGGCTAAGGAGGTAATTACTCGAGCTGGAGAAGAACTCACGCTTGCTAAGTTGATTAGGCGTGGAGCTGACAGGGATCTTGTGCAGGCCCAAAAAACTGTCGAAGTCTTGACTAGCAAGTTAGCGACGGCTACTGAGAATTGGAATGCTTTGTGGAAATCTTTTCGGTTAGTAGCCAACCTTCTCTGGACTCCAGCAGATGATGGTCAACCTTGGGCTCAGTTTATTCCCCAAGTGCCGACCCATTTCTAGGAGTTCATGAAGAGGTGCGCTCAACTATGTACCAGAAATGTTCTTGCCTAGGTCCAGGTTCTTTCTCTGGAGTTTCCTTTGTCTAAGGTTGCTGATGAAGCTGAGAGTTAAGAATATCTGGATGCTGTTGAGAAGGTGGAGCCTGAGGTTGAAGATTTAGCCAGGAGGATTGTTGATAATCTTAACATTGATATTTCTTCTCCTGATGACAATGCTTGATGTAATTGACCTTTGTACTCCAGCTTCTGTAATAGAACACTATACTTCTTTTTGAATGAAGATTCTTTATTTTTTGTTGATGTCTTCTTTGCCTGTGTTTCTTTGTCTTGTAAACAACCCAGTTTAGGTAAATCGTTGTCTTGACAAACTTTCTTGATCTGTTGAGTGCTTTTCTGGCTTTCGTTTGTGCCATGTAAACAACTCGGTATATGTAGATCGTTGTCTTGACAGACTTCCTTGATTTGTTGAGTGCTTGTCTGGCTTTCATCTGTGACTTGTAAACAACTCGGTATAGATCATTGTCTTAACAAACTTTGTGTTCTTGTTAGTACTAAAAAGACTTAGGACCGGCGATCTCGAGTATCTTCAGCTTCTTCTTTTTGGCTTAACTCGAGATGTGGTCAGCATCTGGTCCTTTCCTTGGTTGCAAAAACATCCTAGGATCGACAAGCCCCCGAGCACTTCATGGTTGAGTTTTGGAAGCCTCGTCTTGTTCCTTTAGGTCCTGCCGAGTAGGAACAAGCGTCGTCTGAGTGCTTTCCTGAGCGAAACCGTGTAGCGCTTCTTGGGATCTTCTGAGTGTAGCCCCCGAGCTTCTTGGTATTTGAAACAAGGAGCTGGAGGGTCTTGTCTTGAAATTGCTCTGATTTATGCTCAGGCTTAGTTTTAGTCGTTTTGCTTTTTGGTTTGGGTGTTAGCTTATTAGCTACCCTCATCGGTGGGCTCAAGCATCTTTTCAGCTCTTTTGCTCTCGACCGGTATGCTCAGGCATATTTTCAGTCATTTTGCCTTTTGGTTTGGGTGTTAGCTTATTAGCTACCCTCATCGGTGGGCTCAAGTATCTTTTCAGCTCTTTTGCTCTCGTCCGGTATGCTCAGGCGTATTTTCAACCATTTTGCTTTTTGGTTCGGGTGTTAGCTTATTAGCTACCCTCATCGGCGGGCTCAAGCATCTTTTCAGCTCTTTTGCTCTCGGCCGGTATGCTTAGACATATTTTCAGCTATTTTGCTTTTTGGTTTGGGTGTTAGCTTATTAGCTACCCTCATCGGTGGGCTCAAGCATCTTTTCAGCTCTTTTGCTCTCGGACGGTATGCTTAGGCGTATTTTCAGCCATTTTGCTTTTTGGTTCGGGTGTTAGCTTATTAGCTACCCTCATCGATGGGCTCAAGCATCTTTTCAGCGCTTTTGCTCTCGGCCGGTATGCTCATTGGAAACAACTCGATGAAAGCCATAATAAGACATATGTTGTCGAAAAACCATCTTTATTGATCATGAACATTGATAAGCCATAATAATACATATGTTGTCGAGGAACACCATCTTTATTGATCATGAACATTGATCTGCTGTGGTTTGTATATATATTCTTCCTTGAGTTGTTTTCATGCGTAGAATCTTCTTAGCTGGCTGATGTGCCATGTATTGTTGACTTCTTTTCCATCTTCAGTTATCAACTTGTACGTGCCTGGTCTGGTGACTTTTGTGGTAATAAAAGGACCTTCCCATGGACTGAGTAGTTTATGGCGTTTGTCAGTTTTTGTATTCTTCTTAGTACTAGGTCTCCGACTTGTAGTGATCGAGGCTGGGTATTCTTGTTGTAGTGGCGTCTTAATCCTTAGAGGTATCTTGCTGATTGAAGGGTAGCATTTACTCTGACTTCTTCTGTACTGTCGAGCTCTAATCTTTGGGTGTGTTCTGCTTCTCCTTCATCATATTGTTCTATCCTTGGTGACGTCCAGATCAAGTCGGTAGGTAGTACGGCTTCTGATCCATAAACTAGGAAGAAAGGTGAGTATCCGGTGGCTCTGCTTATTTGAGTCCGTAGCCCCCATACGACCTTGGGTAATTCTTCAATCCATTTTGATCCATAGTCCACTAGTTCTTCATACAATCTTGGTTTTAATCTGGCTAGTATGAGTCCATTAGCCCTTTCTACCTGTCCGTTGGCCTCTGGATGTGCGACTGATGCGTAATCTATGCTGAAGCCACAGTCCTATGCCCAACTTTGGAATTTTGTGGCTGTGAAGGGAGAACCCAAATCTATGATGATTCGATTGGGCATGCCGAAGTAGTGCATAATGTCTTGGATGAACTCGACTGCTTTGGCTGCGCTGTATTTTGCGAGTGGTTTGTATTCAATCCACTTGGTGAACTTGTTAATTGCTACAAAGATGTACTCGAAATTGCCTTTTGCTTTCTTGAGAGGTCCTACTTGATCCAGCCCCTAGCAGGAGAAAGGCCAAGCAGATGGGATGCAGATGAGATTGTGAGCTGGCACATGAGCTTGTCTTACAACATTTGACAACCTTTGCATCTTCTGACAAGTTCTTCTACGTCTTTCAAAGCGGTTGGCCAGTAGAATCCGGTGCGGAATGCTTTGCCAACTAGTGTTCTTGAAGCGGCGTGATTTCCACAGCAACCTGAGTGTATTTCGTCTAGGATCTCTTTGCCCTCTTCAAATGAGACACATTTTAGGAGTACTCCTGATGATGTGGCTCTTCTGTAGAGCTTATCTCCCATTAGGACATAGTTCTTGCTTCTACGAACAACTCGGGTAGCTTCCTCTTTATCCGTTGGCAACTTATTCTCTTTGATGTAATCAATAAAAACCTAGGTCCATGAAGTGGTGATTACCAAAATCTAGGTGCCTTTAGCTGAGATTTCAGGGGTTATCTCACCGGGTTGTTTGATAGAGGGAGCTGATAACTCCTCTATGAATACACCGGGTGGGACCTTCGCCCTATCCGATCCAAGCTTGGCGAGGACGTCTGCCGCAATATTAGAATCGCGTAGGACATGTAGAATTTCTAATCCTTGAAAATGTTTTTCGAGCTTTCGTATTTCAGCACAGTAAGCGCCCATGTTTTCTTTGGTGCAGTCCCAATCTTTGTTGACTTGATTGATGACTACTGCCGAATCGCCGTATACGAGTAAACGCTTGATTCCGAGGGTAATTGCCACTCGTAGCCCGTGGATGAGGGCTTCGTATTCTGCTTCATTGTTTGTAGCTTGCCATAATATCTGAAGGACATACTTGAGTTGTTTTCTGTCTGGAGAAATGAGGAGAACGCCTGCACTGGCTCCGCCTAGCTTGAGTGATCCATCAAAGTACATCTTCCAATGATCAAGGATGGTATTTGACATAGGTTGTTGAATTTCTGTCCACTCAGCAACAAAATCGGCTAGGGCTTGAGATTTAATTGCCTTCCGTGGGGTGAAATCGATATTGAGAGCACCAAGTTCAACTGCCCACTTAGATATGCGCCCTGTTGCGTCTCTATTGTGTAGGATGTCTCCGAGTGGGAAATCTATCACCACGATAATCTTGTGGCTTTCAAAATAGTGGCAAAGCTTGCGTGAAGTGATCAGGAGGGCGTAGAGTAGTTTTTGCACATGTAGGTACCGGATTTTTTATTCTGACAGTACTTCACTGATGTAGTATACGGGGCGTTGTACTATATATATACGCCCTTCTTCTTCTCTTTCTACGACAATCGCTGTGCTGATCACAGTAGAAGTTGCCGCAATGTACAACATCATGTCGTCGTATTTCTTTGGAGGTGTGAGAATGGGCGAGGAGGTGAGGTATGCCTTGAGCTTCTTGAAAGCTTCGTTGACTTCTTCTGTCCACTCAAACTTGTCTATCTTCTTTAGCAGTTTAAAGAAAGGTAACCCTTTTTTGCCGAGTCTTGATATGAAACGATTGAGGGCCGCCATGCAGCCTGTTAGTTTCTGCACATCTTTGACACTTCGAGGAGGGCCCATCTCTGTTATGGCTCGAATTTGCTTGGCGCTTGCTTTGATTCCGCGATGACTGGCCAAGAATCCGAGTACTTGTCCTGAAGGAACTCCGAATACACACTTGTCTGGGTTCAATTTCCACCTCCATCTTTTTAGGTTTTCGAAGGTTTGCTTTAAGTCTTCAATTAGTGTATCCGGGTTCTTTGTCTTTACTACTACGTCATCCATGTATGCCTCTATGTTTTCCCCGATCTGATCACCAAGGCACATTTGGATAGCTCTTTGGTAAGTGGCACCAGCATTCTTGAGTCCAAATGACATGGTTTTATAGCAGTAGGCACTGAACGGAGTGATGAAATATGTCTTGCTCTGGTCTTGTTCCTTTAATGCGATCTGGTGATATCCTGAATATCAATCAAGGAATGATAATAGGGTAGATCCTGCTGTTGAATCAACTATCTGATCAATGCGTGGTAGTCCAAACAGATCTTTCGGGCAGTGTTTGTTGAGATCTGTGTAGTCGACACACATGCGCCACTCGTCCGTATTCTTTTTTTGTACTAGAACTGGGTTTGCTAGTCAATCTGGATGGAGGATTTCTCTGATGAATCCGGCTGCCATTAGCTTTGTGATTTCTTTTTTAATTGCTGCCTTCTTGTCGGGTGAGAATCGTCATAGCCGTTGCTTCACAGGCTTGGAGCCTTCATTGATATCAATTCTATGCTCAGCCAACTCTCTTGGGACACCTGGCATGTCGGCCGGCTTCCAAGCAAAGATATCTTTGTTGTCCCAAAGAAAGTTGGTGAGCGTAAGTTCCTATTTTGCCGAGAGGTGGGCGCTGATGGTTGCCGTTTTGGAGGGATCACTGGTGCCTAGGTCGATTTGCTTGACGTTGGCTTCTTTTGGTGGTGCGAGGATGCTGGGTTTTTTAGCCGGTATCTCTAGCTCTTCTGGGCTTATTTCTGCTGTGATAGTGGCTATTTCTTTTCTACCATCGGCGGCTTGTGCTTTTGCTGCAATTTGGATTTCCTGAACGTCGCAGACAAAAGCACGCTTCAAATCACTCCACAGAGAAAGGCACTGTTAGGCCCTGGCATCTTAAGCAACAGGTATAGATAATGCGGTATCGCCATGAATTTTGCTAGTACTGGGCGCCCGAGGATTGCGTGATATGATGAATCGAAGTCTGCAACTTCAAACTTGATGAACTCTGTACGGTAGTTCGAGAGAGTCCCAAAAGTAACTTGTAGAGTGATTTGTCCAAGTGGCATCGCTGCCTTGCCGGGTACTATGTCATAAAAAGGGGTGCTCGTTGGTGTAATCATCCCGGTGAGTTGTAGTCCCATCTTCCTTAGAGTTTCTAAAAAAATGATGTTGAGTCCGGCTCCCTCGACGATTAGTACTTTTGTGACAGTCATACTGGCAATAGTTGGATCTAGAACCAGTAGGTAATGGCCTGCGTTTCCTACGCTAGTCCATTGGTCTTCTCTTGAAAATTGGATTGGATACTGTGACCAATTGAGATATCTTGGTGTAGCCGGTTTTGCTGCCATGATGGTTCGTAGTGCTAGCTTTTTTGTTGTTTGCTTCTGGAATCTGGAACCCCGACAAAGATTATTACTACTGTCCCCCTGTATTTTTGGAATCCCTTGTCTTCGTGGTTGTCTTCTTCTTTTTTCTGATTGCCTTCTTTGGTATTCTCCTTACTATCTTTTCTTGTGTATCAATCTTTGAAGGTGTAGCAATCTCCGATGGTGTGATTTCCTTTGGAGTGCAAGATGCAACGCATGTTTTCAATGTCATCATACCTTCTGGGCTTGGGAAACTTTCTTGATTTGTCAGTTACTGCTATGGTGTTATCTGGTCCACGTTTTCTCTCTTGATGTCTGTTGTTTTGATGATTTTGCTTGTCTGGGTTGTCTCGGTTGTTTCTATCCGGGAACCTTTCTCGTGTCTTCTCCTCCGCAGTAATCATTTTTTCTACTGTTCATCTGAATTCTTCATTGTTTCTCGGTTTTCTTTGCAGAAGTCTTGAAATTGCCACCAAGCCATGATTCCGTGAGAGAAAGCTTTGATTACTTCTCGTTCAGTGATGTCATGTACTTGAGCTCGTGGTTCGCCAAATCGTCGATAGTAATTTCTGAGACTTTCACCTCCTTTCTGCTTGAGTCCTTTTAACTCTACGTGGGTGATTGGGTGTGTAATGATACCCGTGAAATTTTCACAGAAAGCACTTTGCAAGTCCTCCCAATTTCTGATTGATCCTGGATTTAATTTGTCAAACCATTAAAGGGGCATGATTTCTAGGGCCAGGGGAAAGAACAAGGTCTTGATATCATCGTCTCCTCCAGCCAATTTAATCGGTTGCGAGTAAATCTTGAGCCACTGCCTTGGTTCGGTCTTGCCATCATACTTAGAGTGGTTGGATGGCTTGAACTTGTGAGGCAGTCATATGGAAGCAAGTCTGTTTGCAAAACAGGGGAATCTATTGTGTGTTCTGGCTTCTGTGTATCTTGATTCAGCACCCCCTTCTTGCCAACTGTTGTCTTGGTGAGAGTTGTTCTGCGTGGCTGACCGAGTAGGTGCTTTGCTTCTGACCTTTCTTGGTTGTTCGACTCGGTTGTTTTGACTACGGTCTCTTCTACTTTCTCTGTTGTGACTTCCACTTGGTCCAAGTCTCTCAAAAGTGGACTTCCTTTGATTTTGATCTTTCTGCTCATGAGATGTTGACCTGGCAGGTAGTTTTGAGCGGGTCCTTCCATCGTGTGTCCTTAGGACCGTTGACCGAAGAAAGTCCCAGAGTTGTTCTTGTTTTTCACTGGGATGTGAGGTCGCTCTGAGTTCTTCTAGTGCTTCTCAGATCTTATCGTAGGGAGTATTCGCCGCGCGTCCTTCTTTGACCTCTCGCTCTGATTTTCTTCTATTGTACTTAGCCAGATCTGACTCATATCTGATCCAAGCTTCCTTGCGCTGCCTAGCACGGCGTTGACGTCCTTGTTTCAATTTGTTCTTTCTCTCTCTGGCTTGCCTCTGACTCTCGGTCTCACCATCGTGCCCCTAGGTAAAGGGTGATATGTTGGACTCAGATTCATCCGATGACCTGACATCGGGTGCTTCTGGGGGGACCAATGGTGATCGAGGGAGGCGAACCATGAGTACTTCTCGTGCGTGAATTGTTCCGCTATCAGTGTTGGTTTCCACACTGTCGGAGTAGTTGATAACTTTAGTAGAGGCTTCGAGGTCACAGATCGAGTCTCCTTCTTGGTAGGGTAGAATTGTTGTTGTCGTATTGTCGACTAGTTGGGTGCCGCTATCCTCAAGAACGGAACCTGGCCAGTGGATGATGTAGTTTTGAGATGTTATAGTTAGTATGAGACCTTCCTGAGCTCCTTTTAGTGGCATTCTAAGCACTGGATCGATGGATCCTTCGGGTCGTGTCTGATAAGATGTTGCCATGTTGTGGAGTCCAAACGGAAAAAGACCCGACTTCTTGAAAAGACTTTGAGTGCACCCCGAGTTGTAGTCTTGATAGACCAAGGCCACGTTCTTAAGCCCCATCGGAAAAGAACTTGGTTTCTCAGAAGAACTCGGGTAAGACTCCATTTTGGATGCGGAACCTAAGTCTGAGTCGGATGCGCAAAGTCACAAAATCTGAATCGAATCAGACATCGTGAGTTGCGTGAATCTTCCAGTGAGTTGACCTATTGTAGTCGCCAAAATAGAATGGTCTTCGTGGTGATTTGAATCTTCGAGGAGATGGCTTTGGAGCTTGCCATTGTCGTCCACCTCACAGATCCATGAGCCGAAGATGAAGGTTGATCCCATCGAGAAGATCATGTTGTGGAGGTCCATCGAGCTCTCAGATGCAAAGTCACCGAAAGCCCCTACCTGGCGTGCCAGCTATCGATGTTTCATCACCGATAGCCTACCATGGGGGTACCCGGGGCAGTTTGTTCGGGCTTCAGTGTATGCAAAACTCGGCGGTAAACGCAAGAGACAGTCGATTTATCCTGGTTCGGACCCTCGATTGTGATCGAGTAATAGCCCTATGTCCAGTCGGCGTTAGCCTTCGCGTTGGATTAATTGTAAAGTGTTGTGTTGTCATCAAAGTCGTGTCTCTAGGAACCCTGCCCTTCTTTATATAGTCAGGAGGTCAGAATCCTAGTCGGTTTACAATAAGAGTTTCTAGTAGGATTATAGAATAATACTACTACTAAGATTACATGGGAAGAATCCTAGTTAGACTAGATCCTCTCCCTTCCTTGCGGGGTATCCCGTGGGTCCCGCACCGACAGAGGTTCTCCTGGCCAAAGGGTCGAGAGCCTGAGGGAGGGCCTAGCTAACTTGGCTTGCAAGTTACGCCGTCTTCTGGTGCACGTTCGGTTGTGGCTATCATTATGGTCTTCTGGCCACGTTGCGATAGGGTGTGACGTGGAGCTACTGTGCCAACTGTCACGACATTGTAGCCTCGATGGTGGTTCATCAGCTGTCCTGTGCAGCGTGGTGTCCGTCGTGGCCTTTGTCATCATCTCCTGGTTCCCAGGGGCATTGTACCTGAAGTAGGTAGCCGACCCGGGTCGTCGTTCGCTTGGTCGCTTCGCGGGGCCGAGGGCCACGACCCTGATCATCGGGGCCGGGGCACTCTGCCGGTCTAGATGGCCTTTTCGTTGGGTCCCTTGTCGTGGATCCTATCCTGTAGTGGGTGGGATCGTACATGTGGCTTGTTGGTCCATGTTTGGACAACGGGCATCGTACCCATAGCCTCCGCGTTGAGGCGGTGTTATCTTGTTCGCGCAGCATGGTGTGGGGTTGGCGTCTGACCGGGCTGAGGTGACTATTGTCTCCTCGGTCCTTGCGAGTTTAGTGTGGCATGCTTGCTCTTGTCAGAGCAGGCACGCCTATCTGTGCTCGACCTCTCCCCATCCTTCCCGGGGATCATGACGGGGAGAAGTCATGCGTTTTGCGAGCGCTGTGTGCTAAGACGGATGGAAGGGGTTGAGGATGACCCCGGCCTTGGTGCCTTGCTCGCTCCGCTCGGCTTTCGCTGGGCCTCGGTCGTTCGGGCCTTTGTTAGCCATTGTGTTGTGGGCCACGTGGCCTGCTAACTAATCGGTGCCTTGAGACATCCCGGGGTTATAACTCCGACAAAACTTTATATCAAAGTTGTAGATATGTAGTTGATGACTTTTCATTTGAAACCATTTGCGGTCCCATAATTCTTTTTGAAGCACTCAAATTTTGAAATTCAATTTTTTTGAATTGTACATACGACCTTAGATGAAAAAATGATCAAAACAAATGTTGTAGATCTCGATGAGATATATAACTTTATAGTTGACAACTATTTAATTAGAAATCATTTATAGTCTAAAATTTGTATATGAAGTTTTACAATTTGAAAAACCAAAATTTTCAAACATCCTTGGATGGAAAATCGACCAAAACCAAAGTTGTAGATCTCGATGAGAATAACAACTTTGTAGTTGATGAGTTTTTTATTTGAAATCATTTGAGGTCCCAAAAGTCTTGCTGAAGTTTTGACGTTTTGAAATTCAAATTTGTTAAACTACCTCGGATGGCAAAACAACCAAATTCAAAGTTGTAGATCTCGATTAGAACAACAAATTTGTGGTTTATCATTTTTCATCTGAAGCTGCTTAGGGTTCTAAATATTCATTTTAAATCCTGAAAAGTGAATACTAGAAGAATGTCTATGCTATATAGACATAAGTGATTTAGGGGTGGAGTGGTTAGAGGAGCAAAGGACAAAGATCTCAGGTTCGAATCTCAGCACCGCGTACCATTAAAAATAGCGTGGAGTTGGAGCTAGATCAGCTTCCTGGTACCATGAAGCTGGAGCTAGTGGGGGCTTCCAAGGATTGAAACAAAAAAAATTTACTTTTTTTTGCCTGTTTTTGAGAACTTTGAAAATTCAAATCACCGTCGACCGGTAATACGAACCGATTATTATAAGCTATTATCACCGTCCGTTGTAAACCGCCAGTGATGAGAATGTCATCACCATCGACAGCTTACTGCCTGAGACAAAAAGCGACAGCCCGCCCTAGGATCTCGGGGACAATCGGCACTTTGGGAGGTAACCGGAACCACGGTCGCTGACGCGTTGGTCCCTTGCCATCGACCTCGTTTGACTTCTGCCGGCTTCCTCCTACCATTGACGACGGCTCCTCCGCTTCGCCATGAGAAGCCCAATGAAAACTGATGGGTATAGACTTCAATTTCACCTCTTCTCTTCCAATCCCATCAAACGGAATGGTCTCCTGCTCTGACCTCCACGTGAATTGCCTTGATGAGAGATCAACCGGAAACCCAACACCTCTGGATTTGCTGTGATGATGTGAACCCTCCTCAATCGTCGAAAAGGACGCCACGAAGCTCGGCGAGAGCTTGCTCTCTTCTCCCGCCTATCTCTGCTTCCAACACCGATGAGGCTTCCGACCCGGATCGGTCTCCGAACTCGAGCAGGAAGTCAACGGTGGGGGGTGGAGAGGGTGGGAGGACGACGGTGTCCCGATGGGCGTCGTTACCGAGTTTGGAACATATGGAGCACCTCGACGAGAAGGGTTCGACGAGGGCTCGCTTGGTGGAGCATCGACAGCGGAGGTCCCCGCGGTGGGTGTCTGCGTCGTCTCCTCCATGCGCTTGACATTGGAATCCCGCCATGCATCACGAAGACGAATATGTTCCTCGCGATGACGAAGTAGCTCTGCCCATGAGGTTGGGTCGGCGGAATCCCACCAATCTGCAGTTGGGTCGTGGGTCATGCCGAGCAGTATCTCCGCGGGTGCCCACCGCCGTCTGCTTCTGCCGCTACTGCTCCCGCTGCTCCCCCTTTCGGTGGCCGAAAAGCGTCCCCGGCGACACAACTCACAATTAAGTTGCATCTCATAACTAAGTTATAAATGATCCAATGAGTATAAAATTTTTACTTCAATTCAAGCATACAATAATTAGTCCATAAAAATTTTACCATAATTGAACCATAAAAACTGCAGCTATGAATTAGTTATAGAAAAGCATAGATCTAAAGCTACAACAAAATAATTATACTAAAGCATACCATATTATATGTTCACTGTATAGATCTACTCATGAGGAGTCCAACAAAATTGAATTTTCTATTTTATGATTTTTTTGTGATTTACTATGAATTTTCAAAGATAAAGTTGAAGGAGGTAACGGGAACTTTTTCGTGAATGGGATAACTTTCCCTAAAAAAACATGAATGGGATAGCTTTAAAACTCTGCTTTGTACAACAGTACAAGACAAGAAAAAAAAAGAGTCCAGGATAGTGATAGTCCAAGAAATGAGTCATATATCATTATTACAGCAAACTCTGCATTTTATCTATCGAGGCCAACAGGGATTTTCAAATTTTATCTATCGAGTCCAGCAGGGATTTTGACAGAACACCAACCAGACTCTCAATTTCAGAAATGTCGGACTCTTGCAATCTGCAATGTCTGATCTTGAAACTATGCATGCAATCTGCAATGTCTGAACTTGAAACTAGTCAGTCAGCAGTTCCCGAGTCCTCGGTGCTCGATGATGCACTCTTCGTACTTCCGATCAATTCAAGCAGAAAGTAGATTATCTGGACTACGGCCATCCATATCGCGTCCAACTTTATCTGAAAGAATATTGCAATTTTTACGAGCACAAGATCAGCAGGACTCCGTGCAGGCTTCATCATCGTTTCTCTTCTCTTACAGACATGACAAACAGAGACAGACCCTCAAACTCAAACTGCTTGGACTCCTTTGATTGAAGGACAAATTAATCAGAAGCAGTAATAACAAGGGATGAGAGATTAAGAATCCAATCTCGTTACAACAAATGTTTGAATTCTTTATTTCAACGCTATCCATCCAGGCTATAAATTGACGGCCAAACCCACGTGGTCATGCATCCGATCCAACACACAAACCAGGCAAAGCGCCATAGCATCCCAAGCCTCCAACTCGACATGGCTTCGCCCAGGCTCATCGCCCTGTTCTTCGCCTTCGCCATGGCGGCGGCGGCGCTGCATCCCTCGGAAGCGGCGAGGGTCCAAGTCCAGCAAGCATTCAAGCCCGCGGCCGCAGGCCAAAAAGCAGCAGAAAAGGTGGCCGACCAAGCAGCAGCCGGCGGCGTGGCACGCCCATCAACACCTCCGGCGGGCCCGGGCATCCCCTCTGGCCTACCTCCAAACCTACTGGCTGCCATCCTGGGCCTGCTTTTCCCGGGGCTGGGCGGCATCATCGGCCTGTTGCAGCCACTGATCCCGCTCCTCCCGCGGCCGGGGTCGTCGTCTCCGCCTCTCCAAGGCGCCGGCAAGCTGGGTGCCAGCTTGACGTCGACGTCGTCCACCCCTCAGCCGCCCCAACCGACGGAGTGCATGACGCCGCTGGCGGGGATGCTGCTGTGCACGGACTACCTGACCAACATCACCGTGCTGACGCCCCCCGGCGAGTGCTGCGACGGGCTCAAGTCCGTCATCAGGGACGCGCCCATCTGCCTCTGCCACGGCATGAACGGCGACATGAACCAGTTCTTGCCCAAGCCCGTCGACCCCATCCGCATGCTCATCCTCCCGCTCGCCTGCGGCACCATGCTGCCGCTCCAAACGCTCTTCGCCTGCAACTGTAAGTTACAATGCCTCGCATTATGAGTTTCTACACAGCTTTTATCCTTCCTTCCGTCGAAGGAGATTAATATAATCTGGTGATGCTAATGCATGTTCGTTCATATTCGATTGACAGCGCAACAGGTGCCGCCGATAATGCCTCCTACACCAGCAGAACCGCCAATGACGCCTGCTACACCTCCTTCAGCGTCACCGTAGGTGGTTTCGTCGAGTTTAGATGCTGGTAGATAGTTACACTTCCAGTAGTGTCTTCTTAGTTTTAAGATGGTACGTACTCGGTGTGGTTCAGAAAGTCGTTATAGAGAGTAGATGGTGGAGTCGATCATGTAAGTAGTTCAGTTGCTTGCGCATGCAATCGTCAATATAATGTGGACTAGTGAAAAAACATACTAAATGGTCAAGGAATTTCTGCCTCAAAAGTTAAGTGCATCGATGTCAGATTTGGTCCTGATTTTTATTTGCTTCTGACTGTGATTGTATATTTGCGCCCGAACCAATAGCGATAATGCCAAAGCTGAATGCTCCGGAATTATCATAGGATACGTTTTCTCCTTTTTTCCCCGAAAACTCTCAACAACCCCTTCTCCTTAAGTAGATCGTCAGTAAGCTTGCGTCAAGACATGGATCCAAGTTTTCTGAGACAATGATGTCTTTTCACAGCTAGAGACTAGAGTTCGTCTCGGTTTTGAGGACTCTCGTTCTTTAGCTGTGAGCACGACGAGATATTAGTTCAGTGCAATATAATTGCGATTGGAGTATAATTGTTCTAGTATATTCAGTGCAGTATAAATGTTCAAATTAGAGACATTGCAAAAATTAAAACCCATTACAAATATTAGTTCTAATTAGAGATATCACAAAATTAAAATCGATTACAAATATTAGCTAATCGAACCTTTCCGTGGAATATTGCCATTGGGGTATAGGTGTTCTAGTATATTCACTTGCAGTATAAAACTTCAAATTAGAGACATTGTAAAATTAAAATCCATTACAAATATTGGTTCACATTAGAGACATTGTAAAAATTAAATCCATTATAAATATTAGCTAAATCTTTCTGGTACAAATAATTTCAGTCAGTCGAATATAGACCAAATGGATATGAAGGACGTAATTTAGCTTAGTCTACTAGAGTGACAAGTAATACTGAGAGAGATTTTTTTGGAGTGGATAGCTAAATAAAGATATGAAAGATGGAATTTAGAGTGTCTTCTGAAGATCCTCTTCACTCATACAAATATATAGATATTTATTGGCTTTGTTTTGCCATGAAATAAAGCAAGAAACATATGTATGTCTGCAATATTATTATGAACGATCGCGTGCTTGTTTACCCAGCTATAACTAAAATCTATATTATGTTGGCACTGCTACCAGGTTCAATAGTGCTACGATCGGTGGCCCAAAAGGCATAACATTTTTTTATGCAAAAAAGTCCATTTTGCATCACTTAACTATCGTAAAAATCAACTTTTCCTCTCTCAACTCTAACCGGAAATAGCTCATCCCTCATCTCTCGAAACCGGCCACTTGACACCCATGGTTGTTTCAATAGGTGGTTTTTCTTTTTCCTTTTATATTTATTTCGGCTAAATCCTTGAAAAATCATAGTAAATCGTAGAAAAAAAAATCCAATTGTGTTGGACTCCACATGAGTAGATATACACAATGAACATATGATATGTTATGCTTTAGCATAAAGTTTTTGCTGTAACTTTAAATCTATACTTTTCAATAATTAATTCATAGCTGCAGTTTCTCTGGTCTAAGTGTGGTTAAATTGTTATGGTGGGGTAATCATTGCATGGTTGAGCTTTAGTAAAATTTTCAGGCTCATTAGATCTTGTATGATTGAGTTATAGATTTATCTAGGTTTATGTTTGTTAAATAGTTTTTAAATGAAATTAAATCTATAACTCAGTCATACATGATCCAATGAATATGAAATTTTTGTTGGACTCCACATGAGTAGATGTACAGAGTGAGCATATAATATGGTATGCTTTAATGCAAAGTTTTTGTTGTAACTTTAGATTGTGCTTTTCCATAATTAATTCATAGCTGAAGCTTATGTGATCCAATTATGGTGAATTTTTTATGATACAATAATTATTGCATTCTTGAGAAGTAGCAAAAATTTCATACTCATTGGATCATGTATGACTGAGTTATAGGTTTATCTAGATAAATCAAGATAAAACCTATAACTCAGTCATATATGATAGACCGCTCTAGCACATCTTCGAAACCCAATATCATGTTTAGTGTCATTGACCCAAAATCAAAAAGCCTCATCTCTGAACGCTAGTCAGCTCCTTCTTGAATTCTACCTCTGAATGCAACTGTAGCACCTCCTCCTGTACAGCAATGGCAGAAATTTCTAGGAGGGGCTTATGGAGGCTTCCTTGTATCAACACTGGTAGGGGGCACGAGCCCCTCCTGCCCTACCGCTTGATCCGCCACTGCTCCCATGGAGAAGCAAATCGACACATCTCCTCTGACAAGCCTGCTCGCAACAACCAAACAAGCCATGTTTGTGGCAACTTGATTGTCCGGGGAAACTCGTTCATAGCGACCCGTCCTACTTGCTCGCCCATGGTGAGTCGTCCGACGCGCCCTGCCTTGCTTTGCCCTGCATCATTGCCTCCTCCCCAATTACGCATGAGCCCTGGATCCCCCCTTAGATATGATCATGGGACATTGTGAAGGGTTTTAAGGGTTGCCCTCGGCCATCGGATCCTGCCTCATCCCCTAACTCGATAGTCGGCACTATCCCTACTATGTGGATTATTGATCTCTTTTGACAATTGGATAAATGGATCTCTTAATCTGCCGTGATCCTCCCATATAACTAGAATGGGTGGTCTTATCTTAATACAAAACTTATTCCACAAGAGATGGGAGGAGTTTCTAACAAGAAAATCGAGATTTGGACTCGGACTGTCAAAACAAGCTCATGTCGGTTCCAAAATCGGCTTGGACCGGTTTTAACTGTTGTTTTAGCTAAGGGCCTCCAAACCAGCGTGGGCCAGTTTTTCCTGCTTCTTTGCAAATTTTAGCCAAATTCAATCCTTTTTATCGTTTTTTTACACATGATTTTCTAGTTCCTTCTTTAACTCCCTGATTATATTTTGGCCGTCAACATTCAACAGGAAGAATCCATTTTGACTATTCTAATTCTTTTATTCCTGCCCTTGTATTTGTTTTTTACTTTTAGAGTAAAGTTAAATGCATCGTTGGTACATTAACTTTTATCCATGTTTCACTTAAGTCCATCAACTACGAAAGTGGTTTTAGAGGTCCATAAACTTTTGAAGTGATACATCTCTAGTCCATACCCCTTCGTTTATCTTTTTAATCTGATGTGGCAGTCCACGGTGTCGCTGATTTGTCTTCTGGAGGTAGTCCACGGTCAGCAAGGCAGCAGCGCCACGTCCGGCTGCTCCATAGGGGCGGCGGCGATACCTGGCCGCCGCGGTGAAGCACCTCGTTGGCGCCGACGCCGACGCCGTGGGCGCCGAGGCCGCGCTACTGAAGTGGACAGGAGGTCACGTCTGGGCGCCGCGGCAGCGCGTGGGGCTGCGGCGAGCGGAATGGCAGCGCAGGTTAGCGGCGAGGATGCACGCGCAAGGTGCGGCGATGGTGCGCGAGGACATGGGGAGATGACGCGCTCGGTGACAGCACGTGACGTGGGCAGCACGAGCGTGGCGCGCGTTGCATCGGGGAAGCAGCGGACATAGGTCTCGGGCTAGCGTGCGCATAAGCTTCACCGGGAGAAGGCAGTGAGAGCCAAAGGAGATAGCCGGGACAGCGACGATTCTGGCCGGATCCGGCTAGGAAACTGTGCAAGGAGGGGTGGAGGGGGAGAGGAAGCTGCTGCGCTGCTCAGTCTGGCTCAGGATGGCTGGGAACGGGCGCGGCGGCGGCGGATTTGCGTTGGTGGCGCGTCTCGGTCTGGAGCAGAGCACGCCCCGTAAAAAAAGGCGGTCGCCGACTGGCGCGGGATCCGTTGGCCGACGCTGCGACAGCGAGGGGGCCACGACCGCGGGACGAGGCGGGTCACCGGTAGGTGGTGAGCGCCGAGAAGAGCCTGCAATGGATTGTGGCGCAGCGCATGCAGCAATGAGCGGGGACCTCGTCATATGCCGACACGCCAGGAGAGCACCGGAGCCCGAGCTCTCGCCAGTTGCTTCTTCGGTAGCCTCGTGCTTCAACGCCACCGCCTCGTGCCCTGGGCCATGTGGATGTCACACGCGGCGTCGTAGGCGAGCACAGTGGCCTCGGCGGAGGGGAAGGTGCCGAGGCAGACGTAGACGCCCTTGACGGGGTCATGGATCTCGGCCGGCCTACTTGCCCTTGCCCCACGGGTGGCTTTGGACGGCCTTGCGCCTGCGTGGGCATCCGGCGCTGGCTTGGCACGGCCTGTTGCTGCTCCTGGCGCGCCCTGGGCTTCGTCTCCATCGCCGAGGACGAGGCGCAAAAGACGAAGGCGGGCGTGCTGTCCACCTCCTCCTCCCCTGCCTCCATCATCTCCATGTCCTCCTCGGAGACTCCCGGAACGTAGCCTCGAAGTCGTCGGCCTTCCACCACTTGCCATTGTCCGCGGGCCACGCGGCGCCGCCGCCACCGCGGCGCGCCAGCGTGCTCAAGATAACCTAGGCTGGCGACTGATGGGCCATAGATGGCCACAACCCAGTCCAGCCGAAGCCCACGACACGGTTGCCCTATCTGCTACGCTCCTTGCTGGCTCGATGCGTGAGCGCAGGGCGTCCGCTGTCTTCACCACCACGTACGGCGTGGGGCTGGCCGAACCCGACGACCTTGACGTTGAGGTGCACGTCAGCGTGCCATGTCCTGATAAGCACTTTGGATGGGTTCTAGTACGCCACTGAGGTGAGTAGCGCGGCCTCGGCGTCGGCGTCGGCGCCAACGAGGTGCTTCACCGCGACGACCAGGTATCACCGCCGCCCCTGTGGAGCAGCTGGACGCGGCGCCGCTGCCTGCGCTGACCATGGACTACCTCCGGAAGACAGATCAGCGACACCGTGGACTGCCACATTAGATTAAAAAGATAAACGAAGGGGTATGGACTAGAGATTCATCACTTCAAAAGTTTATGGACCTGAAAAACTACTTTCGTAGTTGATGGACCTAAGTGAAATATGGGTAAAAGTTAATGGACCAACGATGCATTTAACTCTTTTGAGTAATATTTTGTAAGTTGTAGGCTGAAACAAAAATGTTGCCCAATCTCCTTAAATGGATACAATGGTCTACACGTAATTTACATCTTCTATATATAGGTTCTTACAACGATTCTGTGCTACCTGTGGTTACCAGACCTAGCCATTTCACTTGTACATGTCCTAGCATCGCTAGCTTGATGCGACTAGCAACGACGATTGTCCACCTCCGCTCGCAGTGGTGTTAGGACTAACAAGACATGACAACATGGAGTGCTGCCTATAATGAAGGAGTGATCAGTGGCGGACCCAGGATTTGAGACCAGGATAGTCCTAGTCAAAAAATTTCATGTGCCATATGATAAAAGTCAAACAAAAAGTTCGGTAAAATGGCTATAAATTAACAAAATTGCGATAATACATTTAAAAGGTTCAAAACTTACATAAATAGGTTCGAAACTTGCACAAATATATCATACATAAGGTTATAATCCAATTTTTGTACCATTTTTCACAAACAAACTGTATTTCTCTTGAGCAAACTTGTGTAAAGTCGAAGACTCATGTTTGTCAAGTGATTCAGAGGTCTCAAAATTGAACTCTTTTCAGATCAACCTAAAACTACATCGGTTCAACCTTTTTTCAGATCAACATAAATTTGACAGTGATTGATTCAATGGTCACAAAAGAACTGAAATTTCACGGGCCATGCTTTATTTGTTTGGGGATTCAGTGGCATAACCCTGCAGTTTCCAGCAGTTGCAGAAAGTTCCAGAGGTTCAGAGAATGGCTTAACTCACCGGGACAGCTTCAGATGTTTCAAAAAGTTGCAGGCGGCGAGGGAGATCACAGACCACGGCAGCCGTGCGCTCGTCTATGAGCGGCAGGCGCAAGACGCCAAGACGGTGAAGCAGCACCAGCGCTACGACGAGGGCGCCGACGGGCGGCGCGCTGGGGGGCGGGACGCTGGGGCACGCCGGCCGAGAATTCCAGGACGAGCGGCGGCGGCAGTGCCGTGCTCATACTAGGCGGCAGGCGGGGAGGCGGCCGAGGTCGACGGGGTATCGCGGACGGCCGACAGCGGGTGTGGGTCACCGCGTCGGCCTCGGCGCTCGCCGTTCGGCGGCTCGGGGAGTCGGGGACGGGTGGACGGCGGCCTCGCGCAGCAGTCGCCGCTCGGGAGCGGATGGGGCTCGACCTGGCCTGGGGTTGGGCAGCCAGCGTAGGAAGAGAACTAGTTAATCAGGCCCTTTTTTCTTTGTTGGGCCAGATTTGCTAGGTACTAAAAAGGTTTTGGGCTAGATTTTAGGGTAGTCCTGGGCCTACCTGGAATACCCTTTGGGTCCGCCATTGGGAGTGATGATGAAACTAAATGAAAAGCTTGAGGTTTCAAATGGCTAATTTGGTACTAGCTCATGAATAAAATTGAGTCCAAAGTTAAAATTTGAGGATTAAAAGAGAAAAACTAGCAGGCAACCGAGTGTTTCCTCCCTCTCCAGCACTCGATTTTCTCTGACAACGCCGATGCTGCCCCCGTGATCGATGGTCTCCGACAACCGTGCTAGCTTTTCTCTTCGGAAAAGCATGTGCGCGTGTTAATGAGGGCCGGATGTACGTCGGAACAGGAGCGGGCGCCGCCCGTCCTCACCGCCGTCGTCGACGGGCTCCGCCTCCTCCTTGTCGTCGATCGGCGTCCAATACTTGTCCATCGGGCTGACCGCTTGCCTCCTCTGATTCCTCGTGTCGTGCTGCTTGCCGTTGCCCTTCGCCACCGACGACCGCACCGTCGTCGTGGCCCCGACAACTAGCTCCGCTAGCGACTGAATTAGCTGAGTTAATTCGTTTTGGTTTGTTCTGTCTTTGAGATTTGTGAACGATTTTGGTATATATTTATCTAGAATTCATATAAATAATTTATAATTTTTCTGAAAACATTGGCATATATTTCTATAAGATCTGCAATCCTTAGAAATATAAGTTATGTCATCCCTAAATTACATTACTCTATTTGATAAATTCAGGGAAGAAATCATTATAAATATAGTAATAAGATATTATAAATATAGTTAAAAGATATTGCAAATGTATGGAAAAAAAATCAAGTGGCAGGAGCTTCCAAAACACTCAATTATTGCCTAGACATACTCGATTAAAATTATCACTTACTGACAGTCGAGGCGAAATTGAGACAACCACTATTACCACATCACCATTGCATGTCAACCAAACACAAATTCAAGCATCGCCAGCCCCGTAATATCTTCTGATCATAAAATGGAATATGGAATCGTGGGTTACCTAACGCCAAAGAAAGGGAAAAGAAAAAGGAAAGAAAGGAAAAAAAGGGAAAAAATATGGAATATATACGGTGAGAAAAAGGACGGAGAACCGGATACAAAAACCGCAGTTGGAACTTGGAATCCTCCCCCTCGCGGTCGCCTCACCGCTGCCTATAAATCCGGCCCACGGACCGGGCGACCGGCCACCTCGTTCCCCATTCGCTCAGGCCAATCAACAAGGTGACGCGAGCACGAGCACCCATCCCCTCCTCCCCTTCTTCCCCGTCGCGTGCCCTCGCCGCAGCCCTCTGCCATGGCGGACCAGCTGACCGACGACCAGATCGCGGAGTTCAAGGAGGCCTTCAGCCTCTTCGACAAGGACGGCGACGGTGCCCACCTGGTCCCCTCCCTTTTCCTCCCTGCTAGGCTCCTCGATCTCTCGTGTCCGGATCGGGATCGAGCTCCCTCCCCGCCCGATCCGGCCCGAACCGTAGGGTTTCTGTAGGAGCCTTTGCTGACAGGACTCTAGATCCGGTCGGCTGCGTGCTGTGGTGCTTAGGGTTTGGTGATCTCTGAGTCGATTAGGACATTCGGTGGCTCCTGGTCATGTCTTCATTTACAGCTATCATTTGTTTGTTATGTAAGAGGTTGCCCGTAGGGTGGGAGAGCAGCGAAATGATGGGTTTGGGTGTCGTGAATCTGTTTATGAATTGCGGTGCTCACGGCGGGAGAACGATTTGGGGATCGGTAATTTGTTGCCTTACATAAGTAGGGCTGGAATTCAAATGTCTCGTGAGACATTCTAGAGAATTGATAGTGAACGTAGCATGATCTTTTAGTTAAACTTTGTGAGTCAGCTTATCACCCTGGTTGCATAATCTACATATCTAGTGCCAGTAGATGTTTAGGGAATGGTTTGATATTGGAGCTTGATAGCTGAGGCTGTTTTGCTTTGAAATAAGGGTGTGGATTCAACAGTTGAGCTATGCCTTGAAATAAAGTTGTTAATCCGCTTGTTACCTACTAGTAGTATGTTAAGCAGTGGCCATTCTTTGTTTTAGATTTTTCTGTACATTTTCTTTACTGTTTTCGAAAGTGCACCCACACCCTTGTTTGTGTTTCATCAATTGGTATATGATAGCTTTCCAGTTGGTCGTAAAGTGCTTATTGTGTAATCTTAGACCAACCCATGATTGTGGAGCACTCATTATTAGCCACTTCATATCACTGCTAATCTCTGAAAGCTTTTTACTGTTCTGTTAAATATTACGTTAGCGCTAGCAGGTTGTAGACACAAGCTGAACTAGTGCATGATTTGTGCCATACCTATTGTATGTTATAATTCTTATTTTGGATTACACATTAATAGTTGGTAAGCATGGTGCTTCATTAAACTGTTAGGAAACTGATTGAGTTTATTAAAGTTGTGAACTGCATTAATCTCTTCATGTTACCCTGTTTGGTGGATTATGGTTTCTGTTATATTATTTTTCCAAGTGTTCATGATATTATGTGATATAGATCCATTAATTGTCTGCTTGTATTTGATAGTGGATGACCAACATCATTGATATTTTGAAAATGACTGCCACGTTACTATTTCCTCATGTTACTTGTTTGACATAACTTTCATCCTTATGTTGGTAGTGCAACATTGTGATTGTTTAGGTGACTTCTTCGGAGCAGTGTTTGTTTACCAATTATTTCCTGCTACTGTAAGTTTTTGTTTAATAAGAGCATGCAAGTGGTTGGCAAGCTGATATGTCCCTTAGGCTGCTGAAAGTGACTGTGGTGGTTATTTATATACAAGTCTCCAAAATGTGCATTTTATGAGCTGCACATAATAACAACAGATATGTTACTGCATTTGGCATTTCTTTAAAACGAACCAGTGATATTGATGGACTCCTTGATAAGAAGATTGTATGTTTTTTCCAATACTAATCCAAGTTTGATTTATTCACCCTCTGCAGGCTGCATCACCACCAAGGAGCTTGGAACTGTGATGCGCTCCCTTGGCCAGAACCCTACTGAGGCAGAGCTGCAGGACATGATCAATGAGGTTGATGCTGATGGCAATGGGACCATCGACTTCCCAGAGTTCCTGAACCTGATGGCAAGGAAGATGAAGGACACCGACTCTGAGGAGGAGCTCAAGGAGGCCTTCCGCGTCTTCGACAAGGACCAGAATGGTTTCATCTCGGCTGCTGAGCTCCGTCATGTCATGACCAACCTCGGCGAGAAGCTGACCGACGAGGAGGTCGACGAGATGATCCGTGAGGCTGACGTGGACGGCGACGGCCAGATCAACTATGAGGAATTCGTCAAGGTTATGATGGCCAAGTGAGGAGCGGTCCCCATGAAATAAGTATATCTATGAATTGAAGCAAGTTATCAGGCACACAAGCTGTACTTTGTCATGTCCCTTCGAGTACGCATCAGTATCATGCAGGTGGTAATGTCGGAGTAGTGGTCGGTTTTAGGTGGTGTAGTCATGGGAACGCGGCATCAGATACCTGATTTCTTTTGATTGTGATGTTATCTTGCATTATTGCACCAGTTGGAGCTTTTAGGATTTGTTGAAGCTCGTATTTTCAGGGGTTTTGGATCTTTTGTGCGAGTCTTATCTTGTCTGCGTTGCGTTGCATTGGTGTGTTATAGCTTCTGCTGGCATGTTACTCGTCGCCTTATTATGTGACATCTGGTGTGTCTGGATTCTTTGAATTTTGGCCGCGTTTCTTGAGGCTTCGTAGTTCGTACGGATTCCTGTCGCATTCGTGAAACTACTGTATATTCCAAACAAAGCTCGAGCACTGCAGCGGTGATGTGTATGATTTGAAAAATTGGAATCACAACATATGGGTGATGTGTAGCGGCCTGTTCGGTTGGCTGGTTCTTATCGTTGTTGGTTCGTTTATGTGAGAGAAGTACTGCTGGTTGGTTCATGTAAATAGTATCCATGTGAGGGGGCTGGCCGGCTAGCCAGCCCCAGCTGATCACGCTGTAGATGTGTAGTGTATGATTTGCCAAATTTCTTTTTGAGGTGTCAAGTTACACGCGCGACACATATATAGCCTGTTCGTTTCGGATTATACGATCGTGGATTATAAGCTGCAATAATATATTTTTTTCATACCAAACCAGCCAACAGTACTTCTGGCTTATAATTCATGATCATTTTAGCCGAAACGAACAGGCTGATAACCATTCAAAATGAAATTCACACCCATCGAGCGCCAATCAACTATAAGTATAGTACTAGCTTTTCTTGATATTTTAACTTTTTTAGATTTATAGCTTTTCTATCTAGGACTCTTAGGTGTACAGTGAATCTAGAAAGACCTAAACATCTTATAATTTATGGCGGATACTAAATCAAAAGCAGACGCCGTGCATACTACCAGTCCAACACTACCTAACCAGGGCACCACACTAGACGGTGCCCCTTATTCATTCCGCTCACTCATTAGCTGCTTTCTCATACATTAGAAGAAGATGCTACTAGTAGTTTGGTACTAAGATCGCTGTCGTCGCTTCCCAGTGTGCCCTCCGTGCCATGTCCCTGACCTTTGAATGCACACCTCCTCCATCTTGGTCGTCACCCAGAGGTTCAAAACCAAGATCGGCAACATGATAGAAAGAGCCGTCAACGGATGCCACCAGGTGTCTGAAACTATGATCGCCCAGGCCATGAAGCCGACAAAAAACAGCACAGAGAGCAAGGCCGATGCATCCAGCAACAGCTTTATACACATGGACTTGCGAGGGTCCACCGCAGACAGCTCCTCCTCCTCCTCCTTCCTCGGCCCGGTGACACCTTTCTTCACATCTACGGGGTTGGAACTCGCCTTCGACGACATCTTCCCTTCAAGCTTTCAGCCGAGCGTGCGCTGACGCAAGCCGGAAGGGGCTCCGCGGTGGCGGCGGCGGCGAGTTTTTTTTAGAAGGCCCTGTTGGGTTAATCTCTACCACTTGGCTCAACGGTTAATTGGGTCCTTATTCTGCGTCCTGATCGGGGACGCCCAACCCTATCTATGGTTGGTGGGCCCCGCCGCACAGCGCCATAAAAAGGAGGTGGGAACCGAGGCACAACGACAAGGTTCACTTCAGCCACCACAAACCCCACTGAAAGGATCAAAATGCCCAAGAGAGAGGATGAATTGGGCTAATTCTAAATTTCTTTGCAATAATTAAACCCTACGGTTAGCCCACTTCACCCCTTGTGCCTAGAAAGTGTTTCTAATATTCTACCGCACAAAAAGTCTTGCAACCTTAATTCCAATCCTACTCTAGCATGACAATTCTATGAATGTAAAGACAAAAATTGAATTGTTCAAAGTAAATGCTCAAAGTTAAGAGAGAAGGAGAAATGCGGCGATGTTTTGCCAAGATATCGGAGAGTCGTCACTTCCCACTAGTCCTCGTTGGAGCACCCGCGCAAGGGTGTAGCTCCCCCTTGATCTGCGCAAGGATCAAGTGCTCTTTACGGGTTGATTCTTTGACACTCCGTCGCGGTGAATCACCCACAACCGCTCACAACTTGAGTTGGGTCATCCACAAGCTCCGCTGGATGATCACCAAGCTACCAATCACCACCAAGCCATCTAGGTGATAGCGATCACCAAGAGTAACAAGCATGAACTCTCACTTGACCACGACAAGCCTAATGAGAAGGGTGGATGCACACTTTGCTACTCTTACTTTCACTAATGAGGGCTCTCTCTTGGATTCTCAAATCTCAATCACATCACTAGAACCTTGCTCTTCTTGGCACTCTCAAGGGTGTTTCTCACATGTTGAAATGAGCAAAAGTAATCCCTTTAGTAAATAAAGGAAGTATTTATAATCTCTCATTCAAAATAAACCGTTATGTGCCTCTGCGGGGTGACCGGACGCTCCGGTCAGTTCTCCTCGCCACCGAGTGTTTAAGTTGTAACCGGACGTGTCCGATCACGATTTTTCCTCTCTAGAACCTTACTGGAGTCGCCTCTCAGCGTCCGGTCACACCAGACGACTTCACCTTGATCAAATGAACTAACCGGACTCTACGCCAGCATCCGGTCACACCGGAACCAGCGTCTACTCAGTATTTGACCCTCCATTCACTTCCAACTCGCAATCATATGTGAATGAAGTTTGCTCCAATTGATTTAAGGTATATTTTGGAGCTGCCTAGTGCTAGTTTTGACAAGTGTGCACCACACCTAACCCACTAGACTCATCTAGGTCAAGCTACCCGTCCATACCCCCCTTAATATACGGCCAAAGGAAAAACAAAGTCCTAAACTACTCTAAGTGTCTCCTCAACACCAAACGACACTTAGAACTAGTCCATCCTTAACCTTGTCGTCCATTCTTTGAAAATCGAAACAATTTCTATCATAGGGGCATGACAACCATGATTGCTCAATCAATTTCTATTACCGTGACCTAACTTAATTGCCTCTACAAAACACACGTTAGTCACGGTAATCACGCATTATCATTAATCACCGAAACCCAACTAGGTGCCTAGATGCTTTCAATCTCTCCCTTTTTTGTGATTGATAACAATACAACCTCGAGTATTGTCGATGCGGGACCCATGGGGTTTCCCACGGAGAAGAGAGAAGAAGACCTAGTCCAATTAGGATTCCCTATATGTAATCCTACTAGGACTAGTTACACGTAATCCTACTAGGATCTCTATTTTGTAACCGACTAGGACTATTGCCTCTCCTGGACTATATAAAGGAGGGCAGGGGTCCCTAGATCGGCACCTACACATAACCGACGGAACATACCTAATACTCAAAGCAATACGACGTAAACAGGCTAACGCCGAACTGGACGTAAGGTTATTACTCGACCAAGTCGAGGGCCTGAACCAGTATAAATCATGAGTCTCTTTGCGTAACCGCTGAGTTCCACTATTCGCCGAAGCCCGAACAAGTGTCCTGGGTACCCCTGTGGTAGGCTATCGGTGGTAAAACATCGACAGCTGGCGCGCCAGGTAGGGGTTCTCGGCACTTTGCGTTCGAGAGCTTGGTGGACCTCAAAAAACTCGCCGCGGCACTCGTCGGCTCTCGTTGACAACTCGCTGTAGCTTAGAAGACCTCAAGACCAACTCATCGCGACACTCGTCAGCCTTGTCGACAACTTACGGCGGCTCTCATCAGCCTCTTCAACAACTCGGCATACTGACGGACAACTCACCATGCTCACAAAGCTTCATCAGCGTCGTTCATGGAGGCAGGTCGGCAAGAAGAATCCAATAACTTCAGCCACCGTCTCACATGCGTGTCGAACGAGTACAACTACTAATGCCTTTAATCATTATCACCACGGATACATCAAGAAATATACATCCGCACAAGCCACTCCATCGGGATCATCGAGCACAAGTCAGACTACAACGCCGCCTCCGTCTAAGGCTTCAACACGGATCGTGGCAAGTACTCGGAATCGCCCGGTAGATGTACGCCAACTCTAGTCGGACAAGAAGTCAGCTCCCACACCAAGCAGAACTTGGACATGATGAGTTTTGGAGATCTACCTGGATACGACAAACCAAGACCATATGAAGATGCATCAAAGCAAGATGACGTCATACATATATATACCTAGATGTGATCAACCTATACATACATGCAACATGTACAGGCTTCACGTGCTTACTGGCAGCCAATGTCTTCTCGGTTGGATTTCTACTCCAAGCACGAACTACAACCCATTGCTCTGTCATGATGTACAACAACTCGACCATGGCAACTGACTACTCTGCCGTGATGTCAACAACTCGGCGACTCTGCCTACGCTCGATGTAACAACGAACAACTACTCGGATGCTACGCCAACAATTCGGCTACACATTTGACTACTTGGCTGCACATTCGACTACTTGGCCGCGCCGATCGACTACCTGGCTGCGGTGAACGACAACCCAGCTGTGGTAATCGACTACTCGGCTGTGGCGATCGATAATGCGGCCATGAACCAAGCTAAGTCATGTCTCATTTTTTATATATTTCAGATATTATTCATATATGTCTCTGGGAAGACACAAAAATCATCATGCGAGTAAACATAGTGCTCTAAAGTCAAATCATCATGCGAGCAAACATAGTGCTCAAGATACAAAAAATCATCATGCGAGCAAACATAGTGCTCTAGGTCTTCTCTTAACGGTCGCCGAATTCCTCAGGTAGAACATGCCTTAATCCGTGAAGCTTGTCTACTCACATGGACGGTCACGAACCGAGTGCCAGGCTCACATGGTCACGTCATGAACCTCTAAACCATACGCCAGAGATTCAAGTGCTTAAACGTAACAGGACACTACCTAAGGAATTTGCATGGCCTAGCAAGAGCAAGACGCAAAAAGTTTATATTCATTTCATAATGCCGAGGCCCGCCCCTGATTGATTATTCAAATATGGGACATGCTCCCCACTTTATATCCAGAATGTCATTTACAACATATTTTTATGTTTAACATGCAGGAAAGTTACATATGTACCATGAGATCAGGAAAAACATGCTCCTGAGAGCTACTTTACTCAGATAAGTCAAGAAACAACCTGGTTTGATCAAAAAAGAACCCCGATGAGGTACGGCAAGAACCAAGACAAGCTTAGAAAGAACCCAGATTGATCAAAAAAGAACCCCGACAAGGTGCGGCAAGAACCAAGACAAGCTTAGAAAGAACCCGGATTGATCAGAAAAGAACCCCAACAAGGAGAGACAGAGATCAAGTCAAGATCAGAAAGAACCCATATTGAAGAAAAACAACCCAGACAAGTTGGGAACAGAAATCAAGACAAAAAAAGAACCTGGAGTGATCAGAAAACAACCCAGATGAGGTACATACAAGTTCAGAAAGAACCTGGACAAAGTGCAAACAACCTGGAAGAGGTACATCAAGAACCAGAGAAGTCTAGAAACAGCCTGGATGAATAAAAACAACTCAGAAGAACATCACGGCTTAGTCAAACACTAAGCTCGGGGGTTCGGCATTCGCTTCAACTACGCCCGGGGGCTCGGATTTAAAGACGAAGGACCAAGAATACAAGAACTCAAGACTACAACAAACAACAGCACATCAAGACCCTTCATCCAATTTCTTTTCAAAAGAAAAGAACTCAGAGAAGGCTCGGGGGCTGCGGGATATATAACCCTAGAAATTTTTGAAGACAAGAATCTAGACCCTCCAACTTTTGCTCAAGACTACAACAAACGACAACACATCAAGACCCTTCATCCAATTTCTTTTCGAAAGAAAAGAACTCAGAGAAGGCTCGGGGGCTACGGGATACATAACCCCAGAAATTTTTGAAGACAAGAATCTAGACCCTCCAACTTTTGCAAGCAAAAGCAAGAGGCTTGGGGGCTACACTCAGTGAGTGCAATTTTTATAAAAAATTGCACCCACCGAAAAAGAACTCGGAGCAACCAAGAAGACTAAAGGGACCCTCTAGCTTCTTGTCCCAACAAGCAAGAGGCTCGAGGGCTACACTCACTGAGTGCACTTTTTTAGCGAACCAACCAAAAGAAGACCATCTCAAGGTTTCACTTTAGAAGAACCTGGAACGGATTTACAACAACTCAACGAAGACCAAGAAGAATAAGAAGGCTTTCGAAGCTCATCCATGAGATGCTCGGGGGCTTGTCGATGCGGGACCCATGGGGTTTCCCACAGAGAAGAGAGAAGAAGACCTAGTCCAACTAGGATTCCCTACATATAATCCTACTAGGACTAGTTACACGTAATCCTACTAGGATCTCTATTTTGTAACCGACTAGGACTACCGCCTCTCCTAGACTATATAAAGGAGGGTAGGGGTCCCTAGATCGGCACCTACACATAGCCGATAGAACTCACAACCACAACATACCCCGCAACACAACAAATAGCGTAGGGCGCAATATACTATCCACACCAGACTGGACATAGGGCGCCGTGACTTTCTGACGTGCCAAACCAGTATAAATCATTGTCTCCCTACGTTTACCATCGAGTTCCTGCAAACGCTGATACCCCTTCGAACAAATCACCGTCCCAGGTACCCCGTGATGGGTTGCCGGTGGTAAAACATCGACAAGTATGTGAAAGAGATGAGGTTTTCAACATGTTTGGTTCATATAAGCTTTTGACAATAAGAACAAAAGAGTTAGGCAAGCTTATATGACCCAAGCCAACATAATGTACTCTAAAGATATGAAATAAGCATGAGTACAAGTAATAAAGCTCATTTGCATCAGAGTAAAACGTGGAAGCAAAGCAAATGAGCATACCACAAGTGATATGACATATAAATAATTCAAACTAGAGAGCACACATGTCAAATATCACATAACTATCACGATCACGTAGATATCACTATCACATAAATATAGTTCGATGCATGAAAGTAAACACATGAATGCATAATAGTGTATCACACATAAAAAAACAAATATAATAGATAAGCTCCCCCTAAAAGAATCGCTCCCCCTAAGTCTAACATACTCGATCCCTCTCCCCCTTTGGTGTCAAACACCAAAACCTAAGGGTCGGTCGGCGGGGCTACAGTGGACGAGTTGGGCGCTAAGGTGCGAGGAGCGAGCTGGAACTATGTGCCATCATCATCTGATCCTAAGCTCTGAGCTGTCTGACCCTCTGTAGCTACAAGCAATGCTGAAGCGGTCTAGGTCAGATCAGGGACTGGTGCGGCCTAAGACTCTGCAGGTATGACTATAGTAGGTGGCTCTGATGATGCAACTAAAGAAGGAAGTGTCTCTATAGTCCCGGTAATAGGTGCAACTGTGGAAGGACTAGGGACATGTAGATATGGTGGAGTAGGCTGCCCTGTTAGCTCACTGAAGATAGCACCAAGGCTCCTAGAGACTGTAGTATCTGGCACAAGCAGCGAGGAAGTCTGAGTCGGTGTGAAGCCCATCTGAAAAGGTGTGAACTGCGGGGCTAGCACTGGCGAGGCAAACAATTGGGACACCTACTCTGTAGGTAAAGCAAACTAAGTAGCAGTCTGTCTCTGACTCTAAAGCCCATAGGGCTGTACAACTAGAGTCTATGAGGTGGTAGCAGGCTGACCAAGCTAAGGTGTATGCTGTGGCGGTGGAGCTCCAATAGCAGAGACGACATGCGGCACAAATCTGAGTAACTGCTGTTGTATGAGGAGCTGTTGCTGATGCATGGCCTACTGCTACTGCTGTATAGCCTACTGCTGCTGCTGGATCGCCTGCTGCTGTCACTGAAACTCATCCTGCCTGGTCTAAAACTATGCAAATGTAGTAGCGATCTCCTAGGCCTGGCGAGCCTGATCCTGCCTCATCCACTCAAGTATAGCAAGTAGAACAGGATCTGTCTATGGTGTAGGTGGAGCTGAACTGGAGCTACCGGCCTCATGATCATGTCGTCATGGAGGCATCTGAGGGATGTCCTAGTAGTCATCATCAGTACTATCATTGGGGTCGCTCTTGACCATCCCCTCTTGCTGAGCATCTAACTGCTCCTCCTCTATAGCTGTTATGCCTCTGATGGTCTCATCCTACTGGGCTACAGTCTCCGGCACCTCTAGGCGATGGTGTGGCTGGCTAGGTGTCCTCACTGCACTGTGGTGAAGCATCTGAGTCATGTTGTATGCAGGGAACTCTATAGTAGCACCACTGTACTCTGCTAGCATCTCAGGTGGCCTCACTATAACTGCTCTATGAATTAAGAATGTAATCCAGTGAGAATAGGGCAACTGTCGGTGACCTCTGAACCCTTCTACAATAGTATCCTCCATCTCTGATAGTAAGAGATCTCATATATCAAATACAGTCTGCTGCATCAGAGAGTTCAGTAGTCATAATTGAATGCGAGTTAAGCCCTCACAATATCCCATCCTTGGAAGTAGGGTCCTCCTTATGATAGCATCAAGCACTCTAGCTGTAGAAGTGAGGTCACTGGGTGTCCTGCTCGACCCCTCGCTGAATGGCTCTATGAAGCAATGGCAGACCAAATCTGTAGGAGGCACCATACCACCATGAGGGCATCTGGGAGGCATTGTCTATCCACAGCAAACCTTATGTAGTCAGATGGGCTACTCCTGAAGCCTGAGAATCTTCCTAACCATAAAGCTCATCAGCCTATAATCTCTGCCTCTGAATGCAAAGTGTATAAATCTGTATTGCGGGTCAATCCAAAGTGTAGCATAGAACTCCTAGACCCAAGATGGAACATATAAGCCTTTCCATCCGAGTAAGTCTATCAGCCCTGGCAAGTAAGATATGTAAGGGTGAATATGCTCTCCAGCTGCTGCTACAATGGACTTAATGTTACACACCCTCTAAGACCTGAATGCTACCCCCACTGTTAAGATATGCATTATAAAAATCTTCTTACAGTGGTGTGTAGAAGCCCTCTAATGCACGCTCATCCCGCCTCGGTGGAAACCACTCCTCGAACTAAACAAACCTGAGCTGCTGCACTTGCTTAGATGTGGCGGCCCTCAAATCTAGATGAGTCACTAGAGATGGACCATGTGGTCTAGGAGGCGGACGAGAACCCTTCCTCTATGTCTCTGGTCTCGGTGTCACCTAGGTACGAGTACGACCAGAGCGGTGAAGTTATGGCTGAGGTGCCTATTCTGTCTCCTCTGACTGTTGTCCCTCTTGAGTCTGCTCTGTTGGCTGTGCCTGCTGTTGTGGCTCCCCCTAAGACTGACTGTCATCTATAGCGACATGCCATCCTCCAACCATGGCTGTCCCAACTGGACCACCATGACAACGCTCAACCTCCTAGACAGCGGCCCTCTGAGCTGGTGAAAGCAGATTTACAATGACTACACCACTCCGAGCACCTCCTCTCTCAGCAAGCTCTACGGCGGCTACAACTGCGGCTGCTCTCGCTATATCAGCATCTGGATACTTGGGCTTCTTTATGGCAAGCTTCTTTGTTGCCTTGCCTTTTGCCTCAGAAGGCAAGTAAGGCGGGGGCCTCGGATCCTCATCACTAGGACCACCTCCGACAATCTTGATATGAGCCATCTGATGGAGCTAAAAAGAACAACTGCACTGACAAGAATCAACTGCCAACTGTCACTTCCGAGGCTTAGCCTCGATTCGTACTCGTGAGCTTGGCCTCGAGTTGACTGACAACTACCAATAAGACCTTAGAAACACCAACTCGCTGCACATTAGAATAGATCAGATATATGAATAATTATAATATATCTAAAGATACGAAACCCTAAGAAGCAAGCAATAGGTACATAATTGGAAATGAGGGCTTGCTACCTGACAAACCGATGGACCGAAGAACGAGGAATGGATCATGGAGAACCACCAGGTTGGCACTATGAAGCTAGGGTTAGGGTTTGCGCTGGTCGATGAGGTAGTGAAGCGCTAGGGCATGAGCTCGGTGGTGCAGCGGCGGCGCTGCTACGTGGTAAGGCGGCGTGGAGCAATGCGGGTGAGGTGGCGCGTGGGTGCGGGGAGGCGCGGCTGTGCGGCTTGGGCTGAGTAGCGCAGTGCGGCGGCTCGAGAGGTGGCGCAGGCAAGGAGCGGCATTGGCAAATTCAGTGGCTAAGGCACAGGCGTGGGCAATGGCGAGCGCGAGGCGAAGCGGCGATGTTGATGCGAGCGGAATAGGTCAAAGGTGCGATGGCGGTTGGATTATATGGGTCCCCATGATAGAATAGAAAAGGAAAGAGATAAGAGTTTGAATCCCACACGATTTCTATTGACTGGTGCTCCGGTGGCAACGACCGGACGTTGTCACCCAGAGTCCAGTCGACACTAGAGAGGTCCAAATCCCCTAGAGCCATGATCGGATGCGTTCGATCACAACTGACCGGACGCAGCCAGAGTACGGTCTAACCTGTCTCCATCGTCTTCGCTTGACCAAACGCAGGAACGCCATCTGACCGGACGCTGAACAGCAGAGTCTAGTCACTCCATCACAGCATCGGTTCACCTCATGTGAACTGACCGGACACTGGACTTCAGAGTCCGGTGTAGCGTCCGGTCACTCTTTTCTAGCAAATCTTCAAAGTTCCTTCGCGCTGCCTGTTCCCAATCAAGTCCCAACTTCAATAAGACCCAAATAAACACCAATTGGGACTGATGTGAGTGACCTCTCTCAAACCCTCAAAATTTTCAAAATATTTTGACTTAGGCTATAATTCTTTTTAAGAAAATAGGCAATAAGAGGGCAATTAAAGAGAAATGACAAAACAACATTCATGCATATGCAATGCAATACTTAAAAGTAATTCTAGTTGCTTATCAAGTTTGATCCAAGGTTAAGCTTCTTCACACGCTTTTCGGCGGTTATCTTAACCATGTTAGACAAGCCCTATATGCATTACCACAAAGTAAATATGTTGTATATTACAATGCAATGCAAGGGACAACACAAGCTCATTTTCTAGTGAAGTTGCTAAAATCAAGAACATTGAGTTCATTCCGCAATCGACAAAATGTTGCCTCATCTAGCGGTTTAGTGAAGATATCCATCAATTGATCCTCGGTCCTTACACCTTCTAATGATATATCATTCTTTGCAACATGATCTCTAAGAAAGTGATGGTGGATATCTATGTGCTTGGTGCAAGAGTGTTGAACTGGATTATTTGCAAGTTTTACTGCACTTTCATTGTCGCACAAAAGAGGTACTTTTTCTAGAACTACACCATAGTTTAGCAAAGTTTGTTTCATATAAAGTATTTGTGTACAACAAGCACCCGCGGTAATGTATTCCGCTTTGGCGGTGGACAAAGCCACACTATTTTGCTTCTTGGAGGACCAAGACACAAGTGATCTACCAAGCAAGTGGCACCCTCCGGATGTGCTTTTTCTATCAACTTTACAACCAGCATAATCTAAATTGGAATAGCCAATTAATTCAAATATAGCTCCTTTAGGATACCAAAGGCCAATGCTTGGTGTGTGCTTAAGATACCTAAGGATTCTTTTAACGGCAATCAAATGAGTTTCCTTAGGATTAGCTTGAAATCTAGCACACATACACACACTAAACATGATGTCGGGCCTAGATGTGGTTAAATATAACAAGCTACCAATCATAGAGCGGTGGAGAGTTTGATCAACCGTGTTACCTCCCTCATCTAGATCTAGATGTCCATTTGTTGGCATTGGTGTCTTGATTGGCTTACATTCATCCATTTTGAATCTCTTGAGAAGATCATTTGTATATTTCTCTTGAGAGATGAAAATCCCTTCTCTTATTTGCTTGACTTGAAAACCAAGAAAGAAAGCTCTCTAATCATTGACATATCGAACTCCTTCAACATCAATTCACCAAACTCTTTGCAAGAATCTTCATTTGATGATCCAAAGATGATATCATCAACGTACACTTAACAAATGAAGATATGCCCATCAAGTTTCTTGGTGAATAGTGTGGTGTCGACCTTTCCAATGATGAAGCCCTTCTCAATGAGGAAGTCCTGAAGGCGCTCATACCAAGCTCTTGGGGCTTGCTTATGCCCATATAACGCCTTGGACAATATATAAACATGATTAGGATATCTAGGGTCTTCAAACCCAGGAGGTTGATCAACATAGACTAGTTCATTAATAAAGCCATTTAAAAATGCACTTTTCACATCCATTTGATATAGTTTCATTTCATAATGTGATGCATATCCAAGGAGGATATGAATGACTTCTAGTCTTGCAACCGGTGCAAAGGTCTCTCTAAAATCTAAGCCTTCAACTTGAGAGAACCCCTTTGCAACTAGTCTTGCCTTGTTCCTCACAATAATGCCTTAATTATCTTGCTTGTTGTGGATCACCCACTTTGTTCCAATGACTCTTACACCTTGTGGTCACTCTTCAAGAGTCCAAACTTCATTGTGGGTGAAGTTGTTCAACTCTTCATGCATGGCATTTTTCCAATCCAGATCTTGAAGAGCTTCTTCTACCTTAGTAGGCTCAAAGCAAGAGACAAAAGAGTGATGTTCAATAAATGAAGCAAGCATTTGAGAGTGAGTTATTACTTTCTATGATGGACCCCCTATGATGAGATCTTGTGGATGAGCTTGTAGTAGAGGTGAATTTCTTCTATCAACCACTTGAGGGGGAGGTTGTGGAGAATCAACATCATGTGCTTGTGTCACCATTTGCTCATGGGAGACATGAGTGTCTTCATTTTCTACTCTTCCATTTTTATCACCATCTTGTGGCACATTTGATGAAGGTGGATTGATCACTTGTACATCATCTTCATCATCATTAGGCTTGATGTCTCCAACCGGAATGTTCTTCATAGCCTCTCTCAATGGTTCATCACCTACATCATCAAGATCCTCATGTGCTCCTTGGGAGCCGTTAGATTCATCAAATTTCATATCATATGTTTCTTCAACCAAGCTAGTGGCATGATTAAATACTCTATATGCTTTGGACTTTGATGAGTAACCAACAAGAAAACTAATATCACAACGTCTTTAAAACTTCCTTAGGTGTTGCCGCTTCTTGTAGATATAGCATTTGCAACCAAACACCCTAATAAAGGAGACGTCCGGCTTCTTCCCATTGAGCAACTCATAAGGTGTCTTGCCAAGAAACTTTTGAAGGAATAGGCGGTTGGATGCATAGCATGCGGTGTTGATAGCTTCCGCCCATAGAGCTTTGGGAGTGTTGTACTCATCAAGTATTGTTCTTGCTAGTGTGATCAATGTCTAGTTCTTTCTCTCAACTACACCATTTTGTTGAGGAGTATATGTTGCGGAGACCGCATGCTTGATCCCAACTTCATCACAATAGGCTTCTATGTTTGTGTTGTCAAATTCTTTCCTATTGTCGCTTCTAATCTTCTTGAGCTTCACTTCAAACTCATTTTGTGCTCTCTTGGCAAACTTCTTGAAGCATGATGCAACTTTGGATTTATCATGAAGGAAGAACACCCATGTGTATCTTGAGTAGTAATCAACAATCACAAGACAATAAAGATTTCCTCCCAAACTCTTGTATGTTGTTGGTCCAAATAAGTCCATGTGAAGGAGTTCTAGCACTCTTGTGGTTGACATGAAAGCTTTTGTAGGATGAGTGTTTGCAACTTGTTTGCCGGCTTGACATGCACTACAAAGCTTGTCCTTCTCAAACTTCATATCCTTCAACCCTCTCACCAAATCATTCTTCATTAGTTTCTTGGGTGAGCTCATCCCAACATGAGCAAGTCTTCTATGCCATAGCCACCCAAGTGTTGTTTTGGTGAATAGGCAAGTCTTCAAATTAGCATCTTCGGAGGTGAAGTCCACTAGATATAGATTGTTATATCTAAATCCCTTGAATATCATTTGATCATCATCTTTCTTGGATACAACCACTTCCTTCTTGGTAAATAGGCATTGAAAGCTAAGATCACACAATTGTCCAATAGATAGCAAGTTGAAGCTCAATAAAGCAACATATAGCACATTTGAGATTGAATGATCATTTGATATTGCCACTTTGCCCAATCCTTTAACCTTGCCCTTTGAATTATCTCCAAATGTGATTCTTTCTTGTCCATCTACTTCTTCATCTAGTGAGGTGAACATATGAGGATCACCGATCATATGTTGTGTGCAACCACTATCAATTATCCAATTACTTCCACCGGTCTTGTAGTTCACCTACACACAAGAGATCAAGCTTTAGGAACCCAAACTTGTTGAGGTCTCTTGACTTTCTCAACAAGTGACTTTGCAACCCAAATTTTCTTAGACCTAATCTTGTTGGGAGGTCCTAAGAACATAACTTTCATCTTTCCACTAAAGTCCTTTCTAAGCATGTAATGAGCATTGAAAGCAAAAGGTCTAGCATGCTTGGGCAAGGGTTGTGGTGGTGGAGTTTGGCACTCATAGGCAAAGTGGCCTTCTTGTCCACACTCAAAATATCTCTTTGGCTTTGGCTTTGACTTTGACTTGTGTTGTTGTTGAGCTTGAGCCTTCTTCTCTTGGTTTGCTAAGTACCTAATGCCACTTCTATCCATCTTCATGACGGTGTTCATTAGTAGCTCACTTTGAAGATGCTTGCCTCTTGTGAACTTGCTCAATTCAATCTTGAGATGCTCTTTCTCTAACTTGAGCTTCTTGTTCTCTTCCTTGAGTGCATCATTATTTTTCTCTTCCTTAAGTTTCCTATTCTCTTCTTTGAGCTTCTCATTCTCAAGAATCAAATCACCATCATGATCAAGAGTTTCTAGCACAATAGTGTTGTGGGTTTTGATCTCTTTAAGATCTTTCTTGAGCTTTTCATTATCACTCTTGAGCTTGACATACTCATCATAATTATCAGTCCCAACCACTTGCTTACCCTTGCTACTAGAACTTTGCCCAATGCTCTCAATGATCAAATCATCACATGATGTAGCTATATCAATCTTAACAACATCATTAGTAGCATCATGTGGCTCATTGGATAAATATTCTTGAGCAATGACAAGATTATCATGATTAATCTTGAGAGTTGTATATTCATCTTTTAGCATATTATGGCTAGTGATGAGCTCATTATGTATTCTCTCAAGTTTATCATGTTTTTCTTTAAGCTCTTTCTTAGAAGATTTGAGCTCCTTGAGTTTGGATGTTATAGCATCATTTTCTTCTCTAAGTTCAACACTAGCCTTTTCCGCTATATCACATTTAGCTAAAAGAGAATCATTCTTAGCTTCTAGCTTGTCATTCTTAGCTCTAGTCTTTCTGATGATCTTAGTATATTGATTTAGCAATTTAACAAGATCATCATATGAAGGTGATTCAAATTCATCATCATCACTATCATCATTATTAGCATGATCATCACCACTACTATCATCATCATTTGATACCTCGTGTTCACCTTTGGCCATAAGGCATAGGTGTGTAGAGAATGATGGCGGTGGTGTCGGTGAAGATGATGAAGAGTCAATCACAATGGCAGCCACTTTCTCATTATCACTATCATCATCGGATGAGCAACTTGATGAATCAATGTTCGTAAGCCAATCACCGACGATGTATGCCTTGCCATTCTTCTTTTTCTTGTGGAAGTCCTTCTTGCCATCCTTCTTCTTGTATGGCTTGTTTTTCTTCTTCTCATCTTCTTCTTCATTACTTGAGTCATCTTTTTTGCTCTTGTACTTGTTCTTGTACTTGTCTTTCTTGGGCTTTGTGCATTGGTGTGCTAGATGACCAAGTTCTCCACAATTATAGCAATCCATCTCTGAGATTGGCTTCCTTCTTGAGCTAGTGAAGAACTTCTTTTTCTTGCCATCAAACTTGATGCTACTCTTGTTAAGCTTCTTTAGCATCTTGGCAGTTCTTCTTACCATAAGAGCAAGACTTGCATCATCAATTTCATCATCACTTGAGCTCTCATACTCAAGCCTTGCTTTGCCCTTCTCTTGCCTAGCTTTGAATGCTAAGTCCTTGTCTTTCTTCTTAGTAGAGGATGAGCCATCTTGTGGTGTGATGTGCATGTACATCTCATGAGCATTGATCTTTCCCAAGATTTATGTTGGTGTAGCGGTGGAAAGATCACCTTAATGAAGTACGGTCACAATATGCCTATATTTGTCAATGGGGAGGACACTCAAGATTTTTCTTACAACGTCGGATGGTTGCATTTGAGTAAGTCCAAGCCCATTGACTTCCTCTACAAGAATATTCAAGCATGAGTACATTTCATTGCACTCTCTTTAGGAAGCATCTCAAAAGAATTTAGCTTTTTCATAACAAGATGATAGCGTTCCTCACGCTCACTCTTTGTTCCCTCATGGAGCGCACAAATATCCAACCATAGTGCATGGGTGTCTTTGTGGTTCCTCACCCGATTAAATACATCTTTGCAAAGGCCTCTAAAGATAGTGTTTTGAGCCTTTGCATTCAATTTTTCGTAATTTACTTCGTCGCCTTGAAGGTGCATGGGATCCCAAGGTTTTGGGAATCCTTGTGAGGTGGCTCTAAGTATTCCAACATCTAGAGCTTCTAAATACGCCTCCATGTGAATTTTCTAATAAGGAAAATCATCCCCCTCAAAGATAGGAGGAGGACCATCCCCGTGAGACATCTTTCTCTAGACGGTTAAGTCTAATTTCATGAGCACGAGGCTCCAATACCAATTGAAAGGATCAAGATGCCCAAGAGGAGGGTGAATTGGGTTAATTCTAGATTTCTTTGTAATAATTAAACCCTACGGTTAGCCTACTTTACCCCTTGTGCCTAGAAAGTGTTTCTAATATTCTACCGCACAAAAAGTCTTGCAACCTAAGTTCTAATCCTACTCTAGCATGGCAATTTTATGAATGTAAAGACAAGAATTGAATTGCTCAAAGTAAATGCTCAAAGTAAAGAGACAAGGAGGAACGCGGCGATATTTTGCTGAGGTATCGGAGAGTTGTCACTCCCTACTAGTCCTCGTTGGAGCACCCGCGCAAGGGTGTAGCTCCCCCTTGATCCGTGTAAGGATCAAGTGCTCTCTACGGGTTGATTCTTTGACACTCCATTGCGGTGAATCACCCATAACCGCTCACAACTTGAGTTGGGTGATCCACAAGCTCTACTGGATGATTACCAAGATACCAATCATCACCAAGCCATCTAAGTGATGGCGATCACCAAGAGTAACAAGCATGAAGTCTCACTTGACCATGACAAGCCTAATGAGAAGGGTGGATGCACACTTTGCTGCTCTTGCTTTCACTAATAAGGGCTCTCTCTTGGATTCTCAAATCTCAATCACCTCACTAGGACCTTGCTCTTCTTGGCACTCTCAAGGGTGTTTCTCAGCTATTGGAATGAGCAAAAGTAATCCCTTGAGTGAATAGAGTATGTATTTAATTATTTATAACCCCTCATTCAAAATGAACCGTTATATGCCTCTACGGGGTGACCAGACGCTCTAGTCAGTTCTCCCCACCACCAAGTGTTTAAGTTGTGACCAGATGCTAGACAGCGTCTAGTCAGCACTGACCGGACGTGTCCATTCATGATTTTCCCTCTCAGGAACCTTACTAGAGTCGATCGAATGCTGGCACCCAATGTCTGGTCACTCACCTCTCAGCGTCCGATCGTGCCAGACGACTTCACCTTAATCAAATGAACTGACCAGACTCTGCGCCAGCATCCGGTCACACTAAAACCGGCGTCTAGTTAGTATTTGACCCTCTATTCACTTTCAACTCGTAATCATATGTGAATAAAGTTTGCTCCAATTGATTTAAGGTCTATTTTGGAGCTACCTAGTGCTAGTTTTGACAAGTATGCACCACACCTAACCCACTAGACTCACCTAGGTCAAGCTACCTGTCCATACCCCCTTAATAGTACAGCCAAAGGAAAAACAAAGTCCTAAACTACTCTAAGTGTCTCCGCAACACCAAACGACACTTAGAACTAGTCCATCCTTAACCTTGTCGTCCATCCTTTGAAAACCGAAATGATTTCCATCGTAGGGGCATGACAACCATGATTACCCAATCAATTTCCATTACCGTGACCTAACTTAATTGCCTCTACAAAACACATGTTAGTCACAGTAATCATGCATTGTCATTAATCATCGAAACCCAGCTAGGGGCCTAGATGCTTTCACCCACCTACATCTTAACCCTAAGCTCATCTAGAGAGAGGGTGCTACCAGTGATAGGAAGCCGCCATCACCGTGTCTTCACCGCCGCCTCTACGACCATGCCTCCACTGCTTTGTCCACACCATCGCCGGACTCCACTGCTACTCTATGCCTTCACCGCGTCACCAACACCGACGCCATGGCCAGGTCGTCTACCTCTAAGGCGACCGATGGTTTGCTAACACCATATCTCTCTCTCTCTCTCTCTCTGTGTGTTTCCTAGCACTAGTTCATATTCTAGGGTTTACCATATTCTAAATTCAAGTTCATACACGCTAGATCTGCTGCTAGTCGATCCTAATAATCTATCAATGGTATCGGAGCATTGCTAGACGTAGATGTAGCTTTTGGGGTAGACCAGATCGAGAAAGTAGGAGGGGATTTGATTTGCGAATCGTATTGAAACCCTAACCCTAACCATAGAAGGGAAACGGACGGAGAGGGAGGAACCTACCTGGTTTCTAACATCACCGTCGACACCGCCGCACGGGGGAAGAAGGACCCACCGCGCGCCTCACCAGCACGTGGGAAGAAAGCACCACGCATGCGAGCACCGGCTAGGGCACCGTCATAGGACCACTCGATGGTGGTGCACTCACCCTAGGGTGAACGCGCATGCCGGTGAGGGGGCCTATGGCGGCGCCACCGTTCCTTTTTCTCTCCGGACGCTGTGGTTTTGGGTGAGAAAGGCAGAGAAAGTCAGCCGCCGTGGCGTAGAGAGAGAAGGGAGAAGAGCAAATGAACTTAGGGCTCGGGAGAACCAGCGCGCGTGTGGTTTTTGTTTCGTCGAGAACGATGATCCGCTGTCGATCACGATGGATGGCTCCGGGCGTTTGGGCCAACTTTCAGCCTAGACGGGTGAAGCAATTCTCGGCCTAGGCCTAGGTTGCGGCCTGGGCACGGGGACAGCGCGGAGCGCGTGGCTGACCAGCCTAGATTTCGCTGCTGGGACAAGACAGCGTGCGACGCGCGAATGAATTTTGGCCCTAATGCACAGTAATGATTATGAATTTATTTATTCTTTTTTAGAAGCAATTTTTTGATGATTTTTGTCTAGTTTAAATCTCTGTCAAAATTTAAACCAATGGGATAATTTTTCCAGAGAGTAGATGAGTATAGTAAAATGCTTCTGAAAAGTAGATAAATTATTTTTTCATGTTTCCGCTACAAAGTTTAACATTTATTATCTTCCAATTAAATTCGAACCAACGGGAGGATTTAATTTGAAGAGCAGTTATTTTTTATTTTGTAAATTATAATATTGTTATTTTTCTGACCAACGTTGATAATAGCAATATTATAATCTTTTTCATGAGTTTTTCCATGCATTAATTCTATTTCTATCCAACGGTGATGTAGAATTAGTGTAGAAGAATGTTATATGTTGTATGTTTTAATTTTGAGCAACGTTAAATTAAGGCATGCAATTATTAAGTCATATTTTTTTACTATCTCTAACGGTGTTTTTCTAGACTCAACCCTATGGCATTTATCTCGCACATACCGCCTCTTGAAGGGGGGCAACTATCGTGTATGGCGATAGAAGTATGAATTAGCACTTGCGCTATCCGAAAATGACCTAGCGCTTACCTCTTCATGTCCTACTGAGTCAGTGGACCCGGTGAGGGAAGAAAATGAATTTGATGCTGATTTCACTGCTCAACAACGAGATTATGCAGAAGTAAGAATGAAATATGATATCGAACGTAAGAAATGAGACATTTCGAACCACAAGTGCTTGATGGTGGCTAAGTCCACTATTTTAGATGTAATAAGGGGGTCTATCCTAGATTGTGACACCGCCACAAAGTATCTCAAGAAAGTGGAGTCAGTTTACTGGCTCTTTAAAGGCTTATGCCAGTACCCTGATAAAGAAATTATTCAATGAAAAATACTCTGGTGGAGGGATAAGAGAGCACATACTGAAGATGAGCAACACGGCTTCCAAGCTGAAGCCAATGGATTTGGGGCTCAAGGATGAGTTCCTGATTCATTTGGTTTTTGCTTCCTTGCCTAAAGAATATGGAACTTTTGTTGTAAATTACAACATGCAGCCCGATAAATAGGATATTGAGAAGCTCATTGCAATGTGTGTGCAAGAAGAGGAGAGGCTAAAAAGCTCATAGGGTGACTCTACTAACCTTGTGAAGGACAACAAGAAGAAGAACTTTAATAAGAATGTCAAACCTCAAGGGAAAGCCCCTCTGAATGACTACCATCAAAAGAACAATAATGTCCAAGTTGAAAAGGATCAGTGCAAATGGTGCAAGAAGCATGGACATTACCAGAGGGACTGTCCAGATTTCTTGAAGAGACTTTTGAAGAGAGGGATTTCATACAAGGAGGACCCTGCAAAGTGGAGAAAGAAGAATTAAAGTTGCAAGCCATTGGAGATCTCTCTTTAGAATTAGATGATGGTTTTATACTTTAGCTTTTAGATATTCTTTATGTACCCTCTTTGCGTAGAAACTTGATAAATGTTTCACGACTAGACGATGATGGATATGATTGCCATTTTGGTAATGGCAAAATGTCAGATTGTGTTTAATAATAAGTGTGTTGGTCTTGCCTTCTAACAAGACAAGCTTTATTTGTTATCACTTTTCTGAGAATGTGAATGTTGTGAGCACTGAGGATGAGAATGTTGCCTCGTCTATGAATGCAACAAATAAGCGAAAGAGAGTTCATGATGTATCATCGAAATTATGACACTGTTGTTTAGGCCATATTTCGAGAGTGAGAATAGAGCGATTGATTAAGAAATCAATTCTTCCGCCTTTAGAATTTTTATATTTAGAACAATGCATTGATTGCATAAAAGGAAAGTATGTTAAAAAAATAAAGAAAGATGCTAAACGAAGCGTAGGAATTTTAGAAATAGTTTACACAGACATCTATGGTCCTTTTCCTATGAAGAGTGTGGATCGTTATGATTCATTTATAGCATTCACCGATGATTATTCTCGTTTTGGCTATATTTATCCAATTAAATAAAGAAAGATTAGAAGCATTGGATAAATTCAAGATTTTTAAGGCTAAAGTTGAAAATCAGCACAACTTAAAGATTAAAGTAGTAAGATCTGAGCGTGGGGAGAGTACTACGGTCGACACACCCCATATGGCCAAGTTCCTGGACCTTTTGCAAGGTTCTTATAGGAAAATGGCATAGTTGCCCAGTACTCTACACCGGGCAAGCCTCAGCAGAATGGAGTAGCTGAAAGACGCAACCGTACCTTAATGGATATGGTGAGAAGTATGATAAGTTACTCTACTCTACTGATAAGTTTATGGATGGAGGCGTTAAAACCGCTATTCATATTCTTAATCGAGTGCCAAGCAAGTTGGTGCCCAAAACACCATATGAGTTGTGGACAAGAAAGGAACCCTCACTTAATTATTTATGTGTCTGGGGTTGTCCAGCTGAGGCTAAATTCTTTAATCCAAACATAGGGAAGCTAGACTCCAAGATAGTCAGTTGTCATTTCATTGGCTATCCAGAAAAGTCAAAAGGTTATCGCTTCTATTATCCTGACAAATATACAAAGTTTGTAAAAATGAGACACGTTGTGTTCTTGGAGGATGATATGGTTAAGGGGAGCATGGTAGCGTGAGAAATTAATTTTGAAGAGAAGTGGGTATATGTGCCCACTCCAATGGTTCAGGAACCATTCTTCATGCTACCCGTTGTTGCTGTACCAATAGTGCATGACATTATAGTAACAATACATGTTGTTAGTTCTCCTGTGGCAACAATGAATGAACATGAGGAACCTATCGTTCAGGATTCCATAGAACCTGTTGTCACACATGAGGAAGAGCAACAACAGCCTCATATAGAACAAGCGTCAACTAACGAGGCCCCTAGAAGGTCTCAAAGAGTTAGGAGATTAGCCATTTCTAATGACTACGAAGTCTATGAATGTGAAGAATTTCAAATGGATGGTGATCCCACCTCATTTGAAGAAGCTATGAGAAGCGCTCACTCATCAAAGTGGCTTGAAGCCATGTAAGATAAAATGAAATCAATGAATACCAACGATGTTTGGGACTTAGAAACAATTCCTAAATGAGCCAAGATAGTACGCTGTAAATGGGTCAACAAAACTAAACATGACTCCAAAGGGAACGTAGAAAGATTTAAAGTGTGACTTATGGTGAAAGGCTTCATGCAAAGAGAAGACATATATTACAATGAGACATTTTCACCAGTCTCATGTAAGGATTTTTTTAGAATTATAATGGCGCTTGTAGTACATTATGATTTAGAATTACATCAGATGGATGCAAAGATGACGTTCCTAAACAGGGATTTAGAGGAAAATATTTATATGGCACAACCAAAAGGTTTTGTTGTGCAAGGAAAAGAACATATGTGATGCCACTAGAAGAAATCAATTTACGGATTAAAACAAGCATCAAAACAGTGGTATTTAAAATTTGATAGTACAATAAAAAAGTTTGGGTTTCAAGAAAATATAGAGGACAATTGCGTTTATGCAAAGTTCAAGAATGGAAAATACATCTTCCTAATCTTGTATGTGGATGACATCTTACTTGCTAGTAGTGATATTAATCTACTACTAAAAATGAATAAGTTCTTGTTCTCGAAGTTTGATATGAAGGATCTTGGTGAAGCTTTGTTCGTTCTAGGAATAGAGATTCACCAAGATAGAGAAAATAGGGTTTTAGGACTATCACAAAAGGTATACTTAGAAAAGGTTCTAAAGAAATATAGTATACAAAATTATAAGCCTTCACCTACTCCCATAGTCAAGGACGATAGATTTGGGGAATTTTAATATCCCAGAAACCAATATGAGATCGATCAAATGAAAGTGGTTCCATATGCTTCAGCTGTTGGAAGTTTATAGTATGCTCAAGTGTGTACACGCCCTGATTTAGCATTTTGTTACCGGATTACTTGGCAGATATCAGAGTAATCTAGAAATAGAACACTAGAGACTAGTAAAGAAAGTTTTGTGTTACTTGCAAGGCACAAAAGGTCTCATGCTAGCATACAGAAGATCTGATTCCCTACACATAGAGGGGTATACAGATTCAGATTATGCAGGAGATGATAGGAAATCCATGTCAGGATATATATTCACTCTCGCAAGAGGAGCTATATCGTGGAAAAGCTCAAAGCAAACCGTCACTACATCGTCTACGATGTATGCTGAGTTTGTAGCATGTTATGAGGCCACAGGACAGGTAAATTGGCTGAAGAAGTTTATGCCTGGGTTGAAAGTGGTAGATGACATACATAAACCACTCAAGTTATACTACGATAATAATCCAGCAGTATGTTATGCTCACAATAATAAGTCAAGTGGTGCTGCCAAACACATTGACATAAAGTATTATGTTATGAAAGATAAAGTCTAAGATCATATAATTATCCTTGAGCATATAAGTACAGAAAAGATGCTCACGGATCCACTTACAAAAGGCTTACCACCCAACGTGTTCAGAGAACACTTAGCCGGCATGGGTTTAAGGGAAAAGCTATGATTCCTAGACAATAAGGGCCTAGATGAGAATCTATTTCAAAACAAAGAGGTGCATTGTCGCTGTTAATCTAATGGCAACTGACCATGACTATGAGACATGCTCTATGCACTGATCTGTAATGGAATAGGAAAAAGATAAAGTAAGTTAAATTTAGGTCATAAGGTGAGATTAAGGGAGAGAATGTTAGGTTGATCTCTACCAACTTGGCCCAACAGCCAATTAGGCCCTTGATCCACGCCCTGACCAGGGGCGCCCAACCCTATCTATGGTTGGCGGGCCTCGTAGCACAGCGCCATAAAAAGGAGGTGGGGGCTAGGGCACAATGATGAGGTTCACCTGAGCCACCACAAACCCCACCTACAGCCTAACCCTAAGCTGATCTAGAGAGAGGGCATAGCCATCGATGGAAAGCTGCCACCGCCGCGTCTTCACCGCTGCCTCTACGACCGTGCCTCCACTACAACGTCCACACCATCATCGGACTCCACTGCTACTATACGCCTTCATCGCGTCACTAACACCGATGCCATGGCCAGCTCGTCTACCTCCAAAGCGACCGATGGTTTGCTAACACCGCATCCCTCTCTCTCTATTTCCTAGCACTAGTTCATATTTTGGGGTTTACCATATTGTAAATTTAAATTCATACACTCTAGATATGCTGCTAGTTGATCCTAACGATCTATCATGCCCAAGGAGGGGCGCTGTGTATCTATATGGCTAGTCTGGTCGATAATCGATTGCGAGCTCTTTCCGAGCACATTAAAGAGAAGTCGTACGATCCGGATTTCGGAACCCGATTACCGTTTCCTCTCACCATTATCCCTTCCGCCTAAAAGGACCTAGGATGCCACCTAGAGGGGGGTGAATAGGTGTTTCTAAAAATTAACACCTTCAAAAGTGGAAACGATTAGAAAAGGGAGTTTTCAAAATAGAAACTCCAAATTAAGAGTAATACCACTCCTCACAAGTTAGCTACAGAGTAAACAAGGTATAAAAATATATCTAGAAGCTACAACCCTACAACACAAAGCTAGAATAGAGATCAAATAAATTTAGCACTGAGCTCTAATACCGGACATGTCTGACAGGTATACCAGATGTGTCTGGTACACACATGTTCTAAAGAACAGCCTGGCACAGGAACCAATACCGGACGTGTCTGATATGAATACCAGACGTGTCCGGCATACACAGTTTTAGTAGAACAACCCCAAACTTGCTCCTTTCGATTTCTATCTTCCAACCAAACTATAGGTACCTAATAGAGATGACAAGAGACACAGAGAACCTGTACAACAGCTAGAGCAACACAAATATCAAATGAAATGCAAATTGAGATACGTTATTTGTTTTACCAAAGTTCGAACTCGTTCGAGTCCTACTCTCCGTTGAGGGGGCTACAGCCGACCCAGCGAAGGTTAGCCCTAGAGAGTACCATGAAGGTTACTCTAGCCGAAGACTTTTCCAACTCCTTTTTCTCCTTCCACTAGTTGATTCTAAGGCGGTGGAATCGACCGTTATAAACTTTCTGAGGCACACCATAATCTCCCGGGTGCTCTTCAGCGATGCCTAGCCATCTAGGACCAAAGAGTCCAAGAGTAACAAATACAAATCATGAAATAAACAATATGCACAAGTGCTCAAGTGGTGGCTTTCTCTCATTTTCAAATTTTCTCTTAACCCACAAATGGATTTTGCGATTTGGATCACACACTCACTAAGAGAGGGTTTGAGAGAGTTGGCAAGACTCAAAAACGTGTATGTGTATCAGCAGAATTAGCAGCATCAGCAGCCTCCAAAGGTGGAGGCTCGGGGGTATTTATAGCACCCTTGAAAAACTAGCCGCTTTATAGCCGTTGCCATACCGGACACGTCCGGTATGACTTACACTGCGCCAACGGTAACTGAGTTACAATGCTGTTGTGAGGCATCGGAACTCCTGATGAATGCCGGAACTCTCGACCGTCGGAACTCCTGACCCTCAACACATTTGAAAACTACAGTAACTGAGTTAAAGTATGTGAGGTGTCGGAACTCCAGACACATGTCAGAACTCTCAACCCTCAAGGCATTTGAAAACTAGCCGTTGGCCTCTAGTCATCCGTCTGGTATGACTAGGACAGTAAACTTCTCCAAGTTAGTTAAGCCCAAGACATCAGAACTCCTGACGATTGCCGGAACTCCCGATCGTCGAAACTCTTGACGAACCAACCCGAGAACACCAAGTATTTTATCGTGGCTAGGCAAATACCGGACACGTCAGGCCAGCAAAAACAAGTTAGCTCTTTTGTCTCTCAAACACTCAAAACTCACATGGGTTGGCATGAGCACTTATGAATGATTACCTATCAACATGATGCATCCCTCTAATAGTACGGCATACCTATGAAACTCAAGATTAAATGGAAAATGAATTTATACCGCTTGAATTGATCTCTTTTGAATCTATGCCGTGTCTTTCAATCTTCACCAAGTGAGGGTGCCAACATGTCGATATTGATCTTTTTACTTGAGCATAGCCATCTTGAGACCGTGACTTGATTCCATTCATCAAATATGAATAATCCCAAATGTATCAAGTCACTTCCATCAAACACTCTAATAGTGATTTGATCCTCCACATCAACATGACCATCATAGCTTGATTAGTACCTCAACTAAATGCAAGTACTTTCTTCTTCACCCTAGCTAGGTTCTTTGGCCACCAAGCCGTCACTTGCCCTTCACCCTTGCTTAGTACCTCGAAGCCTTTCCTTGCTATCTTCACCATCTCATTCCATCAAGTCACATCTTGTGTTGAATCAACCATTCATTTGTATTGTTTTCTTTTTCATTTCAATTTAGCAAGCTTCAAATATGAGACCATTCCATATGCAATTCCTCATATCTCATTAATTAATTCTTACCGAGCTTGCTTTCATGGAAATCCCACAATAAATAAGCCTTTGCATGAATTCCATTTGCATTGTTGTCTTATGTTTGAACTAGATTGTTTATACAACAACACATCATTTTGACTTACATTAAGTACATGTGAGATAACCTATTACCTGTCCACACTTAGCAAACAGGTTAGACCTTTAATCACGTTGTCATTGAATCATCCAAAACCCACTAAAGGGCTTGATGTACTTTCAATCTCCTCCTTTTTTGGTGATTGATGACAACTTGATTAAAGTTTACAAAAGGATATAAACATTTAAACTTTTGGGTTCAATGATTTATGAGAGGCTCCCCCTTAATATGTGCTTATGATTAGAATTCACAAAATGATCTCAAATGTCAATTGCACATACTAAAACATATAGGAGACTCCCCCTAAATCATTGCATCCATGGGGTGCAAGTGTATGTGACAAAGTAAAACCGTGATGCATACGACAAGATATATCACACAAGAATAAATATAAAGGCATCACATCAAATATTCTCATTCTAGCATGCATGATCCTTATGAAAATAAATACAACACATGTATGTCACACATAGCATTCATTACATATTTTCTCAAGTCCACAAGCCACTAATATAAATAAAGATCATGTCTTAAGAGATACATAGATAAAGCATAAGTAAAAGTCGCATCTCTCACATGATACAATCTATCTCAAACTTAAGATACTTAAGATACATCAATGAAGCTCAAAAACTACTACAGCTACAGTACATATCTCTAGGTACAAAGATAAGTAAAAACAAACATCCTGAAGCTTTGATCAGTCTCTCTTTCCCTTTGTCATCTATCACCACAAAGGTCTAATAATGACATACTAAGCACAAAGGGGTTGCAAGTTGTCTCTGAAAGCTGTGATCACTCATCACCATCTTCATCTCCACCAACATCCTCATCATCTGAGCGTGGAGCACCGGCTGGACGAGAACCACCCGCACCAAACGGGTCATAGCCACTAGACCCATAGTAGCCGAAACCACCTATGAGGTCACTCCACCAGTCTGAAGCATACTCGTCTGTGATACTAGGAAATGGCTGAGAGTGATTAGGCACCTGAGCCTGGAGTGGTAAAGTGTTAGGGTGCTCTGGTGCCTGCTGCTGTCACTAAAGAAACTCAGCAAACTCTCTATCGTACCTAGCCTGCTGCTGCTCCTCTGTCTCTGTCTCACTAGTTGTCTCATCTGATAATGGAGACCTAGGAGGATCAAGCTCAAGTCTAGCAGCAATCTACTTTAGAGTCCGAGTGTCCTTCCTCCTAGCCTACTTCTCCTTCTGCTAATAGGTCTAGATGTCCTTGCACATCCCAAAGATAGCACTGAACATCTTACGAATAGGAGAAGGAGCACTACGACAACATGAAGAAGAACATGAAGGAACATGTGGTAGAGGGGAAGCTCCTCCTGCTGCTGCACCACCTGTAGGTGCATCTTCCTCTACTGTTGCTGTTGCTGCTCTTGGTCCTGCTAGAGGTATCCCAATCTTAGGCAAGTCTACAACAATCTTCAAGGTCTTATGTACCTTGTCATACTCAAAGGTATGCCCTGTGATCTGCTCAATCATATGCATAATGTAGGGAGCAAAACCATAGCCCTTGAGAGGTCTCTCTCCGACACTCCTAATCTCGCACCAAATGAAGTCAAAGACACTGAAGGGCCATGCACCTGGAGCCATCCTATGTAGCAAGTTCCTAGAGTAATCTGCAATGTTGCCCTTGTCTCCACCCTTGCAGTCAATAGTCTTCCTAAACATCCTATCCATGTATCTATAGGTAGGATGAAAACCTAGAACCTTCCCCACTACTCCTCTCTCACCTCCTAGTGGATACATGTAAGCGAGCTGCTCTAGAGGCAACACCTGCTCTGTGTGGATCTTGTCTCTCTGAAGATCATCATCTAAGAAGCCAAGTAGAGCTGCAAAGGCATCATAATCCACACTGTATCACTAGCCCTCAAGCATCTAGTGCATACACCTCTCATCCTCCTCAACATATAGAGTGGCATAGAATTGAGCAATCACCTTTGTGTTCCAGTCATGCTAGAACTCCATGATCTCATATACCCCTATATGCTCACAAATAGCAATAGCATGATTAATGGAGGACTTCTGCAAATCTCTAATGTACTGCTAGTCAATCCACTAAGACCTGGCAATCACTGGGTTCCTGGTGAGGATCACACTGGTGTAGAAGTCCATATGAAAAGCTATCTGAAATCGATGATCAAACTGAATCCTAGGCAAGCCCCTTGGATCAATTCTTCTCTCATCTCTAGCTCTTCTGGTCATGTCTTTCCCTCGATAGTCAACTCTGAAAACATAAGAGGGTACACTAGGTGGATGTGTCTCAAGTAAGTCATAGTGCATACCCTGACCTGGTTGGTGCTGAGCTGGAGGTGCTACCTGCTCCTCCTCAATCTCTTGCTCATCATCTAAGCTACCACCATCTGAACCTTTGTTAGTGTTCTTCCTCTTTATGGTACTAGGCTCCACTCTATACTCCTATGTATTTATGTTAGAGGAAGAATTGCTATCTCCCTCTCTATACTGTGGAGCACCCCTGGTAGCTCTGGAGAGTCCCCTGCTGCTGCCCTGCTCCTGTTGACTGTATCTGGGATGCATGTCCTGCCTCGCCTTCTTGTATTTCTCTAATGCTAGATCATGCCTATGCTTGGACCTAGGCTCCGGTCTTCCACTCATGGTTGCTGCCCTGTATCCAAAGATTTGCAAGGAATTTTAGATACAAGCCCAAGAGATAGCTTATTTTAGTTGAAATATAGAAATAAGAATAATTATCCTATGCTTTGCAATCACCTCAACCAAACTAGGTCACAAGGTTCACAAAACACAATAGACAATTAAACTTAGTCCTAAGAATCAACCACCAAGAAGATTAAAATAAGGGAGCAAACTTGTGCTGCTGTCCCATACGAGCAGACAGCAACCCTAACCGGGGTCCATCGCTCAATCTTCAACCAATTGAATCCAAACTCTAGGCATTGCTTTTAGATAGGTAATGTAGCATCTCTACCAAAGGAATTTGATTTTGAAGCATCAACCACATAGATCAGATGGGTTCCTGGATTAGGGTACCTTGAGAGAGGATGAAGATAAGATTCAAAATCCAAGTCCCGGAGCCTTCAATCTTGATGCAAACCTCCTACGATCCAATCTTCCTCTCTTCTTTTTCTCGGAGGAATCACTCGATCACCAATATGGTGGAACCGATGTGTGGTAGTGCTGGCTTGGAGGTTAGAAAAGAAAGAGAGGACCAGGGCCAAAGGGGTACCAGCCGTTTTATAACCCCGCTCATACTGCATACCGGACATGTTCGGTATTTGTGGGCTGGCTGTTTTTGTTCCAAATTTCATTCACTTAATTCCAATCCCCTTCTCTATCATTTCTTGATCCAAATAAGACGTAATTACTTTTCTTATCCAAATGCCATGAGTATCACTTCTCTTTTCTAAATATTTGGCATATATAGATTTTGATTACTTGAGAGAGATATTGTGAGACATAGTAGATTGTGGACTTAAGAAAGCCATGTCATGTGTAATTAGCCAATCCAACAATCAAGGAGAGCTATAATTATCACATGGCAAGGCTAGGTCACAAAGACCAAGATTCAAATAGTTTTTCAAATTCACACAACCTACACATGCTAGTTATGAGTTTTAAAAAACATCTCTCCTATGTCACACTAATGCACATTCTAACATATAAAGGGTCTTAGATGCACTTACAATGCATGTATGTAAATACATACCCTTGCCTTGAGCCCACAAGAATACCACTAAGAAGATACATAGCATGATAATCTTTATGTTGACCTTAATTGCCAAATAATCATGCTAGATATGAAATCAATTTTTCATCCAAAGGACTACAAAGAATGCTAGATAAATTTATTAGTCCACAAGGTGTAAAATAGAAACTGAGCTCCCCCTAAATAAGTGCTTTAAGTAATTTGAATGACTTTTATCTATACTTTATTCTATTAAGAATTTGGGAGTTAATTTTCTATTTTGAACCACAACCAAATAATTTGCCATATTTAAATTTGAGTTCAAGAGATGCTCACAATCCACTTAGATTTGGTACACCACAAGCTTCTAAGTAAATTGTGGATATATGAAGATATATGGATCAAAGACTCAGTTGTAATCCTATTATTGTTCTGGTTCCTGCAATACCGAACACGTCCGGTAGGTATATCGGACACGTTTGAAATACACAGAACAGAAACACTTTCTTTCTATCCCTAGCCATACCGGACATGTCCGATAGTAATACCGGACACGTCTGATAGGTGCAGGACAGAAACAAATAACCCACTGCTTGTGATTCTTTGTTTTAGCTATAGTATTTATTTTTTGCCCTGCATCTCAACAAATAAATTGCTCTACTAAGAGCCATTAAAAGCATCACATGGCAAACATGATAAATTTCAAGTGAAATTAATTAGCCACTTTCAATATTTCACAAATATACCTATTTGTGACCCATTGAGCACAAAACATACAAAGTGGCTATCCTATAAGGTTTTAGGTACTTATTATCAATGGTGAGGATGAAGTAGATGATATATTCATCAAATTATCTTTGGGTCAACCATATAGGAGATTATGATAAAAATTGGTTTATAGATTGAGTGAATATTTTCAATTTGCTTGCTCAACCACCCTGATGCCTTCATCTCATTACCAAGTACCTATATCATTAATCCTAAGTACACTTTGGTACCCAACTCTTGTTGAGTCCTTTAGGGTTAGTCAATAAGTGCTTAGGTACCCAAATGGCTTTAGTACTAGTTTGTGGTGAACACATCACCTTGCTAGTGCTAACTCCATTTGTTGTCTTCCTAAGCATATCATTATAAACAAATGTGTTCGGCTTAGGAGCGTTACCATTTAGACATTCATAGCTTATATACCCCTTTCTTCTACAAGCATAGCATATACGGCCTTTGTTTGCTCTATGCTTGTTTTTCTTGTATGGACATCTATCAACCTTGTGGCCCATCTCATTGCATCCATAGCATCTTCTTGTTGCAACTTAGGCTTCCTTTCTTGCCTCTTTGTATATTGGGCATTTTTTGGTAGGACGCCCCAATTTCTTGCTCATGAGACAAGTGCTTTATCCATCACTTTTCTTTTGATTGGCCAACTTGTTTGAGGCCTTTTATTCGACCACTTCACACTTGTCGGCCCAACTCTTATGTGGACACATTGCCCACTCATGTCCATATAATCCACAACCATAGCATAACCTTTTTCCATGTTTCTTGCTCTTGGTTGTGTTGGCCTTGCTTGAAATGTGAATCTTTTGTTGGGCTTTGGAGAAAGCAAGGTTTGAACCCTTCTCAAGCTTCTTCACCATGTTATCACGGTTATCTTGAGAAGGTTTTGCTTTCTCATTACCCTTCAACCAAATCATATCTTTCTTTAATTTTTTCACCTCTTCTTTGAGCTCTATGTTTTCTATGTGATTTAGCTCAATCAAAGATTGGCTTGCTTGAGGAGCACACTCATTAGTATAAGAAATATTTAATTGAGATGGTGTACTAGTGAGTGAATGTGTGAGAGGTTGAGAAAATTTTACCGATGTGATTACAACCTCATGAGCTACCTCAAGCATGATGCTTGATTCTACTAATTCCTCATGTGAGCACTTGAGATGAACATAGTTGGCTTATAGCACATTATACTTGCTTGATAGTTCATCTAGCCTTGTCTTGAGCTCAAAGTTTTCCTTTTCTAGTTGTGAAACACTAGAAGAGGAGTTAGTAACTAAAGCATGCTCAATTGATAATTTTCATACCTCTCATTGATTTCCTTTAGTTCTTCTAACTTGGAGATGAGAAACATTTCTTGACATTGAAGTGATTGCTCTTGCTTCTCAATATCTTCCTCTAGCTCATCATTCTTTTCAACTATCTTCATAATGATGAACTTGTCATTGCGGTTGAGATGATCAAGGTTGTAGTTGTCTTCAACTTCAACATCACTATTGTCTTGATTATCTACTTGTGCTTTCTCCTTTTCTTGATCTTTCTTGTTAGTCTTCTTCTTGCTTTTCTTGGCCATGAGACACAAGTGATGAGAATCATGAGATACTAAGGTTGATTCATCACTTGATCGCCATCGAGCTTGAGCATTGTTGCAAACAGCGGCTTGCCGCTCTGCTGCCTCAGCCATACCGGACACGTCCGGTAGGCATACTAGACACGTTCGGTATGTGCAGGCAGACAGCAGGCCATGCGCTGCTTGCACTTCTTGCTCCGGCTCAACGCTCTTGAGATCTTATGAGGTTTATTCGCTGCATGAAGACACAATGGACATACTTTCTATTGAGTCGATCTCAAGTGCATCATCATATTTGGATTTTCCATATAACTCAACAAGTCTAGTCCAAATGAGATAAGCACTCTCCGGAGGTGGTTGTCTATTAAAGATTGCCTCATCTTGAACCTCTACACTCAATGTACTCAAAATGATATTAATTGCTTGATCATTGAGTTGCACGCATATCTCTTTCTCTTTTGACAAATTTTTGTAGTTGCTCCAATCAACTATAGGAAGAGGTATGCTTATATCCACAATATGCTCAACAAGAGGACTAATATCTCTAAAAGCATTGAGTACATGAATTGACCAAGGTAGAAAGTTTAAACCATCATTTTGGAGAAGCACCGGCTTCAACTCAATAGGCGTCGATATCCTTTTCTCACGGCGGTGAAGCTTTAGGTGAGAACCTTGCTCTAATACCAATTGAAAGGACCTAGGATGCCACCTAGAAGGGGGTGCATAGGCGTTTCTAAAAATTAACACCTTTAAATATAGAAACGATTAGAAAAGGGAGTTTCCAAAATGAAAACTCCAAATTAAGAGTAATACCACCACTCACAAGTTAGCTACAGAGTAAACAAGGTATAAAGAATATATCTAGAAGCTATAACCCTGCAACACAAAGTTAGAACAGAGATCAAATAAATTCAGCACTGAGCTCTAATACCGAACGTGTCCGGTACACACGTGTTCTAAAGAACTGCCTAGCACAGGAACCAATACAAGACGTGTCCGGTATACACGGTTTCAGTGGAACAGTCCCAAACTTGCTCCTTTCCATTTTTATCTTCCAACCAAACTGTAGGTACCTAATAGAGATGACAAGATACACAGAGAACATACATAAGAGCTAGAGCAACATAAATATCAAATGAAATGCGAATTTAGACACGATATTTGTTTTACCGAAGTTCGGACTCGTTTGAGTCCTTCTCTCCATTGAGGGGGCTGTAGGCGACCCAGCGAAGGTCAGCCCTAGAGGGTACTACGAAGGTCACTCTAGCTAGAGTCTTTTTCAACTCCTTTTCTCCTTCCACTAGTTGATTCCGAGGCATCGGAATCGACAGTTACAAACTTTCTGAGGCACACCACAATCTCTCGGGTGCTCTTCGGCAACGCCTAACCATCTAGGATCGAAGAGTCCAAGAGTAATAAATACAAATCACTAAATAGACAATATGCACAAGTGTTCAAGTGGTGGCTTTCTCTCTTTTTCAAATTCTCTTAACCCATAAATGGATTTTACGATTTGGATAACACACTCACTAAGAGAGGGTTTAGGAGAGTTGACGAGGCTCAAAAACGTGTATGTGTATCAGCAGAATCAGCAGCCTCCAAAGGTGGAGGCTTGGGGGTATTTATAGCCCCCTTAAAAAACTAGCCGTTGCCATTCTAGACACGTCCAGTATGCATCTGGTATGATTTAAACTGCGCCAACGGTAACTGAGTTACAGTGTCGTTGTGAGGCGTCGGAACTTTCGATGAATGCCGGAACTCCCGACCCTCAACACATTTAAAAATTATGGTAACTAAGTTAAAGTATGCGAGGTGTCGAAACTCCCGACGTATGTTGAAACTTCCGACCCTCAAGGCATTTGAAAACTAGCCGTTGGCCTCTGGCCGTCCTCCGATATAAATACTGAACACGTTCGGTATGACCAAGACAGTGAACTTCTCCAAGTCAGTTAAGCCCAAGACGTCGAAACTCCCGACGATTGCCGGAACTCCCGATCGTCGGAATTCCCGACGAACTAACCCGAGAACACCAAGTATTTTATCGTGGCTAGGCAAATACTGGACACGTTCGGTATCAATACCGGACAGTAAAAACAAGTTAGCTCTTTTGTCTCTCAAACACTCAAAACTCACATGGGTTACCATGAGCACTTATGAATGATTATCTATCAACATGATGCATCCCTCTTAATAGTACGGCATACCTATTAAACTCAAGATTAAATGGAAAACGAATTTATACCGCTTGAATTGATCTCTTTTGAATTTATGTCGTGTCTTTCAATCTTCATCAAGTGAGGGTCCCAACATGTCGATATTGATCTTTTTACTTGAGCATAGCCATTTTGAGACCGTGACTTGATTCCATTCATCAAATATGAATAATCCTAAATGTATCAAGTCACTTCCATCAAACACTCCAATAGTGATTTGATCCTCCACATCAACATGACCATCATAACTTGATTAGTACCTCAACTAAATGTAAGTACTTCCTTCTTCGCCTAGCTAGGTTATTCGGTCGTCAAACCGTCGCTTGCCCTTTACCCTTGCTTAGTACCTCAAAGCCTTTCCTTGTTATCTTCACCATTTCAAGCTATCAAGTCACATCTTATGTTGAATCATCCATTCATTTATATTATTTTCTTTTTTATTTTAATTTAACAAGCTTCAAATATGAGACCATTCCATATGTAATTCCTCATGTCTCATTAATTAATTATTACCGAGCTTGCTTTCACTAGTACATAGAAATCCCATAATAAATAAGTCTTTGCATAAATTCTATTTATATTGTTGCCGTATGATTGAACTAGATTGTTTATACAACAACACATTATTTTAACTTACATTAAATACATGTGAGATAATCTATTACATGTTCACACTTAACAAACGAGTTAGATCTTTAATCATATTGTCATTAAATCATCCAAAACCTACTGGAATAGCTGGATGTACTCTCACCGCCCCGCCTCAAAACTCAAAAGCCGACCTCGCCGCCACCCGCCGTCTCCGACTCCGACTCCGACACCGACGGCCACGCTCTCGAATCGGAGCCTTCGTTCAAATTTGAATCGACTACGACGCAAAATGGGAATTCGTTGCACGTGCACGCTAATTATTCATGAACGAATCAAGAGCAGGAAAAGCCAATTAGGTATGGTGCCGGCCTGCCAGGCTGTTGAACCAAATTGGCCTTCGCAGATGACGCGGGGCGCGGGGGGGGGGGGGGGGGGGGGGGGGGGGGGGGCGGTTCCTTTTAATTAATACGTACGTATTATGCAATGCCAGCTGCTGGATCTGATTTGATTATTGCTAATTGCGATGGTTTGGTGAGGATCATGGCGGCATGGCCTGTCTTTGCACCCAGATTGGATCGCTCCAGCCTCCAGAGGTGGATGAGACGTCGCCACTAAATTGATTGAGTGCGGTGCACCGATGATAGGTCATTGTTTCGTTAATTCTGATGACCAAAGGAAAAAAGTGGCCTGCCAGATCGGAATTTTCTGTTCACTCTTTTGTCCTGTGACCTGTCGAAATCGAGTTAGAATCAAAGAAAGCTTTGCATTTCCTCGAGAGTCGTAGCATCCATAGACCATAGCAAGAGGAAGCGGCTGAGGTTGCAGGTAGAGGGTGAGCAACATGGCGGAGAAGCTGACGCCGGAGCAGGTCGACGAGTGCAAGGAAATCTTCGACCTGTTCGACGCCGACGAGGACGGCAAGTCACCATCCCCCTCGTACTCCGATCCACCGCGTGCGCGCCTAGCTCAACTGATATGTGCGTGCTTCTTTGTTGCTCCCGGTGGGCATGCAGGTCGCATCGCCACGGGCGAGCTCGTGACGGCGCTGCGGTCCCTGGGCCAGAACGTGGACGAGGCGGAGGCGCGGCGCTTCCTGGAGGACGCGGGCGCCGGCGCCGGCACCATCGACCTCGCGGCGTTCCTTGCCGTGGCGGCGCGCAAGATGGGCGCCAGGCAGTCGGAGGAGCGCCTCGCGGAGTGCTTCGACGTGTTCGACGACGCCCGCAGTGGGTCCATCCCCGCGGAGCAGCTGCGGCAGGTGATGGTGAGCCACGGCGACCGGCTCACGGAGGAGGAGGCCGACGCGATGCTCCGCGAGGCCGACCCCAGCGGCGAGGGCCGCGTCGAGTACAAGCACTACGTCAAGGTGCTGCTCAGGGACAAGTAGTGACCCGGTGATCGGTGATCCTTCGGTGGCCACGAGCGATTCAGTTGGGGAGGAGGATGTCAACTCGATCTGCTGTCCTAGCTGTGCTGCTGAAGTGCTGAATTAATTATTGTCACAGCACCAGATGCAGTGGCTAGTCGCTACCGATTTCTTGAAGTCAGCTCTGTGTTCTGGTTTCGCTCGTGAAGCGTGTAACGTATCTCCGATAACAGCTTTCAAGACCAACTCCGTTCCGTTCGCCGTAGACCCATCGTCTCCCAGAGCGCACCGGCGCCGGCGTTTTTTTTTTTTTTTTTTTTATGGCGCCGGCGTTTTTGTTCAGGAACTCCGTGGCTGATGGCTGCTCTGGATATGGGCCACCAAAGCCTGTCATCAGAGCTTTTCTGGTGGGCTGGACGGGCCGCAGATAACATTCTCGATCCCATTCGGCCATCGTAGACGTCCTCAATGCCAGCCTGGCAGCCGCCACACGCCACGTCGTCCGCGTCCTAGCCACTCACGAACGCGCGCCGAGTCACCGACCGCCTCCTATCCACTTTCCCATCCGCCAGGACCTCCAGACCGCCAGCGGTCTGACCACCTCTCGTCTCGGCAGCTCCGAGCGGAAGGAGCTCGTCGCCGCGCTAGTCTCCATGGCGGCCACAGCGGTGACCGTCTCCACCTCCGTGCGCACCTCCTCATCAGGGCATAGTAGGGGCGGTCCGAACGTGAGGCCTCAGGCCCGTCTCGCCCGTTCGCCACTACTCGGCAGGCCGCCGTCGCCGCGCCGGAGGCTGCGGACGGCCTTGGCCGCGTCGTCGGGCAAGCAAAAGCCGCCGGGCGAGGAGGAGGAGCAGGTCCCCGCGTGGGCCAAGCCCGGCGCGGACGAGCCTCCGCCCTGGGTGCGCGATGGCGGGGCCGCACGGGGACCGGAGGAGGCCGGGCAGGTCCCGTTCTACGCGTACCTGCTCGCGTCCGCGATCACCGCCATCGCCGCGGTGCGTGCGCCTGCTGGAAACCCATTTTCCTTTTCGCTGCCGGCAGAATCTTTACTGACGAAAACGAAACTCGCTCCACAGATCGGCTCCATCTTCGAGTACACCAACCAGCGGCCGGTGTTCGGGATCGTCAGCTCCGACAGCGCCCTGTACGCGCCGATCCTGGGCTTCTTCGTCTTCACCGGCATCCCGACCTCCGTACGTATCCCAAGATATGCGCCGGGCTTGCCTGCCTCCTCATTGCAGCGCCTGCTTTGTCGCTGACTGAAGAGTGTCCGTGTACATTTTCAGGCGTTTCTGTGGTTCAAGGCCGTGCAGACGGCGAACAGAGAGGCCGAGGAGCAAGACCGCAGAGACGGATTCCTGTGAAGCTCTGAGGGTGACTCCAGCGCACTCGCCGGTGCCGTTGTGCAGAAGAACACGCACCGCACCACCGGTGTACGCAGCGACGGGTCATGTTATGTATGTCACTGTATTCTAGAATTGGAGAGAGCAGATGGATTTGCGGCGGAAATCAGAGAAAAAGGAATAGACAGATAACGAGTAGTAATTTTCTATATGCATGGAGTAATATCTTGACCACCATCGTATGAGTGGAAAATATTTATATTTCTTTGGTTCAAAACCGTATAATGTGTTGCTTCTTTCTTTTAGCATGTTTTTGGCAGTGGTGCGTATGGTTCTGTATTTTGATACCAACGATGCATCTCCACTCCTACCTTCTCCATTCTTGTTAATGGTGGCATTCGGCAAGGCTGTCCCCTTTCGCCTTATCTCTTTGTGGTTGCTATCAATGAGCTATCCATTCGTTTACAACACGAAATTCACAATTCTAACCTAACGATCACTCTTGGTTCCGGATGCCCTCCTATCCATTCTCTTCTTTTTGCAGATGACCTCATGCTTTGTGGACAGGCAACGGAGCAGGAATGTTTAGCAGGAATGTTAACAGCACTGTTATAGCCACAATCAAGAATATTTTTTCTGTTCCTGACCTTCTACCAAATACTATGCACCTAGGTCATCCGATCATTTTCAACCACATAGATAGAACACAAAGCTTATGAATTTATCATTAACAAATTCAAAGCAAAGTTTACAACTGTTAAGGCCAATAAACTTAATCACGCAGGTAGACTAACCTACATCCAGTCTGTTCTTTCCTCCATTCCTGTGTACTACATATCAACTGTGCTTTTCTCCAAGTCTTTTATCCACAGAATCACTGCTATCATCAGAAGATTTTGGTGGACCGGCGTCCAGGATGACAATCCCGCGTCTCCTATTGCCTACCGTTCGTGGGATGATATCTGTCAATCCAAGGAAAATGACGGCCTAGGGATCCGGGACCTTTATACTGTCAACAAAAGTCTTCTACACAGGCTGCCTGGAATATTGCAACTAACAAGAATCCTTTCCTCTCTTCGGTCATTAAAGCCAAATACTACCATGACGCTTCTTTTTGGACAGCCAAAACTAATGGCCCTCGATCGGTTTTCTGGTCTTCTGTTTTGCAGGTCAAAAAGGAATTAAGCGCCAACTCTACTTACCAACTTCATGCAGGTAATACTTCCATCTGGTCAGCCCCTTGGTGCCCACTGTGGGAATCTATACATGACCACATTCATCTTCCGGTTACTACTCTACCTCTGCCTACTCTTGTATCCCAACTCTGGAATCCTCACTCTAGATCCTGGAATATTGATCTCATCACAAATATTTTTGATGACCAGGCTCTTCAAGCCATCACTCACATTAACCTTGTCGATAGTGACCAACAGGACATACTGAGGTGGACTCCATCAAAAGATGGAAAATGCTCTTCTAAAAATATTTACAGGCACCTCACCTCCCAGTCGGTCATACACCTTGCCCAGCAAGGATCCAGAAGCATTCAGCCACCGGCAAATCAGATATTACAGAGGGCGTGAAAGAGCAAAGAACTACCACCGCTCATCAAAACTTTCACCTGGCGGCTAATACGCAGAGCACTTGCAACCACTGAGAGAGCAGCAAGGTACTCCACTAACATAGATAACCATTGTGCAGATTGTGGAGCTATGGAAAACGACGCCCACCTCTTCTTCCACTGTAATCTCCCCCGTGCGGTATGGTTTTCTTCAGACCCTCCCCTTCAAACTGATCATCTGCCCCAAGGAGAAGATGGGGTTCAACTCATCTTGCAAACTATCATTTCCAACTCTACCCCGAACTCTGTTTCCAACAAAATCCTCATCACTCTATGGTATCTGTGGAAGGCAAGAAATGATAACCGCTTCCAGAGGCGAAATTGGAATCCTTGGCAGGTCCACCACGCGTTCTTCGCGCGTGTTGCAACCTATTCTCCGGGGGACAGCTTCATCAAGCGAGCCAGCAGACCAACCACGACCACCACAGTCACAGCCAAGTCTGCCACCTCAAGATGAAGAAACTACACAACCTGTACACACAACACCAACAGCACCACCACCGTCTAATCCGTCAGGTATAAGGCTCTCCTTGCAACAGGTGCCACTAACGAACAGATACGAAATCACAGCACCAGCTCTTCTCCAGGGCCCCCGCTGCTATGTGGATGCTTCCACCGAGCCGGACCGCCCAAATAGGCACCCAAGGCCGGCTGGACTTGGAATTTTCATTCTCAGTTTCCAGGAGCAGCCACCACAAGCAATTTACATCAGGGCCAAACTTAATGCATGTACTTCTGTGATCATGGCTGAGGCTGCTAGCCTCGCGCTTGCTTCGGCTATCATTGACAGGCTCAACCTCTCAGGCGCCAACTACCTTTCAGACTGTGAACAACTTGTTCAATTCCTCAACAGTGATGACCTCTCCAACCCTCCTGATTGGAGAATAAAGCACTTCACCCAAGCCTTCTCCAACCATTCAAGAAGCAGGCCATCCAAGCTCTACAAGATCCATAGGCGGCTCAACACCACAGCTGACTCCCTAGCAAGACAAGCTGCAGAGCCATCTCAGGCCAGCACCAGAGCTTAGAATTCTCATGCACATTTGAGCATCATGTTTTACAGCGCAACTTGTTTCCAGCCCTACAAGATGTAGGGCTCAAAGATGTAACTATCGCCGCAGCGCGTTGCTGCTAATTATAAAGTTGTTTGTTATAAAAAAAAAAGATACTATGTATCCCTGTTACCCTGTCGTTTGACATCTCAAGTTTCAGCTGTGAAAATGGATGGGTGCCAAAACTCTGGCAAACTTTGTGTCTGTTGTCAGCACGTGATATGCTTTCTTTGGTTCATAGTTTTTATCGATGGCGTTGCTGGACGACGCTTTGGGTCTTGATGCTTTGTTGAGTGCCTAGTTTGGGTTTCTTTTTTCTTTATAAAAAATAGTCGATACCTGGCTGTCCGGTTCATTAAAAAACAGCTGAAAATGAAATAAAAAAGCATTCCTTTTTACTCCCTTTGCCTTGTTTGACAGCAGCACCGGGAGGTCGTGAGCATTCCTTTAGCGGTGTCCAATGATAAAGTCTCGAAGACAAAGCTGCATTGAGAAGGCTCTTTTTTGTGTATATATTTAGAATCGCAAGATAAAGATCTCCACAAAATACACATCAACATACCACATTAGTCAAATGGTATTTAGGGCCTCTTTGGTTCAGCACCTAAGAAAAGTTGCTTGGTCAGGTAGCAATCCATGCTATCAATGTCGAGTGCCTAACGGTCAGGAACTTACTTGCTAGGTCGCGAACCAAACAAACCCTCCATGCATGAAGGAACATAATTCGAGGTCTAGATTCTTAACATAATTTTCAACTTTGACTCATTGAGTGTTTGGCTCACTAGTCCTGGGTTTTGGGTGCCAAATAAAAGGATTAAACATGGTTAATTAATTAATTATGGGTAATAAAAATTATTGGAGGATAATTGGTGGCCAAAGTTCACTGGCTCATATTAGTCCATAATTAGCTCATCCACTCAGGTTTAGCCCATCATCACAAGATGTGCTAATTTTAGCATTTGGATACAAGCACTCCCTAAATTTATAGAAAAATAGTATCAATACTTATGACTCTAAATACATATACTATGAAAATACTTCATCCGTTCTAAATTATAAGTCGCTTTGACTTTTTTAGTACATAGAATTTGCTATGTATCTAGACATATAATATATATATATATATATATATATATATATATATATATATATATATATATATATATATATATAGCAAAATGGATGAACCAAAAAGTCAAAGCGACTTAATTTGGAACGGAGGGAGTATATTTCATAATTTATTTAATTATAATTATTTGATATTATGAATATTATTGTTTTTGCATATATTTGGTTAATTTGAGATGGATTGACTTAGAAAAAACTGCAACTGTGGCCCTATTTGAATACAAATTATTTTTTGGAGTTTTAAAAAATACCATGGTTCTGTGAAATACTTTGGTTTTAGAGTGCCATGAAGTGTTTGAGTGTAACAAACTTTATGGCTTTGAGTACCATGGTATTGCTGAAACTGTAGTCTTTTTGGAGTTTTAAAAAACTTTACTTTAGACCACTTTTTTTCTAAACATGGTTTTGCACATCGATGGTTCTAAAACTGTAGTTTCTTGATACTATGATTTCTTAGGGATGTTTGGGACTGCTTTGCTTCTATTTTTGCAACTCCGCTCCACTAACTCTACCATGGAGCAACTCCACTATAGAGTTCATGAAGCAGGTGGTACTGTTTGACACACAGCCTAGTTCCGACTCTAGAAATGGGTTGTTTCCATGCAGATGGTCTATTATGCCCCTGATTTATGTTTTTTTTATTCTAAGTAGTACTCGGCACATGCGTTAGCGTTTACTATTGTTCATTTAAGGGGTTTTCCCTTTTTATTTTCTTGTTGGAAATAAAGAATTGAATAATTTGAAAAGGAAATAAGAATGTTGACCGTACTAGGCCACTCAAGGCCCAAAGGCCGGGCAGCCCAGCCGGCCAACGATCTCACCTTTTCCTCTTTGCTGGAGCACGAAAGCGAGTCGCGAGCGTGCATGGCCACGGGAGTCGAACCAGTAGTGAGTCGAACATATGGTAGAGTGAACCGTTGAGTAATAAGTGGCATGTAATTACTCCTCAACTCCATACGTGAGTATAAAACTCTAAAAACTGAAGTAAACGTAGAGTTGGCACTCAACTTTACTTTTTTTTTTGGAGCAGAGTTTTTTTTTAGCTGAAAGTGTTTGGCAACGTAGAGCTGGAGCGAGGCTGCAAAAACAGGAGCGAAGCAGTCCCAAACACCCCCTTAATACTACAACATCCCAACAAGACCTATATATTTTTTTAAAACAGAGGAAGTAACCCTAGGAAGGGCGGGTCTGGTGTAAGCGGTAGAGTCTTACCGCCTGTGACCGGAAGGTCCCGGGTTCGAGTTACGGTCTCCTCGCATTGCACAGATGAGAGTAAGGCTTGCCACTAATACCCTTTCCCAGACCGCGCATAGAATGGAAGCTCACTACACTGGTACACCTTTTTTTTTAAGGAAGTAACCCTAGTTCTGATTGACGTTGTTGTTATCAAACTGCGTCCAATTCAAGTCACCGATTCGGACACCATTTAGACAACCAAATGTTGTAATCCAACGCCATCTAATTACAAGTACCAATTCAACCTCCAGTTCGAGAGCCAAAGACACACGGAACAGGGCATCACAATTGCCCTGCATTTAGGGGTTAAACCCGAGGGACCCGAACTCGAACGTTGATGTTCTCGTGGCCTGGTCCCCAATCCCCCTGCCGGCCTGCGGCAGTATGTATCCGGGCCTGCCACCTCCTGTGCTTCCATTTGAAAAAAAAGGTACTGTACATGGATGTATTAAAGAATTCTAACAAATCGAAATAGTTTACTGGTTTTTGGTGAAGATTGTGTTAACAAACTGACTCCATGGTGCAGCTCGACAGCAAACTGGCATTAAGGTTGCAGTTTTATAAAAAAAAATCCTAAACACGTAGGAGAGCCACACATCTTTGTATTAATAAGCCAACGGACTCTTGGCTGAAATGGCTAGAGCGGCCGCATGGCACCCCAGTGACCCAGGTTCGACTCCCAAAGGAAGCGGATTACGTGGCCTGGGTAAAGCAAGAACCCTTAGAATACGCACCCACATACACAATGATCTAGAAACCTTCGCACTTTATACTTACCAAAAAAAAAATGACCTTAGCTTGCCTACAGGCTCCAGAGCAAGAAGAGAAGAAATGGGCACGAGCCACAAGCCCCTGCAATAAACCATGTCCTCAAGGGCGAGCTCTAAACCTGCAAAGTTCTAACCAAACTAGGAGAAAGACCACAAAAACACACTGGTTACAATGACTCCATGTCATCCAAGCCCAAGAATTATGGTTGAGTTTAACCTCTTCCTAAGTCAGTTGTCCTCATGTAGTTTTTTAAATGGATGAACAACTTAATTCACATAGCAAACCATTTTCTCGGGTCAATATACTAGCATCTTTAAGGGCTTCAGGGTTAATGCCTTAATGGAGATATGAAGAGATGGAAATTGATGACAATGGTATTGTTTTTTAGTACTATTTCAACAATACTTTTCATCAAAAAAACAATGTTTTTCTCTCATAACTTATCAGCATCAGCAGCAGCCAAATTTCAGCGAAACGAAGAGGGCCAATGACTGAATGTGCATAATGATTGAATCATTAGCACTAGCAGATTGTCTGTGTTATTCAAGTGGTTCTGATTAATTTGAATGTCGTGGATATTAGCTTACAGGGAGATAGGAAAACTGAAGCTGTCTGAGGTAATCTGCTGGGAAGGCGTTGTTGAAGTTGCAAGCCCCGTTCGGCTTGCTGGCTGAATTGTTGTGAGAGAAAAACACTGTTTCGGCTGAAAAAATAAGCCGAACAAACCGAATATAGGGTAAGCCGAACGGGTTGCCAACGTGTACGAGATCTTAGTGAACTCCAAAAAAGGAAAATGTCTCAGACTAAAATCTCCATTAACATGGATACAAAATATTACTATAAACTAGCAATGCAAACTTAGAGTGTTCTATGGACAAATATGTAGTCGTTTCGATTCCCTAAAAGAGGAAAAAAAAAACTAATCATTAACTAACAACGACTGACATAGGAGTATTTGCTCGAAGTCAAGCAAGGGATGTCTTGAATCATGTCTTTTAAGTCCAGTAATGACTTGATGCAAAGGAACGAACTGAAAGCTTGTCGGTTCTGTGATGACTTGCTGCAAAGATGCCAGTAGTTTTGTTTTCTCCCTTGCTTGACTTCGAGCAAATACTCCTATGTCAGTTGTTGTTAGTTAATGATTAGTTTTTTCCCCCTCTTTTAGGGAATCGAAACGACTACATATTTGCCCATAGAACACTCTAAGTTTGCATTGCTAGTTTATAGTAATATTTTGTATCCATGTTAATGGAGATTTTAGTCTGAGACATTTTCCTTTTTTGGAGTTCACTAAGATCTCGTACACGTTGGCAAAACAATAGTGCTTGCACTCTAGCATAGGGTTGTTTTTTTGGCACAGATTCTCGTGATGTACTAGATTTGTCGTCTCTCAAGGGGACTGGCGCTAGTGACAGCCCTCTCAAAAGGATACCATCCATTCCTTAGAGAGAACTCTATTAGTTGAAAGCTGATCTTAACTTTCATGTTACAGGTATCCCACAACGAATTCAACAGCATAATCTACCGGTGCAAGTTTCGAGTCTCCCCCTTCTCTCTGACTCTGTGGCTCCTCCTGTCCTATGAAAACGGATCGGATACGGACGGATATCACCGATATTACATTTGTTTTCATATTTCTGTCCGGATTCGGATTCGAATACGGATAGTGTCAACTATGTCGAATGGGATACGATTGGATATCGACATCATAAATATGCGATTTGAGTATTCGGATACGGATATGGTATCGGATGTTGGATATCCGGACTCGGATACGGACAGATCTTAACCCCTCTAAACGGATTCGGTTTCGAATACGGTCGAAAAATATCCGTACCGTTTTCATCCCTAGTCCTAACCCTTGTTCCTTCCATATGCAGAATCTAGGAAATACATTTTTTTAATTACACGGTACAACACAGACGTTCACAACACTGCACGTACACTCACTCGCACACGTACGTAAACCTTATCCCTATGAGCACAATACGCACGCACACTCACTCCTTATGAACACACGTACGCAAACCCTACCCCTATTAACACCTCCGAAGGACTAAGCTGGCAGATCTCGAGATTCACGAAGTCACCACAGACGTCTCGCTGTCGACGGGGACGTCGCCTACCACTAAATACATAGCGTCGTTAAATCTTAGAATAAATCTAGGAAAATATGAGCACATGTGCCAAGTCGATGACTTAAACCACCCGGGTGGGCAAGTTGTACCACAAGGAACCCAACCAACTGATCTATGATCAGTTCGTAATCTACGGAGTACATGACGAAGCTTTTGAGGTGGAGCTGAGCTGGGTGTGCGACAAATCAAACAGTCAGCACCAGAAGGTAATTCACCCTGTTCGCTTAATCGTTTCTGTGGCTTATAAACCGGCTGATGCTGTTTTGTTGTGAGAAAAAATACTGTTTCATATCTGATAAGCATGGCCGATACGATCGAGCGAACATTATGAATGCGTCCAATCCACCGTCCACGTCACCACCGTTGATGTTGTTCGACTTGCAATCCTTGAAGGCTCGTGCCTCGTCCTGTGTTGTGAACTCGTTGCTCTCCTGGCATACAGGTCCCGTCGGATCTTCTCGAGCAGGCGAAAGCAGCTGCGCAGGCAGCAACGGAGGAGATGGGCGCCGACTGAAACTTTTTTGATCCGACTATATGCTCCAGGGCTTGTTTGCAAGGAAATGGATCATCCATACCATACCATACCATCGCCTAACTGATATGATATGACCCGTGTAGTGCCCATTTGTGACCCGTGTAGTGCCCATTTGTGGTGGAGTACGTACTGTGTAATCAAGTTGGGTGTTGGCTGATGAACTTGGGCTGCCTGCGTGCTGTTTAACGCGCCCTGAATCCGGAATCCCTGGTGTCTGAAACCGTGACAATGGCAGTGGCCAGTTATCACTTTCGACGTCTGGACCGTACTAGTCGGTTGTTCTTTAATCTTCAGCCAAGTGTCTTCGCTCCGCCTCCACGCTGGCCGCTGCTAGTCCGCGTGCGGCAGCTGCAGCTGCTAACGAATCAATATAAGCCTCAGCATAAGCGAATGAACAATATTTTTCCTCGTGCAACAAATTAGTATAATCATCAGTATAAGCTAAATTTTAGCAAAATGAACCAGGCCTAGACTGTTTTGTCAACCCAGATACGCGAGCAAAGCACGGTGCGATGGTCGGAGAGGCTAAACAAAAGCTTTATACATCGTCCGAGCAACCTCAATAATAGGATTAACTTGCTAACTTATATAAATTTAAAAAACTAAAAACAATATATTAGCATAGAAAAACTTATAAGTATAGACACATTAATTATAAGATAGTGTACGAGTTTAGCTCTTCTTATCATTTTCTCTCTTTATTTAATAAAATCTAAGCTAACTCTTTTAATATTGTTGGAGCTACCCTCAGTGACCCTATTTGAACGTTGTTGGCGTCTAGACAATGTAGATAGGAGGGGGAGAAAGAGAAGCGTCGAAGGAGGGAAACAAGACGATGGTAGGATTAGACAAGGATTTTTTTTTATATCTATCTACTGGAACACTTTTATTGACTACGCCTTCTGTCCATAAAAAAAAAATTTAATTGTAGGATGCGTGTTGATTAAACTAGCTCAAGTTTGATCATGTTTATAGAAAATAGTATTATCATTTATGTCTTTAAGTGAATTTATTATGAAAATATATTCTATAATAAATTTAATGGTATTTATTTTGTATCATGAATGTTAGTAATTTTTTTTATATAATTTTAGTTAAAGTTTCAACTGATTGACTTCTCAAAAAGCAATAATTGTGTTCTTTTGTGGATGGAGGAGTGAGTACTTGTTAGCTGAACTTTATGAAAAAATAATAATAGTTATAGATTAATCGGGTGGGAAAATATCATGGTGGGCTTAACAAAATACCGCTTTTTCACAGTCGGACCGGGCATAGTCGTATTTTTCAGGTCTAGTATAAAAGAGCAGTGGTGTAATAATAATAATAATAATAATAAAAGAGCAGTGGCCCCGGACCGGAACCTTGACCGCGGCCAGCTTTTGTTCTCCACAGACCACAATCTCCGACCCAGTCCCCACAGCATTCCCCGCCCCCCTCTCGCTCCCCGCTGTCTTGTGCGTGCCTGTCGTGTGCGCTCTGTGGTGGCGACGACTGGGCGGCCGCCGCCGCCGCCGCTGCCCTACGTGCTCAGGTCTCCATCTTCGTGACCTTCACCGGCGACGAGCACCCACTACCAGGTACGCGCACCCCTTCTCTTCCGTTACTGCTGTGCGAAACCGAGCACCCAAACCCTAGCTATTTCTATTCGGATCGGATCTGATCCTGTTACAAGTGTATGCACGAAAACATTGAAGATCATGGTGCCGTTGGCCTTCTCATTGATGCCAAAGATGTCGAGGCCGCGGTACTGCAGTGCCAGAAGGACACTGATCTGGAAGGCGGTGAGGTCACGCCACATGGCGTTATTGACGAGCAGCCCCGTGCAGCCGATGGACGGGCGGCGCATGAGCGCCTTGGTGGGCGTGTCCGTTGCCGGCGCTAGCCAGCGTGCCCAATGGTGCAGCGAGTGATGTTGATGGGTTCAATGGTTTTCTGGACGGGTTAATCCATCCCATTTGAAACCTGTATTGCGGTTTGGTCCAAGTTGGTTTGGTGGGTTGAACGGTTTGGAGCCAAACCATGAACAGGCCTACCAGTGGGAGACCACAGTCCATAACCACATTGAATTCACTAATGGTTCTATAATTGGAACTCTGCTCCCACTTGTTGGTTTGGTTGCCTGGTTGGTGTGGATGGTAGGATTCAAAGGCCTCAAGGGCATGAGGTTTGCTTGTATGTGTCTGGTTTTGGCATGGTTGTGGGTTATGTGTTCATAATGGCTAATAATTTTGTGTTACTTTACATAGAGTTTGTGATAATCAATCACAGTATAATGACTTATGATAGAAAATAACTATTATAGTAAGGACCTCTAAAAAATTGTATTGGAATTTTCAAGTTTTTTAATTTGGCAAATATTTGGTTTAAAAGTACTTTGCCAACACATCATGCACTGAGAAACTATGCAAAGTAGTAGGTTGACAAAGTATACCGGACTGTAAAATGGTGCTTGAAACTCATGTGCTGATTACAGTAGCACACATTTTTTTTCCCTGGGATGCAGCTCAAGGATTAATTTTGTTTATGCCAACGCTCTTGAGGATTTACTCAAGTTTGAGTCTTTGCTTACTCCATTAAGGATTTTCATTGTCTTATGTTCACTAAGATTTTGCTTTCTTTGGCAGGAATCTTCTATACATTTAAGATGTACAGGGCCTCGAATTTCGTACCTGATCCTAATCAGGTGCTCCTGGATGCCAAGCCATTAAGGTCTTTAGCTCCAATGTTCCCTGCCCCCATGGGAGTCAATGTTAATCAATCAAGTACACCACCATTGGTCTGTGTCACTCCGGTTGGTCAATTTCCAGCAGGGTTTGGTGCAGGGAACCTTCCTGCCTTTGGATCGTTCACTACTTTCAGTGCCACTGCAAATGGTGTTTCTTGTACAGGCACCAGTGCTAATGGTGCCATTGATGCCACCCCTATCTCTGCATACAAGACAAGGTCAAGCATATCACTTGGTGATGATGACCCTTACTCAGGTAACCAAACTTTGGCATCTGGACGGAAGGCTAGGAGAGGCCGTCCTCCTGGCTCTGGTCGTGATGGCCCAAATGGTAAGGTAAAGCGCCCTAAGCCCACATACAAGAATTTTGTTGCTGGCAAAGAGCTTGCCTTTCTGTCATCTTCATCCAATCCCAGTCCCAGGGAGATTGTGGAAGCAGTTCACATGGCCTTTGAGGCACTCCGGCGAAGACATCTGCAGATGGATGAAACACAGGACGCTAGCAGACGTGCAGACTTGAAGGCTGGTGCCATCATGATGGCCAGTAACATCAGGGCGAATACGGGCAAGAGGGTAGGAACTGTACCTGGAGTTGAAATAGGGGATATTTTCTATTTCAGGATGGAGCTGTGTATCATTGGATTGCATGCACCTAGTATGGGAGGCATTGATTACATGACTACTAAATTTGAAAATGATGAGGATTCTGTAGCCATATGTATCGTCTCTGCAGGAGGTTATGAGAATGAGGATGATGACACAGATGTGCTGGTGTACAGTGGTCAAGGGGGAAATAGTAGGAATACTGAAGAGAGGCATGACCAGAAGCTTGAGAGGGGTAACCTAGCTCTTGAGAGGAGTTTGCATAGGAAGAATGTGATAAGGGTTGTACGTGGCTTCAAGGATCCATTTTGCCTAACTGGGAAAATTTACATATATGATGGCCTCTACAAGATTCATGAGTCCTGGAAGGAGAAAACAAGGTCTGGTATCCATTGCTTCAAGTACAAGCTGCTGCGTGAACCTGGACAGCGTGATGGAGCTGCATTATGGAAGATGACTCAGAGATGGATAGATAGTCCTGCTACCAGAGGCAGTGTTCTACTAGCTGATCTGTCATCTAAGGCTGAAACTGTGCCAGTTTGTCTTGTCAATGAGGTAGACCATGAGAAAGGACCTGGACATTTCACCTATACTAATCAGGTCAAATACTTGAGGCCTCTCAGTTCTATGAAAAAGTTGCAGGGCTGTGGATGCCAGAGTGTTTGCCTGCCTGGTGATGCCAGTTGTGCTTGTGGACAACATAATGGAGGTGATTTACCCTACAGTTCATTAGGATTGTTGTCATGCCGCAAACCGATGATCTATGAATGTGGTGAATCTTGCAACTGTTCTACAAATTGCCGGAACAGAGTGACCCAAAAAGGGGCCAGGCTACATTTTGAGGTCTTCAAGACCACCAATCGAGGCTGGGGTCTTCGCTGCTGGGAACCTGTTCGTGCTGGTTCATTTATATGTGAGTATGCTGGCGAGGTCATTGATGAGCTCAAAGTTAATTTGAATGATAGTGAAGATGATTACATTTTTCAAACTGTATGCCCTGGTGAGAAGACTTTAAAATGGAACTGTGGACCTGAACTGATAGGTGAGGATAGCACGTATGTATCGGCTGATGAATTTGAGCCACTGCCTATCAAGATAAGTGCAAAAAACATGGGAAATGTCTCCCGTTTCATGAACCACAGTTGCTCACCCAATGTCTTCTGGCAACCAGTTCAATATGATCATGGAGATGATGGACACCCACATATAATGTTCTTTGCACTGAAGCATATTCCACCCATGACAGAACTGACTTATGACTATGGTGTTGCCGGAGCTGAATCTAGTGGTTCAGGTTCTCGTAGAACGAAGAACTGCATGTGTGGATCACAAAACTGCCGGGGATTATTTTGATGGGTTGAGAGACTTGCTGTTTGTGGTTAATCATGCAAACCACTTTCTGCTTGGTAGGTTCTTTTCCAGATTGGTTTATTTTTTTCAATCACATGCGTATCTTCCTTTTTATGAACTAAATGAGCAAGATATAAAGTGGAATCTGTCATTATACTGTATAATCATGCAATCTGGCTTCAGTCTGGGCACCAACTAGACATGAAAATGTTTAGAAATAAATATATGATTTTGTAGTTTATGGAGTGTTGTAGGCTTGTTCTTTTCTTTATTAAAAAAATCAGCATGAAAATCAAAGCATGCTAAAAGAAACAAAAACATGAGTATTTTTTAATATAAATATTTGCTAGTATCTTAGCCCTTTTGATTTATCATACTCTGTCTGAAAAAGAGTGCAACTTTAGATTTGGTTGAAGTCAAACTATTTTAAGTTTAACTAAATATATAGACAGTAGTATCAACAATTATGATTTCAAATGGGTACACTATGAAAATGTATTCGATTATGAATCTAATGATACTTATTTGATACATATCATAAATATTAGTAATTTTTTGAAAAAAAAACTTAAAATGGATCGACTAAGCACTGTAGCTTGAAGTGCACTCATTTTGAGATGGAGTATGTCAGAATATTTCTGTAGGTTTCATGATGAGTAAGCTGAGAGAAGTTTGGAAGTTTCCATTTGCATTTTGTTCCTGAAACAAAGCCACCCTGCATAGTACACCGCAAATGCTGATTGTATACATGTTGCTCCCTGAAGTCCTACTTTTCTGACTCAGTATAGCTGTCATTCATGAAATGACGCCTTTTAGCACAGAATCAAGCATTTATCTTCCCTCAGCACCAGTTTTGCTTTTATATTTGTATTGAATAAGTTAATTTTGGAGATGGTCGGGGGGGGGGGGGGGGGGGGTGAGGGCTTAAACTCTGTTCTTTTCTTCGTTTCAGAAAAATGCTGCACATGTTGCCTGTTCTTTGCCCAGCATTACGCTACTATGTTTAAGTTTTAACTCGTATAACTTGTTGGTGGGTGAAATATGTCTGACATCTTACTCTGTGGTGTATTATTATTTCTTTTACAGATCCTTTCTACTGAAGCAAATTTAGTCTCCGGATGATATGACATTATGCCAATTGCCATGAGTACTGTGAAGACAGTAAGCTGTTGTCGAACTGTAGAATTTCTGTCGCTCTGCACTGCATGGTGGTCGTTTTCCCACCATTTGCTCGGATGTTTATGGGGGCGTGGATTGATATATTGCTTCTGCTAATCTTGTCCACCAATTGCACCGGCATTTGTAGACTTTTTATCAGCCCTGTTTGCGCTGGACACCTGGTTGTTAGCTGTGACTCCTTGGATCTGGTCATGTAAATTATCCTGGTTTAGGACCATGTTGCTTTCGACTCGAATTTTCCGCTTCCCTTGCCCTTTTCATGTGGTGCATTGTGGCCTATGTTCAGAAATGTTCAGGTGTATGCTGAGTGCCCAGGTAGGGACCAAAGGATGCAGTTGATGCAATTTGGAACCAGGTTTCCTTGTGGGCGCCAGCGAATGGAATCTGGTGCGAGAGGTGCGGCTGGTGACCTCGTGGGAACAAACAGCTTCTGCCTTCTGATGCTTCTCTGGTTTGGCTGTGACCCAGTACCGCCGCAGCTTCTCTTGTGACGGTCAAGCGGTCGCTCGTGTAGATTTGCGCTCCGAGCTGAAAGCTAGATCCGAATGTGCGAGGGGGAAATCCGCATCTCCAGGCTACGGCCTACGGCAGCGTTGTCGTCGGCATCGACGCAGCCGGGCACGCGCGTCCCTCTCAGTCTCACATCACCTGGTGATCTGGGATGCATGATCATCATGAATTGGTTTTGTGCATCGTCCCCAGCCAGCCACGAGAAGCATTCTGGCAGGAACTGCTATCCAACGTGGCTGGTATACCATAACTGCGAGATCCGCGGTCCCCGCGCGTGCGTACACGAGTCCGGCCCCGGACCCGCGTGGCCTGGGCCTGGCCAGCTCGTCCGCGGCCCGCCCTCAGCGCCCTTAGCCCCATCCTTTTCTGTCCCCCCCCGCGTCCGCGTCGCGTTGCGTCGCCGAGACAAACTCTCAAACCGGCCGGCAAACCAACATCCCACGCATCGGCATCGCATTCACGGGCGTCGTTGGCTTACGACCAAAATTTGCCATCTATAGATTTGGCAAGCCAAAGTTAGATAAAAGATTTGTCATGAATTTGACAAGCTAAATATAAGAGGTTAGCAAATTTTAATAGTAAACCAAACAATCCCTAAAAATCATGGCTTATCAAATTCTTGGCCCAACAAATTTTGGCCGTGGACCGGTCAGCCCACGTCCTCCAACCACTCGCTTGCGCCCTCCGCAAGACCGCAACGCGTCGTGACGCCACCGCTTTTTCGCTTTCCTGACTGCTGTTTCCGCTGAGTAGGCGTTGGGGCGAGCCTAAAGATGCCAACGGGCCCCGATATCCGATACCCGACGAGTATTTGATCTATTAGGGGATAGGGATGTGATCATATCTTTACCCGTGGGCATCTAAATGGGCAAGAATTCATCCCCGACGGGTATAACGGGTACGGGAACGTTCCCTGTTTACCCGTCTCCGTTACCCGTTGGGAAACCCGACTATTTGAGCTGTCATGCGAGTATTAGGCCCAAAGAAGCTCAACATAGGTATTTTAACCCAAATCTAAATAATCATATATATAGTTTGTGTGTTCTAGGAACCCTAGTTCAGTTTTTTTCTCACCATCTCTGTCAACAACACAAGCACGACTGCCTCATGAGCGCTCGTGCCCCTCGCTTCCTCAGTTCGGTCTCTCTGCCACATTTGCTCGTCCTCCTCCTAACCTCACTCCTTCTCCTCGGCATCTCCGAGACTCCGACATTTATACCCGGATGAAGAAGAAACGTCTATGATTACAAAGTTACGACCCTAAGTGTCTTTGTTTATTGGGTATGTAGCATCCGTCGGTATCTGTTACCTGACCGATGCCCGATGAATATAGAGATATGTAAGAATCTATACCCGAGACAGTTAACCGGGACGAGGACGGGATAGCGGAGAAGAGAACGTTGCGACTATAGCGACGGGTACATCCCGTTGCCATCCTTAGGCGAGCCTCGGTCTCGACGGACGCAGCCGTCACCGGCCCGCCTCACCGGCCATGGGCGCTGCCGCCGCCGCCTGTTCTCTTACCCTCCGCCACACGTCATCATCCGCTGCGACTGTAGGGCCGCGATGAGTCCGGCGGTTCGGGTGGGGAACCCGCGCGGGCCCGGTCCGGGCGCCGCGGTGGTGGAGGAGGAGGAGGCGGCGGCGGCGGTCGCGTGGCGGGAGCTGCGCGGCAAGGCCGCGGAGCTCGCGGCCGCGGCCGAGGAACGGGCGATCCTGGCCCGCCGCATCGAGGCCGCGCTCCAGGTGCGTCCGTGCCACGCCCTCAAATGGCTTGAGCCAATCGCCCCCTTCTGTCACGACGTGGTTCGATTTATTTATTTATTTATTATTATTGTTCATGTGGTTTGGCGCTCGGGCAGGTAAGGAGGGAGGCGTTGCGACAGGCGGAGGAGCTGGACGAGCTGAGGCGGAGAGTGGACCTCCAGCAAGCGCGTTTGGAGGCGGCCGTCGTCGGCAGGAGGCGGGCGCTCGAGGCCGTGGAGCGGGGGAAGGAGCGGCTGCAGGAGCAGATCGAGCGGGTGCTGCCGCTGTCGAGGGCCCTCACCGCCGCGCACCAGCGAGTGCAGGTAATATAAGCATTCCGTCTGCGCGACGCAAAATGCTGCGAGATTGGGTTCAGCCATTGTGGGTAGCTGCATTTTATCCATTAGGGCGTCTGCTCATCGCAGGAAGCGAAGGAAGCGTTGTCGGGAGACAAATTCAGACTTAACAATCTGCAGAGGCTGCTTAGGACGAGGCAGCAGTGCATGGTTAGCCAGGTTGCTGGTTTGTACCCTGTGAGAATCTTCCATGATCTTCCAAGACATGCAGAAAACCCTTGTGCTGTTACTAATGGTGAGAATCCATGCCTCTCTTCAAGAACAATGTTTTAGTGCACATGCCCCTTCGAGAGTGGAAAAAAAAAATCGTAGCCAAATAGATTCATTGCCTTTTGACACATGATAAGCTGTATTACCAGCTTTATTCAGTAGCCTCAGTCTGTTATTAGCTTTTAAAGTGAGCAAGATAGTTTCCTTGTGCAATAGTGTTAATTGATATATTCATTTCATTGGAAGAATGGGAGTGTTTACATTTCTAGTCCATGATCTAATGATGAACACCCCATCTCTGATTTTCTGTTCTGACCTCCTTGGCATCAATGCCTTTGTTGGTAGTCTACATCAGTGTCTGATATGCTATTCTAATTGGAGGCATTGCTCTCTGCACCCCAAAGATTGGGATAACTGAAGGGTCGCAGCTCCTGCTGGGTGGAGGAATTTTGTCGGATATGAGTCCTATAGGAACTTTTTCCTATGTGTCCCTTCGGAACAAATGATTGGACATCCTAAAATCCTACAAAATACAAAATTCCTATGCAATGGCTCGGTCCATAGAATTTTGGAGAAAATTAATGTGAGGTCGAACCTCTTGGAAACTTCTGTTTCTATCTCTCTCTCTCCTTAAATTCTCATGTTGCATCCAAATGTTTTGTTGGAATTTTTCTTGAATTATAAATTCATGTAGGAATCAGGATTGAAATTAGCAACCAACCTTAATTCCTGTGTTATGCATTCCAAAGAGCTCCTCATTCAAAATTCCATCTCAGTTCTTATACAATTTTGCTTGTGACATTTCTATTTAAGGATCTATGTTAAACATCTTCATGATGCATACTACAAGAGAAATTTAGAGTGAGGGGTAATGATTCCTAAATCGCCTTTTCAAACCATTTTATGAGATGGCAGAACAATTTCAGGGGAGCATGGAGCACTTCCAGAGGAAAATGGAACGTTTTCAGGTGGAAACGGAACACATTTACCCACCATTATCAAATCTCCACAAGCACGTGGCTGGACATTCTTTGGCTGGGACATTATGAAGCATAAAATAAAGCAAAAAAGTTACAGGAACAAGGAGCTTCAGAGGTCTGCAGCTGTTCTGGGATATGCAGCACATGTAAGTTTTTCCTATGAGGTATTTCTTCTGTGCAGTATAAACATCCCTACTTAGGCCACATTTGGAATGCAGGAATTTCATAGGAATCATGTAGGAATTTCACAGGAATCAGTTTAATTTCACAGGAGGGAAAAAACCCGCAATCCCTACTTAGGCCACATTTGGTCTTATTGTCATGCTCATGCTGAAGGGATAAAGTATAAGACAATAATTTGCACTATCAAACCTTATATTGCTTTGGACGCAGAATATGTTATAAAATATATTACTGATTGTAGAAAAGATCAATTTAAGATAATTCAGTTTTCATATACTCCCTCCGTTCCTTAATATAAGCCATATAGTTTTTAGCACCAATATTAACGCACGGCTTGGGGAAGGATGTGAGACCGAAGAAAAAAAAGGAAAATCAGGCCATCTTCTCTCTCCCAATCAGATTGCTTCCTAAATCTAAGGGATTGGTTGGGGCATGTGCTATGTACGGTGAAAAGGTTTCCAAACTAATCGGCATGGGAGCTGATACGTACCTATATTTTGGAATTTTCTTTAGAAATCTATACGGCTTATATTAAGGAACGGAGGGAGTACTACTTTGCAATGTTACAACTTGAGTTTTGTAGTCTAAAGTTTGGGCTGTTGCAAATCACAGCATTAAGTATCCATAAAGCATAAACAATGATAGGAGTACAATTGTTTCTGCCTATTCATGATACTTAATGCCATCACAAGGGTTAGAAACTCAGAATCACTACCTGCTTATTTATTTGTTTGTAGGCAGTCTTGCTCATAGCTTGCTATCTTGATGTTCCCCTCCGATATCCCTTGCGCTTTGGAGGATCCCGATCTTATGTGAGCGATCGCTTGCCTTCAGCTGATACAGCATCGGCGGCTTTAGCAAGTACCAGGAACACCGAATCAGAACTAACAGAGTACCCCCTTTTCCTGGAATGCCAAGAAGACGACTCCACTAGTGCTTCCTATGCCATTTATTTGTTGCACAAGGTGTGTATTCCCCAGTGAATCTTGTATCATAGCTGCTATTTTTCCGACACAATGCTGTTTGATCTAGTCTTGGATGTGCAAAATCTGAGAATGTTACTTTCATTTTTCATGTTGATGATTAGGATACGGAGCAGCTTCTGAACTATGTTGGAGCAGAGAGCTGTGGAAGGCACGTGTTTGGTAACCTGCGAGAACTTCTTAGGATCATACAGTCTGATGAGTTTGTGTATAGTTGATGGATCCAATCCATGTGGTTTTGGAGTGCTTATGGTGTAGAGGGTGTTATACAGATGTAAGTAGGTGTTTTTCTTTTCTTTTCCTATTCTTTCGTGTGATTCTTGCCCTCTTTCGCTGCGCTAGGTTTTTTGTATGTGCAGGAAATAGGCAATTAGTTTTTTCTAGAGAAATGAAATGTACTCACACATATGGCTTCTTGCACCATCTCATTCAAGAAAGATGGTTCAATCGAAAATCCTACGACCACTGGGCCTGTCTCCTTGACAAGCAAGTGATTGGTATTTAGATTATCCAATAAGTCACATTTTTGGATAATTGGATTCAAATTCAACAACTCATATTCATTTTAGTTTGTGCTCTGTTGTGCTGTGAATTAATGCTCTGCTCTAGTGGCTGACAAGTTAGATGCGTTACTGCGTTTTGTAATCCAGTTGATATCGGACCCATTTATAGGTTTTGTTCTCTTTTGTCTCGATTGCAGCCCCAATTGTCTATGAATCTGCTAACAGTTTTTTTTTCCTTTTGACCTAGCTTTTTTTTTTAGTTTTCTAAGAGCTGGGCTGTGAGTTTTTGCTATGATCGGTAGTACTTGCTGCAGCAGCACCACTCACCAAGCACACACTCACCAAACACCGTTGAGATCAGCAGTGCTTTTCAGCGAATGAACAACGTTTTTCTCTTATAACAAACCAGCCTAAGCATCAACATAAGCCAAATTTCAGCAAAATGAAAAGGGCGAATGAACAGTGTTTTTCTCTTACAACAAATCAGCGCACGCATCCGCATAAGCCAAATTTTAGCGAAACGAACAGGGCCGGCACACTGTTCATTCGCTGAAAAGTACCGCTGATTTAGCCATAGCTGCAGCCTTAGCTCTAGACTAGAAGTGCAGCCGAGCACTCCCTTTGTACAAGTTGTGCTCCATGTATTGAAATGTACAAGTATTTATACCTTTAATTCACAAACGAGGGAAGTATTTGTACAAGTTGTGCTCTAGACTAGCCATTTTGTACCATTTTCACTATACGGTATGGGCCAGCACGTGAAGTTAAAACAATACAAAATAGACACAAGAAGAAACAAAGAAAAGAGGAAGGCATCTGGCGGGAGAAACAAGGAGATGTATCAGGTAAAAAATAGTCCATATTTTGACAATGGCCTAAATAAAATCTCTAAAAAACGTAACTGATGCTTTATGAAACTTGGCAAATTGGTAAAAGTTGAGTTTCGGCGTGAGTCAGTTAGAAAGCAAGGTGCTAGAATTGCTTAGCATTTCAGAATAAAAATCAGCATGTTCGTTTGGCCGTGGCTTGTCGTAAACGATCGTAAATTTTCAGCCGGAACAGTATTTTTCTCTCACACAAACCAGCCAGCAGTACTTCTTCACGAACCAGCAACGATACGAACCAGCCAACCGAACGTACTACCACAACTAAATTTATGACGATTTACCAGATTATAATACCCAGAAAAGTTAAAGATACGTGGATAGAAAAGAAGAGTTACAAGAGAAACAGCTACGTGGGTCCTGCACTCCTGCTTCCATCCATCTCCGATGTACTGATCCCCACACCGCCCCGGTCAAAATCACACGCTAGGTTGCTATAGTCCCGCCCAATTCCAAAGCACTCCGCCATGACGAAACCCCTTCGCTCCTCCTCCACTGCCGGCGCCCGCTCCGCCGCAGCGAAGCTCGCGGTCGCCAGCGCCGTCCCCCGGGACCTCGCCTCCAGCACCAAGGTAATAACCCCAACGATCAACACGCACACCTCCTCGGCTCCTCCTCTCGCCTTCGCAGCCGTGTCTCACCTACTAACTCGCCCTCGTCCTCCTCCTGTGCTGATCAGGTGGTGCGCAAGTGCCTGGGCTACGACGGCGACTCCACCCTCCCTGCTTCCGCAGCCTCCACGCCGCCGCTGGAGGACGGCCTCGCACCTCTGCTGGACCTGCCGGACCCTGAAGTCTCCGGCGACTCCTCGTCCTCCATCATCTTCTCTGCTCCAGATGACGCGGTCATAGCTTCCGCCGACTCCTCCGTCACCGAGGTTGGGATATCGACTCGTTTCAATTCGAATTGCTCCTGAATGTTTCGTTAGTGCTGTATACGAATTTGGGATGCGGGTCGTATTTAGTTTTCCGTTTGATCGGTGCTACTGCAATATTCGTGGTCCTTGTACCATTTGAATTTGAGTTCCATCATCTTCGCTGCTCCGGATGACGCGGTGATAGCTCCCGGTGAGTCCTGTGTCACCGAGGTTGGGATATCGACTCGTTTCAGTTCGAATTGCTTCTGAATGTTGGTTAGTGCTGCATGCGAATTTTGGATACGGGTCGTATTTTGGTTTCCGTTTGATCTGTGCTACGAATTTGGTCTCGAGTTTTGGCGTTTCAAAATTAGGAAATCGACCTGAAACCTTTTGATACATGTCCTAATTGCTGGTCCCATGGCAGTTTCCGATGGAAATGCAGTTCTAGCGTTTGTTTTCAAATCTAGCAGTCGTCTAGTTCGTGCTGGGGTTTTCAATGCGGGACCTCATCTGAGGGTCTCTGTTTGGATTTGGAATGTCCGCATTTGAATTTCAGTTTCTTCTCCAGTTCTACGTTCGAGACTCCTAGTTTTGAGAGTGACACCGGAATTTTGGACGCGATGGGATGAGGGATTAACCCCTTTTGAGTGATTAATCTTCTGTTTTTGTTCTTTTTGAGTGATTAATCCTCTGTTATTGTCCTTTTTGAGTGATTAATGGAAAAAAATTAAAAAAATCTGTCAACTCCTGTTTGTGAATCCACAGGTCGCCGCGCCCGCCGACTCCATCGCCGACAGCGACGCACCCCTTCCGGAGCAAATCAAGCTCGTCATGTCCTCAGCCCGCGCTCCAAGCGCCTCCTCACGGCGCTCGCCGAGGCCGCTAACGCCGAGCTCACCCCCACGACGACCGCCGCCCGCCGCCTCCGTCGCGCCACTTTCTGGGGCAAGGTGCGCGTGGCGGTCCTCGCCGCGACGGTCACCACCGTGGCCGCCATCGACGTCGCGCTCGCCGCCTACCTCTACGCGCGCCGCGTCAACGACCGGTACCACGTCATGCCCCCCACCTGATCCCAGCACCACGTACTCCGACCGCCGCCGCCTGTGCGCCTCGACCTCGATCGTCCAGACGAAACTGTGATCGCTCCCTCGGTGTCCCTGCTGAAGTGCTGATTGTGCGACGTTTGCCCATTGCCCAGTATACGTAGGCACGTAGCAATGTTGCTGTTAAGAGTTAATGGCTGCAGTTGTTTAGTTCTAATTCTGGCTACTGATTTATGTTGCGAGTGCATTGCATTGCATCATTAAGACGCATTGGTGGTACCCTGGTATAGGTCAGAGAAGTATGCTCAGAAGAGAGTAATTAATGGGTGTTGTGGTTCGGTTCACTGTATGAAGTTTGATCGCACTGTTCGGTATCATCGCCTCGTTGGCTAATTCTTAGTGCTCTGATAATTACATTAAAGTATTCAAATCCGGCGCTCCAGATATTTGCATGTTTTTTTTCTCACGCTACTTAAGCAACATTCAAGGTATAACTCCATATAAAAAAGAGTGACATTCTATATCTAAATAAAATCAACTTTCTAAGTTCGATCAAATTTGTAGAAAGAAGTATTGACATTTATATCCAAATAGATTTACTATACAAATATATATACTCCCTTCACTCCAAATTTATATCCAAATAGATTTACTTTTCTAGATACATAGTTTTTGCTATATATTTAGATATACACTATGTCTAAATACATAACAAAAATAATGTATCTAGAAAAGATAAAACGTCTTTTAATTTAGAACAGAGAGAATATTTATTTAGCATCATAAATATTAGAGAAATCATAAGTACTAAAGGATTCAACCTTTATTCCATTCAACACTCCCCCCCCCCCCCCCCCCCCCCCCCCCCCCCCCCCCCCCTCCGACCACATCTTTTTTTAAAGATTATTTAGCCCCCTTTGAAATGAAGAAAAAACATAGGAATTTTAAAGGGGATTCAATTTCTATAGAAAAAAAATCACTATGAGGTTCTTGGGAACAAAAGAATGCTTCCGAACAAATTCTTTTGAAATTCATACGCATTGGACCCTTCTACACCCCTTTGGAGCGCATTAATTTCACAGAAATTTCACAAAAAAAAAAAGAAATAGAAAATTGTCTCACAAAGGGACTTAAAGGAATTTTGGATGAAACTAAACATGAGCACCAACCTCATTGTTTTAATTTCCTATGTTTTTTCTACCTTGCTTCCAAATGCATCTTCCCAAACTTTTCTTTGTTGCGAAATCCCGTGGGATTTGAAGGGTTAGGATATTTCATTTCTGTGTTTTTTCTATTCCTCTATGTTGTGTTTTGCAAATCTTTTGTTCGGGAGAGGGACTCAGAGTGTGCAAGACCATGGACTGTGCACTGTACTGAACTGAACCGCATTTTTGTGTTCTGAAGCCCTGTAAGAGATGGATGTCATTTTCTGAGACCCGTGTTACATTTGTGTTCAGATCAAACAGCGAAAATAAGATCAGGGCCTGGCATCGTGTTGCGTCGTTGAGAGTCAAGACAAACTGTCAAACCGGCCAGCAAACCCGCACATCGCATTCGGCGTTCACATCACATCAGATCCAAGTGCCCAACTCCAACCGTTAGCTTGCACCGTGACGCAACGCTACCGCAGTACCCTCGACTCCCCGAGATTCGGTTCGATTCCCTCTCCTCCTCCTCCGTTGCTTTTCGCTTTTCCAACGGCAGGAGCCGAGACCCGGAGAGCCATGGCCGGCGTCGTGTGTTGTCTCGAGATGAGTGTAGGACCGCGATGAGCCCGGTGGTTTGGGTGGGGGAGCTCCTTCCGGTCCCGCAACCGGTCCGGGCGCAGTGATGGAGGGGACGCTGGTGGTCGCGTGGCGGAGGCTGCGCGGCCAGGCCGTGGCCCAGGAACGGGCCGCCATGGCCCGCCGCATCGAGGCCGCGCTCCAGGTGCGCAGTGAGTGGAGGTAACCGCATCAATCCGCGACGACGCGAAATGCTGCGAATTGGATTTCGGGTCGCTGCATTAGTGCATTTTATACCCAAGGGAGCTTGTACTGATTGCAGGAAGCGAAGATGGCGTTATCTGGAGACAAGGCCAGGCTTCAGGATGTGCAGAGGCTGCTCAGGAGAAGGCAACAGCGCATGGTAGCCCAAGTTGCTGCCTTGTATCTTGTGAGAGTCTTCTATGATCAGGCACAGCATGCAGAAAACCGTTGTCAGTCAGAATCCATTACTCGTACTCCTCTCTTGAAGAATAATATGCATGACTTTGTGAATGCCCTTTTAGAAGGAATGACATTGCTATGACTTACTTCATGTGCACGCTAACAGACAATACATGAGATTGACTGGTTTGTCTATCCAATAGACCCCATTTGTTGCCTGTATCAATTGAGCACTATCATTTAATTTCCTTGTGTGCTAGTACTGATCAATACTATATTTAATGTAGGAATGTCAGTGTTTACATTTCTTAGTCCATGACCTAATATTGAAGCTTCCCCCATCTCCCTGGTTGCATTTCTAGTCCATTACCAAATGCTTTGGTTGTATAGATCTTAATTTCTGATATGCTAATCTAGTTGATGGCATTGTATCTGCACTTGATGCCGGGAGAACTGAGGATGAGGAAGTGCAGCAGCCACTGCCGCTCAAAATGCATTCACATTCATTGAAATCTCCATTTTGGTTCTGAACTTCTGATACAGCTTGCTTAGGATATTCCTATTTAAATATCACTGGTTAAAATGTCCACAAATCAGTGTTTTCCACTAGAGAAATTAACAGGGGAAAATGGTGCCTGAATCAATTTATGATGAGATAACAGAATACTTTCAGGAGAGCATGGAATACTTGAGGAAAACAGAACACTTTTAGGAGCATATGGAACACATTTACCCAGCGTTATGAAATCTGCACAAGTATATCCATTGACATTTTTTGGTTGGCAAATCATGAAGTACAGAACAAAGCAAAAGAGTCACAGTGACAGGGAGCTTCAGAGGTCTGCAGCTGTTCTGGGATATGCAGCACAAGTAACTTAAGTATCCCAACTTAGCTGCGCTTACTGTGTGATGTCCAAGGGATCCATATATATTTTTGCACTATCAATCTTGAATGGATTTGGGTATACATTATGCTACAGCATACTTATTGTAGAAACTAGAAAAGATCAATTCTAGAACATTGGGTTTTCATTTATTAGTCTTTTTTGAAAATGTATATTAGTTTGGAATGTCAAAACATAAGCATCATGGTCCTTCCAAATTTCAGGTGATTTTTTAAAAAGAGATTTCATCTGCTTATATTGAAAACCAGTAAACTATTTAACAGACTCTGGGGATACCAGATTACAATTTGATCAGCAGAAACGAGCAAAACACAGCTATCCTATCACAGAGAGCTCTCAGATCTCGCCCACATTTGAGATAATCATTGTTGGAGGTTTGAAGTTATGCATCCAGTTCAGCACTCTCTGTTAATGTCACCAGCTTGTCTTGAACTCTTGATCTTTTGAGTTCAGCAACAGGCACCGCTTTTGCAATAGAGCCACACCAGTGAAGATTACATCAACAGGATTGCTGGGAAAAGTATGTTCGATCCCCATCTTGTTACGATTGTTCCTTAAAGCCCAAGCAAAACCTGCAAAAACAAAATGGTCTAACTGCCGAGAAACCCCAAACTTACATTTGATCCAACAATCCCTAAGATCTGCTGTTGACACCGGAAACCCTGCCAGTGTAATACTTCCCTCAATCAGCACCGAATCATTCTTGCTATACCAAAGAAAGTATGGTCAGTATACTCTAAATCTCCACACAAGCTACACTTAATACTGCCCTTCCAACCTTTTTATGACATAGCTGCCAAACGAACACCTTAATCTTCATGGGAAGTTTACATTTCCAGAATACCTTTGCTTGTTGGTCTATAATCCCTCCATGGGCCAGAAATCTGTATAAAGACCTAGTGGTAAAGAATTTAGATTTATCTAAATCCCAAAATACCTCATCCTTCCGATCATAGTGAATCTCGGTGAATCACCAGCAGCATATCTCCTAAACTAGATACTCCATGCTCCATACAGATCTCATCTTGTTCCTGCGTATCATCCCAAGATCTGTATAAACTGGGTGGATCTGCCTGGGCACATCCCTGACTCCATTTATCTCAGCACGTAGTGGGCATCAGGGTCGGCGTGACCGGCCATGGCCGCCAACGCGCCGGGCACCGCCTGTTAGAATCCCGAACCGTCGAGAGGAAGAAGATGAAGAACACACGCGATCACAGTGGACACACGATGATTTGTTGCTGCAACGCGGGAACGTTTCTGATTGTATTGCCATGCTTAAATAAGCTATTACAAGGAAACTAATCAAGATCTTTGAACACAATCACAATCAGTGATCATGCGCCTAAATAGCTACCGGAAAATATGGAAAGCTAATCTAGCACACAAGGATTACAATCAACAATCTCCTCCTAAGTCTTGCTGTGCTTACTATTTACATCAAACATGCCGATCTTTCCTCGAAGCTCCTGAAACCGAACACGCCCGAGCGCTTTAGTGAGAATGTCGCCCAGTTGCAGTTCAGTACCAACGAACTCGACGTCGATCAGCTTCCTGTCGCAGCACTCCCGGATGAAGTGGAACTTTACATCAATATGCTTACTCCGGTCATGGTGCACAGGATTCTTCATCAACGCGATGGCGGACTTGTTGTCCACTTTGAGCTTGGGTGCGAGGACGGCTCCTCCGACGAGCTCAGCCAGCAAGCGTGCCAGCCAAACTGCCTCGCACGCAGCTCCAGCAGCCGCGATGTATTCCGCCTCGCAGGACGACAGCGCAACCACCTTTTGTTTCGCCGACTGCCATGCAATCGGCCCACCGGCAAGGAAGAAGATGAGGCCGCTGGTGCTCTTCCGGTCGTTGACGTCTCCGGCCAGGTCACTATCGGAGTAGCCCAGCAGCTTAGGAGTGCCTTCATTCTTCCTTCCTGGATGATAGTGTAGGCTCCAATGCACCGTGCCTGCCACGTAGCGGAGAACACGCCTCACGGCGGTGAGGTGCTCTTGCCGTGGTGCCTCCATGAAGCGACTGAGGTAACCCACTGCATACGCCAGGTCGGGTCTGGAATTGCACAAATACCTGAGGCTCCCGATGAGACTACGGTACTCAGTGGCATCCACACTTGGTGTCGACCCTTCCTTCAACAGCTTCAACTTCATCTCCATGGGTGTAGCACTCGAGTTGCAAGCAGCCAGCCCTGCCTTCTCAAGGATCTTTGTGGCATAGGCACTCTGACAGAGTGTGATCCCGTCTGGTCCCTGTGTGACCTCAAGACCCAGATAGTAAGACAGGAGTCTGAGGTCGCTCATGCGGAACGTGTTCCTCATTTGCGCCTTGAACTTGCTTACTGCAACTGCATCCCCACCAGTGATGATCAAATCGTCGACGTACACGCCTACGATCAGGCGTCCTCCTCCCTTTCCACGGGTGTACATCCCATGTTCATCCACGCAGCGATGGAAACCGAGTGACACCAGCGAGGCGTCGAGTTTCTGGTTCCATGCGCGTGGAGCTTGACGAAGGCCATACAGTGCCTTGTGGAGTTGGAACACCTTGTGCTTATTCTGGTCGTCGATAAAGCAGGGTGCCTGTTGAACGTACACTTCCTCCTGGAGCTCTCCGTTCAAGAACGCCGACTTGACGTCCATGTGATGAACACCCCAGTCGTAGTGCGCCGCGATGGCGAGCAGCGGCCGCACCGACTCCAGCCGGGCAACGGGGGCTAACACTTCTTCAAAGTCGATGCCGGGGCGCTGTATGTACCCCTTGTCGACGAGGCGGGCCTTGTACTTGGCGATGTTCTCGTTCTCGTTGCGCTTGACTTTGTACACCCACTTGAGCCCGATGGCGCGGTGTCCTCGTGGAAGCTCCACCAGCGACCAAGTTTTGTTGTCACGGATGGAGTTCATCTCCTCCTCCATCGTAGCAATCCAGTTTGGATCGCTGCCTGCCTCCTTCAGCGATTTCGGCTCCTCCACGCTAACTGCATGGAGTTCAGCTTCAACGGCGTCGCGGTGCGCCAGACCTGGAATGGCATCCGTTCCGAGGATATTGTCCAGCCTCCTGTACCTGTGCTCCACGTCCTCGTCATCATCAGCGTCGAGGTTGGGATCGTCGCTGAGAGGCGTCGCGAACTCGACCTGCATCCCTATGGGAGCGATCGGAGTACGTGGCGACGATGTATCAGTGGATGTAGCAGGTACATGCGATGTGGCAAGCGCAAGGGACTTCTGGGCGGTGGACGGTGTCGCAGGTGCAGACAATGACGCATCCGACGGCAGTAAGCCAGTAGTACGACGCTGGAGTTTGTACCCCTCCTCGATGGTGAAGGGCTCTAGGTCGAAGTCGATGGAGGTGTCTGTCCAGTCCTAGCGCGCGCTTTCGTCGAAGATCGCGTCGCGCGAGACGTGGACTCGTTCTGTCACGGGGTCGTAGAAGCGGTATGCTTTAGACCCGCTCTGGTAGCCGATGAAGACGACCTTTCTGGCCGCGGTCGTCGAGCTTGGTGAGGTGCGGGCGAAGGCGCTTGATGTAGGCGACGCATCCGAACACTTTCAGAAAATGCATGGGGGGTTTCTTCCCATACCAGGCCTGGTAGGGGGTCTTCCCGTCGAGTGCGGCCGTCGGTGCCCGGTTGAGGAGTTACACGGCGGTGTGCACCGCCTCCCCCCAGAAGTGTTCAGGCACACCCTGCGCGCGCAGGATGCTCCTTGCTGTCCCCACGATCATCTAGTTCTGTCGCTCTACAACGCCATTTTGCTGTGGCGAGTATGGCGACGAGAAGTGACGTTCAACACCTTCACCCGCACAATGTTCAGCGAATTCGACAGAAGTAAATTCCCCTCCATTGTCAGTCCGCAGGACCTTCAGCTTCTTGCCCGTCTCACGCTCAACGCGAGCCTGGAACTCCATGATTGCCGCCGGCGCGTCTGCCTTGGATCGCAGAAGCGTGAGCTACATGTAGCGGCTCATATCGTCAACCAGCAACAGGAAGTAAGTGTTCCTGGCTGGTGTTGGCGGCGAGATCGGTCCACAGATATCACCATGGACAAGTTCGAGCTTCTCCAGAGCTCGGTACTTCGCGGCCTGCGGGAACGACGTGCGTTTCTACTTCGCCAGGACGCAGTCGTCGCAGACTTGATCTACGTGGTCGATCGCTGGTAGTCCTCGCACCATGTCCGCACGCCCGAGCTTGCGCAGCGCCTGGAAGTTGAGGTGACCATACCGCTCATGCCAGCGCCACACCACGTCGCCGACACGCGCGGTGAGGCACACCGGAGCGGCGATGTTCATGTCGAGGAAGTATAGTCGACTCGGTGAGCGATGTACCTTGGCGAGGAGTTGTCGCTGCAAGTCATAGAGGCGCAAGATCCCAGACTCGATGTCAACCTTGAAACCGTCCTCATCCATCTGCCCGAGGCTGACGATGTTGGTGGTGAGGCGCGGGATATAGTAGACACCGTCGAGACGACGATGTTCCCCGTTCTTGCAGGCGAAGAGGACGGTGCCCTTTCCCTCGATGGCGACCACCGATCCGTCATCGAACTTGATAGTTCTGGCGACGCCGATGTTGAGCTCGGCGAAGACAGACCGTGACCCCGTCATGTGGTTCGTCGCGCCGGTATCAAGCACCCAGCGGCGAGGCCCCACAGCCTCCTTCTCCTCCTCGCTGAGATGGAAGAGAACCTTCCGTTCAACGAGGTGGACGCGGGCCTCAGCGTCCGCGGCGATGTACATCAGCGCCCCTTCTTCTTCTTCGGCCTGCGCGACATGGGTCGCGCCCTTCTTCTTCCCGCGGCAATCCTTGGCCTAGTGGCAACTTTTGCCGCAGTTGTTGCAGAGAGTGCCGCGCGGTGGCTTCCCGCCACCGGCGTTGCCGTCGCGGCCATCGTGCGACGAGGATCCTGCACCACCGCATCTGCGCCCACGGTGCTTCCCGCGGTTGCTGGAGCTGGAGCCTCCATCAAGGAACATCTCGAGGGAGACAACGGCTTGGTTCAGCCTTTCTGGGACCACCTGCAGCAGCTTCTTCACTACCTCAGCGTCGGTGATGTTGTCGCCGAGGGAGCGGAGGTTGGTGGCGAGCGCGGTGATGCGGATGCCAAACTTGTTGACGCTCTCCCCTTCCTTGAAGGAGAGGTTACCGAATTCCCAGCGGAGCTACTGCACGTTGGTGTCGCGCGCGCGTTCGTCGCCGATCCGCAAGTTCTTGACCACGTCCCACGCCTCTTTCACCGTGCGCTTGACGGCGAGGGTGCTCCAGAGCTCGGAGGGCACCGAGCGCAGAAGCCTGGCCATCGCCTGTCGGTCGTCGTGGTACTCATCTTCGTCGGGGTCCTCGGCGATGCCATGGTGGACGACGTCCTAGACTCTGAGGGTCTGGAAGTTCACCTCCATGACCAGGGCCCATTCCGGATAGTTTGTCCGGGTCAGCATCGGCCACGCGACGTTCGCTGATGGTCGCTCAATGATGCGCTCGACGACGCGCGACCCGGCGTCCCGATTGCGCGAGCGACGGCTGTGAGAGTGGCCACGGCGACGTGGCGGCGATTTCGACTACTGGACCTTCTTCTCGCCGGAGGCATCACCCGTCAGCAGCTTCTTGGATGGTGACTGCGACATGGCGACGTTGGGACCTGGCTCTGATACCAAGTGTTAGAATCCCGAACCGGCGAGAGGAAGAAGATGAAGAACACACGCGATCACAGTGGACACACGATGATTTGTTGCTGCAAAGCGGCAATGTTTCTGATTGCATTGCCATGCTTAAATAAGCTATTACAAGGAAACTAATCAAGATCTTTGAACACAATCACAATCAGTGATCATGCGCCTAAATAGCTACTGGAAAATATGGAAAGCTAATCTAGCACACTAGGATTACAATCAACACCGCCTGCCCCCTAGGCTCTGCAGTACCCCACCGCCCAGAGCATAAGCGCCTGGGTGAGCACGGAATAGCGCCTTGTGGTACACTGAAATTGCAACCCCCCCCCCCCCCCCCGCCCCCCCAATGAAAAAAGTTAATTGTGTATTTCCGTTATCTTCTTAATGGACATGGGGAATCCCCTTGTTGAAAAAAAAGTTAATTGTGAAGAACCCCTGTGCTGAGAAAAAATGATGTGTCCCCTATATATTTCACCTTAAGCAATGGAGTCCAAGTCTCATCAGAACATTAATTAGCTTCCGAATCCACTTTACCAGCAAACATTCATTCATTGTATTGGTGTTTATCACCACAAGACCCCCTTGGTCTGTAGGCCTGTTAACCGTGGCCCATTTGGCCATATGATACTTGAAATCATCACTAGCACCACGCCATGAAAAAACTTTCCCTAATAGAATCCGTCTTATCATGAGTCCCTTGAGGTAAGAGGTAGAAGTCCATAGTCCATGCATCCAGCCTCTTAATCATTTCGTTGCGAATGCTCATGAAAGCTGGTATTCCAAGATGGTCATCAGAGATTGGTATGCCCAAGTAAGTGAGGCAAAACTCCCACGTTACAGTTTAGCATATTAGCACCCCTTTCCTTCATATCCTGCTCCATCCGAAAAGCACCAAATTTTCAGGTGATCACCAATTACAATATCAAATATCTATAAAGCATAAGTAATATAAGAGTTCAATTTTTTTCTGCCTTCTTCTGCTTGTACCTCTGTTTTTCAGTCACAACAGTTGCAATCACGAGTTGCTTATCTTATGTATTTATTGTAGGCAGTTTTGCTCATAGCTCCTACCTCGATGTTCCTCTCCGATATGCTTTGCGCTTTGGAGGATCCCGATTGTTTGCCTTCACAAGCATTATCTGCTGCTTCAGCTCAACACTTGAGTGTCGACAACACCCTGTCACAGCTAACACCCTTTTCCTGGAATGCCAAGAAGACGACCCCACTAGTGCATCCTATGCTATTTATTTGTTGCATAAGGTGTGCATTTTTTCTACCGAATCTTGTATCATAGCTGCTATATCTCCGTTGCAATGCTTGTCCGATCTAGTTTTCACCTGCAAACTGAGACTGTTCGTCCATTTCCATGTGGATGATTAGGATGCAGAGCAGCTTCTGGAGTACACTGGAGTGGAGAGGTCAACATGTGTGTTTCAGGTTTCTCCTACACGTTTATCCTAGGCAAACTAGATATTGTGCAAATACCATGGATCACTGTCGACATCACAATTTTTGTGACCGACACGACACCTGAGATTCTGGCACGGTTCTCACAAGGCCATTATTGAAGAATGGAAAACCGGGCGTCATGATGCAAAACAAATCCACTCCGAGTGGCATGGCTTTCCAGCCTGGCAATGTTGTTGCGTGACAATACTACCACTAATCTGCAGCCGGATCAGATCGGCAAACCACAAAGCGGACTTTTTCTATGGTTGGGGTTGAGAAAGGCAGGGCTCTTGATGTGCCTTTCTAGGTATTAAAGCTGGCTGATAAACCGACTAAAGCTGTTTTTGTTGTGGGAGAAAAATACAGCTGACAGCAAACAGGCCCTGGCTGTGGCCATCATCATCCGCCGCACCACACGACACGACGGCGGCGAGCCGGCGGCCGAAGGTGAGATGAGAGCCCGGAAAGAAGCTTTTCGGCACCGTCCAGGATCCACCCACCACTGAATTCCTCCTGGTCCGTAAAAGAAGCCAGCTGCAACGACTCAACCAGGCAGGGCAGCACATCAGATGGTCAGGTCGGCGGATCCCCCCACCCCACCAAAGGCCAGGCCACCACCCCACCCAGTCACCCACCGCCACGCCTCCCCCTTCGAGGCCAGACCAAACACGCGGGAAAACAACCCCACCCACGCCGATCCCCGCTGTCCTCTCCCCCCTCCCGGCTCCCGCGGGCGGCGTGGACGCACGTGCCAGTTGCCACCGCCAGGTGGGTCCCTGGCGAGCGGGGCCCGCGCCTGCCACCTTCCCCCGCTGCCGTGCGCCCGTGCCCGTGCTCCCTGTTGCCAATTGCCATCGCTTTTGCCGGCGCGCCGCTCTCTCTCTGAGCCTTCCTTTCCCGTTCGGTACCCCTGACCTCCTCCTGTTCCCGTCTCTCTCTGCTCGGCCACCCGCCATCGCCATTGCCGCCCCGCCGCACTGGAGGCGCGCCAGCGGTGTGCGGCGGCCTAGGCCTTCCCGGTGGTTCCCTCTGCCACCGACGACGACGACGGCGGCGATTCAGCCGAGGCCGCGATCCTCCTCGTGTTTTCGCGGCTCAGGTCTTTCTTCCTGACGTGCCTCGGGTTTCTGATCCCGCTCCTGCCTGCCGCCGTCGCCGGTGACGCTCGCCTTGCTGTGCCCCCGCGTGGCGATTCTCGCTTTTCCAGATCCCGGGCTCCGATCAGATCACCGGCTACCTAAAGGTACGATCGGCCGATCGCTATGCTATCTGAGTGCATCTGAAAACAAGGATCATGTGCATTTGTGTTCTTATTTGTGCTTTGGCATTTATATATGTTCTGTCCGACCTAAACATTGGTATATACTGTTATCTAGGCATCACATAAGCTGCAAATATGTTCTGTTTACTTCATTTCTTGTTCAGCCTGTCAAATCCAGCGAGTTAATGTTGCTTCTGTGTTTCCATGTGCTGGATTCGTCTAGGCAACTGACAGAGGGCAGGCCATGGGCATTGAGGTCGTGGCAAAGCAAGATGCTTGGTGCAGCATCAAGAAAACGCTAAGGTGCTCTATCACAACAAGCTGGAGATGTGCCTCTGAACATTGGGCAATATTCAGCCTAGTGCTACTGCTCTACCTGCTGTACAAGTACACGCCGGGTTTCTTCGCTTTCCTGCTTTCCACTTCTCCGGTGATTATATGCACCAGCCTTCTCCTTGCTGTGCTGCTATGCCATGGGAGCGCACACCTACCGGAGATCCATGAAGAAAAGAAGGCTCCTGAACAAAGTTCAGCTGGGAGCTCGTCCAGAAATGTTCGTACTGAAGAACAACAGAGATTTTCAGTGCCTACATTGAAGAAGAACATAGCCAGGGAGGCAAGTTTTGGCAGAAGGGACTGGAACAAGCATGCTGATCTGGATGAAAATGTTCCTTTGCTGAAGCAAGAAGTTGCTACGGAAGAGTACATGAAGTATAATGCAGAAAAAGAGTCTAAAGGTGCATTTTCTAGCAAGGATGAGTATGCCAATTCATTCAATGACGTGCATCGTAATACAGTTGACGGGGAAGAGGCCACCCTAGGCCTTTGCTCTTCAAGTGAGAATGTCAGTGAGGATGTTAAAGTGGTGGCAAAGCCAGATGGTCAAGGGACAGTATCTGCAGATGCACAGAGTGGTGAGGTGGCAGAAGTTTCAGACCATAAGTCTGTTGATGGAACTCCAGGTAAATGCAAATGGGGTCGTGCTTTTTCCGTGCGCCGGAGGAAGAAGCTTGCTGATATAAAGATTGAGGCTATTAATTCTGTTGTGGACAACCAATTAGACCATTCTCTATGCTCGCCATTCGATACATTTGGCAGCCATGATAACAGTTCATCAGGTTTTGACCCTGATAATGCAGAGAGACACTCTCCTGATGTTTCTATGACAGTCACTGCTCCGGTGCTTGATGAGACAGAGACGGGCCCTCCTTTGGGTGTTGATTGCTCTTGCCCTGATCTCGTTACTACTGATGATTCAGACAATCATTTCAACATATCTTTTCTGGATTCTCAACCACAGAGTGTTAACAATGAAGTGGCTGACAATAGCAAGGCCAAAGATGATGGTGAGGAGAAGGATGATGCTGGAACTGAGCCTGCACTTCTGTGGACAGCTGACAACGAGAAGAATGTCATGGATCTTGGGTACTCCGAAATCGAACGGAACCGTCGGTTGGAGACACTGATGGTGAAGAGAAAATCAAGGAAAAACATACAATTTGACCCTGACAGCATGGGCGGTGTAGCAGATGATGTATCACGATTCCGTCCCCACGTTCAGCCTATTTCAGTTTCAGCACGAAGGATGAACCCCTTTGCTGATGATGCAGAAATTCCAGGCTCGGCTCCTGCTATTCTGCATCCACGAGACAATAATCCCTTTGATTTCCTTACTGATGAACAATCAGACGACAGTGGCCTCCCTGCACCCGATAATCTGGAACCCCAGGAACCGATGCCAGTGCTGCATCAAGACGCGGTCTTCAGAAGGCACGAGAGCTTCAGCTTCGGCAGGCCGCCTCAGAGTCAGAGACACGGACCTAGCAGGTTCAAGCCATGCTTTGCCCTGGAGGAATTCAGCCTTGACGAAGCGAGCGCAAGCAGTTTCCAGAGGCAGTTCAGTGACAGGAGCGTGTCAAGGCTGAGCGTCGTCTCCGAGTGCGACACGGTCTCTTCAGTCGGCGATCAGGAGCACAACGACCTCATACGGAGCTACATCCGCGGGGTGCGCGAATCATCGCCGAGCCTGCTAGGACAGGACGGCGGCGATGGCGACGCTGTGTCTGTGTGTGCTGGAAACGAGTGCTCGGACGGGATCGGCTTCGTGGACAATGAGGCTCTGAATGCTGTCATCTGCTGATGATGAATGGATATGAGCCCTTGGACTTTCACTGCAACGAACTTTCGCTTCGTTTGGCTGGTTTGACTTATAAGCCATGGCTAAAAATATTATTGGTTGGTTTGATGTAAGAGAAAAAATATTAATCGTTGGCTGATAAGCTATGGCTTATAAGTCAAATACGACCAAACGAACAGGCTGTAGGCTGTTCGATGATTGTTGATGAAGAGCAGATGAGCTTGTTGTAGCCCTTTTTGTCTTGTTCATTTAGCTTATAAGTCGTACTTTTTCAACTAACGAATAATATTTTTCTCTCACAATAAATCAGTCAACAGTACTTTCAGTTATCGCTTATCAGCCAAGCGAACAGGACATCTATGTGTTTTCCTTGTTTCTTTTCCTGTTTGCACTCGTCTGACTCGTCTGACAGGGGGTTTGTATTCTAGTATACTTGGTACGTTTGCACAGTACAAAACATGTATACTGTTTTGCCCGTGTTTAGTTCTACCTCAACTTCCAAAAAGTTGCTACAGTACCTATCATATCGAATGTTTGCGGCTCGTGCATGGAGCATTAAATGTAGACGAAAAGAAAAACTAATTGCACAGTTTGGTGGGAAATTGCGAGACGAACGTTTTGAGCCTAATTAGTCCATATTTGAATACTATTTACCAAATAAAAACGAGCGTGCTACAGTAGTCCCAAAATCTAAATTCCTACGACTAAACACAGTCTTTGCTGTACATTCTTGCGTGTACTCCCCCCGTCTCAAGAGACTGTAGTTGTAGGGTTTAAATTTTGACGATGTTCGCTTTTTTAGCTTGTTTTTTTAACCAGAACAATATTTTCTCTCACAATAAATCATACCAGAACAGTGGCCTTTACATAAAAAAGACCGTGTTGTAGGAGGTAATCATTTCATGTGGGACCCACTCAAAGCCGATCTGTTCTTGGTCATGGAAGTTTCTCGGAGGCAGACACCGCTCGGGAATTTTTTTTTAAAAAAAGGGAAAAAATCAACCCCAGCTTAACACAGGTGCCCTCGTCCACTCAAATTTTTGGTCTGCCGCAATAAAACAAAAAAGAAAAAAAATCAACCGGAGCTTACCCACAGGTGCCCTCTCGTCCACTCATTTTTGGACTTCCGCACCGCATCCTCCGCCTTCCTCCAGTTCCATTGGAGCTCCTTTCCCCATCCTGCAGATCTCCTTCTCCTGTTCCTCTTCCTCTTTCAGCTCTCACCTTCCTTTCGTACGTGTCTGGCGGCACCAGGTTCCGTAGCCGTCGCCACGAGGGTGCCGCCAGGAAAGGCAGCGATGGTGGTGGCGTGCATCATTGTCATGAAGCCAGCCGGCGTTGGGATCTGTGCCCGCGAGCGCCGTATAGGACGGGGTCGCCTGCGCGTCGACCATCTAGGAACTATTTGTTTATTGTTATTAGTTCTCTGTATCTTCCACGAGCTCCTGGACGCAATTTAAACTAAGTGCGGTGTGCTGCTACCTCAATAGTTACCATTTACAGCTGTCAGTGCATCAGTAATCCTTTTATTGGGGTAAAATTGTAATTTCTCGCCAAATTTAATTTGCATGCTCAGTCCTACGACAACGTTTTTTTAGATTGAAGGAGTACTGTACAAAGGATCAGATGCTAGAAGGCTGAACACTTGCAGCCAGCACCTGTTTGCAGTTTTGTTTGCACATTCTACCTTTTTCTTCAGGCCTTGTTTAGTTCCCTTCAAAGTTTAAGTTTTTTCACTCTCTCTCCATCACATCAATTTTTAGACGCTTGTATGGAGCATTAAATGTAGGTAAAAAAAATAACTAATTGCACAGTTTAGTTGGAAATCACGAGATGAATCTTTTGAGCTTAGTTGGTCCACGATTGGACAATATTTACCAAATAAGACGAAAATGCTACTATTTATCGCTTTGAAATTTTCTTCAATCTAAACAAGGCCTCAGTTCTGAATCTCTCGAGCAGTGTGGACCTGCGCTGCCCGCGGTTTCTCCATTTCAGAGCTGTGGAGTTGGAATTGGAACTTGGAAAGCCTTGTCTTGTGGGGAGATTCTTCTCCCAACTTGGCGCTGGCGCCAACGAAAATGCTAGTCGTAGGCATTTTTCTCAGTAGCTTCTGCGCTAGCCGCTAGGAAAGGCATGCCAGCCACTGCACGACACGCGATCGCTGTAGATGCCAAAAACTTTCCCTGCACAAGTCACACGGTTCAAGGAGGAACAGTGCAGCGTGGATAGAAATGCCAAAAACGACCCAACCATTCTCATGGACGCTGGACGCCGAACGCCGTGCTGCACAGGTAAAGGTCTGTGAAGGTCCGGAGAATTCTGAGAGACTTGCGTCATTTCGCGATCAGATTGTTCTCAACTTTACTTCTGCATAAAGTTTTGATAGCTTCTGCCACTGGGCGCTCCATGACAAAGAAACCTTGCATTAGGTCGGTCCCAAGCTACTCGTAGGGACGGACTGATCGGCAGATCACGGGGGAACAGAGACGGAGCTGACCAAGCCGGTTTTCAGAGAGAAGATGATGACGTCGGCTCGGAGATTGCTCTCACCTAACAGAACTAGGTTTGGAGTAGGGTTGGAACCGAGTACATCCATGATAAGTGGCGGAAAAAGTCTACTTAACCCCTCACCTTTCATACTTGGTCTACTTCACCCTCAACTATGAAACCGTCTGTTTTACCCCCTGAACTTTCCAAAACCGTCTATTTTACCCCCTGGGCGGTTTTCAGCGGCGGTTTTGCTACAGTGCCGGAGGTTTTGAATTTTCTTTTTTTTTTTATTTTCGGTGAATTTTTGAAAAATCACAGTAAATCATAGAAAAATCGTAAAATAAAAAATCTAATTTTGTTGGACTCCACATGAGTAGATCTACATAGTGAATATATAATACGGTATGCTTTAGTACAAAATTTTTACTGTAGCCTTAGATTAAGTGGAAAATGTAATTTTGTCTGTAATTAATTGGAATAATTCATAGCTGTAGCTTCTATGGTCCAATTGTGGTGAAATTTTTATGGTACGCTACTTATCATATGCTTGAACTATAGTAAAAATTTCGTACTCATTGGACTATGTATAACTTAGTTATAGATAAATTCTAATTAATTACAGACAAAATTGGATTTTCCAATTAATCTAAAGCTACAAAAAAAATTTGTACTAAATCATATCGTATTATATATTCACTGTGTAGATCTACTCATGTGGAGTCCAATAAAATTAGATTTTTCATTTTATGATTTTTCTATGATTTACTATGATTTTTCAAAAATTCACCGAAAATAAATAAAATAAAGAAAATAAAGAACCTCTGGCATTGTAGCAAACCCACCGTTACTGTAGCAGGCCCGCTGTTACTGTAGCAAAACCGCCGCTAAAAACCGCCCAGGGGTAAAATAGACGGTTTTGAAAAGTTCAGGGGGTAAAACAGACGGTTTCATAGTTGGGGGGTGAAGTAGACCAAGTATGAAAGGTGGGGGGTTAAGTAGACTTTTTCCATCGAGTGGCATTCTAGCACCCCGGTTAGTTTGTTAGGATTGATGTTATAAAAAACGATAAACAAGCAGTCACCTTTATTTACCACTTAGATCATATTCCCTATATCTCTGAATAAATAGATTTCTAAAGTTGTTTTAAGTTAATTTTTTAAATTTTGATCGAATTTCTAGAAAACCCCCGTTGAGATTTATGTCGGCAAGTTAGTATCATTAGATATATCATATAATATATTTTAAAAATGTGCTCATTTTATGTTATAGATATTGTTACTCTTTTTCTATAAAGTATCACCTTGTTTTTCATCGGTACTTTTCAGCGAAGGAACGGTGTTTTCCTCTCACAACAAATCAGTATCAGACAAATTTCAGCGAAACGGACAGGGCCATATATTTACATTGACTTAAATCATTAAATGGTTTTGTAAATACGTCCTAGCAGGTAGTTATACTTGTAAAAAAAGAGTACTGTAGCAAGTGAGAAATTTCGAGGAGGGAACTAAATCCCACTTCCCTTTAACTGCTAATTCATTAGGTGCCAATAAAGTGGCTCAATGGCTAAAATCCTCCTTATATGAATTAAATAGATGATTAGTCTATCTAATCACATTTACTCTATCCCGTATTGGCTCTTTACCGTTGTCTCTCTTTTTGGCCATTTATTTGAAACGGTCAAACTATTTAATGGACCATTTGTTTAGAACATACTCCTTCATGTTAAATGGACCGTTTATTTGGAGTATATTATGGCCCCGTTCGCTTCACTGAAAAAATAAGCCGAAACACTGTTCCGACTGATTTGTTTGTGAAAGAGAAAACACTGTTTCAACTAAAAAAACAAGTTGAAAAAGACGGTTTATAAGAGAAGCGAACATGGCCCATATGGTGTCGTTTACCATTTAAAGTGCAAAGGGTTGTCAGGACTACTGCTGCATTGTGCAGTTGCTTCAAACATTTGATATGGAAATCTGGCCGGCCATGGAATCTTTGGAAAACTATAGGTGCTGCTGCCTGCTGGTACCTTGGTCCAAGAAAACATGCCCATGGACATGGCGGCATGGGCCGTGGGGTAGATAATTAGAAGCATAACCAATGAATGGAGCATTGACGATGAGGTCCAAGCTAGTCCAAGAAAACATACTACACATGTTGGGGCAGTGGCATCATGTGGCGGCAGGTGCCAGATGTGTCAACTCGGATGCTTTGGAGCTGTTTGATCCAGAGACTTAAGGCACTCCACAGTGTGAGCGGTGCCCGATACTGTTCACATATGCCAGCTTACAGTGATGTTTGGTTGAGTTTGGGGCTGCAGTATGTAAAAGTGATGCCAGAAAAAGTAGCGCGTTCTTTATCTTCTATCAGCAATCTGACAACAATAGCAGAGTCCTGGCTGCAGTCTCACAGCAACAGTACAATACTGGTTTTTTTTTTATTGTTTGGGGGCACCGGTGCAACTACGTTCTCCGTCCCAGTTTTTTTGGCAGCACTCCAAATTGGCACTGCCTACCGCAGTGTGTGAAGTGAAGCTTGAATGCTCTCTCTCCTCTTTTGGCATCGCACGAGCACAATATTGTGGAAGGCCTTAAGTTTGGTCCCTGACATATCGAATATTTGATGTCAATTAGAAGGGCTAAATATGAGCTAATTATAAAACTAATTACATAAGCCATGACTAATTCACGAGATGAATTTATTAAGCCTAATTAATCTATGATTAGCATATATTTGCTGTAGCATCACGTTCGCTGATCATAGACTAATTAGACTAATAGATTCGTACGTCTCATGTATTAGTCACGGCTTATGTAATTAGTTTTATAATTAATCTATGTTTAATATTCCTAATTAGTATCAAACATCCGATTTAATAGGGACTTTTAGGCAGCGGTATCAAACACCCTCGCATCACGTGAATCATGTTATCGTTGCGCTGGTGTGACCTTTCATTCAAAGTGTCCACTCAATTGACCGAACTGGTGTTTGAATATTCCTCGGAAAAAAAAAACTGGTGTTTGAAACAACAGAAACACCGGATCCCGGATGTAACAAACCATTTTGAGAAAAAAAAGGTACGAAACATGCGTCTCAGCTCATGGTGTCATAAAATTGGTGTGTATCGATTTTGTCGTTTGGAGCAAACGCTTCTCTCCTGAGTCTCTTGGCTTTGATTTGCGTTGCTGGCACGTGTACCTTCAAACTTATAATTCACAGAGCTCGTGTACATGTGGGTAGACTCGTGTTTCATTTCTTATGTGGCAGGGGTCCTCTATCCTAGATTAATTTCAAAAAGGAAAACTATTGGTACGATATATTAGATTGTTATTGTCTAAGCTTCTGGATTACCAAAGATGACATGTTTAGATCAGACGAACATCTAGAAGTTATAATCCAAAAATCTCTAGCTGATCCCTACAGCAACTAGAGAGTTTTAGATTATGACTTTTTGACGCTCGTCGGATCCAAACATGCTACTAACTGCGTTCTCAAAAGAATGTGATTGTAGCACAGTGTCATGTTTTAGCACCTTAAGTTTGACTAATTATAGATAAAAAAGTATCATGTTTATAATACCAAATAAATACCATCAGATTAATTACGAAATGTATTTTCATAATATATTAATTTAAAGACATAACGGTGAATATTATGCACTAAAAGCTTGGTCAAATGTGAACCACTTTTCGTGGCGCATAATCCATAGTTGCATTTCTTTTTGGGATGGAGGTAGTATTTTTAGCATCTAAAAGTCCGGAACAACCCATCTAAAAGTCCGGAACAATGTTAATATTTTTATAAATTTAATTAATTTAAGGTTAGTTGACTTTTTAAGAAGTGAGATTCTATGCTTTTGGAGGGAATAGAATGTTCCAGACAAAAGACACAGCTACCTTTGCCGTGAAGCAAAGAAGCGGGACCAGGATGTCATACACAGTAGTATTGCACAAATATCTGACCCACATCGCCAGCAAAATCCTACCATCCTCAGATCCCGTGGTACCAGTCCTGACTCCTCACAGCAGGCCCGGCCGGAAAGCAGGTCCTCCTGGGCCCTGGCAGTTGCGGTGTGGCACTGTGGCATCATGTGTTGCGGACTGCAGACTATCCGATCTCGTCTGGATTTGGCCAGACAAGGCACCAACCGAACTTTGCCTTCTCCAGTCCTCCATCATGTGTTGCCTTCTCATGTGCAATGCAATGCAATGCAACAGTGAAAGGAGAAACCTTCTCCAGTCCTCCATCATGTCACTCTTGCAGGCAGCTCTGGGTTCTGAACTTTGCCTTTGCGGCATGACCAGAAAGTTTGCAGGCACCAAAACAAGGAAGCATGGCACGGATGATGACTTGCGTGACCGAGCTGACCTCGCTAGAGCCACACATGCTGACAGGACAGGCAGAGTGACAACAGGTAACGCGCGCGCGATCGCGATCGGATGGCACGCACAAGACGGTCAGCCGCCCGCGCGGTCGCCAGCTCTCACCGCGTGGGCTCGTTAGAGTACTGTACGACTGATTTGGGGTGAGAGAAAAATATTATTTATTGACTGAAAAACTTCGGCTTATAAATCAATCAAACCAAGCGAACAGGGCGTCTCATCGGCCAGGTGGTTTGGGTTCTCCCTCGGCGGGTTCGGCCGGTCGGCTAGCTGGCTGCAATAGTTTGCAGTTTGCGTCTCGTTGCGTTAAGATTCAGGGGATGTTTGGTTTGTGGCCACATGCTGCCACGCGTAACCTTAAGTTTGCCACACTAGTTTTGGTAGGCGTTTGGTTTAGAATCCAGATATGGCACGCCACCGCCACGAAACGATCTCGTCACAGATTTCCTTCACAAGAGTGTGGCGGGCGTTTTTGCCGCCGCGACCGCTGTGGCGTGCCTGCGAGATTCCCATCACCACCGCAATGGAAAAAGCACCCCCACCGCTCTCCCCTGTGTCAGTCGACCTCGCCTTCCTCCGTGAAAAAAAGAGCGCTCCTCCTGGCCGCCGCTCCCAGGCCATCCTTGGCCGCCGCGCCTGGGGCAGCGCACGCCCAAGGGGCAGCGCCACCGCGCAAAGGGGCCCGGCCGCCACGCTGAGGGGCGCGGCACCGCGCGTCCAGGGAGCAGCACCATTGCGCCCAAGGGCAGTGCAGCAGCGATTTTCTCGTCTCGGGTCTCTCCGATCCCCATCTCCAGTCTCTCCGATGGTGATGTACCTGTTCAGCTTCTCATCTAATCCCACCTCAATCGCTTGGCTTCTCTGAACTCTGGTTTTCCTCCATGTGTGTAGATCTGAAACAAATCAGTCAACCATGTGAAGATCCATTTTCCCCCTTTGCCATTGATTTTCTGATGGATAGATAAATCCATTCTGAGATGCGGTGAATCCATCTATCTTGTTAGTTATCTTTTAGTTAGGTTTCCTTTCTTTAATATAGTAGCAAATATGTCCGTGTGTTGCAACAGGAGAAGAAAATTATCAATCTTTTATAGTAAATTGTGACTATAGTTTCTAATTAAAGTCAGTAAAGTGTTTGTTGCCAACATGTCAAGGACTGATCTCTTTCTTTTTTTAAAAAATATATTGGGAGCACTCTCATATCATATAAGAACTTAAGTGGGCACCCATGGTGACCGCACATTAAACATGGATGAGACTGGCCGAGCATACTCGGAGCACGTCTATCAAGCACAACTCACACACCACATACACTACTCAACACATGCTTGGTGCTCTGTAAGAAAAAAACATGCGGTCGGTATTTCCCAAATAAAAAATGCGGATACGTCAAGGATTGATCTGACTACCGATGATCATGATGAAAAACTTCTCTCATTTTTTGCATGGTAGCCCTTGTTAGGGAGGGCAGAGATACATTATATTTATTATATTTTTTTTGTGTGAGAGCATTGTATTCATTAGACCGTGGAATCGGATTACAACTCCTATATTGATAAAAAACATCACGTCATGTGGTGAGACATACATTAATTAGGTATATATAAGAGTCATATTTTCCTTATCTCGATTGAGATTTTTTTCTAGTTAATAATAAATTCTAGTTCTACCTAATATATATTTAATGTAGACAGTTAGATCTTCATCTAATCTAATGGTATATTATTTCTTAGTTACTCTCCTTTATCATTAAATCTAGACTGTTAGATATAAAATTCAACGGTGTATGATCTGTTGTTTTTCCGATCAATTTTATAATTTTTAGAAGCTCTCAGCGAATATGGCGGCTTCTTTTAACATTGTCTATTATCAGGCTTGAAGGAAAGTTTGTCATAGAACATATCTGGAGTTGACAATATGAGCGTGGCTAGAGAAAAACGTGAGAGCTATAGGTTGCAGCTTGTAGCATATTTTTTTTGGTTTAAAAAAACGGCGAGTTGCTTCTTTGCAAGGTGCATATTGTCGTCTGTTTAAAAAACGACGAGTTGCTTTTTTGCAAGGTGCAGATTATCGTCTTCGTGAGGAGAAGCAATCGTTTGAAGTTTTGATTTGCTATATGTACCGCATTATACGGTCCGATATTTATGCAGGCTCGTGAATACTTGTTATAGTATTCTATACGGATTGCTTTTCCATTATTAAAACTTATTTTGTCCTCTCTCTTTTTGCGAGATTAAACTTGTTTTTCCTCACGCAAGAGTATTTAGTTGTCTTTTTTTAGGTATCAAATATGGACAGCTAAGACTCCATGTGTAGGTCTATTTACAATTGGAGCATACTGCATGTTACACTAGGACTTTGGCTTTAGAATTCAATTTTGCCTCTTTAGTATTAGGTATAGATTTGAATTAGGATTCATATTCCTATTCAGTTTATTCAGGCTCGGAAATATCTATTTGTCCTAATTATCAAGGGTCATATAAGTCTAGATGGAAGAAACTCTTGGTAGTTAGGGAGATGTGGACTAAAAAAATGGATGGACGAAAAAAATGTTTGAAAATTTTGTCTCTTTATTATTAAGTATAGATATATAGAGAAGTCATGGGCTCATCATTTCTTTAATGGCAAAGATGAACTATTGTATTGTATTAGATTATATATGCAGATCCTTGAGACTTGGCATGTGGTGCTAGATAATTCTTTTTTCTTGACAAAATGAGCTCGTAACTTTGATCTTTCAAAGCAATTCGAACTGTACGCTCTATTCTTTCTAGTTGATTACTAATTTTATCTTGTTCTGAACATATGTTTTAGATGGGTCAAAGAAAATTATACTTGCAGTATTACTTGACTACTGCCATTATATGTGCCTGCTAATGAATGATGGGTAGAAGATGCGTATAGTTGCATGTGTTATTTTTGACAATCGGGTCACGAAGAATGGAAGGCAAGGACTGTCTGGTCATGAAAAATGGAAGGCCGGCTATTGATTTTGTATTGGTTGGCTATTCATTTTGTAAAAGATAGAAGATATGATATTGCTCCAGTGCTACTGTTTCAATAAACATTATTAAGCTTCTTGTGTGCTTGTGACGATTATTCAAACATCTCGACTTTGTTGGTTATTGATGCTGAAATATGATAATTTCCTAGTGAATGGATATGGGGCATTTTGACTAATATATGGCTGCAATCCAAACAGCTACCACAACATTTTGCCTAACATTTGTAACAATAAACCAAACATCATCACATTGTTTTTGCCACGTTTTAATTATCAACCAAACACTCTGTATGTGGCTGGCAATCAAACATCCCCTCGCAGCAGAGGACGTCGATTTGTAAGAAACAAATTCTGGCAGGCTGGTGCTGCAGAGTTTTGGACTCTCGAAGCCAGCTGCTCCGTCTCCGTGGCGCTTTTCGTCAGTCGTAGCGTTCCACGGCACCCCCCCTGCCAACCGAGCAAGTTGCCACTCTCGTCCGGTCTACTGTACGTAGGAGTGATTAGTTTTTACCCTACGACCTACGCTGATGACGGCAGCGAGGAACAACACGACACCCCTCTCTCTCTCTCGGTGGTTTTAGCAGTATAAAAAAAAAATCACCTGCCTAATCTAATCACTCCTTGTCCTTGAGCGGACGCAGATCTTTTGTGCCAGGAACAGGCAGGTAGCTCTTCCGGCCGGGAGAGGATCCGATCCGTTGGCCCTCTGCGTAGATTTTCTTACTAACTGCGTAGATTTTCTTACTAAGGCCTTGTTTAGATGCTACCAAAATTCCAAGTTTTTTCAGTCTCTTTCCATCACATCAATTTTTAGCCGCTTGCATGGAGTATTAAATGTAGGTAAAAAAAATAACTAATTATACAGTTTAGTTGGAAATCACGAGATGAATCTTTTGAGCCTAGTTGGTCTACGATTGGACAATATTTGTCAAATAAGACGAAAATGATACTATTCATCGATTTGAAATTTTTTCAGCATCTAAACGAGGCCTAACTGCGAATCGCCGGTAGAAAACGACGCGACGGCGTCGACGTCACGTCCTAGTCGCTTGCGCCGCGCGGTCGTCGTACCTAGTACGTCCCCTGGGATTCCATCCGCGGCGCAGCCGTCCAGGTCCATCAGCATGTCGGCCTCACCCTCACCCTCACCCTCGCCCGGTCGCCCCCGTCTGAACACGCCATTATGCTCTCGCCTCTCCGCGGGCCGCACGGGACGGCAGGCAGCCGCCGCACGGCCACGCGCACGGCGACCTGCTGCGGGCGTTGTCTCCGGTCACTGCACGTCGCCTTCGCCCTGCTCGCCCTCCTGCTCGTGTTTCCTTGTCCTTATTGACTACTAGTCACGGTATTCCTGAGCTGACCCCGACGCGTGTGATTGTTACTACAGTACTACCCGGGAGGATAGTTTCATTTTCGTAAAATTGTTATGTTACGTCAGTCGTCGACATGATCAACATGGAATCACCATCTGGCTCATATTTTTCTTCTTTCTTTAAAAATGAAACAAACAACAGGACTTTTCTCATTTTTGACTGGCAACATGCGAGACTAGACAGATTATTAGCTATTTTCTGTATCTTCTTTACATCGGACGGGAATAATTCCATATATATATATATATATATATATATATATATATATATATATATATATATATATATGCGGAAAATTGCATACAAATATACATAAACCCGTTAGGTGCACGATGTTGATATCATTAGGATTATTACATATGAAGAAATTACAGGTAGAGTAGAATAGTACTCTATGTGCATGCAACACAAGTGGACGCGTTTGGAAGATGTCCATAAGATGCCGCGCTGAGTCCGTGGCATGCCAAAGATGCGGCGCAGAAAACAGCCGCCACAACTGCGGCAGGATTTGGCATGCAAAATGAACTAGTGGAGTACGGCAAGTTTGCGGCATGCCGCAGCTGGGGGCACGAAGCAAACGCATACCGCAACTGCGGCGCAGCAGGTGCAGCGCGGCGTGGCGTACTTTGGTCAACATCCAAACGCTCCCATAGACTGTTGCCTGCCACGGCTTGCCGCGCCGAAGGTTCGGCGGCGCAGCGGCTATGGCGTAAAAAATAGCTGCCACACGCCACACTACACCATAGAGCAAAACAACAAGCAGCAGAAGCAAAGCGACAGCTGTGGCTGCCAATGGTTACACGGCAACCAAGCAACAGCCAAATCCATCGAGCTTTTGGCGTGGCAAGTTGTAGTGTGCAACCAAACACGCCCATACTCCGTCAAGTCGTAAAGGTGACATCGGAATGACAGTCTGATTCACATTCCTTAAAAAATGTGTCGGGTATCGATATTAGGGATACCCAAAGCAAGGAAGTTAGCACCCACGCTGACTTCTCTAGATGGCTCAAGATGTATTAAAAGGTCTCGTCCGACCCCAAGGCCGCGGATTTCGTCTCGCCCGACCCCAAGGCCGTGGGTTCCGTCTCGCCCAAGGCCACGGGCTCCATCTCGCCCTACCTCGAGGGCGCGGGATCTGTCTCGCCCGATCCCTTGGGTGCTGGCTCCGTCTCGCCAAACCTCAAGGACGCAGGTTCTGTCTTGTCCAAGGCCGCGGGCTCCGTCTCACCTGACCTTGAGGCTGCAGGCTTCGTCTTGCCCGACCTCAAGGCCGCAGGCTCTGTCTCGCCCGACCCCTTGGGTGTGGCTTCGTCTCGCCTGACCCCAAAGACGCGGTTTCTGTTTCGCCTAAGGTTGCGGGCTCCGTCTCGCCCGACCTTGAGGACGCAGGATCCGTCTCGTCCAACGGGGACCCATACCGTTGCCAACCACTCTAGGTCTAAGCGTATGGGCCTAGGTCAAAACTCTGACGCCAGGGAAGAAGCTAGCACGCCTTAATGTAACCCGTGGCCATGACGGGACATACCTGGGGATTCACATCAAGAACAGTGTCAGGCGTGCCGGTGTTGTTCTGCCTAATCCTCGTACGGACGCTGACAGGCGCGTCAATTCGACGTCCGCCGGGACGGAGTGAAACGCCATGACCGGCAAATGACGCCTACGCATGTCGCCAAGTGACGAACAGGGTTGCGACATGGAGCCATCCCTGTTGACATCTATAGGATCGGCGGACCCACATGAAGGAGAAGAAGGACCCGGCAACCCTAGAAGCCTTCTTCTCTCTCGTTCTTCTCCTTTTCCTCCTATGTAACCCGCGCTTTCCCTTCGCCTATAAAAAGAGAAGCAGGGCGCCCCATAAAAGGGGAGATCGAGACACAAAGAGCATGATACGAGCACATGACTGAGCGGCAAGCGAGCTCTCAGCACCCGTTCACTCCTTCCACCAGAGACCTAGGATCCTCTCCCTCTCTCGCCTGTTTGTAACACCTACTGCAAACTAAGTGTCGGTAACATGAGCAGCAGTGAACTAGACGTAGGGACATTTTACCCGAACTATTATAAACCCTTGTGTCCTCCTAGCACACCATCCGAGCCAGACGCGTAAATACAAATTTACTCGTCGGTGGTCCGAAAACATCGACAGTTGGCGCGCCAGGTAGGGGCTCTTTGCGCGTTTCGATGTCCATATCAGGCCTCGGATGGCTAGTCACGGCGTTAGCTAGGTCCTAAGCGCGCGCATGCGCTTCGGGAACCTAGACTTCATCATTACGACGGAGGGAGAATTGGCACAGGTTTCCACCGCCGTCTAGCCTCTCCACTTCGCCGGCCTCGACGCGATCGCCGAGATGCTTGAGGAGCTGCAGCTGCAAGCACTGGAGGCCCACGCCCCCGGGAGCGACCAACTCCTTGGCTTCGATTACCGGAGGCTAGAGCGCCAGCTTGGCGCCTTCCTAGGACCCCGACCGTCCCAGGAGGACCTGCGCCGTCTCACCTTCTTGTTCGCCAATGTCATGACGTAGCTTGCCAGAGGAGAGCCGCTCTATCAGGAATACCTCATCCATAGCATCCCGACAGCGCTCCCATTTGGTCTACGCAACGCCGCAGAGACCATTGGCCACCTTATGGCGCAGCGCACGCCCCCATCTCCTATGAATGACGAGTTTATGGAGATGACCGAATACGTCGCTGAATCTTTCCACGACCTTCTCGTGGCAGAATCAGAGTCACCCTCCGACTCTAACTCTAGCAGGGGGAGCCATCACCCCTTGCGAGAATGTTTTATGGCAGGTACCCCTGAGGAATACATTGAAAGCATCCATGAGGGAGGGCTACCCCAATAGATGACCTTGACAACGAGGTCGAGGGAGATGTAGGGGCCCCACCTCGCCTATGGGTAGAGCAGCTGAGGGCGCGGCACCAAGAGCTCGAAGAAGCATGACTCCAGCTTGAGCAGGAACGCGTGGAGCTCGAGCGAGAGATCGAGCGCCACGGAGACAGTGGGCATGCGTGCGTCATGGCTAACGACATGAACTGGAGGATCATCAAGGATGATGAAGCCCACCCACACTTCACTTGGGCAAGCCAAAACATCGCAAGATTCGCACGCTACTCGAGCATGCGATGGCGCTGCAGGTCGAGAGCTTGCTATCCCAATGACGCAAGCTCGACAACAGCCAGCGTGCGCCCTCAGAGCGACCCAACACGGACATGTCAGTCCACCAGACGTAGTGAGGCTGCAGGCTGCGCACCATGGCCCTGGTGCATGAGCGTCTCAGCCTCCACCGTGACGCGCACAACACCCTAGATGCCTACAGGTGTGCCCGTGGTGATGAGAGGGAGGAGGCTAGCCGTGGCTACCACCCTTGTCGTGGTAGACGCTATGACAGCAGCGAGGACCGAAGCCCGAGCCCTAACTTGCTAGGACCTTAGGTCTTTGGTCGACACATCCTCAACGCCATCTTCCCACCGCGGTACCGACCACTGACCAACATTATGAAATACTCTAGGGAAATAAACCCTAGACTGTGGCTCGAGGAATATCAGCTTGCTTGCCAAGCCAGTGGAGTGGATAGTGACAATTTCATTATCCACTACCTTCCATTGTTCCTGGCCGATTCAGCGCGAACGTGGTTGGAACACCTTCCGCCCAACCGAATCCAAAGTTGGGTAGATGAAAGGTCATTGTTTGGTTTTGGTAATTGAGTGACAACTTAGGTGGACTAATTGTGTTTATGTGAGATACACAGATGATTAGTCCACAGGTATATGTGTGTGAGCAACATATGCCATGAAGGTGAAAATGGCTTGGAAATGTTGCAAAGCTCACACATGTGATGATGAAGGAGCTTAAATGCACATGAGACATGACATTGAGTCATGTGATCAAGGTGGAGAAGATCAAGACAAGACTTGGCTTGATGGACCGGTTGCAAGCGTGAAGTGCAAGTCAAAGGCTTTGGAGTGATGGACCGCGTGGCGGTGAAGCTTGAGCAAGACTTGGCACCGATGGACGATGGCAATGGTGAAGAGCAAGTAGAGTCAAAATCGATGAACCAATATGATCATGTGATGATATGAAGTGGATCATATCATTGTTGATCGTGTTGGTGCATGTGTTGCATCGACATTGAAGGAGATGGAATGGAATGCACAAGGCAAAGGTATAACCTAGGGCATTTCATTTCACCGGTCATAGGTGTGTAGAGAAGTTTATGACCGGGTTTAGGATAGATGGCCGTACTATCAAGAGGAGCAAACTTGTTTGCATATCGGTCATCTAGTGCCACTCGAGTGATCTAACTTTGCATTGTCGCTAGGATCGAGTGGCGTGGCAAGTTGAGTGGCTAACATCCTTTGGGAAATGATTGTGAAAATGCTAACACACATACACATAGTGGTGTACACTTGGTGGTGTTGGCACATTTACAAAGGAGGTGGTGTTTGTAGGGGTGAGATGGGTTTGGGTCATCCCGAGCTTGCGAGGCGGGATTCAGTGCTTTCGGGAAAATGGAATGCCTATTTTCTATTGCGTCGGATGCAAATTCTTGTGGTTAGCACACTTAAGCAAGGGTGAAGAGAATGGAGGAGATGCCAGCGTCGGTCAAGTGACCGGACGCTAGATCCAAAAGCACCGGACGCTGACTGCCTGCGTCCGGTCACGCTGACGTGGAGTGTAGCAGTAGCTGGAGAGTGACCGGACGCTGGTGCTGTGTCCGATCGCGTTCGACCGGACGCGTCCGGTCATGCTTGGGAGCTTACTGGAAACGACCGGACGCTGAGGGTCCAGCATCCGGTTAGTTGAGGGCTGCTGCGTCCGGTCAAGTCAAGTGACCGTTGGAACCAGGACACGTGGCCGTCTGCGGGCGACCGGACGCTGAGGTCTAGCGTCCAATCAACACGACCGGAGCGTGCGGTCGGCCCGACCGTTGCCCAATGAAGGGGTAACGGCTAGTTTAGCCCTTGGGGTTATAAATAGAAGTGGCCTTCGGCCATGGCTGGTGTGGAGCACCTCAAGGGACTTAGTGTCCATGCTTGTGAGTGCTTGGGAGCCCTCCATCACACACATACTTGATAGCGATCATCCGATTGTGTGAGTGAGCGATTCTAGTACGAATGCATCGTGAGGTTGCATCGAGTGGCACTAGGTGATCGAGTTGCAAGCCAGTGGTGCTTGTTACTCTTAGAGGTTGCCACCTCCTAGACGGCTTGGTGGTGGTCTCCGTCGAAGCGCGCAAGAAGCTTGTGCGGCGCTCTGGAGAAGTGCTTGTGAGGGGCATTGTGCTCGCCCCGCGGGAGCCGCGAAGAGCAACTCTAGTAAAGCGTGTCATTGAGCTACCCTCACTCAAGGGGTAGGTTCTTGTGGCGCCCGACGTGCGGGCTTAGCGGGTGATGCTAATTAGCCGCCGAACCACCAAGTGAGCGGTCGACACAACGGGGACTAGCGTGTTGGCAAACACGTGAACCTCGGGAGAAAAATCATCGTGTCAACCTTATTCTTCCCATTGGTTTGCATCCCCGTTACATAAGCTTGCAATTACTTTTATACATATTAAGCTTGTGTAGTTGCTCTTGTAATTAGATAGCTTGTGTAGCTTGCTAATTACCTTCTTGCTTGTGTAGCATAGAAGTAGCTCCATTGCGTGGCTAATTTGGTTTTAGTAGCCTTGTTAGTCACATTGCTTAGTTTGTGTAGCTAAGTATTTGCGCTCTCTAATTAGGCATTGGTTGCCTTGTTATTGAGCATTGCTAGTGAGCTTAGTTAGCTTTGTGCTTTTGCTTACTAGCATGTGTAGAAGCTCCCTTGTTGCTCAAAGTACTAGTGGCATAGGTTTGTGTGACCTTGCACCTAGAATTGTTTAGGAGAGCTCTAGCTAGCCCGGCACCTTAGTTGCATAATTAGTATCTTTGCAAGGTGCTAGTGAACATATATAGAGGGGTATAGTCTTGGCTAGACTGATAGTTTTAATTCCGTATTTGTATCGGTTAGCCGACGCGATTAAGTTTTAGAAAAGACTATTCACCCCCCCTCTAGTCCGCCATCTCGACCCTTCAAAAGTCTAGGGGTTAAGTGAGAAGTTATAAGAGAGGGGAAAATAATGTTAGTACTTAGTTGTAATTTGAAAGAAGTGCGAGGACTATTTTGCAAAAATGTCAGCGCGTGTGGGATTTCCTTGTCGCGGGCCAGCGCCGCATGGGCCGTACCATGGGTCGCCGCGCGTGCGCTGCATCGCGTGGGCCGCGCGTGTGGGCCGCGCGAGAGAATACATTTTTTCTTTTTTCATGAGGAATTAGAAATAGTTTTCTAATATAATTTTTGAGCTGATCTTTGGTAAATTATATAAAATCATGTAGGTATCTAAAAATTATAAAACAAATTTTGTTAGGTTCCTAAAATTGTGCTCTATTTGTTATTATATTTAGTTCATATATGTGCTTGTTGATACCAGGAGCTACTAAATCATTTGAGAGTGCTCAATTTTATTAAGTTAATTATTATAAGAATTTTTGTGGTAGATTGGTGATAGCTTTAACTCTGAAATTTCTATAGTAGCTTCAAGGCATTATTAGGTGCTTGCTGTAATTTTTGTAGCCCTAAAATAGACTAGTCAATTTGGTAGCTAAATACCCATTAAGACTAAATGAATATTGACATGATATTGGTTTATAAAAATTAAGCACTTATAGGTTGAGCTTGGAATCTATTTGGTAGAGATAATGATTAGCCTAGTACCTTAGTCATTAGAGCTAGCTTAGTAGCTTAGCATGTGTATTCTTATTTTAAGAGTTGTTGTTGCCAAAATACTAAGTATTACATCATCATTGCATCCATGTAGAGAACGAGTTGGTGGAGTTCGTACATGCTGAAGAGCAGGAGTATGAGGAGGTGATCGAGGAGTACGAGGAGGAGTTTCTCATACAAGAGGGAGCCTCAAAGCTACCAGTGACTGACTTTGCTAACACCCTGCCTGCCCAAAGCAAGCCCCGGTGCATAACCCTTATTTTGAATAATCACTGAATATATATGTGTGTGATGTGCATTTATGTTACAAGATTTATATTGAAACTACATGCATAGATAACCTACCTATGAGTCCTACTAGCATAGGTCGAGTAGCTGCTATGCTTAGGCTATTGGTAGTGCAAGTAACCTATCGTTACTCATAATAGGTGATTATTATTACTCTCATGACAAAATGGTAAATGGAAATGGAGACCGGACAGTGATATGATATGGGTATTGGTGGGTGTAATAGGTTGTGTCCCGTGGCCAATGAGGCATAGCTTGGTTACTCTGTTTCCCCTATCCATGTCGGTTAAGGACCGTCGGTTACTATGGATTCTAGTCAGGTCACAGACTTATTATCCTGAGCACATACTTACTTATGGGAGCGGAAAGACTCATTGCTCTCTTGTTGTGGGTTTCGGCTCTTTCTAGATCGACTGATTAGAGGCGGAGATGGTGGAGGTCTAAGCACCACACTAAGTCTAGGACTTAGGAGTGGGGGCTTGGAGTCCAAGTTTGGTCGAGGACCTGGACCCCTTGATAGGAGAGTGATGGGTTGGTTTTGCTTATGCCTAGGTTACAAGCGAGGCATATGTTTTAGGGTATCCAGCTAGGATACATTGGTTTTCTTGAATCATCATGTGATACGGTACGACTTGTCTACGATCTAGCACCATAGTAAGAACTAAAAGATGAAAGGAAATGAATGGACCTGATTGCTCAACTCTTGCTTGAAAGTAGAACAGGTGCTTACATAGAATGGTTAGCTAATGAACTAATCATGACTGCTAAGAAAACACATACATAAGGATTAACTACTAGTAATGCTTTTCACAAAAAGGAAACCTAACAAACCATAAAGCTTATCGTATCCTTTGGAGTCGGGAAATTATTTCCACTAGTCGGGTAAGTCTTGCGAGTACATTGTGTACTCAGGGTTTATTTACCCCTATTGCATGTGCAGCTTGAGGAGTGGCTATTGTGTGGAGGATTCTTCTGGTGAGCACAGATGGATCCTTGTATCTTATCTTATATGTTTATTTCAATTTTGCTGTTTAAATTCCGCACTCTGAACTTGGTATTGTAATAATATATTTTCAAGAACTCTTGTTGTATGAAATAGACTAAGTATTGTAAACTCGTTCTTATTATTGGATTCTAGATGAAAAACGTGGATTATTCGAGTTCTCCCTTGGGGTGTGCTCGACGGAACCACCTGGTGTAGCTTACTTTTGGGGTGCTTAGTGTCTAGTGGAAGACAATCACCTCCAAAGGTGTGTTATTTTGGGTGTTTCTGTCACAAGTGGTATCAGAGCTAATAATGAGTTACGAGTTTCATAACTCTTTTCAAAACCTAAAATTTGACCAACAAAAGTTTTACGAAAAGTAGGATGCGATAAAATTATGTAAATAAGTATAAGCTCAAGCAATATGGCTAAGCTCAAGCAATATGGCCTATCTAGGATAGTGACACTGGTTTTATCTAATCAATTTTCGGTAGGTACACTAACTTACACTACATAAGAATTATTTAGCAAGCGGAAAGTGAGTGTGCGATGTGCCAAAAAAATTGCGAATGCTGCTATATTCTGGCTTGAGAGAACGGGTAGGCCGATGCATGCATCATGAAAAGAGAATCTTGCTTAAACTAAACTCCCCCCACACGTATAGTTTGGATTAGTGAATTGATAGGATAACCTAAAAGAATGCTTTAATAAAAGTCTTATTATTTCTCTAAGTCTCTTGTTCCTAATCTGGAGGGTTGTCCCTAATGGTTGGTTCTTATCTGTTTATTGTTGAACCTGAGGTCTGGCTAGGGGAGTACCAGTGCTAGGGCAGATTAGGGTGATAACAGTCGTGGTGAGGACAATGGCCACACTAATGGGTACAACCGTGAGGCCCCGCTTTTGGCTCCTCCTCCTCTGCCACCACCACCTCCAATGACCCATGCGGAGATGATGGCAGAGATGCTGGCTGCTTGGTGCGAGTCAGCCCGTGCCTTGGAGATGCTAGCCCACACGATTGGTGGCTTTGCTCGTGGGGGCCATGGAGGCAATGGCGGAAACAAGGGTGGTGCCCGTAGTCCCAAGGGCCCCTATTCTTACTAGGATTTCCTAAAGACGCACCTGCCCACGTTCACGCCAATGGCTGAGCCTCTGGATGCGAAGCATTGACTTTGTATTCTAGAGCAGAAGTTTTAGCTACTCACTGTGACTGAAGAACAGAAGGTGCACTTTGTAGCACAACAGATGTTGGGTTCTACTAGTGCATGGCGGGACACGTTCAATGCCATGCAGCCGGTGGATCACCATGTGACTTGGAAGGAGTTTACCGCTACTTTTAGAGAGTACTACATTCCTACTGGTTTGCTGAATAGGAAGTTGACAGAGTTTCTAGATCTAAAGCAAGGGAGTATGACTGTGATAGATTATATGAACAAGTTCAACCATCTAGCATAGTATGCTGGGATCCACGTCGATACTGATGAGAAGAAGAGGGACCATTTCTATCGTAGCCTCTCTTGTAGTCTGTAGAAGGAGCTATACATAGGGAACTACTAGACTTTTGGTGCTTTGATGAATGCCGCTATTACTATGGAGAGACTTCAGCATGACTCTTAGGCTGAGTAGAAGCACAAGCGGGTGATTGCTAGATCTTTGAGTCATCCCCAGGCTTAGAAAGTATAGGTTGTCAGGAGGATGTCCTATCACTCTCTAGGTGGACAGCCATCCCATCAATCTCAGCAGGCTTACCAGGCACCTCTCACTCACTACCATGCACCTACTCTATAGGTGCAATAGCAGCCTTAGGGACAACAAGTTCTACCTCATTAGGGACAGGGAAACAAGCCGGGTGTTTGTTTCAAGTGTGGCAAGGAGGGCCACTATGCTCGAGAGCGTCCTCAAAACCAGCCTGTGTAGTCTTCCTAGCCTTCAGCCATCTCTCGTCTGATCAAGAGGATGATTATCAAGAAGAAGGTGCCGTAAGCCACTCTGGACAAGTCAACTTCACTAAGGCTGAGAAGATTTTGCAGAATGAACCTGTGATGGCTGGTATGTTTACCATTGATTCCCACCCAACATATGTGTTGTTTGATTCTGGTGCATCACATTCATTCATGAGCATGGGGTTTGCACAGAGGCACAATATATCTCTTATGGCTATTCCTATTGCCTATGGAATCAGTCCTCCGAGTGCGCAGTTGTGCGTTAATACTCAGACAGACACAATTGAATTAGTGCTAGCCACTCACACTTATCGCCTCTAGTTCATGGTGCTGCCTGGGCAAGGCATAGATGTAATTTTGGGCATGAACTGGTTGCGAGTTTATGGGGTAGTATTGAACCTTAAACAGAGAGTTGTTGAGTTACGACTTCTTTCTTTCGAGGATAGGATGTCTATTCTTATGCCCTCAGATCTAGCCTTACCAGTTGTTGCTCATGTTGAAGCTTCTGCTGATCTTGCCTCTATTCCTATGGTATGTGAGTTTTCGAATGTTTTTCCTGAAGATCTACCTAGGTTACCCCTAGATAGGGACATAGAGTTTACTATTGAGTTAGAACCTATCACTGCTCCTATTTCATGGTGTCCCTACTACATGGCTCCTAAAGAACTAGCAGAAGTGAAGAAGCAATTAGAGAAATTATTGGAGAAGGGCTTTATCCATCCTAGTTCTTCACCATAGGGTTGTCTAGCTATTTTTGTGAAGAAGAAGGACGGTACTCTATGGATGTGTGTGGATTACCGCCCTCTTAATACGGTAACAATTAAGAACAAGTATCCTTTACCTCATATTGATACTTTGTTCGATCAGTTGGCTGGTGCCAAGGTGTTTTCAAATATTGATCTTCATTCTGGGTATCATCAAATTAAGATCTGGCCATAAGATATACCAAAGACATCTTTCTCTAATAGGTATGTGCTATATGAATACCTAGTCATGTCCTTTGGTCTCACCAATGCTTCTACATTCTTTATATATCTCATGAATTCAGTATTTATGTCAGAGTTGGATAAGTTTATAGTGGTGTTCATTGATGATATTTTGATATACACCAAAAATAATGAAGAGCATGCACAACATCTTCGGATAATACTGACTCAATTAAGGGAACACAAGCTATATGCCAAATTCTGTAAGTATGAGTTTTGGTTGGATCGAGTGTAGTTTTTGGGACATATTCTAACACCTAAAGGTATCTCTGTAGACCCAAGCAAGGTGCAAGATGTATTAAATTGGAAGTCTCCAAAGTCAGTGCATCAGATCCGTTAGTTCCTTGGTCTTGCTGGTTATTATCGGTGCTTCATTCCTGACTTTTCCAAAATAGCCCAACCAATGACCAAGTTGCTCCAGAATGATGTCAAGTTTGTATGAAGTCCGGCTTGTGAAGAAGCTTTCCAAGCTCTAAAGAAGTTTCTTACCACTGCTCCTATTCTTACCCAACCAGATATTGACAAGCCATTTGATGTGTATTGTGATGCCTCAAGGACTGGATTGGGATGCGTGCTTATGTAGGATGGACGTGTGATAGCTTATGCTTCACTCTAGCTAAAAAAGGACGAGGTGAATTATCCCACCCATGATTTAGAGCTGACTGCTATGGTGAATGCTCTAAAAATTTAGAGGCATTATTTGTTGGGAAATAAGGTGCATATTTATACGGATCACAAGAGCCTCAAATATATTTTCACTCAGTCCGAGCTGAACATGAGGCAACGGAGATGGCTGGAGCTAATCAATGATTATAATTTGGAGGTTCATTACCATCCGAGAAAAGCTAATGTGGTAGCTGATGCTTTAAGCTAGAAGTCATATCAAGTTGAAGAAGCACCCTTGTCTCTCAACCATGCTGAGGTGCTAGCCCATATTGCTCTAGTCTCGGATTTATGCGAGCAAATTATTATAGAGCAAAGGCAAGATGTTTCAGAAATCCCGCATATCAAGGAGTTAATTACCGAAGGGCGTGGCCCACATTTTAGTATTGATGATCAAGGTGTAGTGAGGTTCAAGAATAGATTGGTTGTTCTGTCAAGTGAGGAGCTTTGAAGAAAGATTTTGGATGAAGTTCATAATTCCAAGTTATCCATTCATCCGGGAAGTAACATGATGTATCATGATTTGCGTCACTCGTATTGGTGGTCAAATATGAAACAGGACATTACCAAATACATCTTAGAATATGATATTTATGGAAGGGTTAAGGTGGACCATATGCGTACGCCTAGATTTCTACAGCCATTGCCTATCCCTATTTGGAAATGGGAGGATATTTCCATGGACTTTGTTGTGGGTTTGCCCCGTACGACAAAAGGGTATGACTCTATTTGGATAATTGTGAATCGCCTTACCAAGTCTGCTCATTTCCTCCTAGTGGATACAAGGTATTCAGCTAAGAAGTATGCCAAGTTGTATTTTGACTGGATTGTGACCCCTTATGGAGTTTCCCTTACTATCGTCTCTGATAGAGGGTCAGTCTTTATCTCTCATTTCTGGGAGCAACTCTAGAAATGTCTTGGTACTAGTCTCCTCAGAAGTTTAGCTTATCATCCGCAAACTAATGGTCAGACAGAAAGAGTCAATCAGGTACTTGAGGATATGTTGAGGGCTTGTGCCATTTCTTTTCCTAAAAAATGGGATGAATGCTGGACTCTAGCTGAGTTTTCTTATAACAATAGTTATCAAGAAAGCATTTGAATGGCACCATTTGAGGCCTTGTATGGCAAGAATTGTAGAACACCTCTTAATTGGATTGAGGTGGGTGATCGTGGATATTTTGGGCCTAATTTTATCAAAGAAGCTCGAGAGCAAGTTAGTATTATTCAGAGCCATTTGAAGACAGCTCAAAGTCATTAGAAAACTTATGGGGACAAGAGAAGAAGGCCCATGCAATTTGAAGTTGGTGATCATGTGTATCTCAAAGTGTCTCCCATAAGAGGGGTGTATCGCTTTGGTGTTCGAGGAAAGCTAGCCCCTCGCCATGTTGGACCTTACAAGATTTTGGCCCGGTGTGGTTCTGCTGCCTACCGTATCTGGCTCCCGAATATTTTGCCAGCAGTATATAATGTCTTCCATGTTTCCTAGTTAAAGAAATGTTTGCGGGTCCCCAATGAAGCGGTGGAAATTGAAGGACTCACTCTCCAACCTGACTTGTCTTATATTGAGCATACTGTCAAGATCTTAGATGAAAAAGAAAAGTGACTAGAAACAATGTGGTGAAGTTTTATAAAGTTCAGTGGCAAAATCACTCGGAGGACGAAGCAACATGGGAGCAAGAAAGCTATATCTTGAAGCATTATCCCCACCTTTGTTCTAGTTCACCGAGGTAATTGTTTAAATCAAAATTTATTTCTTATCTCTTTCCCATACTAGGCACATGAAATCTTGGGACGAGATTTTGTTTAAGGGGGTCGAATTGTAACACCCTCGGTGTTACACAGTAAATCATCTACTAAAACATGTCATGAGCATCATGTTTATGTGTTAATGTATGTGATAAAGTGTGTAGATTAATTCCTGTAACTCAAAACGATCAACAAAAATGTGAAACGAAAGTTGATTCAATAGTCATGTTATATCACTTAAGGTTGAAAATTAATTTTTATTGAACAAAAATGCTATAGAACATCTATGTGATACTTAAATAAAGTTTGAAGTGCAAACTTTGTAGATGACAGTGAAATACTTGCGGTCGAAAAATGATATTACTAGCTAATATTTCCACTAGCTTAGAAATCGCAAATTGAAAACAAATCCAGCTCAAAAACTTAGAAATTTTCAAGTCTGCCAACAGCTAGATATTGCTATGTTTAGCAATTTATAGTGAGAGATTGGGTTAAAGGGTGGTGTAGTGTTATAGCTCGATTTGGGAGTCTCATATGCCATCTTGAGCATGGTGAAGCTGGTTTGGCTCCTGGAGCAACCGTTTGGTCTTGTTGAGCGCTTTAAAATTCATGCACGTACTTGTCTTAGGTTGGTTGGCGCTGGGTGCACGGTCACCATGTGGCCTCCCCATGTCGTGTACATGGTTGGGCATGCGCGCGCTGCTGCATGTGGCCGGCCATGGATGCCTCTGGCCTGGCTGTGGCTCGGCTGCCGCTGGCACCGCCACGTGGAGCAGCTACCGCCTGCCCCGCCCGTGTCGTGATGGAGCCGTTGCCGGTGCCATCATCTCGCTATCACGTCCGCACTGCTACTCTCCCTCACGTTGCCGCTACTGACACCACTGTGACGTTGTGCTGCGCTACCACTCGCCTTGTCCTAGCACGCACATGGGCTGTCCTGGCTGCCCCGCGCCGTCGCCTCGCCTTAATGGCGCTACAGCCGCGCATGCCGTGCCCCCACCTGTCTCCGCGCATGTGCACATGGTTTGGCCACATTATCATGTAGCGGGTGCGCAGACACTGCCTTAAGTCTGGTGGGCCATGTCCTGCCAAGGCACGGACGAGCCGAGCCCACTGCCACGCTTCATTTCTCTCTTTCTCCCTCTGTTTTCCACCGCCGTCGAGTCGTGTCACGGTGAGCCAGAGAGCGAACACCTCTCATCAATTCCTCGTGCTCGCATCTCTGCCTTCACGTCCCCTCTCTAGCCATCCCCATCCCGCTTTGATTGCAGCTCAGCCGAGCTCCAATTTTGGAGCTTTGCCCGCCACCGTGCTGTTATGAACCATCAGCGCCCACGTCGTGGCCAGCCTTGACCACTTCACCCCATGCAAATTCCTCTGCACCACTAGATTGCCTTGGCTCCCTCTCCACTGTGCATATGCTAGTGGGAGCGCTACCGCCTCCCTGCTACCGCTGATGTGGCCATGTCCGCCGTGGCTTATCACCGTGCTCATCGTGCGCATGTGGCTAGCACTACTTAGGCAGTCGCTAGTTGAATCACCACTTTGGGCGGGTTCAGGGTGTGCCCCTGGTGCTTATTCCCTATCTCTACCATTCTATTAGGGCTGTGGCTCATCGAAACACGGTTGCCATTGTTGCAGGTCGCCCGTCGCCGGGGAGAGCCCGCTCTACTTCACCCCCGTTTGTGCAACCACCACCAATCGTCACGCGTCGGCCCATAGGTGAGCATCGGTCCCCTAGCTAGGTCTGCAAGGGTCTAGGGTGGTCAGCGATGTCGCCAGTGCCATCGCTCGGTGCGCCGTCGTGCACGGAGTCACCGAGGGTGCGTGCGGGTGAATTAGGGAAAGTCCAGGGGGTTAAGTGAGAAGTTATGAGAGAGGAAGAAATAGTGTTAGTACTTAGTTGTACTTCAGAAGAAGTGCGAGGACTATTTTGCAAAAACATCAGCGCGCGCGGGATTTCCCCATCGTGGGCCGTCTCCGCGTGGGCCGGCGCCACGTGGGCCACACCGTGGGCTGCCTCGCTCTCGCGCACACGTGCTGCGTCGCGTGGGCCGCACGAGAGAATACATTTTTTTTCATGAGGAATTATAAATAGTTTTCTAATATAATTTTTGAGTTGATCTTTGGTAAATCATATAAAATCTTATAGGTATCTAAAAATTGTGAAACAAATTTTGTTAGGTTCATAAAATTATGCTCTATCTGTTAGTGTATTTAGTTTATATATGTGCTTGTTGATACCAGGAGCTATTAAATCATTTGAGAGTGCTAAATATTATTAAGTTAATTATTGTAAGAATTTTTGTGTTAGATTGGTGATAGCTTTAACTCTGAAATTTCTGTAGTAGCTTCATGGCATTATTAGGTGCTTACTGTAATTTTTGTAGCCATAAAATAGACTAGTTAATATGGTAGCTAAATACCCATTAAGGCTAAATGAATAATGGCATGATATTGGTTTATGAAAATTAAGCACTTGTAGGGTGAGCTTGGAATCTATTTGGTAGAGATAATGATAATCTTAGTATCTTAGTCATTAAAGCTAGCTTAGTAGCTTTGCATGTGTATTCTTATTTTAAGAGTTGCTATTGACAAAATACTAAGTGTTGCATCATCATTGCATCCATGTAGAGAACGAGTTGGTGGAGTTCGTATCTGCTAGAGAGCAGGAGTACGAGGAGGTGATCGAGGAGTACGAGGAGGAGGTTCTCATATAGGAGGGAGCCCTAGAGCCACTAGTGACTGACTTTGCTGACACCCCGCCTACCCAAGGCAAGCCCTAGTGCATAACCCTTATTTTAAATAATCACTGAATATATATTTGTGTGATGTGCATTTACGTTATAGGATTTATATTGAAACTACATGCATAGATAACCTACCTATGAGTCCTACTAGCATAGATCGAGTAACTACTATGCTTATGCTATTGGTAGCGTGAGTAACCTGTCGTTACTCACAATAGGTGATTATTATTACTCTCATGACAAAATGGTAAAAAGAAATGAAGACTGGACAGGGATATGGTACGGGTATTGGTGGGTGTAATAGGTTGTGTCCCGCGGCCAATGGGGCATAGCTTAGTTACACTATTTTTCCTATCCATGTTAGTTAAGGACTGTCTATTGCTGTGGATTCTAGTCAGGTCACAGACTTATTATCCTAAGCACATACTTGCTTATAGGAGCGGGAAGGCTCGTTGCTCTCTTGTCGTGGGTTTCGACTTTCTCGATTGACTGATTAGAGACGTGGATGGTGGAGGTCTAAGCACCACACTGAGTCCGGGACTCAAGAGTGGGGTCTTGGAGTCCTAGTTTGGACGGGGATCTGGACCCCTTGACATGAGAGTGATGGGTTGGTCTTGCTTGTGCCTAAGGTACAAGCAGTGCGTGTATTTCAAGGTACCTAGCTAAGATACAATGGTTTACGAATCACCGTATAATATGGTATGACTTATCTACGATCTAGCACCGTAGTAAGAACTGAAAGATGAAATGGAATGAATTGACTTGATTGCTCAACTCTTGCTTGAAAGTAGAATAGGTGTTACATAGAATGGTTAGCTAATGAACTAATCATGAATGCTAACAAAAACATACATAAGGATTCACTATTAGTAATGCTTTACACAAAAAAGAAACCCAGTAAACCATAAAGCTTATCATATCCTTTGGAGTTAGGAAATTATTCCCACTAGTCAGGTAAGTCTTGCAAGTACATTGTGTACTCAGGGTTTATTTACCCCGTTGCTGGAGTAGCTTGAGGAGTGGCTGTTGTGTGAAGGATTCTTTTGGTGGGCATAGACAGATCCTTGTATTTCATCGTTAGATGTTTATTTCAATTCCGCTGTTTAAATTTCGCACTCTAAACTTGGTATTATAATAATGTATTTTCGAGAACTATTGTTGTATGAAATGGACTAAGTGATGTAAACTTATTCTCATTATTGGATCCTAGGTGAAAATGTGGATTCTTTGAGTTCTCCGCCTGCTCTTCCATGGACGTGGCCATCAGCTACACCTCCCCAGTCAACGCTGTGGCCGCCCCAACTCCACTCACGCTCACCATCGGTGTGGCACCAGCCGGCTCCTAATGCGTTTGACAGAGGAGGATCTTTTTCGGAGCGAGCCACAGGAGATTCCCATGTCCCCCGACGCTGCAAGGGACATGGTGGTTAGTTCTCGGTAAAAAATTGTTAAGACAAAAGGATGAAAAAACTCTTGACTCACCCTAACGCCATCATACGAGGACGTTTTAGGGCTGGCTTGCTCGACTCTAGCTGCTCTTCATTAGCATGTTGCCGTTTTGAGCCCTCCCTTGGCTTGGAGGGCTCGGACAAATCAGAATGGCTGCCTCCCACCGACTCTAGAGACACCACCGAGGGCTTGGACAGAGCGGGGCGACCTGTTTCTACTAGTTTTGGGGCCACCATAGATGGCCCGAACAGAGCAGGATAGTCTGATTCTGTCGGCTCCAGGGCCGCCATCGAAGGCTCAGACAAGGCGAGGTGGCCTGATTCCACTGGTTCTGAGGCCGCCGTCGAAGGTCCAGACAGGGCGGGGCGGTTTGATTCTGTCGGCTCTAGGGGCGCATCCTCCCACTCTTGCCCCATGGCATGCCATAGGAAGGGCCCTGCCTACAGCAAAGGCGGGTCCTCATCCCTGATGGCCAGATCATCCCACGTGATGGGTGACCCGGAGCCATCCTCCTCCTCCTCCTCTTCTCCCGACGAACCTTAACGCCACTTCCCTCGCTACAGCTTTGCTCGCTGCTTTGACCACTATTTCTTCTCCCCATCGTCCTTCTTCTTCCTTTGTTCATCCATGGCATGATTCGCCGCCCTCACGGCCGCATGCTCTGACAGCGGCGCAATAGAGTCCCGGAAGACTAACCCTGTCGGCAGCTCGATGAAGCCTGCGTCCAGTCGCATCATGGGATGACCTAGGATCAGGAACACGGCACCAACCTCCCCCGTGGCCTCCTTGATGCGCTGTGTGACCTCGCTGTGGTGGAGCAGCCCCTAGGCGAGCATCGTCCCGATGAGCTACGTGTTGGGCGTCATCTCGTACAGCGGGAGGACGCGCACCATTAGCGGTGCCACCCTCTTCGCGTGATACCCTCTGATGACGCCAGCCCCATAGAGCCCATGGACCTTCAAGAACATGATGGCCTCGAGGAGGTCGCATATCCTCTTCTTCTCCTTGACGGGTGGCCCCCATGGCCATGACGATGGTACCTCTTCGACTAGGCGCCCAGAGAAGACCGATAAGGGAGCGGCAGGGTCGTTCTTTAGGTAGAACCAATGTGAGTGCCTCTCCTTGTTGAATCTAGAGAGCTGGCTAGGCATGTACTCGATCACCTGTTGCCCCCAAAGGTGGAAGCCCGCATATCCCATAGGCACCGGGATCTCTCGGCCTCTCTCCTTCTTTTTGATCAACGAGATGGAGAAGAAATATCTCCATAACTTGAAGTGGGGCTCAATTACCAGGCACCCCTCACACATCGTGATGAAGGTCATGATGTGCTGGATCCTATTGGGGTTCAAGTGTTGTAGCTCGATCTGATAGTGGTGCAGCAGGCCCCAGAAAGAATGGGTGGGGAGGAACTATGAGTCCGCGCTCATGGAAGGACGTGAAGGAGATGACGTAGCCATTGGGCGGCGTCGGTGCATCCTCATGACTGGGCACAAGCCACTCTGCCGCATCGGTCCTCCCGTGGAGAAGACCACTCTTGACGAGGCCCTCCATGCATGCATGGGTAACAATAGAGTGGTACCACAAATCCATAGAGGATGGAGGCGGCTGCAGAGAAGCAAAGGCGGTGGCGGAGAAGCAGAAGCTACAGATCTAGGGCTCCGGTGGTGGATTAGCAAGCATGACAGATCTGAACGGCGGTGGCAGAGAAACAGAGAAGGTAAGACTGTGGTTTTGGTGTGCAAAAATATGAAGGGGAGGCCGCTATTTATAGGATGGAGTAGGACGAGAAGGCGAACCGTCCGCCTAGGTTCACGTGCCCGCTACACCGCGTCACGTCACCTCTCTTCGAAGATCGTGGGCACGCTATCTATGGCCATGCCCTCGAAGGACACGTCGAATGACAGTTTGCTCGGTCGATGGGCCAAGAACCATCACAAGTAAGGAGGGATACAGAGCGGAAAACGCTATTACGGCCCATTCAGGACCAGGAGTTCGAAGGCTGGCCCGTCGATGGGTTGATAGCCACTCTGGGGCACCCATAGAGCGAGGGGTGGAAAGGGATGGGCCCACTAACGGCTAGTACCTAGGCGCACGAGCGCCGCAAGCATCTCGGCCCACATTCGAGTCTTGGTCGGTTTCCAGTCCATAGTTTTTCCTCGAAGAAAGACAACGAGCCCTTAGGACTAGCCGAACGGACCCAAGAACTATATGGATTGGGCGCCAAGAGTCTGGAGTCGGTCACCAGCTGACCCATGCCGGACCCCCATGAACAGGAACCCAGGGCCTCACTTGGACTAGCCCGTTAACAGCTCACCGAGCACCATGTTTCATCCATTGAGGGAAAACACTGGTTCCGTCTCGTCCGACGAGGACCCATACCGCCGCCAACCACTCCAGGTCCAAACGTATGGCCCTGTGTCAAAACTCTGACGCCAGAGAAGAGGCTGGCATGCTTCGATGTAACCTATGGCCATAACGAGCCATACTTGGGGATTCACATCAAGAACAGTGTTGGACGTGCCGGTGCTGTTCTGCCTAATCCTTGTACGGACGCTGACAGGCGCGTCAGTTCACCACGACGTCCGCCGAGATGGAGTGGAATGCCATGACCGGTAAATGATGTCTGTGCATGGCGCCAGTGATGAACATGGCTGCGACATGGAGCCATCTCTGTTGATATCTACAGGATTGGCGGGATCCGCATGAAGGAGAAGAAGGACCCGGCAATATTGGAAGCTTTCTTCTCTCTCGTTCTTCTCCTTTTTCTCCTCCGTAACCCGCACTTTCCCTTCGTTTATAAAAGAAAAAACAGGGCGCTCCTTGAAAGGGGAGATCGAGACACAAAGAGCACGACACGAGCATACGGCTGAGCGGCAAGCGAGCTCTCAACATCCGTTCACTCCTTCCACCAGAGACCTGGAATCCTCTTCCTCTCTCGCCTGTTTGTAACCCCTACTGCAAACCAAGTACCAGTAACATGAGCAGCAGCGAACAGAACGTAGGGACGTTCCGCCTGTACCAGTATAAACCCTTGTGTCCTCCGAGCACACCATCCGAGTCAGACGCGTAAATATAAATTTACTCGTCGGTGGTCCAAAAACACAGACAAAATGTCTATGATAACACTAAGTACAAATTATCACCTCTTTAATGGATGCATGAAATTTAGGTAAATTAGAAGGTATACTTAGAAGTATTTAAAAAAATAAATAGCAGACATACTTCGTCATAAAAAAATATAAAATTATTTTATTAAAATTTATATAAAAAATCAGCTGCATGTGCACTACATAGAAAAAAAGTTGCATATGAAAATTTCTCATTTTTGTATGTTTTTAGCATAATGAGTTTTCATCTAAACTTTTGCGACAAGACATATCCACAGACACACAATACCAATGTGCACCATTTTTATTTTATATTCGTTAAAAACTTTTTGGTATGCTTTAAGAGTTTTATATTTCCACCGTAGAGAGGGTTAGCACTGAATGTTTTCTCTCTATTATCTCACCCAAATGACACACACACATATTAACATTATCGTAAATTAGTATATAAAATTATCGTAAATGGAGGTGCCTACAGAATAACTTATTTTGTAGCTGGCTACTGAATATACTATATATATATATATATATATATATATATATATATATATATATATATATATATATATATATATATATATATATATATATATATATGTGTGTGTGTGTGTGTGTGTGTGTGTGTGTGTTAGAAAGGACCTCTTACAAGCACGCACAATATTGTTACTACCTCTATTTTGAAAATAATACAATTCTAATATAGTATTAATTCAAAGCATAAGGTTTAATTTGATTTATATAAGAAGATATCAAATCATACTAAGGAGATGTAATTAGATTTGTCATATAATATATTTGATAGCATATATCGACTTGAATCCATAATTATTAATATTAATTTCGATAAATTTTGTTAAAGCTAAGCTAGTTGATTCAGACAAAACTTATAGTACTACGTCAAGCTGGATCATTGCTCTCCTGAATCCTGATCTCGAATAATTCTTTTTTAATAAGATTCTATATATAAACACCATCCTAGCAGTGGATTAGGAGACAGAGACTACAGAATTTAACCCCGCCACGTTTCTGCCGCTGACGTGGATGGACGGCACGGGGCCGTTAATTAACGGCGTCATCACCTCAAAGGCGTCTCTGTCTGAGACCTAGTATTAAAGCCGCGTCGGACGGGGTGGGAGAGAGAAGGGAAAAAGCATTCCAACACTTCCTCTGCATCTCTCCTCTCTTCTCTCTCTCTCTCTAAAAGAATTGAAAAGAGAAGGGGGGAATCCTCAACTGCTCGTTCCTTAAACCCTAACCTCGTTGGATTCGCAGCAAAAGTCTCCCAATTCGAAGCCCTCCGGTGTTCCAGCTGCCTGCGGGAGCTGAGCTGTGCCCGGTTTGGCGAAATTTTGCAGCCCTTTTGTGCTAGGACCACCCGGTTCAGGCTGTTTCTCGCTCGGTCGGAGGGGGCGTGCCAGCGGTTTCGCGGCTCAGGGTCATCACCGGTGTGCTCTCCGGCGCCGGATCCGGGTGTGTTCCGGCGAGAGGTCGGGCTTTTGGTTGGGGGTCTGTCGAGCTTCGGGCTCAATTTGCCGACCTGAGTTGAATCGCGACTGCGGTGGCGGTGATTGAGGTACACCATTCATTCTTGGATTTGCTTGGTGGAGTTCCCGATTTGAGGTCCTTGTTGATTTATTGTGGCACTTCTGATGCATGTGAGTTTAATTAACCGCTTGCCATTTCTGCCATTTTTCTTTACTCGCTCACCTGTTTTCTTACCGCCGATGTTCGTCCTCTGTTCTTCAGGTAATCGCGTCGATTGGACCCGCGGTTCCTGCCATTTGGGTGAGCCAGCCTTACCTGGCAATCTTGGGGGCGTTTCGTCTTGCTGCGTGGCAGAAAGGTGTGACCTTGTGTGCCGTGCGATGCATCCCAAGGCTCGAATCCACGCCGACCCGGTGCGCGAGGTCGACCACTTCGACTGCCTGCCGGATTCGCTCGTCCTGCTGATCCTGAACAAAGTCGAGGACGTGCGATCGATCGGCCGGTGCTACGCCGTGTCCAAGCGCCTCTGTGGGCTTGTTCCCCTTGTCCATGATGTGTATGTCAAGATTGACCGCGTCGTGGCGGTCGACGGCGACGCCGAGGACACACTCAACCTGTCCTCGCCGAAGCCTCGGAACATCTTCTCGCACTTCCTGAAGCTGATGCTCCTCACAATCATCAAGCCGTTCCACAACATGCGCAACCCTAATGGTACTGGAAGGCCATTGTTCCCGCAGCTCTCGCAGCACTCGCCAGCACAGGTGCTCAGGAACTTCACGCACGTCAGGAATCTTCGGATTGAGCTCCCCTCTGGGGATGTGGGTACTGAGGAGGGAGTTATCCTGAAATGGCGGGCAGAGTATGGGAGCACACTTCAGAATTGTGTGATCCTGGGGGGTACCCGGGTTGACCGCAAGCCTGTTGGTGGAGAGCATGAGCCATCTTTGGAGGATAATGGAAGCATGCCAGAGTCTTTCTATACCAATGGCGGGCTGAAACTTCGTGTCGTCTGGACAATCAGCTCTCTAATTGCGGCATCAACGAGGCACTATCTTCTCCGCTCAATCATCAATGACCATCCCACACTTCGGAGCTTGGTACTAACAGATGCCGATGGCCAAGGCACATTGTCCATGGGGGCAGAGCAGCTGAAGGAGTTCAGAGAGAACCAGTTGTTGGCCTCGGCATGTTCCAACAGGACTCAGGTCCCAGCCTGCAACATGAAGCTCAAGTACGCGCCATATCTTGAGCTGCCTGGTGGCATGGCGTTGCAAGGCGCTACTTTGGTGGCTATCAAACCCTCACCTGAGGGAAGCAATGGAAGCCACCCTAACCGTAAGAAGGCTGACGGATTTGTCTTTGGAGCATTTGATGGGCCATTTAAGGCTGCTGTGAAGGCGCTGGTGAAGAGACGCACTTACCTTCTGGAGATGAATGGCTTCTAGGAATCTTAAGTTCGTCGTGGTATCGAGCTTGTTGGTGCTATGCATGGCACATTTAGCTGAGCTTTTCATCTGTGTAATATCCAAGAAGGCGCCATCTCTAGTTGGTGCTTGCTGTCTGCTGTTTTAGTTCTTTGTACAGTGTTGACATTTGGTTATATAAAAATCATATCAAGTTCTCTAGTGTAATAGTGAATCTCTCTATAGCTCACCATTCTGGTCCCTTGTGCCCTGTGTCATACCGAAAACTGTGAAGCATCCTACTGCTAACTCTTTTCAAGTGAAACAGCCTTGTGATCATTTAATGTCTCAGTTGGTCGCACCATTGGACACATTATTATATTTGCCATGTGCACATTTTTCTCCTCTTTCAGTTTCATAGGTGGTAGTTGAAAGTAGCCTTGGAAAAGAAGAGCCAGATTATGCCTTCAGTACATCACATTCATTTTGGGATTGTGAAATGAAAATGACTGATCTTTGCTGACAATTCCTGGAGAACAGTTTCTACTTGGTTTTGATTCCTGCGTTTCTTAGAATGTTTCTAATAATTAAGGATTGCAGGTTACAGTTATGACTTTGTGGGACTGCTTTCCTGTAGTTGACTTAGCATATGGGTTATCTCATCTATCCTACTGCTAGTAAAACAGCCTGAGATTCCAAATGTAGTTATCATCGATTCATCGGTCAATGATCTCTATCCTCGATGTTAATGACATGTTAAAGACTTCATTCCAATAAATTAGTTTTTTTTATTGTGAGGATCCAATAAATTAGTTCATTAATACCATTGGCAAGTGATTTGGATCACGATCTAGTTCATTAAGACACACTGACAATTTCTCGATTGGGATTTCTTACTGAAGTGCTTTTAGAGGGTGTCCACGTCTCTTATGTCTCATCCATTCTTATAAGATTACACAAATATCTTTTCATGAATAATTGCCTTTCAGATCTTTGGAAGGGTCACTCATAAAACTGGCCACTAAAGAATTCTATTACTCTGCATTACTAGTATCAGAATTTAGCTGGCATGAGTACTTTCTTGAGGTAAACTAGTCAAGAGTTTTGAAAATATTTGAATAGAGCATGTCTGGAGTGCAGATTCCTTGAAAAGAAAATGAATCGTACATTCACGCGTCAACTTATCAAGTTGCAAATATTTTGCTTGATGGGAATACTCTGTTGCTAATACTGGTCGACATGTATGGATTAAGGGAGATTTTATTTTAAATATAAAATGGACAACTAATGCATGATCTTATATGGCTACAAAAAGGCTTAGTTTCTTTCAAAGACGAAGTTACCTTTGCATAAAGGGAGTTGTGTTGTTATTTTGCTACCATCTTCTCTTCTTTAGAATGTTCTTCCTGCAAATCTGTGAGCTTCCAGAAAAAACTGCTCACCAGGTGGAACTGGTTTGGTTAGCCTGATTGCATCACCTTGTAGATTTCATTTTGTAGGGTAACCTACCTCAAGAAAGGGCTGGAGTGGTGACTTCCAGAAGCCCTGACCTAAAAGACACACATACACCCTTATTGTTTCTATCCTATTGCCTTGCTATCCTACAGTAGTACGGGAGATGTCACTTGGTAAGTCTGACGAATTTTGCAGGCCAATTTTTGGCAGATTAAGAACATTAGTCTGGGAGATGTCACTTGGTAAGACTGAGGAATTTTGCAGGCCAATTTTTGGCAGATTAAGTTGGTACTACTCTCCTGAGGAAGGAACCTTTTTCTGGGTTGAGTATGCTGAACATTGACGTTGAAAACGTAGCCACTTGCAGTGAAATCTGTACGGGATGATATCGGTTGACCCGCATAAAACAAGCTCACCGCTCATGTGCAGATCAGTTAATAAAAAAGCAGTTCTGACAAGTAAACGACACCATCAATCTAAGCTGTTTTTCTTTGTTCATATCCACTCAGCTCGATATATATGATTCCATCCGAGAGCAGCTGTGCAAAGCAAATCCGATCAAAATCAGTACTATTTTATTCATCTTATCCTGAGTTGATTCTATACTTAAACGGATGGAGCATGTACTAGGCAATCAATCCCCTTTTAATTAGGGCACGGTTGTTTACTCCTGCTTACATAATCGGGCTTATACAAGCCAGCATCGTTTACTAACATCCCAGATCTTATAAGTCAAACTATATGATCCACATCCCAGCTTACGATAATCCCACAAGATGCCCAGGACCACAGCTTATTTAAGTTTATATTAAATTTTCTTTTTAACACATCCAATAATATAGGTTGCTAAACAGCTTAGCTTACATAATCCAATGAAATCAATCATAATAACCTCTTACATATAATATATAGTCTGGCCAAGGAACAAACATAGCCACAGTATTGCAGTTTAGACTATTTAGCTCAGTTCACCACAAAGATTAAAAAAAAAGGCAAACAGTAAAACCATCAATTGAGATGCCCCTAGCCCCACATGTCATCCTAACAGTACATGGTATCTTCCTATCTTCTAATACGTATACCTTTTCATCGGTCCAGCCCTAATAAATTGGAGGTAGGATTAAAAATCACTATTAAAATTAATATATATTTACTGAATAACTCAGCTGGAAATAAAACGAGAAAAGGGAATCCTCTAAGGTCATTAGGAGAAAAGCAATATAATCAATCGAATCGTTCTAGTTCTTCCTGAAGAGCAGCACTAACCAATGAACAAAGTTAGAAGAAAGATGGGTGACACCATGAGTGAAGCTGTTTCCTTGAACAAACTTTCATGAGAAACATTCTGTCATCTATAATCTATCCACCTCCAAACTCAAATTTACCCCACCGCACCGGTTCAGCCGTTCAGGCCATTCAACGACAGTCAACAATGATAGACGCACTCCACCCAGACCAGGCTACTCCATGTCTTTTTACAGGTTATCAGATCAGCTAACGTGCAATAACATCAGTTTGATGGCCTTGCAACCTAAGCAACGTGAGTGGCACCTCGCCATATTTAGCAGGCATATACCCTCCTTATGCCACAAAATTTGGAAACGATGGGGCCAGTACAGGGTCGAAGTTGATCATCTGTATTTGCCTAACTCCATTTTCTTCTTGAGCGCCTTCTGTCCGTGGTATATGAACGAGTCAATGATACCAGAGACGGTGAAAACACCTGAGGATAATGCAGATCAAATTTGTTAGTTGCACTCATGGAAATCGTAGCTGAAGCTATTTTTATTTAAAAAAATTACAGAAATGCAACTGATTGCGGACATCTATTGCCACAAAAGCTCTGCTTTAGTATGAACATGCACAGCTTAAACTGTTTCATCAATATTTTATATAGAACTGCAAAAGAATGTGGGGAGTCAAGTGGGGAGTCAATTCCACAGAAGTTTGCCGTTTATCAAAAGGAATGTCAAAGAATTACTGGAGCGTTCAGCAAGACATTTGAGGGTTTATAAAAGGTTTCATTTACAGAAGAGTGAAGATTGTAGATGTAGCAATCTTTTGACAAATGATAACTACACCTAAACTAAACATGATGCTCATACCTCCCACTATAGCACAAAGGTTTGTCAAGTAGTGGAGTAGGGATCTATTTTCTTCTGTGAATATCACCTGCAAAAAAATAGACAGTTCAATTTTATAGGGATCGCTGACCTGAAGAACTGAAATGAGTAACTTTCAATCTGAGAGGATTACAACAGTGCTAACTGCACTAATAAAAAATAACTGGGAATTAATTAATATAATCACATATATGTGAAAATAGAAGGGCAGGCCTGGTGCAGTGGTGAGAGCTGTCTCACTGAGTCACAAGGTCGTGGGTTCGAAGCAGCCTCTCCACAGATTTTGCGGGGGGAGGCTTGCCTCGGATTTTCCCTTCCCCAGACCCCACTCATGTGGGAGCCTCCGACACTGGGTCTGCTCTTTTTTTTTAATCACATATATGTGAAAATGATAAAAGGAGTTCATGATCTATAGAAAACTGTATATGCATCTTTTATTACTCCGTTATTACCTTTATAGGTGAGAAATCATAGAAGAAAAATACTCCAGGTTGGGGTTTCTTGGAGTATGGACGAACATTTCCATCTCTAAAATGTTCCGTTACCGAGAACTGAAAATGAAAGTAACAGAAAGATATTAATGTTGAGGGAATATAAAACATTGCACATATTCAATAGTTCCACAAACCTGGTTCGAATGAATATTGTGTCCTCTTATATCAGTGTATATTGTAGGGACAACCTGGACAGGAAACTCGGTAAGTTCTTTATGCACCATTAAGCCATAGAACTGTAACATACATGTATGAAGAAAGACTCACTTTTATGAAATACTGGTATGTCCCATCTGAAGCTGGCTGTGTCCACTGAGCACTGTGTTCATAAATGGTGAAGTTTTAGAGTAAGAAAATACATATTTAGGTTAATAGAAGTGCCTAAAAAACAATTGGCACCATTTTATGCTCACTGAGCGAAACATAGATAGTTACCCATCAAGTGGATTAATAACACCAGGGAATTCTGTCCCAAAGGACAGTTTGTTTATTTTGTGGGTAATCTGGTAAAGTTACAGGTAAACATATTAGAAACATTGAACAGAAACAGTCAAAATAATCTAAGGGGAAAAAACTTAAAATGATCTACTTACATTGAAACCACCTTCAAGTAGTGACAGCTCAGGCACATCTATGTTTGATTCATAAAATCCTTTGCCTGGGGCAAAGTGAAAATTTCCAGCAACTTTACTGACATCTAAAAAGCCATGGACATTGCAGCCTTCATCTTGCTGAGTTTTAACTCTCTCAACAAAATCCTCTCTTGCGCACTAAAACAGTCAACAAACACCAGTGGATCTCAGGAATAAAGAAAGTGTGCAGGAAACCTTTAAAAAGTTCACCCGAAAAAGATACTTGCTAATTAGAAACCAACACATGAAGTATATAATAAGGATTAATTTGGAAGCAAGGGGGAGGCACACCCAGGGATGGAAAACCCTCCATGAAGAACTAAATGGGTTATTCAAATGATATCCCTATGGATTGCCCACCCTGGAAAAAGTCAGAGATCCCAAGGGGATTTGAGTTTCCAAACTAGCCCTAAGGGCACATTCTGAACCAGGGCTAGTCTCTGGCAAATGGCATAAAAAATACTTAAAGATGTCACTACATTGCAGATGGCAATTTCTGTTAATCAAGGCAGATGATGGATCAAGGAACCAAGCATACAGGCTAGGGGCCTCCAAGTGAATGTGATTCCTCAAAAGCAGTGTATTAATTGTGTACCATAAGTTAAAAAGTAAGACTCTCCCAAAGAAAAGCTAAATGTAAACCTTCATGATGTAAATCCAGGTAAAATAGCTGATATACCTGGTCAATTAGGTCAGGATTTGTCAGAGCCCAACCTTTCTTCTTATATGCCTCCCTGACTTCTTCGCAAGAATTACAGCATTGCTCATCCGACTGAGCTCCGAGTAGGTCCAAGCAATTCGATGTTGAGAAGTAAAGCATAACATGGATAAGGATGTTGAAATAAAAGTTACAATAAAACAAAATGAACCAAAAAAAAAAAAAAAACTCTGCATACCTCCTCAGCACCATAACATGTGCCACAATATTGTTCACCTTTGTCGAGCCTTCCTCCATGTTTTTGCAATGGTCTCTCGATCTATACAAACATTATTTTTTCTATCAAGGATATGCATCTGAAATTGTTAAAAGTACAACCAAGCCAGCTTTATATCTACAGTTGACCAGGTTTCGTTGTGGTTGTGGTACATATTGGAGGAAACATGAAAACAAAAGATTTGACAGACACAAAGAACAGTTTCAAGAAAACACGGTTGGAAAACACTTCTATACTAGTATAGACTCAAATATAACAATAATGAACTACCTATGTCATTAAAAGCATGTATGAATGCCAACATTAAACTTCTAGCTTCTTGATGTCATGTCACAATTTGGTAGTTTTCTCCATGAGTTCTAGAAGCTCTTTAAGGAGCAACAATTCAGCAGTGAACTAGGCGAAAATACATGGGCTAAGGACAGAAGAAACTAAGAAATTTACAGGTATGATCATAACACTGTGCGGTTATAAAGACACATCACTTATCAGTTTCTTCTGCCTAGTCCTCTATTTTTTTTAATGAACCACAGACAGCTCTCAAAATTTCAACCTTCTGTTTGTAAAATATAAACTGTGCTATTGCCCCAGAAATGTGCACAGGCGTATCTGTTGGTTGGTTCAACTTTTGAAAGAAGGGTGGAAATTCTACCCATAATTCATCCACCAGAATTGCTACAACTGTCATAAAAATATGAACACTTTTTTTATGAGTTAGTGTACTGCAAGTCTGCAATAGAGGCCACTCACCTTTGCTCCGCCAATGCCTTCTTTTCTTGCTTCAATAACATTACCATGTGAATCTAATCTTCTCTTCTCGATGTCATGCCTCTACAGGGAAAAGGAAACAATGGAACCATTATATGAAAGATCAAAAAATAAATTAACAAAGCATCACAAAGTAAGATAACTTCAGAACTTACAATGTCATGATGCTGCTCTCCACTAATATCTGTTGTATCAACGCTGAGGAGGGTGCAAGGAATGCTCGGAAAAGTAATATCAAACTGTAAATTGGAGTTAGTATTACAAAAGACGCTTGTTAGGCATTACCAGACGACAATGTATGTGTCTGTCTCTTTAAAACAGAAAGAATAGAAGTATAACAAATAACCTACAGACAGGTTAATTGGTAAAAAAGTACTAACTTTTACTCGTAGCCTTTCTCCTCTTGACGTGTCCACAACTAACTTAGTCTCTGTTGCTGAATAAAAATATGACCCTGAAAATATGTACACAGAAAAGCCATTAGGAGACGCTTCATTCTGCTTATTTAAGCACAGTATGTAACATAACAGCATTTCCTTACAATAATGGCATGTTGGTAAGGGGAACAGCATCAGTAGATCATAGATTTTAGAGGCGGAAACAAGATGAGGTTAAGTTTTTCAGAGAGCAATAAAGAAGTGCGAAAAAAATAGATGACAAATGCCATGAATTTCATGACGGGACACTAAAAGACAGGACATTAAAATTTGCCAATGACAGAAAACTACAAGGCATAATACTATCCAAACCGCATCTGTGGTAGCACTGGGCATCAACCTTATTTAGCCCATTTTTCTTTGGACAAATATGTGCTAAGGTAAACTGTATTTATTTTGGGATAATGGACATATTCCTCATTTCTATAGGCATTGTGGCCTAAACTTTGCAGCTCTGCTATAACAGATTCAGAACAAATGTTAGGTGGATACACGTGAGCTTGCCACAGGAAAAATGAATCGTGTGCCACAAGCGACGGCTAATCCAGTACTCTGAAGGAAACACTTGACAAAAAAGGAAAATTTACCCAAAATGTCTTATACATGCAAAACAAGAAACACAGGTACTAGCACATCAGGTTCCGGAAAAGGTGATACCGTGTCAGTCCATACTTGCAGACTAAAAATAGAAGCTTTCCCTCAACTAGAGTTTACTGACTACTGAGACACAAATTGAAAGTGCAAAGTAGACTAATCCTCAGTAAGTAATTGTTTGCACACGTGATTGTAATAACATGAAAAGAAATATACTAAAACTCAAGCAGATCAAACAGAGACGTCAGCACATAAATTCAGGTGTCTACCGGATAAACAGAGTAATGCCCTCCACCAAATTGGGACAACCGCGGGAACTAAACCGAAAGGCGAAAGCAACTGAAAATCCAACCTTTTTTGAAATATTCCAGCAGCTCAGAGTTTGATGCCCAAATAGAGTGTAAAAATAATCGTTCGCATTATGCATTATTAGGATTCGCGTCCATGCCCAACGGTAATTCGGCATACCAAAACACGGATCTCCTCCCTCCAGTCCTCCACACACCGCCAACAACACCAGAGCTTAAGCCCAGAAGTCTGCTGCATTAATCAGGCCGGCACCATGCGAACGCACAGTAGCTTCTCGAAATTCCATCTCTTTTCTCCACATAATCACAGGCAGGCATGCAGCAGCAATCAGTCCCCAAAAGGGGCTCAGAATTCAGCCTTTTCTTTCTTTCTTTTTTGCCAAGCTTACACCTTGGATTCCACAACCATGCCGGGCCAACAAAGGCCGCAAAAATAGAAAAAAGAACAAAAAAAAACAAAAACAAATCGGACCACTACCGGCCGCCGGGCCGCCGGAGAGTCACTTACTGGTCTCGGAGATGAAGAGGAGCAGCATGACGACGGCGGCGACGAGCGTGACGATGCCGCCGGAGAGCGTCCGCTTGTAGAAGTCCTCGTTCACCTTGGGGTACGCGTCCAGCCGCTTGAGCCTCTGCAGGAACGCGTCCATATCTCCTCTCCTCTCACTACTCGGCCGCCGGCGGGCGCCCGACGGCAGCACCCTAGCTCGTCTCGTCCCCCCTGATCCGAGCTCCCGAGAGCACTGGCCCGTGGAAACCGCGGCGATGCGGCGCGACGTGGGGGTGGGGTGGGGTGGGCTTTGACCGCCGCGATTCCGCGAGATGCCGGCGGGGTCGGGGCCCGGTCGGGGTAAGCAGCACAGCAGGCAGGGAGGCGGAGGGAGATCGATTACGAGGGCGAGGTGATATAGCGTGGACGCGGTAATGGTGGGATTTAGGACTGAAATTCCACGCACGCGCGCCTCGCGGCGGGACGTGACTGGCTGGCGGCAGCGGGAATGCGTTGGAGCCCGCCTACGTGGCAGGTCCGGTTCGGTTGGGAGGCTGGTTTATGGAGAGGGAGGCCAACCTAACAGCTCCCGCCTCCCGCTAGTGCACGGGATTTCATGAGTGTTTTTGTCGATGACGTTTTCTCGCTCGTGTGGAGAATTGGTAATGGTAGCAATATAATTTCGCAAAAAAAAAAGGCTACTAATGAATTTGGATGACGAAGAATTTGATCTCATGCCATTTGCATTTAATAAGTATGGAAATATATAAACAATTTTGGTTTTATATGTGAAGAAAGATCGAGTTGTTTGGTTTCGTGCGTTATTTTTCGTGATGTGTTTCTTTGGGATGTATATATACTAGTATGTTATTTTTTGTTGTACCGAGTGTTGATTGATTAAGAGAAGAATTTGTTGGTGAGCTAACCAGGTCCGCGTAGCAATTTGTGGCGTGGCTGGTGTGGATCTGCGCTGGCTGGTAGAGTTTTCGAAAAGGTCAACTTCTCCCACTTCCGTTTCCATTCCAGGCTTCCAGTCCACAGCGTGTCAAAACTCAAAGGCAAACTAAAAAAACTTTGTTAGAGAGAGAGAGAGAGAGAGAGCCTGGAAAGCCTAAACAGGTTAGAGAACCTGGAAAGCCTAAACCTAACCTGTGCGCTCGACGGTTTTGACCTGTTCTCGTGCATCAGTCGTGGTCTCATGCAGGCCAGACGGCATGTGTGCTGTGTGCACGTGCCAGGTTCATAGACACATGACACATACAGCGTCAGCCGATCTACTCAAGTTTGTACGAAAACGTAGCATAACGTGTAGTCAAGATTGTACGAAAACGTAGCATAACGTACTGTATGTCGTAGACAGGATCCTACGAAAACATAGCATACCGTACCGTACGTCGTAGAGAATGGTTAAAGCACATTAATAAGGCACAGCGAAGCAGTAGCAACGAATCATTAGGCATACAGCCATCGGAGAAGCACCTCCAGAAGCAAAACCAGTCGAGGCGACCAACGAATCATTCCAAGCTTAGCAAACGACGCATCCAGACACAGCATCACCAAGCAGCTCATCAACGCACAGACTGATCTGATCCACATCAACATGCGCCAAAGGAATAAATATAACGATCTCATCAAACAAGATGGATATGCCTTACATAGCAGCCATACGAGGTATTATCAGTATCACAGTATGGTAGATGGACACATGATAGCAAAATTACATAACTAAAAGATAAAAAAGAAATGGCTATAGGGCTTGCAGCGGAAGTCTGAGCCCTACATCTCATCTCAACTGGTGATAGGCGAAGCTCCTGACTCTTCACTCACTGGGTGCCAGGGGTGGTGCTGATGATGTCTGAGTCACCTGGAGCAGAGACATTACAGGAGGTAACAATTGTTCAATGACAGTTCTGAGCGGAAGAAGATAATGACAATTAACAGAAACGAACCTGGGTCGATGATACTGAGGCAGCACACCCTGTAGTACTTGCCGCAGGCAGTGCCAAGATCAACGTTGTCTGAAATGTCAACAAAACAATGGGTTGAACGCATAATAGCAAAATCTACAACGCCAACCTTAGTCGATTAAATGAGTGGTGCCAAGTACAACTCCAAATAACTAAAAACAAACAGAACTTGCTATAGATAATCCTGAAAGGATGAAGGTGGTCTTACTTCCATGGAAATGGTGCACGCTAACTTTGGCCAGCATAGCATAGTACTCAATCTCAGACTTCCTAAGTGGAGGGCAGTTGTTCGCGATGATGATCAGCTTTCCTGAATACAGACATCAGAATCAGACTGTAAGAGCTCAAAATCATATGTACTCGGAAGCCAACACCACCTTTTCTTAAGTGTTCCCAGGTGCCAAAACAATAATGTTTGCACAATGTTAACAAAGCGTTAACGGGAAGCCACGTAATAATTAGCAAGCAAATCTGAAAGATTCAACAACATTGAAAGTTCAAGAAAAATGGGATCTATGATGAGGCAGGACACAGCGAATATATACAAATCATTATTATTAACACTACATTAAACATTTCGTCAGTATTCTGCATGCTGAGACGACCCCATCACTCAAACATACTTGAACCACTTGTGGTGGTGTACTAAGTTAGCAAATATTTCAACCTCCAATTGTATTCCAGGTTTATAGAATAAATCAAGAACTTTAATCAGGAGGTTGGCTTTGTTCTAGGGTGCTGCATTCATCTCAAAGGCACAGAAAAATAAAGCCAAAGAGCCAAACTCCAGCCCCATTCATAAACTATGCAACAATACAACAGTTTTATATGCTAAAGTTAAAACCTCACTAATATTTTGCAAATTGAACCACGTTCACTATTCAGACATAATGGAACGAACAAAAACAGCCAACAAAAGGAAATAACCCTACTAAAAAAACGTGAAAACAATATTGTTGCAGCCTCCAGATATGAAGAGGTCAAAAGGAACTCTATCATGGAAAACTGGCATTGTTCTAGGGTACTGTATTCATCTCTAAGGCGGCGGTAAAAGCAAGCCAAAGAGGCAAACTTCAGTCCCATTATACAATGGGATGTCCAAACTCTAAATCCTGACAGTGAGCTACCTAAAACAAATCCGTAGGTACATCTACAAGTTAATTCATACACAGACAATAAAAAAAAACAAAGCATATTCCTCAACATATTTAGCTGGAAGATACTAACAATCGCCACTACCAAAACCATCCATGACATTTACAGATCGCAAAAGGCATCATAGAACATCATACATCAATAAGTACCACAATCGACGAAAACATAACCCAATCCCCAAACCATTTCATAACACGACAGACATAAATTCTATAGGCAGACACCCACACTCGTACAAATCCATACAGCCCCGAATATTATGCCATTCGGATCTATCAAAAGGAAAGGTTGGCAACGCTTAGAGAAGAAATGGAATCGATACCCTTGGAGTTGCGCAGCGTCTTGAGGACGGTCTTGTAGCCCAGGGTGTACTTGCCGCTCTTCATCACCAGCTGCAGCTTGTTGTTGATGCTCTCTGTGCTCTTCTTCTGCACAGATCGAAACAATCGGGGAACCAATCACCATCACAGGAAAATTCACCTCGAAATGGAAGGAACAGAGGACCAGCGCAGGTCTCTTGGGGTTCATACCGACTTCTTCGTGGGAGCCATCGGATCGAGCAGCCGCTGGCGGCGACGGGAAGGGGCAGCGGTGCGAAGAGCTGCGGCGAGAAAGCGGCGGCGCAAATGGGCGGCTCGGTAGGGTTTAGCACCAGAGGCTTTATATAGACATGCTAATGGGCCATAATCAGTACAGGCCTGCACTATAACAGTCCACCCCAAAGGCCCAAGCCAGTCCAGCCCATCAAATTTTTTTGCCCAAACCAGTCCAACCCATCAACATTTTTGGCCCAAACATTCCTCTAAACGGTCTCAAACCCTGGTTTGCAGCCCAGTCCACACATAACAGCAGCGTGCACCCCTGGGCCTGCCATTTGCCAAATTCCTGTGAGCTTCAAGCTACTTTTTAGAAACTATAGGGTTTATTCAGCGCAAAGTCTTTTAAGCGACCCGGTCGCGCTGCGACTACAGCGCGCGACCCAGGCCGCGACGGGCTTGGCCCAGCAAACCTCCGCTCCCCTCTCCAACGTTGCGGCCTTTTCTTACACCCGAGCACCCAACGCTGCTCCTTCCCCGTTTCGTTTCGTTCCGGCAGCGCAGCCGGGGTGACGAGTCCGGCGTGACGAGGGCGGCGCAGCTGGCGGCGACTCTAGTCAGGCGCACGGCAAGGCGGAGCAGCTTGCGCCGGTGCCCGCGGCCGATCTCCTCCGTCTGCTCGCCGCGCCGCAACTCAGTCGAGCACCACCTGGGGCCTAGCGTCCTCGCGACCAGCTCCGGCGCGGAGTTCTCCCCTGCAGCCCCGGTGTCTCCGCGACCGCTGCTGCTGTCCTACTTCGCCACTCGCCACCTTGGCCGACGACGAGCACCACCAGGTGTTCCTTCCGCTTTGGTCCTCCGTTCCAGCTGTGCGAAGCCATGCGCCCAAATCCATCCGGCATTCATCCGACCGGGTTGCGCCTGCTGTCGTTTCAATCATTAATTTCTATTTCTAATTTGAATTAGTAATTTCAGTTTCTATGGTTAAATTAGTTTGTGGTAGATGTTTAAGTTTTCATCGAACTGCATGCCTGCTGCCTATCCTGCTTAGTGCAGCACTGCTGATTTGCTGCAGCTGCTACAGTACTGGTGGGTTGGCTGCCGCACATTGTGTCACCAGGTTAATGTCTAGTTTGCTGTACTAAGAAGTATTAAGTAGTATATTCTACCGAGGCCCATGATTAATTTCTTTTCATACGGCTGACTTCAGTATTCATAATTCTTGCTTGTGATGTATAGATAGATCAGCACTCAGTTCAGATATAAAACAATTTAGTATTTTCGATCCATTATTTCCAGCAATCAAGGGAGGAAGATGTTTGTGAAATTAACTGTGAAAATGGATGAAAGCATGGAGCTGATTGGAATATTTCCAGGGTTACAAGTAAATCCTTACAGAAAATCTAATGCACCCTGATAGTTCAAACAGCACAATGAGGGTAAAAGAAGACCAGTAGAATATGGAAGATAATTTTGATTTGATTCAAATAAAAAGTTCCAGCCTATAGGGATTATTTTTTTCCTGTTGCATAAGGTTAAACAATTTGAACTACGATACAATTTATGAATGGATTTTTAATTTGCTACCAATGCTTTGTCAAGCTTCAAGCATCTTATCCAACATTCAAAAGAACAAAATTAATTCATTTGATAGAATAAGAAGATTAAAGTTCAGTCAACTGTATGCTGTGTTTGGTACAGTGTTAATAGGGCATTGAGAAGTGACTCTTTCCTGTCCTTTCAAGTATCTTATAAAAACAGGAGGCCCATAGGTTTGTTCTTATGGGCAACTTTGCATTTTTGAAATGATCAGGCAGAAGAAATCCAAGTCTCCAGCTGCGGTGCAAGTTCAGGTCGTAGCATCAAGTTTGCCACAGTACCATCCAACTAGGGGCCAGTTTAGTTCCTAAAATTTTGCCAATTTTTTCAAGATTCCCCGTCACATCGGATCTTTGGACGCATGCATGAAGCATTAAATATAAATAAAAAATAAAACTAATTACACAGTTTAGACGAAATCCACGAGACGAATCTTTTAAGCCTAATTAGATTATGATTGGACACTAATTGCCAAATAACAACGAAAACCGCTACAGTGCATTTTGCCAAATTTTTTGGCATCTAAACAAGGCCTAGGCCCGGTTCCTTATACCCCTAAAAACCTAGTTTTGACCAAACCACCACTGCTATAATAATAATATAAGCTTACATAAAGGATAACTAAATAGATGATATTGAGATTGAATAACGAAGCAAATTATCAACTGACCAGATAATAAAGACAGGATCTGAACAGGCACTAACAAGTTAACGAAACATATTTGGAGGTTCAACTTCGTAGGTTCAGTTTCATTATTTGGTAGCTATTTCATTGTTTCATTTTCTTTTTCAGAGATTGAGTTTTATCTTTTTTATTATTTTGTTAGCTATTTCATTTTTTAAGTTTCGTTTCCAAGTTCAAATGTGTAACACCCTCGGTGTTACGCCTTAAACCAACTACTAAAACATGTCATTATAAGCAGAGCCTAGCTAGCCATTGGTACCACCACCCGGTGCACTCTAGCTCGCTTAGCTTTTCGCTAAATCCTTCCTTGCAACCACCCACCAGAAATGGCAAGAGCCTAGGTTAGTAGTTACTGCCTGAACACTAAGGGCTTTCCCAAAATCCTATATGCCACCCTACAAAAGCTTAGAGTCAAAGATCGACCCATGTATGAGGGCTGTGAGTATGAAAAGCATGGCACTAAATGGTGTGAAGTTACCGTCTACATTGGGAAGAGTGAGGAGTCCCCCAGAATCACTAAAGCATGGAATGTGACTGCAATTAGGTTTCGCTTCGTCGACACCTACCAAGTTGTGGACCGCAAAGTCTTGCGGTACCTTTGCCAGATCTATGAAGAGCCCATTGCTCATACCCCCATGAGGTTCTTTCCACCTTTGGAAAAGAATCAACGGGCATGGAGGGCTCGAATGGAGGCTTTGTAAGGGCAGGATGCGCAAGAAGATAGTCCCACCGTCATACACTTGACCACGTACCTGCTTGCTCTAGATAAGTAGTATGACCGGCAAGCCTCGGAGCTGAGGAAGTGCCTCCGGTGAGCCAAGGAAGCCGAGATCTTCTCTAGGATGCTCCAAGTGCAGCTCGCCAAAGCGCATGCCAATGCAACAGCCGCAGAGAGTCGGGAGACTGCCATGTCGGAAGCCCTAAAGAAGGAGGAAGATCGGCATGCCCATCAGATGGGAAAGGCCTACCTTGTCACCAGGGCCAAGCGGAGGACGCTGGCTACTAAAAGGCATGATCCCTTGATCATGGAAGGAATCCCTATCCACCCATCGGAAAGAAGGAGAACCGGTGTTGCAGTACCACCAGCTCTTCCACCCTCAGAAGTGTTAGAAGTAGAACCCTTGCTTCCACTCACTTAGCCACTACCAAGAGAGGAGGCAGATTTATAGCCAGGGCGGTAGGAGAATCCACCGAGCCGGGAATGAAGATGTGTGGTTCGACAAAGTAGATTGGTTGCCTTAAGGAGATGTACCCGTAGTTAGTGGTGTCTTTTGTCGATGTCCTCCAGTAGTGTAATCTTTCTGTTGTATTTCTTCCGTAGTTGTTGCGATCGTAGGGAAGGTGAACGATGTGTTGAGAATGGGAGAGTGAGTGCCTGTATGTTGTACTTGTATAAGGATGTTTGGAATGTGCATTTTCTTTAGTTCATTGTGTTTATTGCGTCCATCTACCCTTAGGTCTCGTTAGACGTGCTTAGGGTTCTCAAGGACGATGTTAATTGGGTTACAAGAGAAGCTACTATTCTGATGCAAGCAAGACTTGCCGTGATAACATAGGACACTATATCGACTAATTGTGGATGTCCTAGCAGAACACTTGAATCTTTTTAAATCAAATCCATTGTTGGATTTGAATTCCTTGTCCCTTTTTGCGAAAGGAACCCTTGTTGTCTGAATCTTCTCTTGCAGTACTCCTCCAATTCTGTGGTCTATGACCCCACCACCTTCATGGCATATAACTTCGTAATAGTTGCCTGGTTAATAGTTTATGGTGCCACGATGAAACCGAGGGCCCCTGTGGAATAGCTGCCACATGGTGACGCTGCTCGGCATGCACTGGTATCGAGGTTCTTGTACCTTACCAAGTTACACCGCTGTACCGCTTTTGCTACAAAATATTCTTCTTGGAAATATTCGGATGTTTGAACAGGAAATCCACAACAATTTGATGAAATAGTGTTCCCCCAAAGTAAACAAGAGAATGTGGTTTTGGAGGAAGTATGTATGTCGCGATCTCAGTTTGTACAAAAGGTTGGCGCATATTGTGGACAAGGAAGGGAAGGAAAGAAGAACCCCGGGGAAAAGTTAGCTTTCGGGTAGTAGGGAGTGATTAGAAAAGCCTGAGTGGACGTCATATCCCAAGCACTATGCCCATCTCACCCGCACTACACACGCTAGGTCACTATTGCCGCATGACCTATGGACGTCGTCTGTGTCAGGGACCACTAGTACCATGTCCTCACGTAACCACGGCATTATGCTGCATCCACCGTACTCATGTATTGTGCGCTTCTCCTTTTCTCGGCATCCGATCGGCTCTTGATCCTTGCCCTCTCCCCATACCGGACCCCCTTTCCTATTTTCTCTTTTGGGAACATGGCCGCCCGTGCACCTCTTCATTGAGCGAACCCCTCCTCTCCTTTTTCCTCCCTTCGCTCAAGCTCGCGCAGGAAGCGCACCATGGCCAATTTTATCCCCACAGCGTGAACCAGCGGTGTCTCCCATCCACGCCGTCTTCACTTTTGGTGCACTATGCCCCACCTCCATTCACCACTATAAGATGCCCTTGGTCCTTGCTCTCCTTCTTCGTCCCCATCCACTCGAATCCAAAGCAGAGCTACGAGATCCAGTCGTCATTCAAGGAAGTAGGTTCACTAGTCAGAGGGGATGGAGTAATCTGAGAAGAAGAAAGGATCTAGATTTCTATCAAAGAAGTTCAAGTCCCCTTTGGTTAGTTTGGTCTCATGGTTCATGATGTTTGAGTTCTCAGTCTCCTGTTTCTGGATCTGTTGGACATACGTCATGTTTTGGATAATCATTTTCTTGTTGTTTCTCCATTGTCCTCGTCTATCTCGACTTCTAGATTAAGCCTTGGTTGTACTAGGTTGCTCTTAACCATGTATCTCTAAATCCCTATGTGGTTTAGTATTCGACATCATGTAATCTTCTGTGTAATCTCAGATCTGCGAAGTGTAATCGCATTTTCCCCTTTCTGATTCTTGTTTATAATCTCAAGACGAGATTCTTTTAAGGGGGGAAGGTTGTAACACCCTTGGTGTTACGAGCTCGTTTAGCACCAATATTTAGGCATAAGAAAATCACCGAAATGAATTTCTTAGATTTTTTTATTTAAAAACACACTTGAAATGATACACAAATCTTATGTGGCTCACTTCTCTGTATGAGAGAGAGAGTCAAATCAATATAGCGAGTTAGTTTACTTAAATGCATATATGTGTTAATGAAAAATCCTAACGCGAAGAGTAGAATAAGTAGTTCTAAGCATTGGCACGGAAGCAATTTTTATTAACAAAAATTAAATATAATTTGTATGTAGTGCTTGAATAAAGTTTAGGGTGTAAGTGTAGTAGATGGAAATGCAACATAATTTTTTAGAGAATAAATACTACTCCCTCCGTTCCTTAATATAAGCCATATAGATTTCTAAAGAAAATTCCAAAATATAGGTACGTATTAGCTCCCACACCCATTAGTTTAGAAACATTTCCACCGTACATAGCACATGTCCCAACCAATCCCTTAGATTTAGGAAGCAATCTGATTGGGAGAGAGAAGATGACCTGATTTTTCTTTTTTTTCCTCGGTCTCACATCCTTCCCCAAGCCGTGTGTTAATATTGGTGTTAAAAACTATATGGCTTATATTAAGGAACGGAGGGAGTATTAGTTAGTAATTTGGGAAGTTCAAAATTCAAACTTCGGATTTAGGAAGGGTCATTTTGTTGCCGGCAAAGACTTGAACTTGTGTTTAAAAGTATCGTTCTTTGACGAACTTTATTGGACAAACTAATTAGGAAGTGCTTAGATATTTTGGTTCTAAGAATTAGTATGTAGTATGGGCTGGGTCATGGTACAATTGTTAGTTGAATCTGGCAAGGTTTAGGCCTTTTAAAAATTCAATCAAAAGTGTTAGGGGAGGTTAGTACTAATTGAGCATTGAATTCTTGTAAGTATGAAATGATAATAGACAATGCTAGTTTGTCATGTAAATTTTAACAAAAATGCCTAAACATTAGTTTCATGTTTTGGTACCATTGGTTGCATCAAAGTGAGTACATGAGCATGGTGTAGGACGAAGTTGTGTTGGAGATCACGTTGCTCTCATAAAAATTGCCCAAACTTTGTTAGAACACTTTGTAACCGCGTTGTTGGCGCTCTGTTCATGAACCGGCACTCCAGCGATGAATCCAGGTTGGCATCCTTGTATCTCCCTCTCTAGTCGCTCTTTGGACATGAGGTTTGCTTCGTTAGCTAGGTGTTAGTATCGATTTTAGGTTAGGGGAATTAGTTGAGCCTCGATCGTGATCGTTAGCGGCTTTTGCTTCGCTTTAAAATGCATGCTTGTCACCAGTTGATACCTCTTGGCCCAACTTCATGGACACCGCGCGCGTGGGCGCTGCTGGCGCCAGGCTCATGCCATGGCTAGGCTGCTGCCATTGGCTAGCTCACGCGCTCAGGTCATGCCACGCAGCACCTTGGCCTCACGATGGCTGACTCCGGTCGGCTGCAGCCAGGTTTCCACCGTCGCGCGCGCGCACCACCCTTTGGCTGCTGAGCCATGCGCGGAGTCGAGCCATGGCTACGGCCATCATTGCCAGGTCAACATGGCAATCACTCCACCCTCCTATTCCTCTACCATGCCGAGCCGTGTGTCTTGGTCGCAGCTGCCCTCCTGTGCGCACGCGCTCTCGGCCATGCACCTCACCAACTGCCGTGCCACTACTGTGTCCCGTGGTGGGATCCTAGCCACTCATCCCATCTACATCTGCTGCCACAACTGCATGTACCGCCCTGCCTACGAGGTAGGGAGGAGAGGACGGGTTGCGTATATCGGTAGTATCACGCCAGCACGTGGTCGGAGTCATTGTCGCATTTGAGGCACCACGCTCTCCGCTCCATCAATTCGCCTAGCTCAAGGCTTCTTAGTCCAATTCCTTGCATTAGAGAGTAGCATAGGTAGTCAGCTAGACGCCTATTTCCCCTCAAGCCCGGTTGGTCACTACCCCATGACATTTTGGCATTTTTGCTCGACGTCGGTCATGTGCGCCGCCGTGACTAGGAGGTTGGTGTAAGGCACATAGGCGGGTAGCAGTTCAATTGCTCGTAACACTGAGCTTGCCTTGACTCCCTCTACCCGGTGCTCGCACTGTTTTGGACAGGGTGCTCGTCATCGGTGGAGTGATGCGCCGGTGTCCATCGCAAAGCGCCGCTGCCCCGCTCAGTCGTCGTGGCTAGACCGTTGTAGTGCTCCCCTGCTTCAACCGTTAGTGGGGAATGCACCACGGTGAGCTGCTGATGTTTCTCTGCTATCTCTACCTTGCCATGAGGGCATAGGCTCGTTAGAACAGTCACGCTACCACTGCGGATAGCTGCTCGCTGCTGTAGCTGACACCAGTGCGTCTCCGAGTCCCAAACCGCCGCCCATCGTAGCGCATGTAGCCGTAGATGGCGACCGACCCACTAAGTGGGTCCACGTAGGCCTCTGGTGGTCGACGTGGACATCCAGTGCCGCCGCTCGCTGCGCTGCCGTGCACGGGATGACCGGGGGTGCACGCGGGTATATTTGGTAAAATCCCGGGCGTTAAGTGAATTCGCCAGAGAAAGGAAGAAATAGTATTAGGACCTAGATGGGGTTCGAGAAAATTCTGAGGGCGCATTTGCTAAAGTGCCCGCGTGGGCTCCCCATCGTGGGCCGTTTCATGCGTGGGCCATGCTCCATGCTGGGCCTCTAGGCTGGCCTACTACGCGTGCCCACGTCCCGTGTTGGGCCAGGCTCGGCTGCCGGGCCAAAATGGTGGCCACCGGCCTTTTTCCTTTTCTAACCATTTTCTAATTAAGTTTCTAAGGTAAACTTGTAAATTCAATATAAAATTATGTAGTTACCTGTCAGTGTTTCGAGTCACCATCGACAAGTAAATTTCTAATATTACGTGTCTGGCTCGGATGGTGTGCTTAGAGGACACGAGGTTTATATTGGTTCGGGCAGAATGTTTCTACGTCTAGTTGAAAGGTCCTAATGGCTAGAGGGGGGTGAATAGCCTATTAAAAATTTCTACAACAACACTTAACAAACCGGTTAGATAATAATGAGGCGAAGCAAGTGTTGCACTAGCCTACTAAAATAGCAAGCCACCTACCACAATTCTAGTTTATATAGTTTCTATCCACACAAAAGCTATGACACTAAACTAAGTTAATGTGTCCTCAAAGGCAAACTAAAGAGCCACACTAACCAAACTAACAAGCTCTCACAGCTAGCTACACTAAAGAGCTTGACAACTAGTTTGCGGTAAAGTAAAGAGAGTGAGCAATTTGTTTTTACCGCCGTGTCGAGGAAGGAGCCAATCAATCACAAGAATGAATACCAATAAAGACCAATCACCTCAGAATCAAATGATGAACACAATGATTTTTTACCGAGGTTCACTTGCTTGCTGGCAAGCTACTCCTCATTGTGGCGATTCACTCACTTGGAGGTTCACGCGCTAATTGGCATCACACGTCAAACCCTCAATAGGGTGCTGCACAACCAACACAAGATGAGGATCACACAAGTCACGGGCAATTCACTAGAGTACCTTTTGGCTCTCCACCGGAGAAAGGTCAAGAACCCCTCACAATCACCACGATCGGAGCCAGAGACAATCACCAACCTCCGCTCGATGATCCTCGCTGCTCCAAGCCATCTAGGTGGCAGCAACCACCAAGAGTAACAAGCGAATCCCACAGCAAAACACGAACACCAAGTGCCTCTAGATGCAAACACTCAAGCAATGCACTTGGATTCTCTCCCAATCTCACAAAGATGATGAATCAATGATGGAGATGAGTGGGAGGGCTTTGGCTAAGCTCACAAGGTTGCTATGTCAATACAAATGGCCAAGAGGATGAGCTTGAGCTGGCCATGGGCCTTAAATAGGAGCCCTCACGAAATAGAGCCGTTGTACCCCTTCACTGGGCACAACACGGGGTGACTGGACGCTTCGATCATATTGACCGGACGCTGGACCACAGCGTCCGTTCATGCGATGCGTGCCACATGTCCCCTTTCTTCAAATGTTGATCGCCTGATCTCAATGGTCAAGTGACGACCAGACGCAGCAGCTCAAAGTGACCGAACATTGAACCCCAGCGTCCGGTCGTTTCTAGTAAGCATCTAGAAATGATTTTTCACGACCGGACGCGTCCGGTCATGCTTGACGAGACTCACCTAGCGTCCGGTCACTCGGCGTCTCCTCTATGCACTGACATGTCAGTAGGACCGGATGCAGCCCACTAGCGTCCAGTCAGTTTGTGACCCAGCATTCGGTCAGAGATCGACGCTGCGCGCCCTCTGCTGCCACTGACCGGACACGCCGGTCCAACCGAGACCAGCATCCAGTCACTTACAGTGACCTCCGTCTTTTCTGTCTAGGGCACCGGTGGCACCGTCGGACTGTCCGCACTCTATGGGTGAACACTTCGCCGGTGAAGTTCCTAACCCTTGCTCAAATATGTCAACCACCAAGTGTATCACCTTGTGCACATGTGTTAGCATATTTTCACAAACATTTTCAAGGGTGTTAACACTCCACTAGTTCCTAAATGCATATGCAATGAGTTAGAGCATCTAGTGGCACTTTGATAACCGCATTTCAATATGAGTTTCACCCCTCTTAATAGTATGGCTATCGATCCTAAATGTGATCACACTCACTAAGTGTCTCGATCACCAAAACAAAATGGCTCCTACCATTTATACCTTTGCCTTGAGCCTTTTGTTTTTCTCTTTCTTCTTTTCAAGTCCAAGCACTCGATCATCACCATGGCATCACCATCATCATGTCATGATCTTCATTTGCTTCACCACTTGGAATGTGCTACATATCTCATGATCACTTGATAAACTAGGTTAGCACTTAGGGTTTCATCAATTCACCAAAACCAAACTAGAGCTTTCACTAGTTCATCACTGTTGCTCGTGTTACTAGCACCAAAAGTTTGTAGTAGGGGTTATAAATGGGCGAGAGAGAGACAGGTCCCAAGTCTCTGGTGGAAAGAGTGAACGGGTGCCGAGAGCTCGGTTGCCGCTTAGCCGTGTGCTTGTGTTGTGTTCTAGTCGATTTGGGTTCATGATTGTTCGATCGGGTCTAGCCTCAATCGATCGATTCCATGCTAGTTCCCATCCATGGGACACCCTACTTTCCCTTTTATAGACCCAAGGAAAGCACGGGTTATAGTAGAGGAAAAAAGAAGAAACAAGAGGGAGAGGATGGCCTTCAGGATCGTCGGGTCCTTCTTATCCTTCATGCGGGTCTCGCCAACCCTATAGATGTCAACAAGGATAGCTCCACATCGTGGCCCTATCCACCACTGGCGCCACGCGCAAGCGTCATCTATCGGTCATGGTGTTCCATTCCATCACAGCGGATGTCATAGTGAGCTGACGCACCTGCCAGTGTTCGTACGTGGGTTAGGCAGAACAGCACTGGTACGCCCAATGTTGTTCTTGATGTGAACCCTCTGTTATGGCCCCCCATGGCCATGGGTTACATCAGGGCATGCTGGTCTCTTCCCTAGTGTCAGAGCTTTGACCCAGACCCATACGTTTGGACCTAGAGTGGTTGGCAATGGCATGGGTCTCCGTCAGGCGAGACGGAGTCCGTGGCCTTGGGGTCGGGCGAGGCGGAGTCCTCCCCTAGAGGCTAGGCGAGGCGAAGCGCAAACCCAAGGGTCAGGCGAGGCAAAGCGCAAACCCAAGGGTCGAATGAGGCGGAGCGTAAACCCAAGGGTCAAGCGAGGTAGAGCGCAAACCATAGGGTCGGGCGAGGCAGAGTGCAAACCCAAGGGTTGGGCGAGGTGGAGCGCAAACCCAAGGGTTAGGTGAGGCAGAGCCCATGGCCTTGGGGTTGAGCGAGGCGAAGTCCTTTCCTAGAGGCTCCCCAGAGGTCATTTGAGGTGAAGCCCGCACGCCTAGGGGTCGGTCGGAGCCATAGTCACGCTCTTGACTATTTGGATGAATTAATGTTGATGACCATTAGCGCCTCCTCTTCGGGTACCCTAGTATTGGTCCCCGATAGTAGCCCCCTAGTGAGACCCAACATCTTCTTGTTGCAGGGGTCGGGTGTCACTAAAGATCAAGGAGAGGATAGCTAAACTAGTCTTAGTTTTCACGCGTACCCCCTCCCTAGGATCTGAGCTAGCGTTCTACGACCGTGCATTCGGTCTTCTTGCGAGTCCAACTTTCCTCTAGCCCCCGCACATAGCGGGGGTCCAGTCGAGGGTTGGCTCGTCTTTGTGATCATTACCCCATCCGCAGTTTCCACAACCGGAGGGGCGGAGCTGACGTCACTTGCCTCGATGGCTCGAGTGACGCGCTCAATGAGCTCGCTAACGGGCATGTTCGAGTGGAATCTGGGTCTGTCGTTCGTGACGGGGTCAGCATAGCCCTCATGTGGCATTCCACTGCTCCTTAACCTACCTCCCGGTAGATGCCCATGTTGCTCTGGAGAGCGACTCTGGTGGCCCACAGGCCTCCCATCGATGGAGATTTTGTGGGATCGGCTCGAGGTTAGGATCTAATGAGAATGTTGAGATGACCCTATCCGCTTCTAAGCGGGTCGGGCGAAGGCCATTGGGGCTCATCTGCATTTTCTCCCCTAGCTCTGTTCAACATGAGGCGGCCTCGAGCCCTTCACGGGCCGGCCTTCGAACCTCGGTCGGTCGCCGCTCATATCGAATGAGATGACTGCCGCTTCGTGATGTGACACGACGCATTGTGATGCAATAATTGCATATGCGATGCTTGGATGTATGGGATGAATGTATGGATGAATGCATGAATGAATGCATGTATGAATGAATGAATGTATGAATGCATGCATGAGAATGGATGAATGAATGATCATGCACTAGAAAAGAAAAGTGGGGGTTGGTAAAGTTACCTTGATGGCTCGAGTGATAGGTTCGGGGAGCTCTTACCGCATATGTTCATGTGGGGTCCAGATCCATCATTTGTGACAGAGTTGGTGTAACTTGTATGGGGCATCCCACTGCTTCTTACCCGTCTCTCGATAGCGGCCCGAGCCATTCGATCGACTTGGGCGACCTGCTAGCCTCTCCTCGATGGAGATTCCACAGGTGGGCCCCTCTGAACCCTTCCTAGGAAGGCGGAGGCTAAAGCTCGGGGTGCGGGGACAAAAACTCTGATCACGCTGGTGAGCAAAAATGTCGTAGCCGCTGGGACATAGGTTTCTTGCAGCCCGACCAGTTTTGCTCAGAGTTTGTTTCCGCACACCTTGCTTCTAGGTTATAGCATGAGAAAGGGGTCGGGCATTGAGAATGTCTACCGAATAGACACTCTTGCCAGCCATTGAATGAGGGCCGACCCCCTACCATTGCTAGGGTCAGGGGCTCGATAGCGAAATTAATGAGAGAACGTGCGTAAATTAGTGGTGACCCATCTCTCGGTAGTGGCCCGAGCCATCCAATCAAATTAGGTGACCTGTTGGCATAGGACTTACCTCGATGGCATGAGTGGCAGGTTTGGGGAGCTCTTACCAGATATGTTCGAGTGTAATCTGGGTCCGTTGTTTGTGATGGAGTCGAAATAACCCACCTAGGGCATTCTACTACTCCTTACCCATCTCTCGGCAACGGCCAAGCCGTCTGATCAACTTGTGTGACCCGCTGACATAGGGCTTTCTCTTGGAGATAGAGGATGAGATCATCCCCCCAAGAATTTAGTTAGGTAGATGAGCCATGTGGCGAACTTATAATAAGTGGACAAGCTCTTAAATTTCATTATGGCCTAATAGATTTTTAGCCCTTCTCCCCTTTTTGTATAAAAAAGTTAGTGCGTTCTGACCCCTTCCGTCATTAAGGCCGTAAAGCCCGAGGTGCGGGTGAACAAACTTTGATCACGCTAGTGAGCAAAAACGTTGTAGCCGCCGAGGCGTAGGTTTCTTGTAGTCCGACCAGTTGTACTCAGCGTTCATTTTCGCAACCCTAGCTTCTAGGTCTCAACATGAGAGAGGGTCGGGCACAGAGAATTTTTGCCAGGTGGAAAGACTCTTAAACGCGTACCGACTCTTTCCGTGGCTAAGGCCAAAAAGCACGGGGCACGGAAAAAAACTCGGATCACGCTAGTGAGCAAAGATGCTGTAGCCACCGAGGCGTAGGTTTCTCGTAGTCCGACTAGTTTTACTCAACGTTTGTTTCCATGACCCTTGCTTCTGGGCCTTAACATGAGAAAGGGTCGGGCATAGAGACTATCTACCAGATAGATATGCTCTTATTAGCCCCCGAGTGAGGCCCAACTCCTTGCCGTTGCTAGGGTTGGGTGTCACTAAAGGTCAGGGAGTTGATAGCGAAACTAATAAGAGAAAGTGTGCGTATATTAAGGGTAAAAGTGCATAGCTGCTCGATGTTCCAGGCATTGATCAAGACTTCATTGTCGATGGTCTTGAGCTTGTAGGTGCCTGGTCGGACCACCTCTGCGATGACGTACGGTCCCTCCCATGGCAGAGAGAGCTTGTGACGGTTCTTGTTGCTCTAGATGAGGCGGAGCACCAGGCCCTCGACGTTGAAGGCCCGACCCCACACTCGACGGCTGTGGTACCAGAGCAACGCTTGCTGGTATTTGGCCGAGCGGAGGAGGGCGACATCACGTGCTTCATCTAGCTGGTCCATGCATCCTCGAGGGACGCCTTGGCTCCCTATTCGTCGTATGCCCTGACCCTTGGTGCTCCATAGTCGAGGTCGATCGGGAGGATAGCCTCAGAACCATAGACCATGAAGAATAGTGTGTAGCTGGTGGCCTGGCTAGGGGTTGTCCTTAGGCTCTAGAGCACCGTGGGAAGTTCTACGACCCATCGTCTACCAAACTTCTTCAACCAGTTGAAGATCCTAGGCTTGAGGCCTTGTAGGACCTTGCCGTTCACATGCTTGACCTACTTGTTCATGCGGGGTGCGCCATGGCGACCCAATAGACGCGGATGTGATATTCATCGTAGAATCGGAGGAACTTCTTTCCGATGAACTACGTGTTGTTGTCCATGATAATGGAGTTCGGGACCCTAAAGCGATGGACGATGTCAAGGAAGAACAACACGGCTTGCTTGGACTTGATCATGGAGATCGGTCGAGCCTCTACCCACTTTGTAAACTTGTCTACAATGACAAGCAAGTGCGTATAGCCCTCGGGCGCCCTCTTGAGAGGTCCGACCAGATCAAGCCCCTAGACCGCCAACGACCATGTGATGGGGATCGTCTAGAGTGCTTGGGCCGGCAGGTGGGTCTACTGAGCGTAGTACTAACACCCTTCGCAGGTGTGCATAATATGTTCAGCGTCGGCTACCGTGGTCAGCCAGTAGAAGCCTTGTCAGAATACATTTCTGGCTAGGGTTCTAGATGCGGCATGGTGACCATAGACCCCCACCGTGGATATCACTCAGCAACTGCTTCCCTTGCTCAATGGAGATGCAGCGCTACAGGATCCCGGTGTGGCTTTGCCTGTAGAGTTCACCATCAACAATGGCAAAGGACTTGGCGCGACGCGCGAGCCGTCGAGCCTCTATCTTGTTCGTCAGCAGCGCCTCATGGAGGAGGCTATTGAGGTAAGGCGTCCTCTAGTTGGCCAGAGGGTCAGGCTATGTTGCTGGATCCTCATCAAGCTCCATGACCTCAAGGTTAGATGGAGCCGACGGCTGGTTAGCCCCTGAGCCTAGGGTAGGCAGCCCATGATCGGCTTGTTCCTGCTCCTCGTAGCAGACCGAGGGCTTGTGCTAATCGCTGATGAAGACGCCCATTGGCACAGGCTCTTGGCTGGATTCCGCTTTCGCCAGCGTGTCGGCCGCCTCGTTGAGACACCTCAGGACGTGGTTGAGCTCAAGACTATCGAACTTGTCCTCCAGCTTGGTGAGGACATCACTTCTTCATCACATACAAGCCAAGGAGAGGAGGAGGTCCAGCATGGGCATCCAATTCATCTTTCTCATGGCGGAGGCCCAGTCCAACTAAAGTTGGAGCCCATCTCAGGTTCCAGTACTAGTCTACCTTAAACTGGTCACCCAGGACGCATCTAGACTCCATTTTCGAGGATCCACATATGGTTGGAAAGATAATTTGATAAGGAAGCCAATGCAAGTGGTCTCACATCAAAATCCCTACCGAATCAATAGGAATCGTCAAAACAAGTCAGCATCCAGAATCTGCTAGGGTGCTACGACACTGTCTTTTGGTCCGTTGGACCATGTATCATGTTTGGGCCCATTAGGGAGCACGTCTAGGGGGTGACACCCAAGACTCTATAAATAGCAGCCGTCACTCTCCTTAGGGTTTGGGTTTTATTTAGTTCTTGATTTCTTCGTGAAATAGACATTGTTTTGCTGCAACTATGCCGCCAAGGCTGCTTGCTGTGAACCAGGGCCCCAGTTCTTGATCTTGTTCACCTGTGGCGATTAGTCCTTTTGAATAAATACTTGAACTCCTTATTGTTATCATAAGACTCATATTTATTTGCAATTTTAGATTGCGTTCATCCTGTTCTTGCTTGTGTTCTCGATTCGCTTACAGGAAAGCCTTCTCGGCGAGGTCAATCGCGTTCGCGTGGTTGATAACCAATGGAGCAGTGGTGTAACGGTGGTGGGGGTCCGAATCAGTCTTGGTTCGAAGCCTAGATCGTAGACGTCGAGTCTCCACCAATCGACGCTATCATACCTTTCGGAAGATCGGGACTAGTCTACATCAAGTGATATCAGAGAACTTGTTGCCCGTTAGGTATAACTTTGTTTTTCTCTTTAGATTGTTACTATTTTTGCATTACCTATAGTCCACAAAAAGCCAAAAAAATATACACCGCCACATATTCCCTGTCCTATAGCCTTGTTGTGCTGTGCAATTTCGTCTCTATCTCACGTGGTTGAGTTTGTGCCCTAGGTCAAGCTCTGGTTGCTGGTTTTAGATCGTTTTTAGTCCAGTTTGTATTTTTCCCTTTGTTTTTCATCATAATCCGTGAACACCTTCAAGTCTTGCTGTGTTTCCTTTATATCCATCAAACCATAGTCCTCGTCATCTAATTTGTTATACTTATCTTCACTGTTTCCATCAAATCCTTATTGCCCTGACCAATTTTACGCGCATTGTTCCCATTTTATCCTCTAATTCAGAGTCAGTTTGTAAAACTGATCTAGTTTTCGCATACGAACTCGGATTTCGACGTTTCATATATCAAAATTGATCAGAAAAATTTCGGATCCGTCCATTCCCCGCCTTGTTGGGGTCATAAATTTTTATTTTGGTCAAAAATTGGTCACAAGATCCTCTTTTCGTGGTCACAAGCTTTTTGTCGATTTTGAGCACGTCTTCTAAAATTTTCACAGGCCACGTCTTTCACTTGTTTAAGCTCATATTTTCTGTGGTTGCTTCTTTTTGTGCTCCTAAGTGAAGAAAAAATATCAAAAAAAATAAAAAGAAAAAGTCAAAGAATCCCAAAAAAACAACGACAACCCAAAAATAGAGAAAAAAAAGAGGGGCAAAAGTGGAACAATATCTAGAGGAGCACATAGAGAGCGCCATTTGAGCAGTGTTTGCGTGTGCTGATTTCTGCCTTGTTCCTAATCATATTCTTGTTGTTCACATTACTTGTTCACATCACTTGATACCTCTGGTATTTGGAACGTGAGTAGGCCAGCAACTAAGACAAGTACTTGGGATACTTATTCAGCTTTGCTATTTAGTTGCGAATTTTGCTATTCCTTGCTACTATATTGTGCATGTCCAAGCTCCACATTCTTTTAACCAAGTACAGGTTCACCTTGCAACTGTTACACTCAAGCTACAATGGTATCACAGTCACTGACCGATTGCACCGCCTGTTGCTTTGGTAAGAACACTTGTAAGACCGTGGTAAGACGCTTGAGAGTTGAGTGCCTTGTTTTTCCTTGTCCACAACCTAAGTAGTTGGTAGGGATAATACTATTTGTGTTGTCTTCTTCTTTCTACTAACCATGTTAGGAAAAGCGGAAAGCAGCGGCAAAGGAAACGGGGACACACCTACAGATTTCAATGACTGTGTTTCTAAGAATGAGCTTCGTGCCATTCTTGATGACAAGTTCAATGAGATCCTTCAACAAATCACCAACTTGGCCAAGAGGATTGAAGATGTTGAACGACATCCTAAACCATGTCCTGAAGAAGATGATGATGATCTCTCTGAGGAGGAGGATGGCGACGCAGAGGCTGAAGCTGAAGCTCAACGACGTGTTGAGGATGCACGTAACCGTAATTGGTTGGACTTTAACCGACGCGGTATGGGAGGTAATAACCAAGGTAATAATGATCCTTTCTCTAAAACCAAGTTTAAGATACCTCATTTTTCTAGTTCTGCTGATCATGAAGCATATTTAGATTGGGAGATGGTTGTAGATCAAAAATTTAGCTCCCATCAAGTCCCTGAAGAATATAGAGTTAGACTTGCTACTAGTGAGTTTACTAGTTTTGCTCTTTTCTAGTGGAACGATATTTGCAATAATGTTAATGCTAATGCTCAAATACCTCAAACCTAGACTGTACTTAAACGACGAATGAAATCGAGATTTGTTCCTCCATACTATCAGCGTGATTTGCGATTAAAACTGTAACATTTAAATCAAGGTAGTAAGACTGTTGAGGAATATTATTAGGAGCTTTTAATTGGTCTAGCACGTAGTAACATACAAGAGGATGAAATGGATAAGTGTTCTAGATTTTTTGGAGGTTTGCGTCGTGAAATACAGGATGTTCTTGACTATAAAGAAAGGACTAGATTTTCTCAATTATATCATTATGCTCTTAAAGCTAAAAGGGAAGTACAGGGACGACAACCTAGGCGTTCCACGACTCCGTCCACTCCTTCACGTCCAACCAAGGTGAGTAAATTTTCTAATGTGCAGACACCACCAGTGCATGTAAAGAAGAGCTCTTCTATCACACCTTCTTCTAGTGGATCTGCTACACCTTCCTCTAGCAGCTCTTCTAAAATTGTTTGCCACCACTGTAAGGGCATGAGACATATTGCTAAAGAATGCCCTAGAAAACACGCATATATTGCTACTAATGATGGTGGGTATGCTAGTGCTAGTGATGAAGAGAATGAATTTGCACTTGCAACTGATCTTTATGCAGATAAATTTGCGGATAGTGCTGAAGATCCTGATGAGGTAATATGCACTGAAAACTACAAATCAATCCTTGTTCAGTGTGTTTTGAGTACACAAGTTGAGCCAGTAGACAAGCTACAACGCCACAATTTGTTTTAAATGTTCCTCATTGTTAATAATTTCCATGTTCGTGCTATAATTGATGGAGGGAGCAGCAATAACTTGGTAAGTTCTGAGCTTGTCAAGACCCTTGGTTTATCTACACGTGCTCTTCCACATTCATACCATGTTCAGTGGTTCAACAATAATGGTAAGGCAAATATAACACAATCTGCTCGTGTGCATTTTTCTATCGGATCATACCATGATTATGCTAATTTTGATGTCGTGTCTATGCAAGCTTGTTCACTTTTGTTAGGCCGCCCTTGGCAATATGATAATAATGTTCTACATCATGGTAGGCAAAATAGATATACTTTTATATTTAAGGGAAAGACCATTGCTTTACTTCCTTTAACTCCTGCTGAAATTGTGCAATATGAAAAGGAACTTGCTGAAAAGAAAAAGAAAGGCCATGATAAAGACTTTAGCAAACCAACAAATGAACCATCAAGTAACATGAAAGAAGTTTTATTTGCTCTTAAATCTATTCTTGCTGATCATGATGAACCATGTTATGCTTTAACTTATACATCGCCTATATGTCCACTTGGTCCTGCTTCTAGTGCTATGTCTCTTGTTGGTACTAACCTTTTGCAGGAGGAGGATGAATTCCCAGCAGGGAAGCCACCATGGCAACCGCCTTTGTGAAGGATTGGGCGCCAATATGAACGTCTTCTTCTGGAGCCATCGTTGTTGTCATCCAATAGAGGAGACGATCTACTTCAGTCGAGGACGACTTCAATTCAAGAAAGGGAGGATGATGAGGACATCATGTCTTCATCACATACAAGCCAAGGAGAGGAGGAGGTCCAGCATGGGCGTCCAATTCATCTTTCTCATGGTGAAGGCCCAGTCCAACTGAAGTTGGATCCCATCTCGGGTTTCAGGACCAGTCTGCCTTAAACCAGTCACCCAAGACGCATCCAGACTCCATTTTCGATGATCCACATGGTTGGAAATATAATTTGATAAGGAAGCCAATGCAAGTGGTCTCACATCAAAATCTTTTCCGAATCAACGGGAATCGTCGAAACAAGTTAGCATCCAGAATCTGCGAGGGTGCTGCGACACCGTCTTTTGGTCCGTTGGACCGTGTATCGTGTTTGGGCCCATTAGGGAGCACGTCTAGGGGGGTGACACCTAAGACTCTATAAATAATAGTCATCGCTCTCCTTAGGGTTTGGGTTTTGTTTAGTTCTTGATTTCTTCGTGAAACAAACATTGTTTTGCTGCAACCGTGCTGCCAAGGCTGCTTGCTGTGAACCAGGGCCCTAGTTCTTGATCTTGTTCGCCTGTGACGATTAGTCCTTTCGAATAAAGACTTGAACTCCTTATTGTTATCATAAGCCTCATATTTATTTGCAATTTTAGATTGCGTTCATCTCGTTCTTGCTTGTGTTCTCGATTCGCTTGCAGGAAAGCCTTCTCGGCGAGGTCAATCGCGTTCGCGTGGTTGATAACCAACGGAGCAGTGGTGTAACAGTGGTGGGGGTCCAAATCAGTCTTAGTTCGAAGCCTAGATTGTGGACATCAAGTCTCCACCAATTGATGCTATCATATCTTTCGGAAGATCAGGCCGAGTCTACATCACAGCTGGTGGACTTCTTGACAATATGTAGCCATCTTGGCATTGTGGTAGCTTGACTCCTTCATGGCTTAGTCGATGACCAGCTGGGAGTCGCCCCAAACATCGAGGTGTCAGATACCAAACTCGATGGTGATGCGTAGACCATTGATGAGCACCTCATACTTGGACACATTGTTGGAGGAGGGGAAATGGATGTGAACCATGTACCCCTTGCGTACCTCGAGGGGCAAAATGAAGACCAGCCCCATGCCGGCGCCTTTCTTCATTAGCGATCTATCAAAGTACATCATCTAGTACTCCTAGTCGATGACTGCTGGTGGCATTTGGACCTCAGTCCACTATGTAATGAAATCAGCCAGCACTTGTGACTTGATAGCCGTCCAAGGGTCATACAAAATGCCTTGACCCATCAGCTCGAGTGCCCACTTTGTGACTCTTCCCGTGGCATCCTGGTTTTGGACAACCTCATCGAGGGGGAAGGACGTCACGACTATCACCGTATGTGACTCAAAGTAGTGATGCAGCTTCCTCTTGGAGATAAGGATGGCGTACAGGAGCTTCTGGATTTGGGGGTAGCGGGTCTTTGAATCGGACAAGACCTCACCAACAAAGTACACAAGATGCTGCACTTTGAGGGCATGCCCTGACTAGCATCAAGCTCATGTCGTCGAGACAGCATGCTCTCGGCCTGTTGTGCTGCTACACGCTCAGGTAGCGTGCGAATCTCGTGATAGGCCCAATGGTCTTTGGGCATTATGGGCCCCAGAAGCCTCCAGAGCAATGCAGCCGTAGCAATGATGTTCTCGATGATTCTCCGATTCACATCGCGGGCCATGGCGTGCGCACACCCACCATCTCCATGGCGCTCGATCTCTCGCAAGAGCTCCATGTGTTCCTGCTTAAGCTAGAGTTGCGCTTCCTTGAGCTCTTGGTGTCGGGCCTTAAGCTGCTCCACCCGTAGGTGTCGGGCCCCTGCATCCCTCTCGACCTCATCGTCGAGGTCATTCGTTGGGGTAGCCTCTTCCTTGTGGATGCTTCCGACATGTCCCTCAGGGGTACCTACCATGAAACACCCATGAGAGGGGTGATGGCTCGCCCTACTGGAGTCAGAGGTGGAGGACGACTATGTTTCTCTCGTGAGGAGGTCGTGAAAAGATTCCACAACATATTCAGTCATCCCCATGAACCTGTCGTTCGTGGGGATGGAGGTGTGCATTCTGCCACAATGTGGCCATTGGTCTCTACGGCGTTGCGGAGACCGAGTGGGAGTGCTGTCGGGGCGCTCTGGATGAGGTATTCTAGAGAGAGTGGCTCCCCTCCGGCAAGCTATGCCATGACGTTGGCAAATGAGAAGGTGAGGTGGCGCAGGTCCTCCCGGGATGGTTGGGGTCCTAGGAAGGCGCTGAGCTGGCGCTCTAACCTCCCATAGTCAAAGTCAGGAGCTGGTCGCTTCTAGGGGCGTGAGCCTCCGGTGTGTGCAGCTATAGCTCCTCAAGCGCCTCAGCGATCGTGTCGAGGCCGGCGGAGTGGAGAGGTCGGACAGCGGTGGGAGCCATCGCCAACTCTCCCTCCATCGTGACAATAAAGTCTAGGTCCCCAAAGTGCAGTGCGCCCCTAGGACCCAGCTAAGGATGTGACTAGCCATCCGAGGCCTTGTGTGGATGTCGAGATGCACAAAAGACCCCTACCTAGCATGCCAACTTTCGGTGTTTTGAGTCACCACCGACAAGTAAATTTCTAATATTGTGCGTCTAGCTCAGATGGTGTGCTTAGAGGACACGAGGTTTATACTAGTTCAGGTAGAATGTCCCAACGTCCAGTTCGTCACTGTTGCTCATGTTACTAGCATCGAAAGTTTGTAGTAGTGGTTACAAACGGGCAAGAGAGAGATAGGTCCCAAGTCTCTGGTGGAAAGAGTGAATGGGTGCCAAGAGCTCGGTTGCCGCTCAACCGTGTGCTTGTGTTGTGTTCTGGTCGGTTCGAGGTTCGATGGGTTCGTGATGGTTTGATTAGGTCTGGCCTCAATCAATCGATTCCATGCCAGTTCCCATCCATGGGACGCCCAGCTTTCCCTTTTATAGACCAGGGAAAGCATGGGTTACAGCAGAGGAAAAAATAAGAAACGAGAGGGAGAGGACGGCCTTCAGGATCGCCGGGTCCTTCTTATCCTTCATGCGAGTCCCACCAACCCTATAGATGTCAACAGGGACAGCTCCATGTCATGGCCCCGTCTGCCACTGGCACCACACGCAGGCGTCGTCTATCGGTCATGACGTTCCATTCTGTCGCAACGGACGTCATGGTGAGTTGACGCGCTCGCTAGTGTTCATATGGGGGTTAGGTACAACAGCACCGGTACGCCCGATGCTGTTCTTGATGTGAACCCTCTGGTATGGCCCCCCGTGGCCACGGGTTACATTAGGGTGTGTCGGTCTCCTCCCTGGTGTCAGTGCTTTGACCTAGGCCCATACGCTTGGACCAGGAGTGGTTGGTGGCGGCATGGGTCTCCATCGGGCAAGACGGAGTCCGTGGCCTTGGGGTCGGGCGATGTGGAGTCCTCCACCAGAGGTTGAGAGAGGCGGAGTGCAAGCCCAAGGGTCGAGAGAGGCGGAGCGCAAACCCAAGGGTCGGGCGAGGCGGAGCCTGTGGTCTTGGGGTCGGGCGAGGCAGAGCGTAAACCCAAGGGTCGAGCGAGGTGGAGCGCAAACCAAAGGGTTGGGCGAGGTGGAGCCCGTGGCCTTGGGGTCGGGCAAGGTGGAGTCCTTCCCAAGAGGCTCCCCAGAGGTCGGTCGAGGTGGAGCCCACACGCCTGGGGTCGGTTGGAGCCATAGTCGCGCTCTTGACTGTTTGGATGAATTAATGTTGACGACCATTAGCCCCTCCTCTTCGGGTACCCTAGTATTGGACCTCAACATTACCAAAAATTGACAAACTAATTTTGTTAGGTTCCTAAAATCATGACCTATCTGCTAATGTAATTGTTCACTTAGTTTCATAGAATTTTCAAGAGTAGACTATTTAATTTGAAGCACTTAACATGGGTAAATCATGAACTTTTAGAAATTATTGTGATGAATTGGTAGTAGTACTAGCCCTAAAATTTTTACAGTAGATTCCTAACAATATTAAGTGCTCACTGTAATTTTTGTAGCTCCATAGGAATTAGTTGGTTAAGGTAACTAAATGGGCCCTAGTACAAAAATATATATTTAATCAATCAAATGTCAAAAATAATTGGGGGTTTGTAGAACGAAAACATTTTCTGAAAATGAGCCTCACTTGACCATGTGGATACATGGCTTAGTATGTTAGTCATTAGAGCTAGCTCGTTAGCTGGCGAGACATAATTGTATTTTAGAGTTATGGTTGCCATTGATCATTTATGTTTCTGCGTTGCATCCACGTGTATCATAATAGGAACAATGATGGATCATGAAGACATCTAGAGTAGCAGAAGCAGATGGTGACGTGATGATCATACCACCATGACGAATAGCTAACTTGGTTATATTTTACCCAGGCAAGCCCCGGTGCATAACCCCTATTATTCTGTACTTTATCTTATGCTTGTGCATTAAGTCTTAAGGAGTTGAATGAAAACCACTTGCATATATATATCATTATCCTATGAGTCCTACTAGTAAGATAGGATCATGTAGATTGCTATGCTATAGGACTCCGGTAGAAGTCGAGTGATTACCTATCACTCACAAGAGATAGGAAATATATTATTGTTGTTATTATATTACTATCACATGGAGTATATATGAATGATAATTAGAGACCGGGTGGAATGGTACTTTGGATCTAGACTTGGTTAGGCATTCGAGCGAGGCTCGTATTGTATTTGTTCCGCCTGTATCGATTAAGGACCGTCCGTTATATTGGATTCTAGTCAGGTCACAGACTTATTATCCTAAGCACATACTTGCTTATGGGAGCGGGAAGACTCATTGCTCTCTTGTCATGGGTTCTGGCTCTTTCCGAACCGACTAATTGAAGGCAGGGATGGTGGAGGTCTAAGCGTCACACTGAGTCCGGGACTCAGGAGTGGGGGCTTGGAGTCCAAGTTTGGATGGAGACCTAGACCCCTTGATAGGAGAGTGGTGGGTTGGTCTTGCTTGTGCCTGGGGTATAAGCGGGGCATGTGTTTCGGGATACCTAGCTAGGATAAATTGATTCGCGAATCGCCGTGTAATACGGTATGACTTGTCTATGATCTAGCACCGTAGTAAGAACTGGAATATAAAAGATGGTAAAATGGTTCTGATTGCTTACCACCTGCTTGACAGTAGCATAGGTGCTTACATAGAATGGTTAGTTAATGAACTAATGATGACTGCTAATAAAATTGAATATAAGGACGCATGTTTAGTAATGCTCCTGCAGATGCAATAAATCCACAAGCCAGATAGCCTTGCATATCCTTGAAGTCTTTTCTTTCCTTTTGATGGATAAGTCTTGCGGAGTACAATTGAGTACTCAAGGGTTTGTTCTACCCCATTGTAGGTGACAGGTGGATGCTAGAGCTAACACTTGTGTGTGGAAACCTCCTAGTGGGCTCAGCGAGGATTTCCTTAACATTGCGGACATAGAGTTTATTTGAAAATTTGACCCAAAATGTTTTACAATGGAAAAACTTATAACCTGTTATGATGTATATAACGGATCATCATGTAATGTTTAACTTGCCATTAAATGATTTTGTTTTCACTGAAACTCTGATAACATGGTTTTATTCCGCTGTTACAAATAATAAATATTATACTCTGATGTTGCATAGAAAGTGATGTAAGAAATGACTTAAGAATGTTGTAAGCTTTATTCTCTCATTTGTGATCCAAATGGAAAATATAGATTTTCGGGTTCTTCCTTAGGGTGTGCTTGACGGAACTACGTAATTTAGTGTCCTCCCTTGAGTACTTAGTGTCTAATGGAAGACAAGCACTCCTAAAAGGCATTAAATTAGGCGGTTCTGCCACAAATTCAAACCCAATACTTGACACTAGTGTAAAGTACATACTTTACACCTCAAAGTTTATTAGGGTATAGTTTTAAGTATTTTAGTGAAATTCAAAAATAGAAGGTCACAAAGTACCTTAAAAGGATTTTTGGGTTTAAACTTAGATCACCATAAATGCATTGCATTGCTATCAAAATAACATTGATTTTAGTTTATGCAAGGCATAGTTAGCTACCATAGATAATTATATGCATAGTGATGACATGATCTAGTTTTATTAATGCTTAACACCAGGGGTGTTACAGCTCCTCACCCCTTATAGAAATCTCGCCTCGAGATTACAAAACGCCTAAAGCCTAGGGTTAAGTAATGGAAAAAGGATATGTGTCAAACACATAATACAAGCAAGGTTTCCATAAACAACAAGGGAGGTTACAATATTACATTAACTTTTAAAAGAAAGGTTACAACTGTAGAGGAGTTAGCAACCTAGGTAGATTCAAGGAAATCTAGATGATTCTCCATTAGATAATCCTCTAATTCCCAAGTAGCCTCCTCTTCTAAATGGTTGTTCCACTGGACCTTATAAAACTTGATCATTCTTTTGTGAGTGACTCAATCCTTCTGATCCAAGATATTAATTGGATATCCTACATAGGTCAAATCTGGTTCAAGTTCCACTCCTTCAATCTCAATGGCTTGATTGGGTACTCGCAAACATTTCTCCAACTGAGACACATGAAACACATTGTGCACAACTGACAGTTGTTCTGGCAACTTAAGACGATATGCTACTGGTCCACACTGTTGCACTATTGGGAATGGTCCAATGTAGCAAGGTGTTAATTTTACTCTGATTCCAAAACGATTAACCCCTTCATAGGTGATTCTTTCAAATAGACATGATCCCCCACCTTGAATACTAAAGGTCGACATCTCTTATCCACACAACTCTTCTGACGAGACTATGCCGCTTTCATATTAGCCTATATAAGTTGAACCGTCTCTTCAGCTTCCTTCACCAGGTCTAACCCAAAGAACCATCTTTCTCTAGGCTCTGGCTAATTCAACGGAGTTCTACACCTTCGACCATATGGAGCTTCCAAAGGTGCCATCTTAATACTTTCCTGATAACTATTGTTGTAGGAAAATTCTACCAGAGGTAAACACTCATCCCACTTATCTAAACAAGTGAGAACATAGGCTCTTATCATGTCCTCTAGAACCTCGTTGACCCTTTCAGTCTGTCCTCCAGTCTTCGGATAATAAGCTAAACTGTGGATAAGCTTAATACCCTATTGCTTTATGCAACTCTTTCTAGAATTTGGAGACAAACTTGTGTACCCCTATCAAAATAAAAGTATTTGGTACCCCATGAAAACTCAGGGTACGTGCAACATATAGCTTGGCATAGATGACCACTGGATCCCTTGTTTTTACCGGAAGAAAGTGAGCTATCTTAGTGAGGCGATCTACAATGACCCAAATAGAATCACAACCTTTGGATGTCTTAGGCAGACCAACAATAAAATCCATACTGATGTCATCCCACTTCCATGATGGAACAAGCAATGACTACAATGGCCCAGCGGATTTCAGATGGACAACTTTCACTCGCTGACAAGTGTCACACTTAGCAACATACCGAGCAATTTCTATCTTCATTTCGGTCCACCTAGAATCTCTATTTTAGGTCTTGATACATCTTGTTACTTCTTGGATGAATAGAAAATCTGGACAAGTGAGCTTCATCGAGGATCTATTGACATAACTTAGGAACCACTACTATAGATTGACTTATCACTATTGCCACTTTCACTGCCTCTAGCGATAAAAGCGTCGGTGTGATACTTCCACCATCGATTGGACCGATAGGGAGGCCTCCTAAGGAATGAAACTATCAGTTGAAAACCATCAATGCGACAATGGTAGTGGGGTTGAATTCCACCATCGTTTGGAACACCGAGCCGACTGGGATAGGCGTTATGGCCATCGGCCCTACATGACTGCTTGGTGTACCGGCAGTAGTAAATTTAGCGTGAGTTATTTCCCCATTTCCTAACTACCCACAACATAGTTGCATCACCATTACTACTTTCCTGTGGAGTATGCCTCATCTTCCCTGATGCTTATATTAACTGCTCCTCTTTGCTTCTCCATTTCAAGGTTGGCCTATTTAAGCCGGGGCTAGATGCGCTTCTTGGTAATCCACACACTCCTTCCTCCTTAGATACAGACAAAACTCTTGAGCCAACCATCTATATTTTCTTCATCATCGTGGCACTCCTTCTCCAACTCCTCCTGCGACAGCTGTTGCGTTGGGAGAAGGCCTTCAAGATTGGGTACTACCGGCATCAAGGTGTAGCGGGGGTTGCTCGATCTAGGTGCTAGTCAAAGTTTTGCGATTAAGGGGGTTCGCTTAGAGACCGGTTGTAAGGATCTTTGCAGCCTTCTCTCAACCCACCCATATAGTAGTTAGCTCTTCACTGTTCAGTGATGACTACCGAAGATCAGCAATTGAAGTCTGCAACTGATCCTCTAAACGGGCTTAAAGTGACTCGATCATCACCTCTTCTTCAATACTCATGTAAGAAAAAATAAGCGCTCCAGGGTTGTTGATGGTGCAGAAGCTGATTCTAGTTCTAGAAATTCAAGTTCTATACAAACTGAAGCAGAATGCCCTCCAAAGAAGTTACATGCTTCCAAAGCGCAAGTTGAGGTAAATATGAAACTGTTGTTTGTAATTAACTATATATTAGACTGTAGTGGCTATCGTGTGCCTATGTTAGTATCCACGCCCGAGGACTGAAGGCTGTGCCTACTACACTGTGGGACAAAAGTCGGCGCCTACAATACTATTTAGGCATAGTTACGTCAGAAAAGGCCTAAAGCGCCCATCCCATCGTAAACTGACGGTACCTCCCTGCAGGCATGCAGGGCATGGTCTCCGGTACTGCGTTTGACTTGAACATCCTGTCATACCCTATGCCTATTATTAGGAAGGAGCAGGGTGCGATTGTCGGGCGAGGCGGAGCCTGTCCTAGGACGTTGAGCACGGCAGAGCTCGCCCTCGGACATTGGGCGAGGTGGAGCCAACCCCTATCCATCGGACGAGGCAGACCAGCCCTCGGGGGTCGGGCATGGCGGAGCTCGCCCTCGGACGTCGGGCTAGGCGGAGCCAGCCCCTAGCCATCGGGCAAGGCAGAGGCCAGCCCTCGGGGGTCGGGCGAGGTGGAGCCCTCCCTTGGGCATCGGGCGAGGCAGAGCCAACCTTCCGTCGCCCGGGCAAGAAGAGTAGCAATGCTCTTGTCTGACTAGAAGCATCAATCATTCGATGGTTATTAGTCCTACCTCATTGGATACCCCGATATTAGGTCCCCGACACATGTTTAGTATTATTTCCATAGATGCAATAACCCACAAGCCAGATAGCCTTGCATATCTTTGGAGTCTTTTATTTTCCTCCTATCGGGTAAGTCATGTTGAGTACAATCGAGTACTCAGGGTTTTATTCCCCTATTGCAGGTGATCGGAGGATACTTAAAGCTAACTCTTGTGTGTGGAAACCTTCTAGTGGGCTCAAAGAGGATTCCTTTCATGCTACGGCCATAGTGTTTATTTATAACCCTCACAAAAGGTTTTTATAAGAAAAGATGTAAAATCTGCTAGCATCTCTTGTATAAAAATGTTCACTATGTTAATACTCCACCATGTCCTTAAATTAATCCTGCTTCCTCTGTAACTCTGAGAACATTATTATATTCCACTGTTATAATAAATTGAGATAATATTCTGGTACTGTAATAAAGTGATGTAAGAAATGATAAGAATGTTGTAAGCTTTATTCTCATTTATGATCCTGATGGGGAAAATGTGGATTTTCGAGTTCTCTCTTGGGGTGTGCTCGACGGAACTAGGTAGTTTAGTGTCCTCTCTTGGGAACTTAGTATCTAATGAAAGACAAGTACTCCTAGGAAGCATTAGATTAGGTGGTTCTACCACAAGTACACACCCAATACCAATACCAGAAGCATCATAGTACACATCAAACAGCTTTTCGATATTCGGCTAAGCTAGAGCAGGAGCGGTGGTTAGAAGCTTCTTCAAGGTTTTGAAAGCTTCATTACATTCAGGTGACTAGGCAAACTTGACTTGATTCTTTAGCAACTCAGTGATCGGTTTGGATATTTTGGATAAGTCAGAAATAAAATGATGATAATATCCCACCATTCCAAGAAAACTGCAAACTTGGTGAACAGAAATAGGTGGTTTCCAAATTAAGGATATCTCTCACTTTGCCAGGGTCTACAGCAACACCTTCGGTAGACAGAACATGCCCAAGGAATGGCACTTCATCAAGCCAGAACTCACACTTGCTAAACTTAGCATATAACTAGTGTTCTCTCAGATGGCCTAGAACAATGCGTAAATGTTATGCATGTTCTTCTTTGGTTTTGGAGTATATCAAGATATCATCAATGAAGACAACAATGAATTTGTCGAGCTCCGGCATGAAAACAGAATTCATTAGGTACATAAAGTGAGCTGAAGCATTGGTTAGACCAAAGGACATGACTAGATATTCATACAGACCATATCGAGTAGTGAATGCAGTTTAAGGAATATCCTCCAAACGAATCTTTATTTGGTGGTAGCTAGATCTGAGATATATCTTAGAGAACACTTTAGCTCCCGCAAGTTGATCAAAGAGTAGATCAATGAGAGGAAGGGGGTACTTATTCTTGATAGTTACCTCATTGAGCAGACGATAATCAACACATAGCCTCAAAGTTTTGTCCTTCTTTTTCACAAATATAGCAGGGCATCCCCACGGTGATGAACTTGGACTGACATAACCTTTGTCGAGCAACTCTTGCAACTGAATCTTAAGTTTTGCCAATTCTTTTGGAGGCATCCGATATGCTCTTCTGGTCACTAGAGCAGTGCCATGTTTTAACTCAATTATAAACTCTACATCTCTATCTAGAGGTAAACCAGGCAAATCATCTAGGAACACATCTGGAAACTCCCTCACTACAGGAATATCTTTCACTTCCATAATAGTTGTTCCATAAGCTCTGTCAACTACTCTCTTCAGAGTAGGTAGATGGATAAGCAGCTTAGAATTGTTATCAGGTGAATTCAACTGTATTGTCCTGTATAAAGTATCAATGATGGCTCCACGTTGACATGCCAAGGATCACATCTATATCCTAACTGATGAGGACATGACCTCCATACATATGACCATGCTTGGAGAACCATATGGAGACCAAGGAGATCAGCGATGGTGTCCTAACCGAGAAGGAGGCATGAAGCTCATTCGGTTCGAGTCCCCAAGGTGGAGACCCAAATCAAGTTTGAGTCCGACTCAGGCTCCAGGACTAGTCTGCCTTAAACTAGTCATCCAGGGCGCATCCAGACTCCGTTTTCGACAATCCACATATGGTTGGAAAGCTAATTTGATAAGGAAGCCAATCCAAGTGGTTTCACGTCAAAAGACCTTTGGAATCAACAGAAATCATCGAAACAAGTCAGCGTCCAGAATCTGCCAGGGTGCTGCGACACCGTCTTTTGGTCCGTTGGACCGTGTATCGTGTTTGAGCCCATTAGGGGGCGCGTCCAGGGGGTGACACCCAAGACTCTATAAATAGCAGTTGTCGCTCTCTTTAGGGTTTGGGTTTTATTTAGTTCTTGATTTCCTCATGAAACAGACATCGTTTTGCTACAACTATCGCCGCCATGGCCGCTTGCTGTGAACCAGGGCTCCAGTTCTTGATCTTGTTCGTCTATAGCGATTAGTCCTTTCGAATAAAGACTTGAACCCTTTCTCATTATCATAAGCCTCATATTTATTTGCAATTTTAGATTGTGTTTATCTCGTTCTTGCTTGTGTTCTCGATTCGCTTGCAGGAAAGCCTTCTCAGCGAGGTCAATCGTGTTTCGCATGGTTGATAACCAATGGGGCAGTGGTGTAACGGTTGTGGGAGTCCGAATCAGTCTTGGTTCGAAGCCTAGATCATGAACGTCGAGTCTCCACCAATCGACGCTATCATACCTTTTGGAAGATCGGGTCTAGTCTACATCAAGTGGTATCAGAGACCTTGTTGCCCGTTAGGTATAACTTTGTTTTCCCCTTTAGATTGTTACTGTTTTTGCATTACCTATAGTCCACAAAAAGCCAAAAAAATATACATCGTTACATATTCCCTGTCCTATAGCCTCATTGTGCCGTGCAATTTCGTCTTTGTTTCACGTTGTTGAGTTTGTGCCCTAGGTCAAATCCTGGTTGCTGGTTTTAGATCGTTTTTTAGTCCAGTATGTGTTTTCCCCTTTGTTTTTTTATCATAATCCATGAACATCTCTAAGTCTTGTTGAGTTTCCTTTGTATCCATCAAACCCTAGTCTACGCCATCTAATTTCCTACACTTGTCTTCACTGTTTCCATCAAATCATTGCTGCCGTGACCAATTTTGCGTGCATTGTTCTCGTTTTGTCCTCTAATTCAGAGTGCGTTCGTAAAACTGGTCTAGTTTTCGCATACGAACTTGGATTTCGCCGTTCCATATATCAAAATCGATCAGAAAAAAATTTTGGATCCGTCCATCCCCTCCTTTGCTAGGGTTGGAGATTTTTATTTTGGTCAAAAAGTGGTCACAAGATCCTCTTTTCGTGGTCACAAGGTTTTTGTCGATTTCGAGCATGTCTTCTGGAAATTCCACAGGCCACGTCTTTCACTTGTTTAAGCTCATATTTTCTGTGGTTACTTCTTTTGTGCTCCTAAGTGAAGAAAAAATATCAAAAAAATAAAAAGAAAAAGTCGAAATTTCTCAAAAAAACAACGATAGCCTAAAAAATAGAAAAAAGAGAGTGACAAAAAAGGAACAATATCTAGAGGAGCACATAGAGAGCGCCATTTGAGTTGTGTTTGCGTGTGCTGATTTCTACCTTGTTCCTAATCATATTCTTGTTGTTCACATCACTTGATACATCTGGTACTTGGAACGTGAGTAGGCCAGCAACTAAGACAAGTACTTGGGATACTTATTCAGCTTTGCCATTCAGTTGCGAATTTTGCTATTCCTTGCTACTATATTGTGCCTGTCCAAGCTCCACTTTCTTCTAACCAAGTACAGGTTCACCTTGGTTCACCTTACAACTGTTACACTCAAGCTACAATGGTATCACAGTCACCGACCGATTGCACCGTCTATTGCTTTGGTAAGAACACTTGTAAGACCGTGGTAAGACGCTTGAGAGTGTGTGACTTTACTCCTTGACCACATCCTATAGTAGTTCATAGGAAAATACATACTTGTGTGTTTTCTTGTTTGATTATAACAATGACAGGTTGTTCATATCCACCGACTTATGATGGTATAGGTGCTAATGAGTACATAGAGTGGGAAATTGCCATAGATAACATATTTGCTACTCGCTTTATGTGTCCAAGGAGGAAAGGTAAAAAATGCATCTAGTGTTTTGCGACATTCTACTTTATCTTGGTGGGAGTCTTTAGATCCTTCTGATAAACCTCAAACTTGAAATGATATGAAAGATCTTATGAGAGAAAATTTTGTTAATCCATCTCTTGTAATTAATTCAAATGATGAGGTGCATCAACTAGATCAATCTCTTGTTATTTCCTCCTGCTATGCCTAACCTTTTACAGGACAATGTACAAAAGAGCGAGGATGATGTGACAGAAAATGAGATGCTCACAGTCTCATGTGACAATTTAGAACCATCAACTATTACTCCTGATGAACATGAGAGCAAAGGTAAAGCCCACGATGCTAAACTCATGGAAGGTGAGAGTTCTCTTGATGTGCTAAATTTTTCCACCAATCATGCTATGATAGAGCAAATTTTAGTGGAGCCTTCGCTTGATTTACCTTTGTCATAAGATGATTTGCTTGATGTTTTTTGTGACGAAGATGACTTGCATGATGATATTTATGTTATACCCATGCAATCATTGAAGAATGATCATGCTATATGTGTGCTGAAATCGAGCACTTGTGCTGAAACTAGACTTGTTATTCATAATGCTAGTGAAGTTGACGAGCCGAAATTGTTGTCTTCTTTAAATACTTTGGGTTACATTGAATTTGATGTTCTGTGTAATCTTAGTTCTTTAGAGGAGAAACTTTATGCATATGCTGATTTACCATAGTTCTCTAGACATACATATCAATGTTTTTGGTAAATATAACAACCAAGGGCAATATTTGATACAACGAGTTTACATTTGTACAAATCTGAATTCTCCTTTTGTTGTGCAAAGTAATGATCAACTAGAGGATAGTAAAATCAACACTATTGTTATGCCATATTCCTCTAGTTTTGCTTTTCAAACACAAGTGGAATCTAAAGAAAGGGAGCATATGTTTCTTGTTAGTACTAATATTTTGCAGGATAGTATTAGCAAAGATCATGTGTATTTCAATCGAGCCGACTACATGTCTGTAGGACAAGACATGATACAAACCTAGACATGTGGTCATATTCTTTCTCACAACATTGTCCATTTTCATTATTTTGGAAATCTCAATTGTCCTCATGTTGTGCAGGATCGACTTCAAACAAAATCAACGCCGATGATGGCTTTTTTGTCTAGAAAGGGAGGATGATGAGGACATGACCTCCATACATATAACCATGCTTGGAGAACCATATGGAGACCAAGGAGATCAGCGAGGGTGTCCTAACCGAGAAGGAGGCCCAAAGCTCATCCGGTTCGAGTCCCCAAGGTGGAGACCCAAATCAAGTTCGAGTCCGGCTCGGGCTCCAGGACCAGTCTGCCTTAAACTGGTCACACAGGACGCATCCGGACTCCGTTTTTGACAATCCACATATGGTTGGAAAGCTAATTTGATAAGGAAGCCAATCCAAGTGGTTTCATGTCAAAAGACCTTCGAAATCAATGGAAATCGTCGAAACAAGTCAGCATCTAGAATCTGCCAGGGTGCTGCGACACCGTCTTTTGGTCCGTTGGACCGTGTATCGTGTTTGGGCCCATTAGGGGGCGTGTCTAGGGGGGTGACGCCCAAGACTCTATAAATAGCATTCGTCGCTCTCCTTAGGGCTTGGGTTTTGTTTAGTTCTTGATTTCCTCATGAAACAGACGTCGTTTTGCTGTAACTGTCGCCGCCAAGGCTGCTTGCTGTGAACCAGGGCCCCAGTTCTTGATCTTGTTCGCCTGTGGTGATTAGTCCTTTTGAATAAGGACTTAGACTCTTTCTTATTATCATAAGCCTCATATTTATTTGCAATTTTAGATTGTATTTATCTCGTTCTTGCTTGTGTTCTCGATTCGCTTGCAGGAAAGCCTTCTCGGCGAGGTCAATCACGTTCACGTGATTGATAACCAACGGAGCAGTGGTGTAACGGTTGCGGGGGTCCGAATCAGTCTTGGTTCGAAGCCTAGATCGTGAACGTCGAGTCTCCACCAATCGATGCTATCATACCTTTCGGAAGATCAGGCCTAGTCTACATCACTAACCCTTAAGAATAATCAGGTTGGTAGAAAAGGTATGCCCAACCAGATCTATTGGTATCTGATATACCACTTCCTAAGTAACCAGACGTCCACCAGGAGACTGTATACAGAAATTGTTGTCCACAACCTCTATTGGCAACTGATGCTCCATGATAAATGATCTATTGATGAATGTATGCGACGCCCTAGAATCAAACAGTATAATTGCATGTTGTTTAGAAATAGAAAACAAACCCATCATAATAGGTTCACCTTCGAGAATCACTTTAGCCTGAGTATAGTGGACTCGACCCATCTTAGTAACAACTCTATTCTTCTAAGCATTCTGCTGATGTTCTGTGAGTTTTGGGACGAACACTAGGGGTATTCGGCTGGTGTGGATAGGAAAGAACTACAGCAAGTCAGATGAATGACTGTTGTGAACCTTGTTGCTGAGGTGGACGATAAGGAGAATGATGGATAGGTTGATAAATAATCCTCTGACGCTGGGTATTACTACCAGAGGATTATATGGATATGTTCTTCCTCTTCTTAACCTCCTTGTACTGATAGTACTTCTCCTCAGTGGTAATAGCAATACTAACAATCTCATTATAACTAAAGTGGTACAAGTAGTCAACATAGTCTGAAGCTTGGCATTGAGACCACGCACAAACCAACGCTTTTCTTGACATCAGTATTGACATGCTTAGGGGCATACTAAGATAAGTGATTAAATTTGCCTAAGTACTCTAGTACACTCTGATCTCCTTGCTACAACTAGAGGAACTGTTCTAACTTCATCTCCATTATACCATCAGGGACATGGTGTGCCTGGAAAGCAGCGTGAAAATCAGCCCATGGAACCTGATGTTCCGTTGGCTGTGTGGCAAGGAAATTTGCCCACCAGACACTAGCAGGGCCCTAAAGTTGTTGTGCTGCAAACACAGTCTTTTGGTCATCACTGCAATAGATAAGCTCAAACTTCTGCTCTATAGTGTGGATCCCGTCATCTGCCTCCAGAGGTTCTTTTGCTTTAAGAAACATAGGAGGGTGAGTTTTTAGAAAGTCAGCATATGTATTGTTGGCTACTGGTTCTGGGTGACCTTGAGGAACATGCATCCCATTCTGCACCAAAGCTTGGAGAAGACGCGCATTGTCAGCGCTAACATTCATCAGAGCAACAACTATATCAGCTAAGGGTGGTGCTAGTGGTGGATCAGTCGTGTTGGCATGACCACGTGAGGTACCATGTTTATCAGTATTGCCAGAATGGGTCCTCATATTGTAAGGTAAGAATGACCATCAGCCACCAGATTTCCATAAACAGATAGAACAACATAGGGGGAAAAGAAAGACAACATGAATAGGATTGGCAGCATACTTAACCCAAAATACTAGTAAGGGGAAAGGTAAACAAAAGATTAATTAATGACATGATGCATGAATGATCCAACGCTCAACTAAACAACCTACTTACATAACTTTATTATTTTAATAAACATAATATGCAAGGGAGTGACAACACACTCCATTTTACAACATAGGGCGATATTAACATGCTATCCCGCTTTTACACAACTTCTGGGTGTATCTACCACCCTTATGATCATACAGAAACTCTCAAAATAAAGAGGGGGTAAGGCAGAATGATTCTAGCAGAACATTCTACAAGATTAGGACCTATATGAATTGAATAGATGAGGTACTCCTGATGCGGTGTAGAAGTTTGGCATGCCACATCAACTCCCAAAACATGGCTGGAAAACCCTCTGTGCCTTCAGCTCTTGTCGGGACAATCAACTTTTTGAGAGGCAACTATAGCAAGCAAGGGATAAGCTAGAAGCAACCTTTTTATCAAAATAGGCTTGAAACTATTTTGTATTATTCATTTTGAAGTTTTATAAAGTAGCACTACAATAACTTCTATAATGACATGCTCCGATACCAGCTGTGGTAGAACCGCCCAAGTTATATGGCTCACATGTGCCCGTCATTGTCTCACATACTTCTGACTGTTGCACAAGTGAGCCACACAATCCTGGTAGTCTTTTGGGTGTCCTCGAGAAACCCAAATCATCCACTTTTCTTTTTGAGAAGGATACATTAGAGAAGACATTGTAGTATAACAACAGTTTAAACAAATAGATTACTTCAAAATAAGCAGCGGAAGTCTTACAAACCATAATTTTACAAACCATTCATTGAGTTATTATAAACCATATTTTGTTAGCCACATAGGCAGTAGGGTAGCATGGCAGGTACCACTTTAATACTCACACAAGAGAGGTTCACCCTGCCCAAGGGTGTACAACAAATGTCTCTACTATTGGCTCTCCTTCTGCAACAAGGGTTAACAACCCCTGAGTACAAAGGTACTCAACAAGACTTAATTGACGAAAAGGAAAGACTCCAAGGATATGTAGGCTTACGGGGAATCAAGGTAAGTCGGTAGCAAGAATCAAGATTAACTTTTACAAAAAAAAGCTTACTAATGATTGGTCCTTACTTTCAATGTTTTAGCTCAAGTTAAATCTTTATCAGTCTCTAGTTTGCACTGATCTAAAGCAACCACTTCCTTAATCAACGCATCTCAAGATCATAAGTATCATCGTTTCATTTATTAACTATGATGTAGGGCAGAGGATCGGGTCTTCTTCTTCGAGAAGCAACGACGATTCGAATCGAAGCTGGGGTTTCCTTACCACATGACATACACAGGTCCTGGTCCCGAACCTACATATATCAACCTTCACTCGGATCCTCCAAAATGTGAACGGGTTCACGCTACCCGAGAGCGTAGTACTCCACCTCCCTACGTCGTTTCTTGACAGATTCATAGGATGTGTACATGCTACTCTCGCCATCTCTCCACTCCTAGTACGCGGTTGCCCTTTCTCATAATAGAATAGCCGAGATGTTAGGCTTACCGGAGTATATGGCCAGTACTACAAAGTCTCAAACACAATCAAGCCTACAACGAGCGGTCCTCAATCGACACAGGCGGGGCACTACGTCAAGACTCAATTCTTAAAGCAAGCAAAGAGTCCGCCCGGTCTCAAATCAAATTCATGATCATCATTAACCATAGGGTCTTCCCTAGGTAAGAACATTCGAAACAAACTTGTTGCTCAACTCTTATTCACTAAGCATGGCTAAACATCATTAACCTACTACTACTAACAGGGTGACAAGGATGGGTATTGAAATATCAAGGCAGGCATGCAGCAGTTGGTATTCAACCAATTCCTATATTACTTTAAATGCACAAATCATAAGACTTAAGTGAATAACATTTGGAAACACAAGGATAGGAGTTATGCTCTGGGGCTTGCCTACGGTGTTGGGGTTGTCAGCCACTTCAGAAAACCACAGAAAAGATAACGAACTCCCACTGACAAAAAATCCACTTCTGGGAGTTGCTCAACAACTGGATTCCACTCTCGATCACTAAACGTAAGTAAATATACATGCCTTAGAATGATGCGATACTCAACATGGTTTATGATGATCAAACAAGATTAACTAACTTGAGTACAACTTTCCTTCACAATAAAGTTAGGTTAACTATTCACAAAGTATCATTGTTATAATTATTAACAAGTTTAATTATGAACATAACAACCATGACATGGAGTTGCCAAGGAACATCAAGGGATTAGTGTTCCAAGGTCTACAATAAAAGCATAAAATGCACCCAATGTATTTAAGCATTTATATAAATCATTTTTGTATTACCTAATTGATAAAAAGCATTTTAAACATACCTAAACTAAGTGAGTAATTTATATTTATCAAAATAGTACCAAACTTTTTGTGAAGGCAGGTCCTAAGCATGTAAAGCATACACAAAAATTTCATGATTAAAAGATAATTATTTTAGCCTATAAAAATCATGGAAGGTCCATTTTATAATTAAAAGAGGTAATTTTTAAACATACAAAACTACTGAAAATGTCCAACTCATATTTTTCCTAGGTAGAGTACATGATAATAAAGCTACACAAAAAATTCCACAATTTTATCATGCTTCTATATTTTCTTACGAATTAAACAAAATCATCACATATTCATATTTTTAGAAATTCAAAAATCGCCGAAAACCTTTTGTTACCCACCCCTGGCTAGCCTCGGCCACTGACAGGCGGGCCTGAGGTCAACTGAATAGTGCACCAGCGCGAACCGTGGGTACACGGCCTTTGACCGTCGTGTTCTCACCGGCAATGAGGTCGGCGGCGACGAGGTTGGCATCTACGCGCTCAGGACAATGATTGTGCATCGACCTAGGGTGCTGGTTGAACCAGTTAGGGTTCCCAGTGAGCTCGGCGCTGGCCATGGCGGCCACAGCGGTGCGGCGAGCATCATGCCTGCCACGAAGAGCCGGTAGCGATTAAATTAAGACGGCGAACAGCAATAGGAGCTCACCACGACCAATCTCAGCTACTCGGTTGAGGCGGAGGTGGCAACCGACGTCGAGGACGGATGCGGCGACGTGGCCCTGGTGGCAAGGTAGCATTCCGGTGTGACCTAAGGAGGAACGAATCAACGGTCAACTCGGTGAGCATCACCAGTGCACAAGGGAACTAGAACACCAAACGGCGTGGCGTATGGAGCTCTGGAGTAGGTTGCATGCCTTTCGCGCTGCTGAGCGGCGATAGAGCGGTGGCGGTCGGCGGTGAAGCAGGCTGGTCACCGGGGTCACTGTTCATGCTGACAGCTCCTCTTCTCCTCTCCTTTTCTCCAATATCCAAACATCAACTCAAGAATCTCCAAGAACAAAACTTGTTCATCTTGATGCAGGCTTCAACATTGCTTTAAGGATCAAACTTAGACTCTCACTAGATTGAGAGATCCAAGACCTAAGAACATCAACACTTTGAAACTTAACCTCTGAACTTCAGTTAGGGTTTAGGAAATTGTTTTGGTTAAGAAACTTTGGTAATTAATTGGTGATTATTTAGGAATCAAGCAATTCAACCAATAACACCATTGCATAGCACAAACTTTGTACCAATAAATAATGCTATTGTTTGAACAAAATTTATGTATGAAATTTATTTTAATAAATCCTCCAAAAATGAATTCAAACACTGAATTCCATTGACTTAGGCATAAATGTCTAAGTGTTGGATTTTAATTCTGATTTCAATTTGGAAGTTCAAATTTTAGTAGTTTGAACTTGAATTCATACCCAACACTTGACACTAGTGTAAAGTACACACTGTACACCTCAAAGTTTATTCGGGTATAATTTCAAGTACTTTAGTGAAATTCAAAAATAGAAGATCACAAAGTACCTTAAAAGGATTTTTAGGTTTAAACACAGATCACCACAAACGCATTGCATAGCTATCAAAATAACATTGATTTTAGTTAATGCAAGGCATAGTTAGCTACCATGGATGATTACATGCATGATGATGACATGATCCGGTTTTAGTGATGCTTAACGCCAGGGGTGTTACGTCTTTGTCCATCGACGTCAAGTTTTGCTCAAGCTTCACCGCCACGCGGTCCATCGCTCTAAAATCTTTAACTTGCCCTTCACACTTGCAACCAATCCACCAAACCAAGTCTTGTCTTGATCTTCTCCACCTTAGTCACATGACTCAATGCCATGTCTCATATAGTCATATGCAATAAGATCCTTCATCACATATGTGAGCCTTGCAAAAAATCAAGTCATCTTCACCATCATAGCATGAGTTACTCACACAAGTGTACCCGTGGACTAATCACCTATATATCTCATATTTAAACATATTAGCCTACCTAAATTGCCAGTCAATTAATAAAACCAAACGCGACGTTTTAGTGGTCACGGCCTCCTTCCTCCCGGGCGTCCTCGAGGCGGCATTACCGGACGAGACCGTGAGCATGGCGCGCACCGGCATGTACACCCTCCTGTTCATCCACATGTACACCCTCCTGTTCATCCACTGCGACGCCTCGCTCGCGGGCGGGTAGGTGACCGCGCGGGGCAAGACCATCTGGAAGAACAGCCGGGGCTACCACCCGGGGTGGATGGCGCCGCTGCTGCCCTTCTACGGCGCCATGTCGCTAGCGTTCGCGGCGCTGGCGGCGTACTGGTTCGCGCAGTGCGCTCGGTTCTGGCGGGAGGTGGTGCCGCTCCAGAGCTGCGCCACGCTGGTGATCACGCTGGGGATGCTGGAGGCCTCCACCTAGTACTTCGACCTCGCCGAGTTCAACGAGTCCGGCGTCCGCCCCCGCGGCGCCATGTTCTGGGCGGCCACGTTCGGCACGCTCCGCGCCACGGCAGTGCGCGTGCTGGTGCTCGCCGTGGCCATGGGCCACGGCGTGGTGCTTCCTGCGCTGGCGGGGCTCAAGAGCGCCAGGGTGGCCGGACTCGGCGTCGTGTTCTTCGCCGCCGCAGGAGGCCCTCGAGGTCAGCGAGAACGTCGGCACTGTGAGCGACCACTCTCCGTCGCCCACGAGGAGGCTGTTCCTCGTGCTCCCTGTGGCGGCCCTCAACGCGGTGTTCGTGTACTGGATATTCTACTCTCTGTCGAAGACATTGAACAAGCTCAAGGTAAGGAGCAACACTGTTCCGGCCTACCATTTCAGCTTGTTTTCTTTAGAATTGTTCAACGTCATAAATACGGGAACTTTTCAATGTTTGTAGGCGAAACGAATGACGGCGAAGCTGGAGATGTACCGGAGGTTGAACAACGCTTTGATCATCGCGGTGGCCGTGTCACTCGGTTGGATCACATTTGAGGTAAACTCTAGTACCAAACAAAACAACCTCCTTTTTTGTGTAAGCAGGAGCCTGAATTCATTCAACTGCTCTTGCTGTCCAATCTCTCGCTACTCTAGAATTGTACCTTCCAGCATCTGATCTTAACGAACACGTCCCAATTTGAGTTGAGCACTGCACAGCCTTAGCCTGACCCATCCTGTTGAACAATCAATATTGCTGCTTTTTCTTTGGATCTTAGCCCAAATGTTCAATCAAGATTGATAGCGAAAGAATCCTTTTCTTGTGACTTTGATCCACCTGTCGCGGCCAATGTGCTGGTAAAATGTTTTTGGGGTGCATGATGTGTGGATAGGGAAAGAACCATCTTTTTGTGACTGATACAATCCTGAAGTTAGTAATGTCTAGTCTAGGTTAGTGATCAGACGATGCCCCTAGCCTCAGGGTAACAAGTTGGTCCTGTACCTCCAGAATGCCCATCTTATTTAGTACAAATGCCCTTGAGATTTCTTAGGTGGTGTTTGGTTGCCCCTCCTAAATTTTAGTCGTTGTCCCATCGAATGTTTGAACACATGCATGGAGTATTAAATATAGACTAATTACGAAACTAATTGCATAGTTTACGACTAATTTGCGAGACGAATCTTTTAAGCCTAATTAGTCTATGATTTGACAATGTGGTGCTACAGTAAACATGTGCTAATGACGTATTAATTAGGCTTAAAAATTCGTCTCATGGAGTACTGACGGATTATGTAATTTGTTTTTTTATTAGTATTCGAATACCCCATGCAACATCCTCCCGACACACCTCCTAAATTTTAGTCGCTGGATCCAAACACCACATGTGCGACAGTATCATCTGCAGGAGGTTTGGCATCGATCGGATCTTCTGTGTGCTTCTTTGGGTTGTCTGTGGCCTTCTTGTCAATGGCAACGCCGAATTCGTGACCTACAACATGGCTGTTGTTCGAAGGAGACTTGGTGCTTTTATCGGTGGTGTTTTCACCTGGATTTTGTCCCTCCAAGGAGGTTTCCCTTGGAGGTTATGGATCCACTTGCTCCTGTATGCGGGCTGGTGTTCTTGGATCCCCTTTGTGGGATTGTTGCTTGTTCGCCAGAGCTCGTCGGTGATGCGACTGGTGTCTGTTTCTGGTGAAAGTGGGGTTTGCCCGGGGCATTCAACGGTTAAAGAACACGGTGTGCTGCTGATGGGCTTCAAAAATCAAGACTCGTTGTCGAATCGGGAATCGGCAGGAAGCTTCATTCTGGATCTTCTTCATTGCGGGAGATGGAGGAGGACCAGGCTGCGGCAGTGATGGTCGGCGATGGCGGTGGGCACTGGATGCTCCTGTAATGGACTTATGTGTAATTTTATTTTCTTTTAGGGGTACCCCGTTAGGGGACTTGGTTGTAAGCGTTCAATCTATACCTAATAATAAAGAGACAAAATTTCAACTCATTTTTTTTGTCCGCTCCCTCTGACTACCGGACAATGGAGAGTTTCTTCCGTTCAAACTTACTGTACATATATAACCCGTACCCATACGAGTTAGAATAGCTCTTGTTTAGCGTGATACAGAGTTCGATTCCAAAACGTATTGGATCGTGGAAGAACAAATTAAAAACCAGCCAATAAATCAAAAGGACTGCAGCTACAACTCTATCTCTCAATAGGTAGGAAACAATTCCAATTGAACCTGGTTCGACCAAAGTGCACGCAGGCACAGGACACCAAATTCCTAATCCTAATCGGACGGTGTACGCAGGGACACTGGGACAGGATATCTCCGAGCTCCTAATCGGACCGAGGGCCTGTTTAGATTCCAAAAAATTTTGAGCAGTACTCGTCACATCGAATCTTATGGTATATGTATGGAGTACTAAATATAGACGAAAAAAAACTAATTACACAGTTGGGTGAGAAATCACAAAACGAAACTTTTGAACCTAATTAGTTCATAATTAGACATTAATTACCAAATACAAACGAAAGTGCTTCAGTAGCCAAAATCCAAAAAAGTTTGGATCTAAACGGGCCTGACATATAGTAAAGAAACTAAAAACAGCTAGCACCTAGACTAAAACTTGAATATTAAACAACTAACTCTGACCTCGTGCATGTACATGTCTCCTCCTCCTTGCGCTTGACACATGCACACGTGTATATGGCACCGGCGCAGTTAAAGAAAGTAAGCCTTTGAACAATGCCAATTAGGTGGTCAGCAATTTTTCTTTGAATTCCAGTAGAGTAGAGCCAATACCAATATAATTTCTCTGCTTCTTTTTTCAGTTTTCATGAGAAAATTATCTCCAAATATTAGCTTGGCTGGCAAATGAGCAACGATTGATGGAGCTGCATCCTTCATCTTGCTTTTCTTTGCATCAAATAAATTAAACCAAATTGAATAATTTGATGAGCTTTGGGCTCATCATCCTCTGTCACAGTGTCACGCTTCGGGAACAGAATGTCGAGCTCCTGCTGGAACATCGTGGCCAGCAACAGCCCCGGCACGGTGTACACGTTGGTCCTCATGACCAGCCACTGCATGTTCGACAGCAGCCGTTGGTAGTCAGTGCATAAGAGCGTCTCGGCCCGTTCGGTTTACCTTATATTCGGTTTGTTTGATTTTTTTTTAATCAAAACAGTATTTTTCTCTCACAATAATTTAGTCAGAACAGTATTTTTCAGCCAGTTTCAGCCAAAATTCTGTCAATCGAACATGGCCTTGTCCTCGTGGTCGTGGTCGTGGTCGTGGTCGTGGTCCAGGTGAAGGTATACAAACGTCGGCAATTGCGTCGTCCGCACATCGGCCCTGAACACCTTATTCTCCAGCATGTTGTCGTATCGCCAGGAGGAAGAAGTCCCACGGGAGTAGCCACGTCGTGCCGGGAAATGGATCAGAAGAGCTCGTCCATCTCGATGCTCGGGTCCACGAGGACACAGTCGGTGAGCAGCCTGTTCTTTTGCCTATGACTTATCGTAAACGATCGTAAATTTTCAGTCGGAATAGTAATTTTTTCTCATACAAACCAATCAACAGTACTTCTTCACGAACCAGCAACGATACGAATCAGCCAACCAAATAGGCTGGAGCACCACATAGAGGAACAACGCCAACGCGGCAACGCGGCCGCTAGGATGTGGTTGCGCAGGCCGCAGTAGGAGATGGAAGGGAGTCGGATTTCAGGCATATTAGATCATGTTGCAACGCACGTGTTTTTACTATTATCAATAAAATCCGATCCTTAAAAAAAACAGACTGTGCGCGCGGCAGAGACTCGTCTCACTCGTGTTTAAGACTATCTTCGACAACAACAATAACACCCAACATACCAGTCTTATTCGTTCTTTAGATAGCGCTATAGTCAAAAGTTCTATACATATTCGGCATCTTCTCCAACAACAAGATAAAAAAAAATCATTTCTGTAAATAAATTTTCAAAAAAGATGATGTCTATATTTAAGTTGAGCTTGTCAAACAACATAAAATACAGCTTTCGTATAAATAATGTGTTAAGCCTAATTTTGGGTCTCTTCGTGACTATTTAGGTTTGAGTGCTCATTACTCGCCGGAGACAGTCTATGCCCAAGTTCCCCAGCTCCATAGCAGGCAGCTAGCGGCGTTATTCACCCGCGCCGCCGCCGCCGTCTTCCCCTGGTCCCCTTCCGTGCACGTCGTGGGTGAAAGGGCATACGGAGCGGAAGTTTGCCCCGCAACGTCCGCCTCGCCTCTCCCCTTGCGTCTTCGCCTCCATCTCTCGCTGCCTGCCGCGGCGGGGAGCAGGAGACCTGTGCCGTGCAGCGAATCATTGAAGCTGCGCGGGGCGCGGGGCGGCGGACCGGAGGCCATTGGGGCCACTACGACAGCCTTCGAGCCAAGCCGCGGCGCTGTTGAGTCCTTCGCGGCTGCCGCTCCGACCTTGAGTGACCGAGTCCGCAATACTCTCAATCTTCAGCCAATTGCCAGTGAGTCCAGCCCGGATGCGGCGGCGCCGGCATAGCCCCCGACCTTGAGTGACCGAGTCCGCAAACAAGCCGAGCTCCCATCTGACCGGAGACAGCTGTGTCCGGCCTCGGCAATGTTGCTGTTGAGAGTTGAGACTCCCCGGGCCTTGTCTTTAGGCCAATTGCTGCTCCTGGGTGTCATCTACTATTCTACTCCGCCGGAATAAAAATGATCTGGTAAAGTATCCTCGATTATGGCTGCTTGCTTTCTGTTTCAGTCATGAAGAATCTATACTAATCTTGTTAAGTACAATGGTTTTATTTATTGGATAGTAATACTTTGAAAATGCTTTGCTGAAACATGAGGACTTTATTCCTAAAATTACTGAGATTTGGAAAACCTAAAATTAGTGAGATTTGGAAAAAATGAAGTGAATACAAAGACTCCTGCTGAAAATTGATGTATTAAGAGCAATAGGTTTAAAAAAATCCTTAAAGGTTGTAGTTTTCGGCTTCTCGCTATTAAAATTTGGTCATAGTCTTCACTAAATCCTAAGTCCGCCACTGTCACACGCCTGATGGCACCTCTCCAGCCCATGGCCAATGGGCCAGCCGCGGCCCAGGAGGGGGCGCGCCCGTGACCAGCGCCGACGCAACAGCAGCGGCGGCTCGGTGCCTTCTTCCCTTGGAAGGAATTAGGAAAATAGAAATAGAAATAAATTAGGAGATTAGAGTTTGGTTTATTTAGGAAAGGGAAATCCAATCTATAAGGATATCTCCCGTAGTTGCTTGAGACACAAGTCCATTAGGGACTATAAATATAGGGGTATTGTACTCATTTGAAATTAAGAAAGAAATAGCCTAAGGGCTTATCCCCTTCCTCCCTCCCTCTCCCTGCCGTCGCCCCCTCCCCTGCCCCCGCGCCTCCTGCCTAGCCACCTCCTCCACTGCCGCCGACCTCCCCTACCCCGGCCACGTGTTACAGCCACTGATTGCATCAATTAGTTGAGCGTCTGTCCATCCACCTCTTTTTCTTAGTCTTAGTCTACAGGCTGTTGTTGTCTTGTTGAGAAACTTCTATGCTAGATATATGTTTTTTAGGAGTAGAAAGGGTGGATCTGTTGCTTCAAGCATGACTTAGTTACAGCTATTGACAATTTACAGTTATGGTGACCATGTTTCTTTTATTGGGTTTTCTTGAACGAGAATTTGATGTAACTCGGAAACCATGACCTCTTCTCTCTCAGGTGGTCCTTTTTGTCGACTTTTCAAGTAATATTGGTCCATGAAGTGTAGTTCGTGCACAACTCACTGCTGGTACTGTCAATGTAAGGAGGGGATCAGCATCCCTTGTCTATGCGTCAAGCGGTCCCATTGTTTCTGCGCCGAGCCCTTGTGATCAGGAGCTATCCCCCAGTGTTGCACCTGTCCTCTCAGGCTTGTTGGTTGAACAGCTCTGATAATGAAGAGCCCAGTCAGAGTTCTGCTTACGGTGATTATAGAAGTCGTCGTTTGCTTCCCTTGATCACACTAGCAGTGCGGGCCTCGAATTGGGATGCTGCCAGAAATATAAGCTTCAGGGAGTGTGTGAGGTTATACGGGCCATCTCAGTCAGTTAGTCTGTTTGCTTTGCTTGTGCAGGCATTCTTGCCGCGGAGAATCAGAGAGGCCCGGTGCTTGATTCAGAGCATTGTTGATTACTGTGGAAATGCTGGGTCAGAGTTGTTTGAGTTGGCTCCTATGTTGGTCAGCAATTTGGGTCAGTCAATGACGCTGTTACAAGTTTATGCTGCAGTCATCCGTATTTTTGTAGAGTCGTCAATGTTTGAGGATGCTCTTCTCACTTATGTTGAGGTCAAGAACTTTGGTGTTGACAGACGTTTGTGCAATTTCTTGCTGAAGTGTTTAGTCGAGGGGAATCAGATCATGTATGCAAGGAGTTTATTTGATGACATGAAAAGTTGTGGTCCTTCACCCAATGTCTGCTCTTATTCAATTTTGATGAGTATGTACACACATGGAGAGAGGTTATGCTTAGATGAAGCTTTTGAGCTTCTTTGTGAAATGGAATCAAATGGTGTGAGACCGAACGCTACAACATATGGAACTTACCTCTATGGGCTTTGCCGTTCTAGACAGGTAACATCTGCATGGGACTTTCTTCAAATTCTTTCTCAGAGTGGAGGCCCTTGCAGCAATTATTGTTTCAATGCTGTGATTCATGGTTTCTGTAGCGAGGGTCAGGTTGACAAAGCTCTAGAAGTGTTTCATGGGATGAAGAAATGTGGGTTTGTCCCAGATGTCCACAGCTACAGCATATTAGTTGATGGGTTATGCAAATATGGGGATTTATTGAAAGGTTATGACATGCTTGATGAAATGGCAAGAAATGGAATATGTCCTAATCAAGTGAGTTACAGTTCACTTCTGCATGGCCTTTGCAAAACTGGACAGGTTGCATTGGCATTAAAGATTTTCAAGAACCTCCAAGACCAAGGTTTTGAGCATGACCAGATAAATTACAGCATCATTCTTCATGGTTGTTGCCAACATTTAGATCTCAAGGCCATCTCTGACCTTTGGTTTGACATGATTGATCATGATATCTCTCCAGATGTTTACAATTATACCAGTCTGATCTACGCATTATGTAGACATAGAAACCTTCAAGATGCATTGGGAGTGTTTGAGCTCATGCTTGAAAATGGGTTGAGTCCCAACATTGTGACATGCACAATCCTAGTTGACAGCTTTAGCAAAGAAGGGCTAGTTGGTGAAGCCTTCCTATTCCTGGATAGAATACATCAGTCATTGGGAATAGTCCCAAACCTTTGCATGTACAGAGTTATTATCAATGGCCTTTGCAAGACCAACAAATATAGTGATGTGTGGAAATTTTTTGCAGACATGATAAAGAGGGGCTATGTTCCTGATGTTGTCCTTTACAGTATTATTATTGATGGCTTCGTGAAAGCTCTGAAGTTGCAGGAGGCCTTAAGGTTGTACCGTAAGATGTTGGATGAAGGCGTAAAACCTAACACATTTACATATTCTAGCCTCGTAAATGGGCTGTGTAATGATGATAGACTTCCTGAAGCTATGGGATTGATTAGGGATATGATTGGGGAAGACCTGTTACTTGACAATGTTTTGTACACATCTATCATTGCTTGCTATTGTAGGCGTTTAAATATGAAGGCTGCTAATGAATGGCTCAGAGAAATGGAAAGAAGTAGTGTGTTCCCAGATGCTTTTGTATATACTTGTATGATTGATGGTTATAGTAAAGTGCTTGCAATGGATGGTGCACGCTTGATGATGGAAGAAATGGAAAAAAGAAAGCTTAAACCTACTGTAGTAACCTACACAGCTCTCATTATTGGATACCTTAAAACGGGGGATGAGAAGGAAGCTTGTATGATGTATGAGAGTATGCGTCATGCAGGCATTGCTCCAGATGTCAAGCTGCGTTGCATTTTGGGCATTGGCAATGACAGGGGTGATTGTGATGATTCTCAGAAAGCGAAGGGTGTAACATAATTTTCACATAGAGATTTATTAACCTGATGAAGGGACTTCTCTATGATGGCTCTGAGCTCGCCTAGTGCAGTACACTGTTGGCTCCATTTGTTTCCTCCACTTCCACACTGCCATCCTATGGACAAGGAATGGAAAGCAGTAACCTGAAAAGTGGCAGTTAAATCCATGGACAACAGCTGAGGGTGTAATCAATACAGGTTAGCCCTTGCCTTATGCAAATAATCAGATAAGATATTAATCTGCCTTTTAAAAATGCTTCTTTTGTTTAAAGTGTTACATTAACAGTTTTAACTTCAGGTTACTTGAGCTATACCATCACACTGAAATTTTCCCTGCTTTCCAAGTTTCATGTTTAGAAAGGTTCTCCATTTGTTTCTACAATACATTCAACCATGCTGTTATTTCTAGATTGTTTTCCTGTAGAATCTTTTTTACCATCTGTAGCACTTGTAAAGCTACGAGTTTGACAGAACTGAAAGATCACAGCAATTCATGAAAGCAATCAAATGGCTCTGCTCCACACCTGCAGTCAATGCCATGCCATTAATAAGTTGATTGATGCTTAATGTATCACCTTCCCTGCCTTTTCATCCTCTTCAAAGAGAACAAAACCTCATTTAATCCATCTTGTATCTAAGAAATATCCTCTCCTGTGTGGCTCATAGGGAGTTTGGGTCCTTCTCTAGACTGATGTATGAGCCGCCTAGCTGTAAGACACTGCACTCTGACTGAAGCCACCACATGGCTCAAGAGGCAAGACACTCCAGGCCATCATGCCGCCGCTCTGTTTTGAAATCCCTTGAACAAATTATTGTTTGGTAGAAAGCGATTGGGTTTGCCATGGTGCCCATAAATCAATTGTATGAAAAGGCAATGATATTATTCTGCATTTGTAGAAAGTGCGCTATGTCTGAAGTCTAGGAATCAAAATGTTCTTTCTGTGGAAAGTTTACTTATGATATTTTCCAAATATATTTTAATATTTTTCATAACTTCACAGCTTGGGCTTTTGAGAAGCATGGTTGTTACTCTGTTTGGTCGGCCTATTGGCTCTGGCTGCAGAGCAATGACAACAATAGCCTAGGGATAAGCTACCCCTTCCTTGACTGACCATCAACCAATGTGAAAGAAGTAGAAGCTCCCGATGGAGTTAGACCTTTACCACCAAAGACGTGTCTTTACTTGAGATGGCTGCATGGTTTCCAGCCAATTAAGCACACTTTACACAAGTGGCATATACAGATCCTAGGCCCTGTGGAATATAATACATAATTTAGCATTTATACCCACACCCAAGAACTCTCTTGAAATATATCTTGCATGAAAATATTGTGCGGTGGAGATGACAGCTTGTTTCTATGCAGAATGTGAGCAATCTGGACTAACTGAAATAATAAAGAAGCATGGCGATAAGGAGTGGAAGCCAGAGCTTGCTGTCACATGAGTTCAGGAGGTGCAGCTGCAGACTTGCTGAGCATGGCAGCTAAGCTGAGCAACAGTAAGAAGCAAGAAGTGGAGGTGCAGCAAGAACCACCACAGATATATGGTGGAAAGTTAACACACAGCAAATTTTCTGCCAGCTTGTCCAGAGGGGCAGCAATTAGCAGGTGTCATTTTCTACTTAAGCAAGGCCTCTTGCAGGCTAACTCATGGTGGCTTGATAATTCCTGATGCTCCAAAGGTGGAGGCGCTCACTTGCAGGAATGCTGTGAAAACTGCGTAGGATCACAAGCTGCAGGGGAATTTAGTTAAAACTGAACATTGTTGAGGCGGGTGTGAGGAACAACTGAACAAGAAAGAAATAGGTCAGGCATCGACACCATTCTGGAAGAAATTGAGGTGATCAACCAGTATTTTGATGGTTTGAATATTTACTTTGCATTTTTTTAGAGTTCTAGGGCAGAGCCCCGGTCTTTGCAGTAACAATGACCAACCGTTTACAGCATCCAGGTGGATAACACCTTCCCAACAAGTCTACAAAGCACACAACTAAGAAATCTCCCCAGAAAACATCACACTGGGCTCAAAAACCAATTACATGCCCCACTCGGAACCCAACTTCAGAAAACTAACCCATTTCCCCTCTTGAAACACCTCCCCCAAAGGCAAGAACTTCACCAGGCGAATTTTGACTTCAGCCGGAACTTCTGTCAGCTCCCAAGCAGAAGCACCCTGGTAAAACAAATTCTCCCATTTGTCACCCACTTGCTCCCTGTTCGTTTGGGCTGGTTTGGCTTATAAGCCATGACTGAAAGTACTGTTGGCTGGTTTGGTGAGAGAAAAATACTGTTCGTTGGCTGATAAGCCATGGCTTATAAGCCAAATACGACCAAGCGAACAGACTGTTGGTTTAACCATGCAGCCTTGGTGGTGGTGGCCTGCAAACTCCATGGCACATGCCTCTGCTCAACAGCTCTCTGACATTAACCATCTTTGTATTCCCCTGTTAATCTGTTCATTATTATGAAATAAAAGCTGAGTTGAGCCTGTTTCTAAGAAAAGAAAAAGAAAAATTAAAGGAATCTTCTAAAAGACGAAATCCGCACCATGAAATCGGGCATATCATCTTGCCACGTATCTAGGATTTCAAACGGCCACGTATCCTGCACCTCCTCCCGGGCTTTCCCCGACCCGTGATAGCGCCACGTCACCCGGAAACATATTGGCCGTTAGATCGTACAAGCAAGCGACGTTGTCCGTTCGATTGCGGATCAGTCGGCTCCCTCGTCCATCAATCCACGATCCGAACGGTCGCGAGTACTCGCGAATCCGCTCGGTTCTTCCTACACGCCCGCAAGCTCTTTCACTTTCCTCTCGAAGCCCGTAGGCGCACAGGCGGGCGGCGGCGCTCCCAGCTCCCCCTGCTCGGCGACTCGGCGCGGCGGCTCCACGCCTACACCTCACGCGGTCCCAAACTCTTGGCACTGCTCCCCAGCCCCGCTGTACCGCCCCCGGCCTCCTGCCTCCGACCCCGGCTGTAAGCCGCTCGGCGGGCGTCCCTGCTCTGCTGCGCGGCGCCCTGCCGCCTTGGTCGACGACTCAGCTGCAGGGCGCGGCGCCCCTGCCCCCCTGCTGTGCTCCCTACTTGGCTGCGCAAAAGGGAGCAGCAGCCGCCTCCTCACGCCACGTCTTCGCTGCCGTGGGGGAAGGTGAGCGTCGCTGCCACAAGACAGAAGGCAAACAGCGCCAACACTGCGCAGCTTCCCCGTACGTCTGTGCTCCCTCTCGTGCCATATAACGCTCCAGATAATGCCCCAGCAGCTGCGGTGGACAATGCCATGGACGACGCCCACCACATGCTCGACCAAATGCTTACAAGGTTCAGCTCTGTCTATCGGACAGTTATTCTTTGCATATCCAGGCCTTCTGATACAACACATAGGTCTTTGATTCATTAGCATGTACTAAATTTCATTTCATTGCTATGTTGAAAGACCTCTCTTGCTTGAATTCTTGCTCTAGGCCATGCCTTTTTCTTGATTAAAAAATTCTGGTTGCAATATTACTTTTGCTTAATCAAATTATAGGCTGGAATATTTGTTTTTCAGCAAAAAAAAAAAAGACTGGAATGTTATCATTCAGTCTTACATAATGTTTGATATAATAATCGCTCGAATCTCGGTTCATGAAAACAATATTAAACAGAAGAACAATATTGACTTGATGGCTTATATATGAAACATAAAAATAACAGTACAGCCATTACATATTCAATATCAGTAAGACAAATCTCAAGAAAAAAAAGTAAGAAGATTCAAAGGCAAATCAGTTCTGTTTACCAGTTCTGGACTTGGATAGTTGGATCTACAACATCTTTACAAGGATAACAAAAACAAAAGATCAAAAGATCAACCTCTGATATGCTGATGAATACTGTTGGCTGCCGGAGGGCAGCTTGGCCAACAGGCCGCTTGGATTGTATTGCAAAAATGACTTAGTGATACAAAGATGCTAACCACTGCATATATAGGCAAGTGGTGTACCTACTCCTTAGCATATTCTAACTGCATAAAGCAGATGTATGATTCCTACTTGGTTGCCAAGGCACCATGATCAACTTGGTTACCAAGGAAACACATTACAGTGAATAGTAAATATCTATAGTAGGTAACTTAGAAAAACAAGAACACTAGGCTAACTACTGACAATTCTCCCCTTTAGCCTTGTGGTCCTTGGAAGTGATGTGCTTGAGCCCAATTCTTCCCCTCATCTCTTCAAATTTTGATCTTCCAAGAGACTTGGTTAGAATGTCAGCTAGCTGATCAGTGGTGGATATGTGATCAGCCCTGATACTTCCATCTTCCAAGCAGTTTCTGATGAAATGGTACTTGATTCTGATGTGTTTACTGCGCTCATGAAAGACTGGATTCTTGGCTAGAGCAAGTGCAGACTTACTGTCAACCTTCAGTTCGACCACTTCCACATTCCTTCCAAGGAGGTCTGCTAGCAGCCTGGATAGCCAAATAGCTTGTTTTGCAGCTGTGGTAGTGGCAATGTACTCAGCTTCACAACTAGATAGAGCCACCACCTTCTGCTTCACTGACTGCCAGCACACAAGATTGCTTCCCAGGAAGAACAGAGTGCCGCTAGTGCTTTTGCTGGTGTCAATGTCCCCAGCCAAGTCACTGTCGCAGTATCCAACAAACCTTGCTCTCCCTGGAGCCTTAGTGTAGTGAAGTCCGAATTCCAGAGTACCAGCCACATATCTCAGGATGCGCTTGATGGCAACTTGGTCTCTGCAATCGGCCTCTCCATGAATCGACTGACAAAGCCTACTGAGAAGGCTAAGTCAGGTCTTGTGTGGACCAAGTAGCGCAGGCTGCCCACCAATCTTCTGTATTGGGTAGGATCAACTTCTGCAGCCGTGCTCTGCCTGCTCAACCTCAGCCGCTCCTCCATTGGTGTATGGGCAGGGTTGCAGGCATCCATGCCTCCTAGCTCAAGGATCCTCTTGGCATAATGGGTTTGCCTCAAAGTGATCCCAGCTGAATCTTGGTGTACTTCAACCCCCAGGTAGAAGGACAGGAGGCCGAGGTCGCTCATGTCGAAGACCTTCTTCATCTGAGCCTTGAAACCTTCTATGGCTTGAGTGCTGGCACCGGTGATGATCAAATCGTCAACATAGACACCGATCAGCAGCAGCTCATCCCCTGTTCCTCGCCTGTACATCGCAGCTTCATGGTCGCTTTGCTGGAAACCCATCTCCTTGAGGGTGGCATCCAGCTTGGCGTTCCAAGCTCGCGGAGCCTGCCGTAGGCCATACAAAGCCTTGCGCAGACGGTACACCATCTTCTCCTTCCCGGCGACGGTGAAGCCAGACGGCTGCTTCACATACACCTCCTCCTTGAGGTCGCCGTTGAGGAAGGCTGATTTGACGTCCATGTGGTGGACGCGCCATCCTTCTTGGGCCGCCAGCGCGAGGAGGACTCGGACGGATTCCATGCGCGCCACGGGAGCAAATGCGTCGTCGAAGTCGATCCCTTCCTGCTGGACGAAGCCCCGCGCCACCAAGCGCGCCTTGTACTTGGTGACCGCGCCCTGCTCGTCCTTCTTGAGCTTGTAGACCCACTTCAGAGTGATGGGCCGGTGACCGGGAGGAAGCTCCACAAGCTCCCAAGTGCGGTTCTGCTCAACTGCCTTGATCTCTTGCTCCATGGCGGCCTGCCAGGCAGGATCGCCTTCAGCCTCCGCGAAGTTGGCCGGCTCGCCGGCGTGCGTGAGGTGAAGCTCGGCGAAGAGACGTGAAGCCGACAGCGGTGTGGGTGTTTCCCCGATGATGTTGGGCATGGTACGGTACCGCAGCTGCTCGCCGTCGTAGGAAGCATCAAGGCGATCGTCGTCGTCCTCGAGCGGTGACGCGAACTCAACTGGATCCGCCTGCTCGGTCTCTGCTGCTGGTGAAGCAGAGGAGGCTGGTGAAGCAGAGGAGGCTTGTGGATTGTGCTCCCCTAGAGCTGGTGACGGCGCGCGCGGCGGAGCTCCGTCTGTGTCGACTCCCCAGAACTCGATGTCGAAGTCGCTGGAGGCGGAAGCAGACGTCCCGGCGGCCGAATTGGACCAATCCCAGCCGCGCCCTTCATCAAACACCACGTCGCGGCTCACCTTAACGCGTCCCGTCGCCGGATCGAGGACCCGGTAGGCCTTGGCGCTCTCGGCGTAGCCGATGAAGACCCCAGCCTTGCCGCGGTCGTCGAGCTTGCGCAGCTGCCCGAGCTCCCTTGTGTAGGCGACGCAGCCGAATGTACGCAGGTAGCTCACCGCCGGTGCTCGTCCGTGCCAGGCTTCATAGGGGGTCTTGCCTTGCAAGCTTCTTGTCGGCGCGCGGTTGAGCAGATGCACCGCCGTCATCACCGCCTCCCCCCAGAATTTGGCCGGCATGGTCCTCTGCTTCAGGAGCGCGCGCGCGGTCGCCACGACCGTCTGATTGCGCCGCTCCACAACACCGTTTTGCTGCGGTGAGTGCGGTGCAGAGTAGTGCCGCTTGACTCCTTTGGCGGCGAAGTACTGCGCCAGCTCGCCGACGGTGAACTCTCCTCCATTGTCGGTCCGCAGTACCTTGAGCTCACGGTCGGTCTCCTTCTCTGCTGCGGCCTTCACCCGCTTCACGGCATCCGCAGCAGCATCCTTGGTCGGCAGAAGCACCGCCCACATGAAGCGGGTGGCGTCGTCCACCATCAGCAAGAAGTAGCGGCGCCCTCCTGGCGTCGCCGGCGTCACCGGCCCGCACAAGTCGCCGTGGACGAGGTCCAGGGGCGCCTGCGCGCGGTACTGCGCCTGCTGCGGAAACGGCTTGCGGCGGAGCTTGGTGGTGACGCAGGTGTCGCAGACTTGCTCCGCATGCTTGATCACCGGCATCCCCCTCACCATCTCCTTCTTGCCGAGCTGGTGCAGCGCCTCGAAGCTGAGATGCCCGTAGCGCTCATGCCACCTCCATGACTCGTCCTCCTTCCTGGTGGCAAGACATACCGGCTGCGCGGCCTCCAAATGCAGGATGTACAGCCGACTGGGCCCGCGATGTACCTTGGCGAGAAGACGACTACGCCGGTCCCAGATGCGGAGCACTCCATGATCAATCTCCACCCTGGAGCCTCCTTCGTCGAGCTGCCCCAAACTCATAATCGAGTTCCGGAGCGCTGGGATGTAGAAGACGCCATGGAGGACGCGCTGCTCTCCGTTCTTGGCCTGGAAGACGATGGAGCCGGTCCCCTTGATTTCCACTCGAGACGAGTCGCCGAAACGCACCGTGCCGCGCGCCGTGGTGTCGAGCTCGGCGAAGAGCTCCCGGCGGCCGGTCATGTGATGCGTGGCCCCGCTATCGAGGTACCATCCGTCGAGCGCCTCCTCGTTGGCGCTGGTGTTGAGGAAGACACGCGCGCGCGGCTTGTTGATGTCAAGGGAGGCTGTGGCCTTGGAGCAGACGGCTTCGTCCTTCTCGTCAAGCTCGAGGAAGCCGTGGGCGAAAAACAAAGCACCATCATCGTCCTCTGCTTCTGCGACGTGCGCAGCACCGCCACGTCCTCCACCGCGCCGCCCACCTCGATCACCTCCAACGCGGTTGCCTCCTCCGCGTTGGTTGCCACCACCGCCGCCGCGATCACCGCCACCACGGCGCGACTGGCGGCAATCGCGCGCCCAGTGGCCGCGATCACCACAGTTGAGGCAGGTGTCGTCGTCCACCCAGCGATTGTCGCCACCGCCTCTGTCTCCTCCGCCGCGATTTCCCTTTCCGCGTTGTTTCTTGCCGCCGCGTGGACGACGTCGTGGTTCCTTGCCCGACGCGGAAGCGGCAGCCTCATCCTTCTCCTTGGCACGCCACTGCCCCCTTGTCAGCAGCAGTCCACCGATGGCGGCCGGTTCCGCGTCCAGCGCCTCCATGTCGTCCACCGTCCTCAAGCGCCCAGACACCTCCTCGATGGTGAGGTCCTGGAAGTCGAGAAGCGTCTCGATGGCGATCTGGAGCTGGGCGTACTTCGGCGGCACGGCGCGCAGGAGCCTCTCCACCGCGCGCTCTTCATCGATGTCGTTGTCGCCGTGGAGAAGAAGCTGCTGCTTCAGGGCCATCAGGCGAAGGGTGAAGTCCTCGATCTGCTCACCCGGACGGAAGGTGGACGGAAGGTGAGCTTCTCCCAGTCGCTGCGGAGTCGCTGGAGCGTGGCGCGGCGCACCCGATCGACTCCGACCCGTGCGGCGGCGATGGAGTCCCAGGCCTCCTTGGCCGATCCCTTCTCGGACAGCGGCATCTGCATCTCCTGCGGCACGGCGGCGATGATCGCTTCCACCGTGCGCCTGTCCTCATGGTATGGCAGATCCTGGTACTCGATCGCATCCCAGAGTTGCCGCGCCTGGAGCTTCAGCTTCATGATCGAGGCCCACTCATGGTAATTTGTCTTGGTGAGCATCGGCCAGGTGGAACTTGCGCCAGAGTCCTTGTACACGGTCTGGATCACCGGCGAGCGGCCCCTGGCCCGTCCGCGGCGGCGATCCTGATCCCGATCGGGCGACCGCGTCTACCTGCGCTCGCGCTCCGGACTCCTCCGCGGAAACGGGCGGCGATCGCGCGGCGGATCCTCCTCCACCAACTCTCGACGCAGAGCCGCGGCCGTGGCGGCCGCGTTCCGAGCTGCTGCTGCTGCGGCCTCCGCGGCCTGCTGCGCCTGCACGGCTGCGGCCTCTGCCGCGGCCAGACGCTGCGCCCGCTGCTCGGCGACGGGGCGGCTGCTGCTGCTCTCTCTGCGGAGGTGGCCATGCTTTTCCCTATCTCTCAACCGGCTCTAGATACCAATTGTTGGCTGCCGGAGGGCAGCTTGGCCAACAGGCCGCTTGGATTGTATTGCAAAAATGACTTAGTGATACAAAGATGCTAACCACTGCATATATAGGCAAGTGGTGTACCTACTCCTTAGCATATTCTAACTGCATAAAGCAGATGCTATGATTCCTACTTGGTTGCCAAGGCACCATGATCAACTTGGTTGCCAAGGAAACACATTACAGTGAATAGTAAATATCTATAGTAGGTAACTTAGAAAAACAAGAACACTAGGCTAACTACTGACAAATACTTGAGCCACAAAAGTTATCAAGTGATATGGTGGAAATCATGTGCATAGCATGCATACTAGCTCTTCCTTGCTACATCCATCTGCAATAAATGGCAACAATACCCTATCGAAAATTGGAAAATGAAGTGTTCCCCAGCTTATAACCTCGAGCTTTGAATTATCAATATTGAAATTTCCCTGTCTTTGAGTAATCATATTTTTGAGTAATGGAACTTAGCAATGGTTGCATCATAGGACTCTTATTTTTTTGGGCATCATGTTATATTTTCTACCACAATCAAACACCAGTAAGTAGGCACTGTACAATACTCAAATGCTGCACTTCTACCCAGAGGCATTAGGCAAAAATCTTGGTTTATAACTGCCAGTCACAGATCAATAAAGTGCTGCTCATGGTATTATGACTTGTGAATTTGACCTTATAAACTAACATTTTTTGAGATATAAAATCAAGGTACCCTACTCTGCTCCCTACTCGGCTGCAGTGGCGCCCTGTGGTAGTGGTGAAGTCTTTCTAATCTCTACTAACACATTGGAGATTACCGTGCAGTTCGTTTCCATTTATCAATTATTCCAGGTTTCCTTAGGAATATTGGTTCATAGGATTTGGACATAAATCACACTATCATTATGCTAATTAGTTGTTTGTATATGATTAGCTTTCACCTCGTGTATGACCACCTTGGAAGATGTGGTTTTCCATGTATGTCTCTCTTATTACTAATATTCCTTTGCTAAATCACAGATGAATCAATTGGCACTTTGGGATTAAAGGACTAAAAAAAATATTGTCCAATATATTCAGTTAGACAAACCTTGTATACTGATGTTCCATTGGTAATTAAAAAAAGAATAATATCCAGGCACATCTTGCAAGCAATAATGTTTCTGCTGATTTAGTGCCCCAGAATTTTTTCAAGTGATTAAACTCATGTATATGTGACCATCCTATGGACAAACAAATCGTTAGGGAAGTGAATAGATGTAGTATTTGGCTATGAGCCACTAAAGTTTCCCACTTATGACTTTTGGAGTTCTGGGGGCAAATTAACTTATCTTAGACTTTTTTTTATTGTACCCTGCAAGGAGGAAACAAATTATATATGCGTTATACTATAAGTAGTTCCATTTTCTATCCAAAAACATCATTGCAGAAACGCGACTTATGTTAACACAGTTATCACTACCAGATGTACGAAAGATATCCATTTGAATATTAAGAAGATTATCACTCACAAGGTTTCTTTCATGTGAGCTGCATCCTGCATGCTAAAAATTGCTAATGGTTCAAGAGAAACCTGAATTCAAGGTAAAGAGGCAGCTGTTATATCTGACCGTTAGCAAACTGTACTTTGTCAGTGATGCACGTTTTTAGTTTCAGTCGATCCCACCCTTCAGTAATCAGTACTTCAATTTTGTTTTATGCTCTTATATCGACCACATTTTCTGAAACAAATGTTCTGAGCTTTTTATGCTCTTACTTATATATATATAACCTTATCCGTTATCACCCAGTGAAATCAAGCTGCACCACTGAAAAAAAATCTTCTGAAAGCTGAAAGGCAAATTCAAGCCAAAAACATTAGCATTCTGCACATTTGTTTTTTCTATATTAGTTATATTGTACTACTGCTATCTATTCCTTGTAAAAGCTTGTGGCAATGAATTACTTCATGTTTCTTCATGCATCATTTGACTCTTTCTTTATTTGAGGATTCGCTGATAATACGCTTTGCAAGAGTGATCCATGATCTCTTGATTCTGTTCTGCTCTGCTAACAATTGTACTTAGATAATCCCTTACATGTATGGTAACAACAGGTTTCACAGTACATAAATTTAGCGCCTGTAATATGAAATGTTTTATTCACGCTCTCATTTATCTCTGTATGTATATCAGGGTTCCAACTTCCAAGAGCTATCAGTCACATTGGCACCTGTAATATGAAATGCTTGGTTTCATCTAACCTCCACACTCTTTTTCAGCAATGCAATGCAGATAAACTCAGTGCTCTACAATTCCGGAGTAGAAATAACTCTAGAACTTCATTTTTCTAGAACAAGTCATAAATATTTATGTACAGTTCAGATTACAAATCAGGACATTAACACTATATTTGGACACAATCCGCTCTTCCTAACCTCTGCCCCACTGCATTTGAGATTCACAAAAACATGGCTTCACAATGGGAGGCACTCCACACAGGAGCACGACAACGCCGCGCTTTGTTTTCTAGTGCTTTTGATTGTTCTTGCATCTAGAATCTGTATATTGATTCTGTGGTGCACACTGAAATTAGGATGCTTGCTTTAGTCTGTCTCTCACCCTATGTCAAAACACATTTCGTTGCTTTAGCTATGAAAAATGCATTTCATTAGCAAGTTTGGAGACTCACATTCAGATTGCAGCTTAGGAATATAAGTTTCTAGGATTACAGGTATGTCCTAGCAAAAGCAAAAGTTCAAATCAAGCTGACACTTACGGCATGTAGATTTGCAGAACGTTTAATCTATTTCTTTGGAAAGTAGGGTGGAACATTTTTTTTTTTTTGAGAAATCACTTGGTGTAGGGTGATTACCAGTGAACCTCATATGCATATATTTTTTGTTTTGGTTATTTTCAGTGTATGATCATGCAAGTATCTGCTGACAGAAAACAGTTGGCGATGAAGCAACTGTTGTAAGAAGTGGTCACAATCAATATGGCGTTGGATTGGCCAGCCGCACGTCTACCATGCCACCATCTTCAGACTGTTGCCAGGTGAGCATGACACTTGGACTGCAAATGCATCGCATCTTTGTGCTAACGCTGTGACCATAATTTTAGTCCCAAGATTGATGTGCCTGGTTATCCATAGCATTAGGTTATCCATAGCATTAAGTAATCCTTGCATGTATCTGTGTTTCCCTCTTGCTTTCGTGCTTTATATTCCTGTGTGTCACCCCTTCCTTGATGGCAGAGTTATCAGGAATTAGGCATAACTTGTTTCCATGCTGGTATTGCATTGTATCATTATGTTTTGATTCATTTCGTTCCATAAAATAATTTTTTTTCGCGCCAGGGATCTCTATCAGCACAAGATGTCACTGTTAGATGCTATCACCACCGTCCACAGTCCACACGACGGCAGAACCTCAGGCCTTTCTTTTGTACGCAGAGCTCGGCAGCCTTAGGATCTTGGAAGAGTGTCCACGGTGGGGATGAACACGCGTTCCCAGTTTGTGAAAGACACGGCAGGCCGGAGGTCAGCGTCGACGAGGGCTGGCTGGGAGCAGCAGGGTCTCGCCGCGCAACCAACGCTTGGCCTGGACGCCACAATTGACTTGAGGGGTTTGGCTGTCGCTCGTCGATCGGAGCTTGCGGCTCCGGGACTGGGGACGACGTATCCAGGCTCCATGTGGCCGTCTCCATCGGCAAGATATCGCCTGTCCCCCCCTGGCCTTGTGCTTTCCAGCTTCCCATCATGAGCTCGCAAGTGACTGCATAAATCACACGCAAAATCTTTGAGATACTTGTAAAGTATATTTGCCGGTAGTCTGTTTTGGACTTGATCAATCATCCCGGGTATTGACCGCGAAGCATCCATACGGCTCCAGGATTACGATTGTCTGCTCATGCGTTAATTCGCCCTTCATCATCCATGCGTGATCTTTCTTTTCAAACAAACTCATCACCAGTCGAGATGTCCATCTTGGACACGGCGATATGCTAATAATTCAGATTTGGATGGAGCGAGGCCAGGTGCAACACGTTTCCTGCCGACCTACTCGCAAGTTCCTTTCTTTTTCTTGTAAAATAAAAAAGTTCCTTTCTTTTTCTTCTTGTGTAGGAGTACTAAAGAACAAGATTAGCACTTTAGTAGCGATTCGAGCAGCTTGTCTGGCTGTTTCGCATGCTGGCTGTTTACTTCGGACATTCAGCTGGTTCGTTTGAGGGCTTATCATCCAGCCAATAGTCAGCCTGTTTGGTTCGTATTGTTGCTGGTTCATGAAGAAGTACTGCTGGCTGGTTTGTGTGAGAGAAAAATACTGTTTTGGCTGGAAATTTACGATCGTTTACGACGAGCCACAACCAAACGAACAGGCTAAGTGTTTTTCTCTCACAACAAATCAGCACCAGTCGAGCTTATCAGCCTATAAACCAACCAGCGAACAGGCTGATTGCCTTTTGAAAACTGTCTCCTACTGCACCAACTATTCAGCCTGTTCGTTTGCTCGTATACGATCGTGGATTATAAGCTGGAACAGTATTTTTCTCTCACACCAAACCGGCCAACAGTAAATAATCCACGATTGTTTACGGTCTGCCGAACAGGCTGATTATCTACTGGAGTTGAGTAGCATCTCCTGATTTTCTACACAATATGCGAGTAAGGCTTTGTTTAGTTCCTCGTCTAAAGTTTAGTCCATGTCCTATCGAATATTTAGACACATGCATGAAGTATTAAATATAGACTAAAAAATAATTAATTATTTAGATTACGATTAATTTGCGAGACGATTTTTTTAAGGCTAACGTGTCTATGAATTGATGATGTGGTGCTATAGTAAAAATCTACGGTACATGTGCTGCCGTCGGATTAATTATGCTTAATAAATTCGTCTCGCGGAATATCGAGGACTTCTATAATTTATTTTATTATTATTATCCGAACACTTCCATTGATATTCGACATAATATTTGATGTGACGTCATAAACTTTAACCCCTGAATTAAAAAAAGCCCTACCTCCTCGGACTTGCCTGGTTTCAACACGGTGACGGCTCCTGTCAGAAATAATAGTACCTGACAGACTGCACAACAGCCATTCCGTACGCTCTGTTCATTCGCACGTGTTTCACCCGCTAGTCGCACGCTCGCCAGCGTAGGGGACTCGTACCCGACACTACTACCCGTACAGCACTAATGTCACACTGTTCACTGATCGGCGCCCAGTGCACGCCACAGTTGTCGTTGCCGAGCAGCGCGCGGCTTCATGTGGCAGTCCTGAAGCAGGGCCTGTTTGGTTCCTACCCCGGAACCAAACTGCTTGGGCGAAGAGGTTTCCGGAACCTGCCTGTGTTTCGTTTGGTCGAAGGACCCAGGCAACGCTGTTCAGGCCTAGGCGAGCAAAAGAGGTCGCCTGGCTGGGGGCGACGCTGCCGGAAGCATTTAACCGTGATTAATTATTTCCTATATGGTCCTCAAAAGCACAACGTTGATGCATTTGCAGCCTGTTTGTTTCGGCTGGAATGGCTTATAAGCCATGGCTGAAAACACTGCTGACTAGTTTGGTGTGAGAGAAAAATAGTCAATGCTTATAAGCTAGATACGAGCTGCCGAACAGGCTGTTCCTTCTCCGTATTAATTTACATTTTGACATTACCATAGTTAATTTCATTAACAGTAACAGTAACGGTAGAGCTGACCTTTCTTATAGCTCACTGAATTTAAATTGGTAAAGCATAATACTAACCTTTATAAAATAGTTTTTCTAAATTGTTAATTTTAATCATATGTAAAGTAAGAAAAATGCACTCATCTATTTTATTTTATTACCATATGTTTATTCGTGTGTCTAGTTAAGGTATTACCGATTAAGAAAATAAATTGATTGCTTCTTCATTAGACAAGAAAACATTCATGATTTATTTGTTAGCTTTTTCGCCAGGCTTCCAACCAAACAGTCAACTTCCAACTTGCCTGGTCAAATAAAAAATTTTAAATTTCCAGACAACTCACAGAACACTTTTTATGAGGCAAATCATCCGGCAACCAAACAGCCCTCAAGCACCAGCACGACTCCACTCCACGGACATGGAACACGAACCAACGGGCACGGGCAGCCGATAGTGACTGACCGACTGACCTGACCTGACCTTAACCACCGCTGCAGCGGAGCGGAGGCCAGCGAGATCGGGCGCCGATTTTCCTCCGGTCTCCGGCCGCGGATCCACCGGCCAGCCAGCGGCGTGGGTCATCAGGTCAGCGTGGTGCACTGGCAGTGACACGGACCGTCAATTTATGGAACAACTGCTGAGATGCAGATTGGGTGGAGAGATTTTTCAAGATCTCGTCTCTGGAGCAGTTGAGCACAGCACGCTACAAAAATTTAGTTGTCTCGTAACCACGTACGATTATGAACCTAGTTTTATAAAAACAGAAAACAAGGTTTACTAAGATAAAGATTTGACAAATCATGATTTAACTAGTATTTAGCTTGCTATCAAAACTTGCCAACTAATTTTTGTGAATGCCCCTAATACTTGCCAATCTATTCAGCTGGCTAATTTTCGGCTGGTACTGATACTGATTTGTTATAAAAAAAATTATTTCATAGCTAAAAAGTAACGGTGATAAGTTCGTGCGAACAAGGCAGGGATTCCCTCTTGATGCGAGAAATATCAAGCATTTGACTATTCATTCATCGAGCCGTCGCCGACCCTGGCATGACCCGTCGTTTCGAAGGGTGAGCTTGCTCTGTGCTACACCTACACTGCTATCTTCCTGCGGAAGCCATTGCTGTGCGTGGCCTTGTGCTTCACCTCGCCGCTGAAGGAGATAGCAGTCGAACCACCGACCGCCGCTATGGCTCCCAAGAAAACCGGATCAAGGTGGAGCAAGAGCTCCAGGGCGAGAGCTGCCCTGATCGGGCAACGCCGCCGTCGAAGCCAGGTCCTGTCCTCGCCTCGCGAGCAAACGCTTTTCCACCCCAAATCACCATGAACAATCCATCGTCCCTGATGCTACTTCCGCCGTCGTTTTAGATACTCTTTCGTAGTTTCCTTAGCCGCACCACTGCCGCTCAGCGGTACGGGCTCTAAGTGCGGCACTGCCACAGCACAGCACTATACAGCAGTAATATATTAAAGAGATAAGCTTCCTAGCACAGATATATAACAAGCTATAGTAAACAAAGATATACATACAAATAGAAGTACTTAGATAGCAATGGTACAATAAATAGAGTTTTTTTTTCATTTTACATCATAAAAAAATAATATTATTTTTTTAATGCGACAAGCGTTAGTACGCGATTATTATACTGCTGAAATTTTATATTATTTTTTCGTACATCTTAACTATCTCAAATGTAAAAACTCAAAACTATAAAGTTGTAGATCTCATTGAGAGTTACAATTTTCATATCAAAAGTATCTTCATTTGACAACATACAAAAAAAGATATTATTTTTCTAATGCGATAAGCACTTTACGTGGTTATTATGCTCCTGAAATTTTATATTATTTTTTAGCATCTTAGAGTCCTCAAATGAAAAAAAAATTAAAATTATAAAGTTGTAGATCTCATCGAGAACTACAATTTTCATATAAATTACATGTCGTATCAAAGAGTTATGATTTTTCAAAGGTTTTGTCTTGTCACGCCACTCCCGGTGGCGTGACAGAACAATACAGCGTTTTCCACGTCGGAAATGCCGTCTAACGTGGCATATGTTGCCACGCTAATGCATTTGGCATGACAACGTTATTGGGTTGCGCCAGCGTCGCGCTAGGTCAAATCCGTAAAAAATTTTAGGAGCGATTATTATTAAAATATTAAATAAAAATGGATTAAAAATAAAAAAATTCTCCTAGGGGCGCAAGCCCCTCCAGTTTTCTAATAAAAAAATCTAGCTTGCTGTGTGGTCATACTTGATTGTTATTGTAGAATAAATTTTGTGCCTCTGGCGAGAACTTGTCTACTGTACTGACCGGCAAAGAGAACATAGAATTGACTTCATTTCACACGACTCAAGAAATAATTATATGATCTCCTTACTATCTAACAATTGTCTTGTGCATTTTCTATGGGTTCTTAGTTTTTTCTGTGCCCTTCTGCACGCAGCAGATTTTTACTTGAATGAAGGCTCTGTTCGATTGATAAGCTCTGTAGATTCTAGCTGATAAGTCGGCTCATAAATTCAAACGAACAGAGCCGAAACTTTCGATGTAGAGCTTCAGTTAACCATCCGTCAGATGCTTGCTAGCAGCAGTAAGATTTCACTAGGACGAATATAGAATATTGTTTTCCCCTAGAAAGAGATCCTCTGATGTACCCTCCCCTGGTGTTGTCGCTGACATGCAGGCCCCAGTGAGGGATCCCGGATTCGAGTCCAGGATATGCCTAGCAAAAACATCTCACATGTAATATGGTATAATATAATCCAAGACATCCTCTAGACCGAGCGGACACCAAGCGCAGACGATCTGGAGACTAAAGTACTTAAGACAGTTAGACTTTTTTAGTTTGGACTTTCTAAATTATACTAGTACTAATGATTTTGGCTAAAATCAAGGGTAGTCGGGGCCTATCTGGACTAGGACTGGGTCCGCTGGGTGTGGGCCCTCCTGTTAGCAACGGTGTCACAAGTGGCTTAAGCTAGAGGAACCAGTTCTGTTTTCCCCTTTTTATTTGTTTTTTTTTCAAAAGGCCACTAGAGATTTGCCAATACATTATTAGTAGATAGAAAAATTAAAATTAAAAAAACAGAGAATAAAGTACAACTTCCACCACAATACCACACCGTCTCCAGAATAGACTGTGGGGTTAACAAATCAAAGAGGGCAAATCCCTGATCCCTGGAAGCCGAAAGAACACACAACCCTAGAAAACAAAAGGAAGCAACAAGACTAATCATCCTGGAAAGACATCGACCATGCTAGTAAATTTAGAGATGCACTTGGCCAGCCATATTTAGCTTTACAAAATATTTTAGCTTTTCTCTTGGAGTTGCTCTAACACTGAGATTCGAAAAAGCTACCTACAGTGGCTGTTTAGCTTAAAGGGCGTACCCAGTGCAGAGAGCTCCTGCTCTGTGCGGGGTCTGAGAAATGGTATTAGTGGCAAGCCTTATCATCGCCTGTGCAATGCGAGGAGACCGCGACTCGAACCTAGAACCTTCCGGTCACATGCGGTAAGACTCTACCGCTTGCACCAGTCACAAGCTGTTTAGCTTCTTGTTGAAAAAAAAAAAATCCTTTTATTCCTCTCGTTCCAAAAATTCTACCAAAAATTGACTAAAAGACCGTTAAACTCGCAACATTGTGATTTTTCAATCTGATATCCATTTTTGGCAACATTTGTAAATTATGCCGCTCTGATTCTGTTCCAGAGGGCATCCAAGTTCAACCAACCAAGTAGTAACCTCTATTTTTACTGTGTGGCCATATTGTTTCAGTCCCCAAGCTACAAAGTGGGCACGAACTGTTATGTCGCCACCCTTTTTTTTATGGAAAATGTCGCGACCCTTTCCTCCTAGGATTATCCACTGTTAAAATCTTATTGTGCAACAAGGTCCATGCAAAGAATCTGGCCTTTGGTTCTGCCTTGGCTTGCCAGATCGGAATGATCCTCATCCTACTGAAACTGCCCATGAATCAGATAAGATACACACTTTTGGGTGTGTATTCGTCAATGTCCAACGCCAAACAATTTTGTCACAAGCAGGTCACTAAAAAATTCATGCACCAAGAGGAGTATTTCTGTAGCATTTAGCTAATGGTAACTCGCTTTGCTCTTTCCTCTTCTTCTTTTTTTGATAAGATAACTTGCTTTGCTGGGTTAACCTGAACAAGAGGAGACATGAATTTGATCCTAACTATCTGTTTTCTGTTCCTCAAAATGATTTGCGGAAAATGATTTTTTTTAGGGACAGTTCAGATAAAGTGTAGTGCAAATATTTCCCTGGCTTGGCACGTGTTGGGGTTTTGACTTCGCTTAGAAAACTCAGCCCCTAAAACTTCAGAGTTGAAGATGTAATTTCCATAACAAAGTTTGCCTACAGGGAAAGAAACAATGCGAAGATGAAAATTCGACTTCGCTGAGAAAAGTTCATCTTCGCTGGAGGAGAAGAGAAGATTGAAACAAGACTGAGCGAAGACAAGAATTCGACTTCGCTTAGTAATTGAAGACAGAAGAAGACGGAGCAAAAAATCGACTAAGTCCAAAGACGAAGTCATCAAGAAGATTGAGGACCAATGTTGAAGAATGGAGACCTAGATAGAGAAAAAGACCACTTCGCCCTTGTAGTTGAAAAGGGTTGTAATGATTTGAGTTGGGGGTAAAATGGTCATTTGTATATAAAATACAAAGACTAGGATCTCTATAAATACTCCCTATGATATGTACAGTACAATCATGAAATGAATACAACTTTGACTTGTGTTCTGACTTGCTGGGGCGATTATTTTACCCAACAGCACGATACGGTGGAAAGAAGAATCAGTTGATTTTTTATTTTTATTTTTGGTTGTAGTGTTATTGTGTTGGGTGAGAAACTAAGAAATAGCCTAGGATGGTAGGAATACCAACTTCACTATGGTCCTTCCAGTTCCAGGACCAATTTTTGGGAGCTGCAGGGGAAGCAACAACTGGCACAAGTTGTATACGTTAGCTGGAGTGGGCTGGGGGGCTTTGTGGAAAATAGGAAATGGTCTCGTTTTCTAACAGAGTGCTAAAGTCACCTAAACAAGCTGAAGCTGCTTACAAAGCTTTCGGATTTCTTAATCACTGGCAGCTGCTGGCGAGGAAGAGGAATGAGGAGAAGAACATGCTAGAGGATCTCCTGAGGAAGCTGAAGGAAAGCCTGGTGAAGCGTGTCTGAGAGGGGAGCCGTGCAATAGGAGTAGCCTCTCCTGTTGGTTTCTGATATGTCCTATCCTACTAGTGTTAAGGTCGTTGTCTATCGCTAGTTGTTTCGTGGCGTCTCTGGTTTTAGGGAGGTGGAACCGTTCTCTGGTTCTAGTAGACTTCTAGTATATGTAAATCTATTATTCCTGAATGTTTAAGTAGGCAGGGTGAGGCAAGTACTACCTCTCCATGTATCCACCAATACCAAGCTTACTTGGTTGTAGAACTAGTTAAGGGATGTGCTTAGCATGTGTAATGTTTTGGCACGAATCTGGATGCTTTAACGACCTGTCCTGTAATCTGCCCTGCGTTAAAACTCTGAAGCAAGCTGAGGGTGTGCATGGCTGTTGGCTGGTGGTTTCTCTATCAGTAATGGAGCAGATATATATATATGTCTGTTCTTTCGGTGTTTTCGCTTAAAAGCTCCGAAGCTCCCATGCTAACCGTTTAGTATGGTCTGTCTTCCAATCACCATTGCTGACATTAGCTTATCGAAATAGCATACTTGGAGTAGCAGTAGCGATCAATGTCATGTATACCGAGTACAATCTAGGCCCATATAAAGGGCCGTTGGGCATGGAGCAAGGCCTTTTGCCCTGACACAGTGACACGATCTGCATCAGACCTCTTGCTCTACCTAATGTTGGATCATTATTCAGACAGTGACAGCCAGCCATCTAGCAGTTGGGTTCATACTCGCCCCCCTGATGCAGCCGCGGGTTGTTGGCGAAGCTGCGCAACACACAAAGAGACAGAGCTGAGCGTTGGAGCATTCTTGCAGTTTCTGAACATCATGAACTCATGGAGGAAGCTCGGCATACCTGCTAGCGGGAATTTTCTGGAATGCTCCGTCTGTCGGGATCGTGCCGCAAAGGTCATTGTTGGAGAAATCTCTGCAGCAGCAGCAGCAGAAGCAGAAAAGAAGAAGAATGTTGAGGCATGGTTCAATTGAGTATAACATACAGTAGTGCGCAAGACTGAAACAATGGATACACTGAGAACAACAGCTCAGGTTCAACTGATGTAGTAGATAGTACTCACGCAATTCCAAGATTGGGCAGCCCAGCAAGCTCCCTTGGGATCGGCCCCGTTAGGCGATTGTGATCCAAATGCCTGCCGACGACAGTGTTGAAGAAGAACATTCACGCACGCAGTGTGTTGTGTGTGTTACTCGCAGAACAGAACAGAACAGAACAATAGCGTAACCGAGAAATACGCTAACTACTATTCCCGGACAACTTACAGGAATGTCAAGGACTTGGCGTTCCCGAGCGCTGCGGGTATAGCTCCTGAAATGCTGTTGCTGGACAGGTCCAAGCTGAACAGCTTCTCCAGTTGTCCCAGCTCGGGCGCCAGAGTACCCGACAAGTTCAGGTTCCCAAGATCCCTGTCGAATATAATGAAGATGCAGTTTAGAGCAAACAAGTATAGGAATGATAGATTTTGCAAAATGTTTTTACATAGTAGCACAAAAAGAATACAGTTCTAATCATGATGTATTTCGAAAGATTTTCCTCTATCTGAGACTTCGAGTACGTCTCACATCATCGATCAATGGACGATTGGAGCACAAGTGTCTGTCTGTATATGCAGGCAAGATCCAAAACGAAGAGGGCAATCAAAAGATAATATGCAGTGTAGGCAAGAAAGAAGCGGCTAGTGCCTGCCTAGCATAGCATAGACCACTCACAGACGGGTGACGCGGTTGTCGCCGTCGCAACTGACATAAAACCACGTGCACGGGTTCACCAAGCTTGGGTCCCAGCTCTTGAGGTTGCCATCGGGGTCCTCAAGGCCTTTGTGCAGCGCCGCCAGCGCGTCGCCGTCCTGGTTTGCCGCCACCGGCTCCAGGGACGACGCCACAGCCATCGCCATGAGGGCGAATGCAGCGATCGACAAGGTTCTCCTCGTGCCTGTGACTTCCATGGCGGGCGGTTGACAATGTGATCTGATCAGGAGGGAGACGAGCAACAAGTGTAGCCAAGGCCTGTTGTGGTGATGCAGTGTGCTTGGTGGCCTTCGTTAGGTGGTTTTTAAATTGACAGGGAGGCTTGAAGCCAGGTGGCAGTTGACACACTAGCGTAAATGCTATCTTTACCGACAAGATATGCATAAGGAAGCCTATAATTCCATATTGTATCACTATTATTAGCGTGCTTTCAATTGAAGTTAATTACTTCTATATTGCACCCAATATGTTGGCAATGACTCACTAGCAACATTATGGGTATGTTTGGATCCAACCAACTAATAATTAGCTGCTAAAAAATTAATTGGTCAGAGCAGCTCCAAAAGTACCCTGTATTTTCTTTCAAAAACATAAAGTTTTATGACACCTAAAAAATATCGGAAACAATAAAGAAGGTCATCTTCAAGAGTTTCTAATAATCCACCCCTAAAATATAGAAGACAATTTTACATCAGGAATCCTATACTATTTCTAAATTATCCTAACCACTTTTATATATTCTTTCTCTCTTGTACATTTGCATCATGAACCATTTTCTACTCTTTATTTTTTCCACGCCCTTCCACCTTTAGATTGCTCGACAAACACGGGCGGGGAGAGAAGAGACGTGCAACTTGGAAGCGCGTAACTTTACGAGCAGCAGGGTGACTTTTCTCAAATTCTAAAAGATCAGAAGGATGGATTAGGAGTTGTTGGAGAGGAATTTTTTCTCATCTTGCTAAAAATCAAAGGTTAGGAACAGATTTATGAAAACTCTTGGAGATGTTCTTAGATCCAAAACAAACCGTCGGTTGTGTACCCAGCTAACAACTATCTTATTAACCTAGCTAATTAGTGGTAAATTGACTGAAATGTCCTCCCACCAACCGATAAGTATTAGCATCCCTCTATTCAAAATTATAAGATGTTTTAGCTTTTCTAGATGCATAGCATTTATCGTGCACTTAGATATACACTATGTCTAGATACAGAACAAAAACGATGTATCTAGAAAAATCAAAACATATTTTGGTAAAAAAAAATAGTAGAAAATAGTGGTATTTTGGTAAAACAACACTTCACCCACCTATTAGCTAGTTTGATCCAAACATCTCATAGGTAATAGTTCGCTAACTACTAGTTAGCCAACTAATTTTAGTTGGGAGCTAATAAAAAACTAGCTATTACTTCCATATGTTCCAAATTACCGTACCAAATTGACTACAATTAATCCCCTTTCCCTGTAACAAGCAATAAAGGGGACCGAGGCCAAACAAAAAAGGGCTCCGACAGATTTCCTTTCAATCCTCTTTCCCTAACTTTTTTTTCTCAAGCTCTCAAAAATCTCCCTCTCTCCCTCAAACAAAGAGCGAAGAAGCAGCTATTTTTCTTAATCCCCTTTCTCCACCTCCCCTTTCACTACCAAAGGCCCCATGCTCCCACTACACCGGTGAGCTCGGGCTCCGCGTTCGCGGCCTCCGCGCCAGTGAGCTCCCACATCCGCGCTGGCGAGCTTGGCTCTGCGTCCGTGTCGACGACTTCGAGCTCCGTGTCCATGCCACCCGCGCCGACGGGCTCGGCGTCCAGGAGATTCAGTGGGCTCCACACAGGTGGCTTAGCGTCTAGGCGGGCGGGCACGCATGGCACCGCCGTCGTCACGCTATGCTCCATTCCTCCCCATGCTATCATCAAGAGGAGCGAGAAGGGAGGAATCCACGCGTCGCGCCACCCCTTGCCGGTCGAGCAGGCACGCATGCCGCCGCGCAGCCATCGTCGCATGGGCAAGCTGCCTGCCGCCGTGCTGTGCAGGCTGCCTCCCCGTGCGCCTCGCGTGCGAGCCCCATGCCACTCCGAGCGTCCGGCGTTGAGAATAGAGGAAGAACGACGAGAGAAGCTGGAAGGGAGAAAGAGAGTTTTCCTTCATTGACACGTGGGTCATACATATTAGGGTTATTTCATGCCATTATAATTTTTGATGTTCGAAGAAACGCCATTATTATTCGTTTATTTTGAAGTATGTCATTACAATTCTTCGTTTCCTACAAAAATGTCACTGAATACGTATGGACACAGCCTGAGCCCAGCTACAGACGTATACGAAGACATATACTTCATCTCCTATGTCACTAACATGCGGGCCCCACATGTCATCTTCTTCTTCCTCCTGTCCGTCCCCTTCTACTCCTCAGAAACCCTCACTAAACTTTATGATTTAGTTTTGTCAATCTTTTGTACTATATTTTACGGGAAAGGGGGAAAGAGATCTAATGGAGCTGCTTTAAATAGATTGATTTTACTATGTATCTATATATAGTGTATATCTAAATATAAAATAAATATTATGTATCTAAAAAGATCAAAACATCTTATAATTTAGAATAGAGGGACAATTGTTAATAAACCCAAATAATTTAAATCCTAATTCACCTTGCCTCGTCTAACCGGGCAAAAAGTTGAAATAGTGAATAGTGTTTGGTTCTCTCCCGTCGGTTGCCTCGTTGCTCATGAGAACAAGGATTTTCTCGCTTTTTTGGGCAAGCCAATTCGACTAGCTGTGCTAGCAAAGCGAGCAGTTGGAGCATTTAGGATAACAATGTTGTCAAAAAAACAATTAGTATTGTATCATATATGTTTTGAGTAGAGACTTGATTAGTGACATAAGCTAGCAATAGTATTCGTGTGTTTTGTTGCAACAGTACTATTGTTTCTTGCGTGTGCTCTCGGTGTTGTTGGTTGGCATCCATGAAAATTGTTTTCAACTATTTCTCATGTGTAATTAGAAGCTCCCGTTAGCGAGCTTAGTGAGTTGCTTGATTTGCCATCCTTTGCATATGTGCTGTTTTGAGAAATTCCTAGTTATTCCTAGGGTTGATATATCACTAGTTGACGTGTATGATCTTGGCAATTAGAAGAGAGGCATGTTGGGTTATAATCGTGATATAGGCTAAGTACGTTCTTCTCAGCAAAGAATTTTAATCGGCTTCCATTCACTCGTGCTTTGGTTGCCATTTCAGTTCTTCAGATTTAAAGGAAAAGAATCACAAAATATGAATTTTTATCTAAATATCGTCTCATGGGGTTCATCCTGTGTGTGGTTTGGTTTATATTGTCATTAATTTGCCAAAACCCACAATAGGAATGGCTACACTTTTGGCCCCCCTTAATCATGTCCCACTACAAAATCTTTGAAACAAAATGATGTATCAAATTCAGAACATTGTTATCCTAAATACTAAATGGTAAACAATCGATCACTTGCCATTGTTCAAGCTAAACGGCCACTAAAAATAGGCAAAATGACCGTTTAAACATGATAAATGCCCGAATATATCATCGTGTAGCATTTACACGATATACCATTGTATAACGTTTAATCAATATTTAAATGGGCTAAATGACCATTTAGACAAATAATACCATGGAACCATCACAAGTCATATTTTATTACTAAAGATGGACAAACGTGGATAAAAGACGGGTTGACCCTTCCTACTATATCATTTGATGGTTATTTGTATTTGATCGATGACTCAAATGACTTGGCAGATGTCATTGAAATTAGAGAGACCTTGACGTGATTTGTCTCGTGCTCTGTGAGATTTTGTTAGCACTTTTAGGACCTCCTAATCTTATAGGTAAAATGTGGGCTAACGATGTTGGTCTTGCTCTGAGTTCTTTCTAACCTGATTGGAGGCTTACCAGCCCTTCAGCTACTGTTACCGTAAACGCGTTTTGGTGACCTATAACCGCGTCCGCTTCTACTTCCTCGCCTTTGCCTCTTCCCTGGCCGCATTGCCCTGGCCGGCAGCTACGCGCGTCCATCAGATCACGTCCTCGCCTTCTTCCTCTCCACCAACCGCAGCGTGTGCGGATGTCGCAACCAGCCCCGCCGGCGCCTGTGCGGCCGCATCTGGACGGAGAAGCAGGGGCGGCGACGACGCTTGGGGTGCGGGCAGGCCTGGGGTAGAAGCATCGGCTACAGGCCTCCCTTATCCCCATCTCTGCCGGTAACCATGGGGTGGTCTACCTCGCCGCCGTCCTCGACTACCTCACCGCCCCCTCGACTACCTCACCGCCTGAGGTTCGTGTCCCCTCCTCCATCTTTATCTGGTCTCCGATCCGGACCTGCCTTTAACTCAAGTTGTTCGATCTGGACTTGCCTTCAACTCGAGTTGTTTGATCTGGACCTACCTTCAACTCAGGTTACGTTGTTCGATCTGGTTGTTTGTTTCCGTGGTTGCGGCCACCCAAGCTAGCCTGTGCTATATTTGGTCTGTCGTGGTGGTTGCCCATTGTTCCTATGTGTTGCTTTATTATGCACAATACTGCTTACCTGTGCATTGAAGCGGAAAATGTTGTGGTGTTTTGTTTCAGGTCCAGGCTAAATTCCTGTTGCGACGAGAAAAATGTTTAGGTGACAGCGCCTTGGTAAGTTCCTGTCATCCTACCTTTTTATTTTGAAGCATGTATTCCTTTATTTAGAATTCATGCCATGTGTGCTTGCCTCCGTACATACTTTGGTTGATATAACACAATGCATGCCTGTCTGTGGGATACATACTTCACTACATCAAACCTGTATCTTCATGCTACGAGTTAAGCCTTTTCCCTTTTTCCAATCAAACATGTATCTTCAAGCCTCTGTATGAGTACATATGTTTGTGAGATATGGTGATTGTCAACTATGGCTTGGTAGATATATCTAGATTATTGCTCTTAGATTTTTGTTCCCAAATTTGTTGCAACATTTGCCAATTAGATATTGTTCCGTGCTTATACTAATTATCTATTCTTGCATGCTTATGCTAATTACGTGTTGTTCTGTTTCCATGCAATTTACTGATGTGGTGCAATTCAGCTGAAATGGTTTCCTCAAACAATGCTTTCGCTACTGTCAGAAATGGCCTTCTGTGCACCTTGATCAGGAAATTATTTCTTTAATCATTGTATTTGGATTGCCTGCAATCATTATAGGGCATGGAACTATGCCATTGTCCACCTGTAACTATGCTCTGTTTCGTGCCTGATGCAGTTCGCATGGTCGCGCTACCGCTTGCCGGAGTTGTTCAGTTTGTTGCAGTTACTGGAGATGCCTACTCAGATTCGTCAATTCATTATATTTTCTTTTGTTTCGGACTTTAGTTCCATCTCACTAGAATGGTCATAATTAGTCCTAGAAAAAAAATAGTCATGATTCAGGATGATTTGAGCCCCCTACAATTTCTGTAGCTTGGCAGGTCTGAATTCCTCATAATTAAGGATCAATGTGATATACTACTGTCATATTATTGTTCCATGTTTGTATGCAGAACTGTAGCAAACGCTGTTCATCGTGCTTCGCCAACACTGTTCGTTCGCTCTTCACCTACCGATTGTGTTGGACACTGTTCAAACACTATTTTTGTTACTCTAGTGATTTTTTTGCTGCTCCAGCCTCTACTGGAGCGGTGCCAGCGCGCCCACCCACCCGTGCTAGTGTTTATCAGGTTTGAAATGGTATGTGTCATAAAATTTCTTTGATCCAAGACTGTCTCATGGTACTCGCTTATCTGAAAATAAAATTATCCGTGGACAAAAATAATATGAGTTCACAGTTTGGCACCCGTTCTCCTTTTTTCATTAAAAGAAAACAAAAAGCTTGCAATCGAAATTTCGAACCCCTCTGTCCCCTGGCAAAAAAAAAGTTATTCTGACGTTTATTCCTCCACGTTTCCTACATCTCAAACGCCTAAGACGAACGACGCGTTCAGGCGACGCCCTCTTCTAGCGCATGCGCTCGCTCTCCCTCCGTCCCCCCCCCCCCCCCCCCCCCCCCCCCCCCCCCGGCGAGATCCTCCCTGGCGCCTGGCGAGCTCCTCCTTTCACACTCGCACCCCCACCCGTGCCGAGCTCCTCCCCCCCCCCACTCCGACGAGCGGACCCGACGACCTCCCCAACTCCGATGTGCGGATCCGGCTGCGGTCATGGCAAATCCGTGCGAGGTAGGTCCTCCTCTTTCTCCCTAGCTCTGGCGCGGCGGCTAGGGTTCCAGCCACACCCTTCTTCCCCAACTCTGGCGGCCTTAGAAGAGGCCGGATGGGGGAGGCAGGCAAGCCAAGCGGTGGGGATGGTGGAGGGCGGTTAGGAGCCCTAGTGGCGGTGGAAGCGGCCAGGCTAGGTCGGGGGCGGGTGAGCTCCGTCGTGGAGTGGGCGCGGGGTAGGAAGGCGACTGCCGTGGGCGCGCTAGGGCTCGGCCACGGTGGGGGTGGTGGCCGACGGCTAGGGCGAGAGGAGAAGCTGGAGAAAGAAGAAGACAGCTGCACCATTGGGTTCGAAATCTACGGTCACCGTTCATCGCCTAACCAAATCATTTTTTTAGACACCCTTATTCCTCCGAGGATTATCCATTGTTAAAATCTTATTGTGCAACAGGGTCCATACAAAGAATCGGGCCTTCGGACTGATCCTCAACCTACTTAAACTGCCCATGAATCAGCCAAGAGGCAAAAACCAAGCATCTCTCACTGCCATCCGGGTCCACTACTCCCAACGTTCGGCACGCCCAGGTAGCCGTTGCCCCGATGGCCCACTCGCACGCGCACACCGGTTAGCGGTCACCGCGAATCGTGAATACTTGTGACTACGGGGTGCTAACTATAAAAACGCCGCACATCTTTTCGTTTCGCCATTTCGTTCGTCCCCCCTTCCCGTAGAGAGAAACCCACCGTCGACCCGCCCGAGAGTTCTGAATCGAAACCGTCGGCCGCGGCCCGCGAGAGCAGTGCGGGGCGCCCACCGCGATGGCTCGAACCAAGCACCAGGCCGTGAGGAAGCCGACGCAGAAGCCCAAGAAGAAGCTCCAGTTCGAGCGCGCAGGTAAGCCCCGCGCCCCGCGCTCCCTCTCCGCCTCGCGAGCAGACGCTGCCGCTGCTCTCCGCCGCCCCTGGTGCTAAGCGCGTTCCGTGTTCCTTCTTTTGCAGGTGCGGCGAGTACCTCGGCGACCCCGGTGAGTGTGTGCGTGCGGGAATTGGTTTTAGCCCTCCTTTTGCGGTTTTGCCTTTCGTTGGGCTGGTCTTACTTGCTTGCAATATGTTTGATGGAATGCAGGAGAGGAATGCTGGGACCGGGGGAGGAGCGGCGGCTCGCGGTGAGGATCTCTTTGTCGTTGCTGGGTTTGGGAATTTCCGGCGCGAAATTAAGTGGATTTCTAGGTTTATCTGTGATATTTCTTCTTGTCTTCTCTTTTGGCTCTGGGGGTGAGAAGTGAGTGTAGTTGGGGGGTATTCCCTAGAGAAGCCGAGAAGCTGGGCGGACATGGTGCATTATTTCGCCGCACCGTTTGGTTTGGTGCTTTCCCATCCTTTTACTGCCAACATTGCCTTGTAAAAATTGAATGCATTTCTCAGTGTTGCTATTCGCGTTACGGGTTCGGTTGGTAGAACTATTCAATTTCTTGGCGCAATATGCATCTTCTTTTGTTGCAAGATGAGGGCGAATGTGCCAGTTCCATATGGGCGTCGCGATTTTGTAGTTACTACCTTGCTTGCTCTTCGTATTATAGGTGTCATTCACTATAGTATGTTTTCTTGGAGAAGCAGTTACACGGGCGCGTGTGGAGAAGAAGCATCGCTGGCGGGCAGGGACTGTAGCACTGCGGGAGATCAGGAAGTACCAGAAGTCCACTGAGCCGCTCATCCCCTTTGCGCCCTTCGTACGCGTGGTGGGTGCAACGTGTACCAATTGTTGTCCACTCCATAGAATGGGTTTGTTCTGCAGTCTGTCTGATGGAAAGTTATTCTTCTGAGGAAAAATGCAGGTTAAGGAGTTAACTGGATTCATAACAGACTGGAGGATAGGACGCTATACCCCTGAAGCCCTCCTTGCGCTGCAAGAGGTCAGTTGTGAAACATGTCTTGTGTATCAGTTAAGATCATCTTCTATAGACATAACTGTTATCATGAAGTCTTTTTCTGTTAATCGGTCTGGTACTACTTACTAATCAGGATTTCAGATTGCGGCCTTTCCTAGTGGTGTAGTCAAAAGGGAATTTACGTGCTGTTTTAGGTACTATTTGTTTCGGTGTTTTCAACACTGTAACTGTTTGTGCCGCGATTGGTTGCCGTTATTCCGTGTTTGTTTCTGCGACAGCGGAAGCGTTCACGGTGGGATGGGATACGGGCGCGTGAAACATTGTTACCGTCCATCTGTCTTATCCATTTACGCTGCTCGCAGGTCGCATTTTCCCTCCGCTCGCTCGTCGTGTGCGGCAACCAAACGAATAGCGGTTTTCGTTACTAGTGTAACTGGTAGCGGTTGCAACTCTTTCCATTTGCGTTACCACTCCCTATGGGAACCAAACAGCACCTTAGTGTAGATTCCATTTGTATTACCTGAGCTAGCTTCCTTGCTATTGGTGCCTCGATTGGACTGTTGTGATCGAAATGCAGAAAACTTTGTCGCCTGCATAGCATGATTAGATAACTTGAGTTTACATTTATTCGATACCTTGAGACTGCATTTCATATAGATAAATCCTAATTGTTCTGGTTAATTAAGAGTTTTAGGTTTCCATATTTTTGTATGTGCATCATTTAAATTCTTGTATTGTTTTTCCTCCCTGTCTACAGGCAGCAGAATTCCACTTGATAGAACTGTTTGAAGTGGCGAATCTGTGTGCCATCCATGCCAGGCGTGTCACCGTCAGTAAGTTATCACTGAATGAACTCCTTTTTCGCTCTGTACTATTACACCTAATGGAAATGTGATGCATTTTGGTTACACGATTCTTTAGTGATTCTGCTTCAGTTGGATATGATAAATCTAGATGTTATTTAGAGTGGCAAATTGCTTACGAGTGGAAATAGTAATGTTCAAATAGTGCAAAGTGCAATTATTAACTTTTAATAGGCCATTATATGGTTTGATTATCACCAAAGGCATCAAGAAATAGTAAATATTATAACAGCTATGACTATGACTTAGAGAGTGGACAAAAATTCGGTAATGGTGAAGAATTTAATTCAGCTTTGCATAAAACACTAAAATTGGCTAAGAAATCTGATAACTCAAGGAAATGAATTATCCTAAAATGTTTTCCTTCCTGCTGCAGTGCAAAAGGACATCCAACTTGCAAGGCGTATCGGAGGAAAGCGTTGGGCGTGATATCCATTCTGATTCTGATTGCCTTATTCGGGTGAACTTGTTTAGAGGAGTTAGACATACATTAGTGTTGTGAATGCTGCATGGTTCCTAATATGTTTCACAGTTAGTGGGTTCTAAATCCAGGCTCATGTATCGTCGTTTTTAGTCTGCGCCTCTGATATCTTTGTATTCTTCATTTTGCTGGGATGGATGGGATGATCTGTTAACATCTGTGGAGTATGTTATGTAGCAACTTTTAGCTGAACTGAAGAACCCTGCGCCCAAAGCAGCTGAAGATTGTGTGTTTTGGTCGCTCTTCAACCATTTGTTTGCTTCAGCTAACCATACTCTGCGAACTGTGATGTTTTCTTTCCCGTGATGTTCATGATTTACGCCTTTAGAGATCGATTCAGTCTGCTGTATGGACTATGGAGTAAACTGCATGCTGAAACGCAAGGCTGGATTCGAAGCAGGTCCAGCAGACCCGAACCACTGCTGAAACGGCAGATGCAGGTGCAGGAGGGCCTTTATGCACAGTGGAAGTGAGTAGGACATAGCAGAGAGAACAGAGAACCATGGTTCTTTCTCCTTTTGAACTGGGGTCCTGTTTCCCCTCTCGGGAGAGATGCTACTCATATGCCTGTTTTCATTTTTCTTACGACGTTTTCACACGTCTCGTTCCCCAGGTCACAGGTGAAAATGTTATTGCGCGCTGACTGTTGCAGTGTCGCCGATCTTGCGATAGCCGACATTTATTTCTCACATGCCCTTGCCGACATGGAGTTCATGAACATTCATGACTCATGAGATAGGCGCATGATGACAAGTAGCGGGTGCTCAATGCCATAGCCTGATGAAAAGCAAGAGGAGAAATGGAATCCCACGATTAAAGATATGAAGGCACGCTGAATCAGCGGTCTTCTAGGGTGTCCACGAACGCTTTTTTTATTTAGTGCGTTAGATAGAGATTTCACGACTCAGATGAGATAGATGAAACAACTGCACCCATTAAATGAAGTACGGCTTCCTGCTGATGGTACGCGACACGTAGATGGACGATGACGCCTGTCAGAGGACGGCGGATTCTCGACATGCATAGTCGGTGCCTAACATGGTGGTCGGTACGCATCCTCACATGCCGCTGAGGCCTTGCCGGCATGCATGCAAAAGCTGCTGACCCACGAATGCGAGTACTTGAGTGCATGCTGCTGTGGGGCCTCGCTTACATTGATGCATGCGTGAGCTATCTGTTGTCCATTGAAGCCCCAGCCCAGAGTGCAGCTACCTGTTTCCACCGAACCAGCAGTACAGGCCAGGCGCACCGAGTCCATTCCCTTTCCCTGCCGCATCCCTCCCCCGTAACCCTCTCCATCCTCACGCCTAGATCCGGTCCACTCCCCCTCCCTTCGCTTCACCTCCCAGCGCCAGCGGTGGCCAAGTAGAGGACCGACCGGCCAAGCCATCGTGCTCCCGGTCCCCGGCGGCGGCGCGGCCAGGCCAGCGAGCTCGGCGGCCCCTGGCGGCGTCGCGGCCCCCCACACCATAGCGGCGCGACCGGCCCCGAGGGTGGCGCGGCGGTCGTCCTCCAACAGCTGCCGCGACGGTCCTCCTCCACACCGCAGCGGGCAGCGTATCCTCCCTACCAGGGCCCGCGACGGCGCCCCTCCCTGACTGGCCATGGTGGGTCCGACGGGGCAGGCAAAAGGGCGGATTGCGGCCAGATGCGTGCCCCCCCGGCGTCGGCGCGACCAGCCGCGTGGCCCCTGGCGTCGGTGCGACCAGATGCACGGGTCCTCCGGTGGGGAAGGGGATGGGCCTCCCGAGCGTATCGCGCCGTCAGTCCGTCGCCCCTCCGTGTCACCCGCGTCCGAGAAAGCCAGCCACCACCGTGTCCTTGCGAGCTTCGAGTGGGATGACGAGCAAGCAAAGCGACAGGGTGCATCATTTCCTCCTCCCTAGCTCGACCCCTTCCTATGTTCACCAGATTTAATATTTGTGCCCCTTCATCTCTCCGTCAAGCAAGAGCCCATGGCGAGAGCTTGGATGGTGAGCAACTGGACAACCGCGTCACCTGTGTTGTGTGACCTGCGCGACCCCATGGCGAGAGCTTCTTTGGTGAGAAGACCTGCAGATAGGTTTTTTTAATTCTTTTATTCATCTCTGATATTGCCGTGAATAATTTTGAATTGCAGCTCGCAATTGATGTCTTTTCTTTTCTCTTGTTTGATGCACACAAATCCGTCAATCAGCTCCTAAAGATGCATCAGAATTTTTAATTGCAGCTCACAGTCGATGCTTGCTTCCTTTCCGTAGTATCATATTAGTCTATACATATTCTGTAACTGCTGCCTAGTAGGTGCTCGATGATACTCCCTGCTGGTGCTCTGAACTGATCTCCTCATATTGGCTTTCTTTTTCTGCACTCATATTGGAGAACAGTTTTGAATGATAAGCAAGCAAATTTTCTATGCAATTTTGATTTAAACTTTTTATGCTTTTTCTCTCATACGATGTGCAATGAATTTGTAAAATAAATTTCTTCTTCTTATTTTTGGCAGCAGGAGATGCGGCATCATGGTCTTGGTGTGCGCTGATGGCTGAGGATCTCCTGGTGGCCATGGAATATGTATCTGTCGACGAAGGCGAGTAGAAAAACACTTTTCCCCTTCCTACTAGTAGTTTCTAGTGGTGGTATATGTCTGATGTGCACGCATGATTCAATGTCCGTGGACCTTGCTGGCTTGTTTCTTCCTATTACGGTTTCTATGCTTTGTTATTCAAAACTTTCTGTGATTTGTCTTTACTGTTTTTATTCTTTTCCTTGATATGATGCGCAATGAAATTGAAGTCTTAATTTTCGGTCCGCCCCGAGCAGTTCCCTGCCACCCCGAGAGACCAGCAGCTGGATCCACCATGAGTTCGCTCCACCATGATCGATTTGTTCAGCGTCTGATGGAACAGAGTATGTAGCTGGCTATTTTTTTGGCGGTTTTGTTCTGTGACCGCTATTTTTCGGAGGACATCAAAGCTGAGACTTTTGATGCATAGAAATAGACTTCTTTTCATCCAAGCTGAGACTTTTCTACGCTTATCCTTGATATAGTGTGTATTCAAATCATGGCTATCAAATGCATAAAAGCCAGGAACAATTTTTTATGCATATTAATCAACAAGCAAACTGATGTATTTTTACGACAATTGTTTTTCCATGATGTTTTTATCTGATTTTTTGTTGCAGCCTTGTATGAATAGGTGGTTTGCAGAAATGAAGAGCTACCAACGCAGGCAAGCATGCTTTCTGTGCAATTGATTTTTTTTATTTCTATGCTTTCTTGAGCCAACCGTGTAAGCAAGAACTCATTTAGAAGACTTGTATACATTGTTGGAGCACATTTTATATATTGTTGGATCACAATTTTATACATTGTTGGAGCACATTTATATTTAATGTTGGAACACATTTCCATACATAGTCACGTGCACATATATATGGATCTGTCGACGAAGGTGATCTCTCACGTTATTTTTCTATGCACAATTGTCATATGTCCACCACACAATCTGTTAAATCGATTCCCCGGCAGCATGCAAGACCTTGTGTGTTAAAATTTTTATGCTTTTTTTATGACCGTGTGTCTATGTGATTTGAATACAAATTGTGGCATCCGGTGGCAGGCTGGCAGCGTCCATCCCATCTCTCGAGTTCGAGTGGTTGGCGACTATTTTGGCTGGCGACTGGAGGTATGAAAATATGGCGTCCATCCCGCCGACGAAGGTGATCTCTCACGTTATTTTTCTATGCACAATTGTCATATGTCCACCACACACAATCTGTTAAATTGATTCCCCGGCACCATGCAAGCCCTTGTGTGTTAAATTTCTTATGCTTTTTTATGACCGTGTGTCTATGTGATTTGAATACAAATTGTGGCATCCGGTGGCAGGCTGGCAGCGTCCATCCCATCTCTCGAGTTTGAGTGGTTGGCGGCGACTATTTTGGATGGCGACTGGAGGTATGAAAATATGGCGTCCATCCCATCTGCCGGTAGGTGGCGACGACCTTCTGACGCTCCTCTTTGTGGTGGTGGCCGTGGCGCCCCTCTCCGTGGTGATCTCCACCCCCAATGGTGGAGCACGGCCCCACTAGGTGCTTGGGCCTTGAGATCTACTGCTTGGCGGTGATGCAAATTAAAGATATGAAGGCACGCCGAATCGGCGGCCTCCCAGGCTGTCCACGTATGTTCTTTTTATTTGATGCGTTAGATAGAAATTCCACGGCTCAGATGAGATAGATGAAGCAACTGCACCCATTAAATGGACAGTAAGGCAGCACTCTTTATGGTCTCCATCAGTTCTCAGAAATTTGAATTTGCTGAGCATTTCGATAAACAACTTTTCGTTATACATCAGACACTAATCTGGTTATTATTATCTGACCAGTGGCCCACATGAAGGCGGCTAACTGGTGTACTTATCAAGTCATGCCACGTGCAATCATTCGAAGAGAAACAAAGTGTACAAAGAAACCTTACAAAGGGTCACTTGTGTTGGTATACTTGGATGGGGCAGGGCCATTGGAGGGACCTGCAGGTGGTCGAAGGTGCTGCAATCAGGGTTTCATAGCACTTGTCACAAATCTTGTACGGTGGTGAATAGTAGGAATAGAAATTTGAAGAGAAAACAAGGTAACCCTCGGCTATTCTGTAATTAATGTTATGATGAACGATCCGCTTCTTAACGTGCAACAGTCGTCTTAGATAGATCATAGATGTGCTCGCCTACTCGGTGGGGGGCTCTAGCCAGGGGATAAGCTAGGGTTTGCAAGGAGAGGGTGTTGATTTGGTTACGTGGGCAATGAGTGTGATTTGTGGTGATACTGGTGCCACTTAGCTTGCTGAATAAGCACCATTTGGTTTGTACGGCTAGGCTACGTGCCCCTGAAACCTTTGGCTACGTACCGAATAAGCACCATTTGTTTTTTGGTGATACTGGAGCCACTTAGATCTGCCGAATATAGTTTATCATAGCACCAGCGGAATTGGCAGAGCCTGGCTTAGCCATTGGTACCATCACTCGGCGTACTTTAGCTCGCTTAGCTTTTTCTTTGAGCACCACTGGCCTTTTGTAATGGTGGAGCGGTTATTGGTCCTCGTGCAGTCCACTATTTAGTCTGGTGCGGAGACCAATAAAAGGAAAGCGACAGGATATTTACGCGCACGAAACGAGCAGTGTTCGAAGCCATTCCCTAAGGTATCCAGAAATTCACTAAGTAAGTTTGAAAGTACTGGACATCTTCACCTACGCAAGGTGGGTCGACAGCAGGTGAACACATTTGATGCCTCTTTTTTATGTTACCATCAGATAAAAACAAATCAGGCAGGTGGACACATTTGATGCATCTCCTTACCATCAGATAAAAACGATTCACCGACCATGCAGGGCCATTTGTACTTACACATGCATCCATGCATCTAAGACATGGCTTGGGTTGTGTGCACGTTGCTCCCAAGATGGTCGGTGGTTTGGGTTGGTTGCCATTACTACAGCTACCATAATTGCATCTGCATCCATACTTAAAGAGGCACTTGTTCCTTGTGGCTTTGTGCTTTGCGTCGCCTGCGGTTACGCCTACCATGACCCAAGTCTCCCCACACTCTTTTTTGGGCTCTTGTCGGAACCTTGGCTTGCAGCCGTATTAGTCATTAATGGCCTCGGACATCGCTCACCTCGAACGCATAGGACGTGCATTAATGCATAGCCTGTTTGTGCATTATTGTGCCGTATTGTTGCTAGATACGCTAACCATAGGTGTCACGCGTGTCGTAGTGTGCATGGCCTACTCATGCTTGTTACAGAGTTAGGTCTGCACTGTGGCTTTGTGCTCCGCGTTCGCCCGTGAGTCACGTCAGTAGTGACCCACGTCTTCTCATACCCCTTTTCTACGCTCTTGTCGGACCCTTGCCCTGCAGTCGTACTACTCAGTAGTGGCACTGCACGTCACTCGTCTCGAACGTGTGGAATTTGGTCGATTCGTTCGTAGTGATCCTACGTAGGAACCCTGGTGAACCGCGCTAGGACCACAGACTGCTCCGCCTTTATAAGCAGAGCCTGGCTTAGCCATTGGTAGCTCGCTTAGCTTTTTCCTTTGAACAAGCTTTTTGCTCAGCCCTTCTTTGTAGCCACCGCCAGAAATGCCAGGAGCCTAGGTTAGTAGTTACTGCCTGAACGTTGAGGGTTTTTCTAGAATCCTACGTGCCACCCTGCAAAAGCTCAGAGTCAAAGATCATCCCGAGTATGAGGGCCGTGAGTATGAGAAGCATGGCACCGATCGGTGTGAGGTTATCGTCTACATTGGGAAGAGTGAAGAGTTCCCCGACATCACCGAAGCCTGGAGTGTGACCGCAATCGGGTTTAGTTTCACCGACACCTACCAGGTTGTGGCCCGCAAAGCCTTGCAGTACCTTTGCCAGCTCTATGAAGAGCTCGTTGCTCGTACCCCCATGAGGTTCTTTCCACCCTTGGATAGGAATCGACGGGCATGGAGGGCTCGTATGGAGGCTTTGCAAGGGCGGGATGCGCAGGAAGATAGTCCTACCGTAGTGCACTTGACCACGTACCTGCTTGCTCTGGATGAGCAGTATGACCGGCAAGCCTTGGTGAAAGGACCTAGGATGCCGCCTAGAGGGGGGGTGAATAGGCGTTTCTGAAAATTAACATCTTTAAATACGGAAACAATTAGAAAGGGGAGTTTCCAAAATGGAAACTCCAAATTAAGAGTACTACCACCCCTCGCAAGTTAGCCACAAAGTAAACAAGGTATAAAGAATATATCTAGAAGTTACAACCCTGCAACACCAAATTAGAACAGAGAATAAATATTTTCAGTGCAGGCAGGAAATACCGGACGTGTCCGGTATGAATACCGGACGTGTCCGGTATACACGATTTTTGCAGATCGGCCCCGAACTTGCTCCTTTCGATTTCTATCTTCAAACCAAACTGCATGCACCTAATGGAGATGACAATATACACAGAGAACCTGCAGAACAGCTAGAGCAACACAAATATCAAATGAAATGCGAATTTAGACATGATATTTGTTTTACCGAAGTTCGGACTCGTTTGAGTCCTACTCTCCGTTGAGGGGGCTGCGGGCGACCCAGCGAAGGTCAGCCCTAGAGGGTACCACGAAGGTCACTCTAGCCGGAGTCTTTTCTAACTCCTTTTCCTCCTTCCACTAATTTAATTCCAAGGCGGCGGAATCGACCGTTACAAACTTTCCGAGGCACACCACAATCTCTCAGGTGCTCTTCGGCGACGCCTAACCGTCTAGGACCGAAGAGTCCAAGAGTAACAAATGCGAATCACGAGATTGACAATATGCACAAGTGCTCAAGTGGTGGCTTGCTCTCTTTTTCAAATTCTTTCTCAACCCATAAATTGATTTTGCAATTTGGATCACACACTCACTAAGAGAGGGTTTAGGATAGTTGGCAAGGCTCAAAAACATGTGTCTATCTCAGCAGAATCAGCAGCCTCCAAAGGTGGAGGCTTGGGGGTATATATAGCCCCCTTGAAAAACTAGCCGTTTTATAGCCGTTGCAATACCGGACACGTCCGGTATGACTCACACTGCGCCAACGGTAACTAAGTTACAGTGATGTTGTGAGGCGTCGGAACTCCCGAAGAATGCCGGGACTTCCGACAGTCGGAACCCCTGACCCTCAGCAATTTTGAAAAACATGTAACTGAGTTAAAGTTAGTGAGGTGTTGGAACTCCCGACGTATGTCGGAACTCCCGACCGTCGGAACTCCCGACTCACGTCGGAACTCCCGACCCTCAAGGCTTTTGAAAACTAGCCGTTGGCTTCTGCTCATCCATACCGGACACGTCCGGTATGAATACCGGACACGTTCGGTATGACCAGGACAGTGAAACCTCCAAGTCTGTTGAAGTGCGAGACGTCGGAACTCCCGACCCATGCCGGGACTCCCGATCATCGGAACTCCCGACCTACGTCGGAACTCCCGACGAACCAACCCGAGAACAACAATTTTACAGCTGCTGGACAAATACCGGACACGTCCGGTATGAATACCGGACACGTCTGGTATTGCCAGACCAGCAAGAAATCAGTTAGCACTTTTGTCGCTCAAATAATCAAACCTCACATGGGTTGGCTTGAGCACTTATGAAACATTATCTATCAACATGATGCATCTCTCTTAATAGTACGGCATACCTATTAAACTCAAGATCAAAGGAAAAATGAATTTATACCACTTGAGTTGATTTCTTTTGAATTGATGTCGTCCCTTCCAATCTTCATCAAGTAAGGGTGCTAACAAGTTGATGTTGATCTTTTCACTTGAGCATAGCCATCTTGAGCATGTGATTTGATTCCATTCATCAAATTTGAATAATCCCAAATGTATCAAGTCACTTCCATCAAATACTTCATTATAGATTTGATTCTTCACATCAATATGACCATCTTAGCTTGATTAGTACCTCAACTAAATGCAAGTACTTTCTTCTTCACCCTAGCTAGGTTCTTCGGCCACCAAGCCATCACTTGCCCTTCAGCCTTGCTTAGTACCTCGAAGCCTTTCCTTGCTATCTTCACCATCTCAAGCCATCAAGTCACATCTTGTGTTGAATCATCCATTCATATGTATTGTTATCTTTTTTATTTTAATTTAGCAAGCTTCAAATATGAGACCATTCCATATGCAATCCCTCATGTCTCATTAACTAATAATCATGAGCTTGCTTTCACATAGTACATGGAAATCCCACAAGAAATAAGCCTTCACATGAATTCCATTTGCATTGTTGTCTTGTGCTTGAACTAGATTGTTTATACAACAACACATCATTTTGGCTTTCATTAAGTACCTATGAGATAACCTATTACCTGTTCACACTTAGCAAATGGGTTAGTCCTTTAATCACGTTGTCATTCAATCATCCAAAACCCACTAAAGGGCTAGATGTACTTTCAATCTCCCCCTTTTTGATGATTGATGACAACTTGATTAAAGCTTATAAAATGATATAAATATTTAAACTTTTGGGTTCAATGATTTATGAGAGGCTCCCCCTTAATATGTGCTTATGATTAGAATTGACAAAATGACCTCAAATGTTAATTGCACATACTAAAATAAATAGGAGACTCCCCCTAAATCATTGCATCCGTGGGGTGCATGTGTGTGTAACAAAGAGAAACCGTGATGCATATGACAAGATATATCATACAAGAATAAATATAAAGGCATCACATCAAATATTTTCATTCTAGCATGCATAGTCCTTATGAAAATAAATATGACACATGTAATTCACACATAGCACTCATTACAAATTTTCTCAAGTCCAGAAACCACTGATATATATAGATAAAGATCATGTCTCAAGAGATACATAGATAAAGCATAAGTCTCATCTCTCACAAGATATAATCAATGAAGCTCAAAAACAAACTACAGCCCGCAGTACATATCTTCAGGTACAAAGATAAGCAAATGAAACTATCCTGAAGCTTTAATCAGTCTCTCTCCCCCTTTGTCATCTATCACCACAAAGGTCCAACAATGACATACTAAGGACAAAGGGGCTACAAGCTGTCACTAATCTCTGGCATCACTCATCATCATCATCATCATCTCTCCCAGCATCTTCATCATCAGAGCGGGTAACACCAGCCGAACGAGAACCACCGGCACCAGATGGGTCGTAGCCACCAGAGCCGTAGTAGCCGCCACCACCTGTCAAGTCACTCCACCAATCTGTAGCATAGTCATCGGCAGTGCTGGGACGTGGCTGAGAGTGAGTAGGCACACGAGCCTGAAGTGGTAGAGTGTCAGGGTGCTCAGGTGCCTGCTGCTGCTGCTGTCGCTGTATGAACTCAACATACTCTCTATCATATCTAGCCTGCTGCTGCTCCTCAGTCTCAGGCTCACTAGATGCCGCATCTGATAGAGGAGATCTAGGAGGATCAAGCTCAAGATTAGAAGCAATTTGCTTCAAAGTCCGAGTGTCCTTCCTCCTAGCCTCCCTCTCCTTCTACTGCCTAGTCTGGATGTCACGGCACATCCCAAATATGGAGCTGAAAAGCCTACGGATAGGCGAGGGAGGACTGCCACGGCGTGAAGTAGAACGTGAAGGAGCATGTGGTGAAGGTGAGGCTCCTGCTGGTGCACCACTCCCAGGTGCATCTGCCTCTGGTGCTGCTGCTGCTGCTCCTAGTCCTGCTGGAGGAAACCCTGTCTCAGGTAGATCTGCAATAATCTTTAGGGCCTTGTGAATCTTATCATACTCGAATGTGTGCCCTGTCACCTGCTCAATCATATGCATGATATAAGGAGCAAAACCACAGCCCTTGAGGGGCCTCTCTCCAACACTCCTGATCTCGGACCAAATAAAATCAAACACGCTGAAGGGCCGAGCATCAGGTGCCATCCTGTGGAGTAGGTTCCTGGAGTAATCAGCAATGTTGCCCTTGTCTCCACCCTTGCAGTCAATAGTCTTCCTGAACATCCTGTTCAGGTACCTGTAGGTAGGGTGAAGACCTAGAACCTTCCCCACAGCTCCTCTCTCACCACCAGGAGGATACATATATGCAAGCTGCTCAGGGGGTAACACCTGCTCGGTGTCGATCCTGTCCCTCTGGAGATCATCCTCTGAGAAGCCAAGGTGGGTGGCAAAAGCATCATAGTCAACACTGTACCACTGGCCCTCAAGCATCCAGTGCATCCGCCGCTCATCCTCCTCAACAAACAGAGTAGCATAGAACTGAGCTACTACCTCTGTGTTCCAGTCATGCTGGAACTCCATGATCTCATAAACCCCAGTGCGCTAGCAAATGGCAATGGCATGATCAACTGAGGCCCTCTGCAACTCTATAACGTACTGCCAGTCAATCCACTGAGACCTGACAATCATAGGGTTCCTGGTGAGAATCACACTGGAGTAGAAGTCTAGGTGAAAGGCTGTCTGGAAGCGGTGATCGTACTGAACCTTAGGTAAGCCCCTCGGATCAACCCTTCGCTCATCTCTAGCTCTTCTGGTCATACCCTTTCCTCTGTAATCAACTCTGGGAACATAGGAGGGCACATTGGGCAGACATGTCTCAAGAAGACCATAATGCATCCCCTGACCAGGCTGGTGCTGAACTGGAGGAACTGACTCCTCCTCCTCAATCTCCTGCTCCTCATCTGAGCTGTCACCATCTGATCCTCTGTCAGTGCTCTTCCTCTTTCTTTCATCTCTAGACTCCACTCTGAACTCATCAGTGTCTATGTCAGACGAAGAGCTCCCAGATCCCTCTACATACTAAGCTGCTGCACTAGAGGTAGCCCTGGTGGACCTCCTGCTGGTCGGCTAAAATCCAGGATGCATATCCTGTCTCGCCTTCTTGTACTTCTCAAGTGCTGGATCATGCCTGTGCTTGGACCTCGGCTCCTGTCGTCCACTCATGGCTGCTGTCCTGTATCCAAAGATTTTCATAGAATTTTAGATACATGCCCATAGCTTATTCTCGAATTGTAATTAGACACAGATTCTTTTATCCAAGGTTTTACAATCACCTCGACACACCATTGTCACAAGGTTTGCAAAATATAGATACAGAAGAAACTGTGCCTAATAAACAATCTTAGGATAGCATTGAATCAAAGGAAGCAGAGAGCCTGCTTTGTTGGGTCATACCGGACACGTCCGGTAGCATACCAGACATGTCCGGTATGGGCGACCAGCAACCCTAACCAGGGTTCCTTGATTCAAACCAACACGGATTAATACCAAACTTTGGGCATTGCTTCTCCATCACCAATGCAGCATATTGATCGAAGGAATTTTCAAATCATGTATTGACCAAGTAGATCGGACGAGGTCCGTGATTAGGGTACCTTGAGAGGAGAGAAGAGAGAGCGATGTGAAATCCAAATCCATGGGCCTTCAATCCTTGATCCAAGCCTTCTCCAATGCAATCTCCCTCTCTCTCTTTTCCTTGGTGAAATCCTTGGTCGCCCTTAGGTGGGAAGAAGGGCGTTGGCTGGTTGATTTGGAGGAGGCAAGTCTGTTTGGGCCGAAGGGGTATGCTCTGTTTTTATAGTCCCGCTCATATCGGACACGTCCGATAGAATACCAGACACGTCCGGTATACGCGGGCTGGCCCAAATAATTCCAAAATGTGTTCTCACTCTTCCAATCCCTTTCTCTGTTGTTGCTCAGTCCAAAAAGGTGTATAATCTTGATCCAAACTGAGTACTATCACTTTTCTTATCGAATGCCATCAATTTATTTTCTCTTTTCCAAATATATGGCATAATCAATAATTTGCTTGCTTGAGAGAGATAAAGTGAGACAAAGTAGATTGTGGACTTAAGAAAAACCATGTCATGTGTGATTAGCCGATCAAACAATCAAGGAGAGCCATAATCACCACATGACAGGGCTAGGTCGCAAAGACCAAGATTCAAATAGTTTTTCAAATTCACACCACCTACACATGCTAGTTATGGGTTTTGAAAAACATCTCTCCTATGTCACACAAATGCACATTCTAACATATAAAGGGTCTTAGATGCACTTACAATACATGTATGTAAAAACATACCTTTGCCTTGAGCCCACAAGAATACCACTAAGAAGATACATGGCATGATAATCTTTATGTTGACCTTGTTTGCCAAGTAATCATGCTTGATACAAATTCAATTTTTCATCCAAAGGACTACAAAGAGTGCTAGATAAATTTGTTAGTCCACAATGGTGCAAAATAGAAATTTAGCTTCCCCTAAATAAGTGCTTCAAGTATTTTGAATGACTTTCAACAAGCACTTTTATTCTGATAAGAAATTGAGAGCCAATTTTCATTTTGACCATAAACCAAATAAGATTGCCATATTTAAAAGTGAGTTTAAGAGATGCTCACAATCCACTTAGATTTGATAAAACACAAGCTTCTGAGTATGTTAGGGATATATGAAAAATGTATGGATCGAATACTCAGTTGCAACACAATTAGTGTTCTGGTCCATGCAATACCGGACATGTCCGGTAGTATACCGGACACGTCCGGAATACATAGGACGGAAACACTGACTTTCTGTCCCTGGCCATACTGGACACGTCCGATAGTAATACCGGACACGTCCGATAGGTGCAAGACAGAACCAATTAATTTGCTGCTTGTGATTCTTCGTTTTAACTGTAATATTTATTTATTATATACTTGCATCTCAACAAATAAATTACTCTACTAGAGAGCTAATAAAGGCATCATATGGCAAATATGATAAATCTCAAGTGAAATTAATTAGCCACTTCCATTATTTCACAAATGTACCTATTTGTGAACTATAGAACACGAAACGAACAAAGTGACTATCCTAAAAGGTTTAGGTACTTGTTACCAATGGTGAGGATGAAATATATGAGATGTTCATTGAATTATCTTCGGGTCAACCATATAAGGGATTATGATAAGAATTGGTTGATAGATTGAGTGAATATAGTCAAATTGCTTGCTCAACCACCCCGAAGCCTTCATCCCATCACCAAGTACCTACATCATTAACCTAAGCACACTTTGGTACCCAACTCTTGTTGGGTCCTATTGAGTTAGTCAACAAGTGCTTAGGCACCCAAATGGCTTTAGCATTAGTTAGTGGTGAACACATCACCTTACTAGTGATAACTCCATTTGTGGTCTTCCTAAGCATATCATTATAAACAAATGTGTTTGGCTTAGGAGTTTTACCGTTTGGGCATTCATAGCTTAGATGCCCCTTTCTTCTACAAGCATAGCATATGCGGCCTTTGTGTGCTCTATGCTTGCTTTGCTTGTATGGACATCTATCAACCTTGTGGCCCATCTCATTGCACCCATAGCATCTTCTAGTTGCAACTTGGGCTTCCTTTCTTGCTTCTTTGTACATTGAGCATTTCTTGGTAGGATGCCCTAATTTCTTGCTCATGAGACAAGCACTTTGTCCATGACTCTTCATTTGCTTGGCCTCCTTGGTAGAAGCCTTTTGATTGGCGGCTTCAACCTTGTCGGCCTAACTCTTGTGTGGACACATAGCCCACTCATGTCCATACAATCCACAACCATAGCACATCCTTTTTCCATGTTTCTTGCTCTTGGTTATGTTGGCCTTGCTTGAGATGTGATTCTTTTATTGGGCTTTGGAGGAAGTAAGGTTTGAACCCTTCTCAAGCTTTTTCACCATGTTATCACGGTTATCTTGAGAAGGTTGTGCTTTCTCCTTACCCTTCAACCGAATCACATCTTTCTTTAATCTTTGCACTTCTTCTTTGAGCTCTATGTTTTCTATAAGATTTAGCTCAATCGAAGATTGGCTTGCTTGAGGAGCACACTCATTAGTACAAGAAATATTTAATTGAGATGGTGTACTAGTGAGCGGATGTATGAGAGGTTGAGAGAATTTTACCGATGTAATCACAACCTCATGAGCCACCTCAAGCATGATGCTTGATTCTACTACTTCCTCATGAGAGCACTTTAGATGAACATAATTTGCTTGTAGCTCATTATACTTGCTTGATAGTTCATCTAGCCTTGCCTTGAGCTCAAAGTTTTTCTTCTCTAGTTGTGAAACACTAGAAGAGGAGTTAGTAACTAAAGCATGCTCAATTGACAATTTTTCATACCTCTCATTTATTGCCTTTAGCTCTTGCAATTTGGAGATGAGAAACTTTTCTTGATTTTGAAGCGATTGCTCTTGCTTCTCAATCTCTTCTTCAAGCTCATCATTCTTTTCAACTATCTTCATGATGATGAACTTGTCTTTATGGTTGAGATGATTAAGGTTGTAGTTGTCTTCAACTTCAATATCACTCTTATCTTGATCATCCACTTGAGCCTTCTTCTTTTCTTGATCTTTCTTGTTACTCTTCTTTTTGCTTTTCTTGGCCATGAGACACAAGTGATGAGTATCATGAGATACTGAGGTTGACTCATCACTTGGTCGCCATCAGACTTGAGCATCGCTGCAAACAGCTGCTTGCTGGTCTGCTGCCTCGGCCATACCGAACACGTCCAGTAGGCATACCAGACACGTCCGGTATGTGCAGGCAGACAGCACGTCATGTGCTGCTTGCACTTCTTGCTCCCGCTCGGTGCTCTTGAGGTCTTGTGAGGCTTCTTTGCTACATAAAGACACAATGGACATACTTTCCATTGACTCGACCTCAAGTGCATCATCGCATTTGGATTCTCCATATAACTCAACGAGTTTGGTCCAAATGAGATGAGCACTCTCCGGAGGTGGTTGTCCATTGAATATTGCCTCATCTTGAACCTCTACACTCAATGTACTCAAAATGATATTAATAGCTTGAGCATTGAGTTGCACGCATATCTCTTTCTCTTTTGATAAATTCTTATAGTTGCTCCAATCAACTATAGGAAGAGGTATGCTTGCAAACACAATATGCTCAACAATAGGACTAATATGTCTAAAAGCATTGAGTACATGAATTGACCAAGGTAGAAAGTTTGAACCATCATTTTGGAGAAGCACCGGCTCCAACTCGATAGGCGTCGACATCCTTTTCTCATGGCGGTGAAGTTTTAGGTGAGAACCTCGCTCTGATACCAATTGAAAGGACCTAGGATGCCGCCTAGAGGGGGGTGAATAGGTGTTTCTGAAAATTAACACCTTTAAATGCGGAAATAATTAGAAAGGGGAGTTTCCAAAATGAAAACTCCAAATTAAGAGTACTACCACCCCTCGCAAGTTAGCCACAAAGTAAACAAGGTATAAAGAATATATCTAGAAGTTACAACCCTGCAACACCAAGTTAGAACAGAGAATAAATATTTTCAGTGCAGGCAGGAAATACCGGACGTGTCCGGTATGAATACCGGACGTGTCCGGTATACACGATTTCTGCAGATCGGCCCCGAACTTGCTCCTTTCGATTTCTATCTTCAAACCAAACTGTAGGCACCTAATGGAGATGACAATATACACAGAGAACCTGCAGAACAGCTAGAGCAACACAAATATCAAATGAAATGTGAATTTAGACACGATATTTGTTTTACCGAAGTTCGGACTCGTTCGAGTCCTACTCTTCGTTGAGGGGGCTGCGGGCGACCCAGCGAAGGTCAGCCCTAGAGGGTACCACGAAGGTCACTCTAGCCGGAGTCTTTTCCAACTCCTTTTCCTCCTTCCACTAATTTGATTCCGAGGCGGCGGAATTGACCGTTACAAACTTTTCGAGGCACACCATAATCTCTCGGGTGCTCTCCGGCGACGCCTAACCGTCTAGGACCGAAGAGTCCAAGAGTAACAAATGCGAATCACGAGATTGACAATATGCACAAGTGCTCAAGTGGTGGCTTGCTCTCTTTTTCAAATTCTTTCTCAACCCACAAATTGATTTTGCAATTTGGATCACACACTCACTAAGAGAGGGTTTAGGAGAGTTGGCAAGGCTAAAAAATGTGTGTCTATCTCAGCAGAATCAGCAGCCTCCAAAGGTGGAGGCTTGGGGGTATTTATAGCCTCCTTAAAAAACTAGCCGTTTTATAGCCGTTGCAATACCGGACACGTCCGGTATGCATACCGGACACGTCCGGTATGACTCACACTACGCCAACGGTAACTAAGTTACAGTGATGTTGTGAGGCGTCGGAACTCCTGAAGAATGCCGGGACTTCCGACAGTCGAAACTCCCGACTCAAGTCGGAACCCCCGACCCTCAGCAATTTTGAAAAACATGTAACTGAGTTAAAGTTAGTGAGGTGTAGGAACTCCCGACGTATGTCGGAACTCTCGACCGTCGGAACTCCCGACTCACGTCGGAACTCTCGACCCTCAAGGCTTTTGAAAACTAGCCGTTGGCTTCTGGTCATCCATACCGGACACGTCCGGTATGACCAGGACAGTGAAACCTCCAAGTCTGTTGAAATGCGAGACGTCGGAACTCCCGACCCATGCCGGGACTCCCGATCATCGAAACTCCCGACCTACGTCGGAACTCCCGATGAATCAACCCGAGAACAATAATTTTACAGCTGCTGGACAAATACCGGACACGTCCGGTATTGCCAGACCAGCAAAAAATCAGTTAGCACTTTTGTCGCTCAAATAATCAAACCTCACATGGGTTGGCTTGAGCACTTATGAAACATTATCTATCAACATGATGCATCCCTCTTAATAGTACGGCATACCTATTAAACTCAAGATCAAAGGAAAAATGAATTTATACCACTTGAGTTGATTTCTTTTGAATTGATGTCGTCCCTTCCAATCTTCATCAAGTAAGGGTGCTAACAAGTTGATGTTGATCTTTTCACTTGAGCATAGCCATCTTGAGCATGTGACTTGATTCCATTCATCAAATTTGAATAATCCCAAATGTATCAAGTCACTTCCATCAAATACTTCATTATAGATTTGATTCTTCACATCAATATGACCATCTTAGCTTGATTAGTACCTCAACTAAATGCAAGTACTTTCTTCTTCACCCTAGCTAGGTTCTTCGGCCGCCAAGCCGTCGCTTGCCCTTCACTCTTGCTTAGTACCTCGAAGCCTTTCCTTGCTATCTTCACCATCTCAAGCCATCAAGTCACATCTTGTGTTGAATCATCCATTCATATGTATTGTTATCTTTTTTATTTTGATTTAGCAAGCTTCAAATATGAGACCATTCCATATGCAATCCCTCATGTCTCATTAACTAATAATCATGAGCTTGCTTTCACATAGTACATGAAAATCCCACAAGAAATAAGCCTTCACATGAATTCCATTTGCATTGTTGTCTTGTGCTTGAACTAGATTGTTTATACAACAACACATCATTTTGGCTTTCATTAAGTACCTGTGAGATAACCTATTACCTGTTCACACTTAGCAAACGGGTTAGTCCTTTAATCACGTTGTCATTCAATCATCCAAAACCCACTAAAGGGCTAGATGTACTTTCACTTGGAGATGAGGGCGTGCCTCCGGCGCGCTGAAGAAGCCGAGATCTTCACTCGGATGCTCCAGGTGCAGCTCGCCGAAGCGTATGCCAGTGCTGCAGCTGCTGAGAGCCGGGAGACTGCCATGTCAGAAGCTCTGAAGGAGGCCGAAGATCGGCATGTTCATCAGCTGGGTGAGGCCTATCTGTTCACTAGGGCCAAGCGGAGGACGCTGGTTGATGAAAGGCAGGATGCCCCGATCTTGAAGGGGATCCCTATCCACCCGCATGAAAGAAGGAGAACCGGTGATGTAGAACCGTCAGCACCTCCACCTTCGGAAGTGTTAGAAGCAGAACCCTTGGTTCCTCTCACTCAGCCATTGCCACGAGAAGATGCAGATCCATAGCCAGGGCGGTAGAAGAATTCGTCGAGCACATGAATAAAGATGTGTGGTTCCAAGGTTGATTAGTTGCCTTGAGATGCTGTACCCGTAGTAGTAGTGCTTTTCGTCGCTATCATCCTGTATTGTACTCTTGTCATTGTTGTCGTCCGTAGTTGTTGGATGTGTGTTGTAGTTTTGCCTAAGGGGAGTATATCCTAATTAACTTTTTTGTAAACCCTCGCGTTAAGAGAAATACTTGTGTTGTAATTTTTGTTATTTCCACCTATAATGTAATCATATCCAATGTTGTACTTTAAATCTAAGTGTGTTAGTTGCTTGAGCCCAGCTCCATCAAATACTTCTTTCCACTAACATGTCATTGATTTGCTGGCCTAGAATAGGCACCGTGTAATGACAATCAGCCTATATGTTCGTTTATAATACTGAGACCAACCTTCCGTACCAACACGATGAGAAAACATATTAGACATATGAGCCATATTTCTTAAAATTTTTCCTATACCAAGCACATCACCCGCAGCGAAGCACGGACAGTAGTGGCTAGGATATATGAATGCCAAGATTTGTCGATGCTGGGTGCAAAAAGAATGAAGAAAGCAGAACAAGGATCAGGTGATCATCGATCAGCTCTTCTTTGTAAGCCGTCACGGTTACAACCCCAACTCTAACATTGTGAGGGACAAGAAAAGAAAGGTGGCCACTGAAGAAGAATTACATCTATCTGTCTATCTGAGAAATGCTCCCCTAATCCTCCTTCAGCTCCTTCTAATTCTGCCTCGGATTCGACCTGCTCGGCGTCTGTTTCTTCAGGCTTGCGCCGACGCCGACGCCGCGGCTCTCCCCTGCCGCCGTGGCAGCAGCAGCAGCAGCGTTCAGCGGCTGTGTACCCGCCGCTGCCATTGCGTCCGCGACCCGCAGCAGCTTCCGCGGCTGGAACCGGAGCCTCTCTCCCGACGCCGCACCATCGCGATCTACAGGTGCCAAGCTTGGCGCGCGGACCAGGCAATGCAGGAGTAGCAGCAGCAGAGCACAGATGAGCGGAGTGCAGGCGGCGACGGATCTCATGGCTGGGACGCTTGCTTGCGGCCAGGCGATCGAACCACTAGCCCACTACTGCGATGCGCCAGGCGATTGTGAATTATGGAGAGGAAGGTTTGCAGTGGAGTAGGCTCGGAAGGAAAGGAACCCAGTGATGGCCAGGATCGCGGCACTGTGGCGTGTGAATTGTGATGGGTTGGGTTGCTTCGAGCTGGACTCGTACGATCTCCGTCGAAACCTAACCAGCGTGCGCTGCTCGTCGTGGAGCTTGAGAGCCAGCGTCGTGCGCGTCACATGGGGAGCATGGGAAGCACCGTTGGACCAAAGATCGCGGCCCGCCCTGACCCGGCTGCTCTGCTGCCTGAACGCTTCTTTTCAGAGCGAGTTTCCTGCAGACAACAGTCAATGACAGCGGACGTTGGCACCGTGACTGATTCTGACGCACCAATGCCATCCTGTCGCCACGCTGGCACACGACCAAGCTTGTAGCTTGACGACGAAGGCATGCCTCCTCGAGTCCTGGTTGTTCTTGGATGATGTATTGGACAGAGGAAAGCGCCACGAAATGGGGCGCGAAGAGCGAGCGCCGGCCGGGCTCGCGACTGGATGGAGCAACCACGTCGCGCCGCCTCGACGCAATCAATCATTGCTTAGCTCCTTCCCTGTGCATCCAGCGGCGCGCTAGCTCCGGAAGATCTCGCCGGCTCTGCGTCACGTTGCGAGATGCCCATCAGCCCATGACCCCGTCATGGTCTCATGGACGCTTTTGGCTTTAGAGCGTCGATGGCCATCACGACGTCTTAGCAACGTGCACGCCAATGCCATGCCGCTGGGCAATGCAATGCGGGCCGCGGCGAACGGCGCGGCACGCGCCCGCTTAACGCCAGTGGTGGCCGTCCAGGCGCCGTGGCCTGCGTAGGATAGGGACAGGACCGCGCGAGAGCAGGCTCAGTGCAGACGCCGCACCCCGCACCGCACGCCCCGTCCCCGCGCCCACAAGCTGCAAGCGACGGAGCGATGCTTCCGCTGCCATCCCGTCGTAGCCACGTGTGTGGTGCCCAAATGCCATGTGGTCCGCAAGGCACGGTATCACTAACCCCATACCCGTCCGATCATCATACGACCATACGGACCAAGCCAAAGGCGGAGAAAAAACACTGCATGGATCCTGTGAAATGTGAATGAACAGAGGCGTACAGGCGTACACAGTACGCCTATGTGGAGCGCATGCCAAATGTATGCTTAAAATGACTGCAGTTGTTCATTAAGCCAAACTCAATGGCCTGCACCGTTGAAATAGAACAGCAGGATACACTTGCGCAACAGATACCTGAATACCTTCTCGTATAAGGAAGCTCTCAGAGTGTCTAGTAGAAGATGTACATATACTGACAAACGCCAAAGGAAATGATCCGCCGGGACATGCTACAGGTTGCTGCTACAGTGCGGGAAAAGCTATACCCTCACAATCTATCAAATGTTTCTAACCCAAACCCAAAAGGAAGCAAACTATATAAGTAGAACCCTTGTATAATGTACAAAAATCACTATGAGCATTGCCACCGTCGAAACTCAAAAGGCAGTTGAACCCGTTCTCCTGAGTTGATACTTGGGTTCTGGGGGAGGAGCAGAGCTCAGTATCTCATCCAACTCCTGAAAACAACGTGAAGTAAAGGACCCCAACAGAAAGGCAATGTTAGCAAGGACGTCAGCATGAACATAACGCGACATAATGTTTATTAGAGGCATTGCATATCAGCACCGTGCTATTGTTTACCCACTTGTCAAGAAAAAGAGCAGCATGTAGCTCAATTACTTTATGCTGCCAAAATTCTATGCATCACCACAACAGAAAAGGAGCATCGCAATCTCATTGCAGTGGGCTAAAAAAGAAATGGGCTGTAAGGTCATATCATTATGAAATAACAAATCTCGATCTCACAATTGCTGAAATCAGCTGGATAGTATAAACACGACTGGTACAAAGTTTCTCATGATAAACCCATGTATCCGATGCTCAGCAACAGCTCTGTATTTCAGTCAAAGCAAATATAATGGCACTGAACTAGCAACTTACGAAGCAAAACACAGATATTTTCCAATACCCGGTAGGTTCTCTGAATCCATGGAGTTGTTCCCCTTACAAACCTCGAGAAGAGGGGGAAATAACTCCCTTTCCCCACTCTACATCCCTCTCTGATTGTTGTTTCCAATTCAAGACCAAACAATCTGAACACAGCAAGCGTGGTCCTTCCAGGATGGTGGTAAATTCAGGACCAAAACGGCAATAAAAGGCTGGCTGACTAAATTCAAGATGGTTCTTCCAGGTCTGGAAGAAAACAGTAGATTTAACTGTAGGAGGTGGTTTGATGGTGGTGATAGAGATAAGAATCTCAAAGCATCATAATTGTTGGGAACTCTAGATTGATTGCAGTTATTGGAAATATAAGTACTATATATAGCACTTATCTGTTACCAGGTAGCAGGACATGACATAAGTACATAACTATTGAGCCATAGTAGGAAGTGAATTAGCCATAGTAGGAAGTGAATAGGGAACTGAGAAACGAATAAGTAGCTAGCATCAACCAATTGCTTAAGCTATCTGAGGAATAACGGCTTTGCAGGAATTGGCAGTTCAATATCAAGATATAGTGGAATGCTTTTGTTGAATATCCTCCACAATAGAAAAGAACAAGAAAAAAAGAAACAGTATTATGAGTTCATGACAAGAAACAGTATTACGAGTTCATGACAACATGAGGTAAAGTACCTGCTGTTTCTTTAGCCTCTCATTCTCCTCTTCTAGACGGGACACCTTGTTTTCAAGTTCATTAGTGTAAGCCTGCCAAGCACAATGCACATGGTCATGAAAACAATGGCTACACAAAAGGGCAGACCCAGTGCCGGAGGCTCCCACATGAGTGGGGTCTGGGGAAGGGATAAACCGAGACAAGCCTTTCCCCCGCAAAATCTGCGGAGAGGCTGCTTCGAACCCACGACCTGGTGACTCAGTGAGACAGCTCTCACCACTGCACCAGGAAGGGAAAAAAATTCCAATGCTCTAGCTGCTTCCATATCCTTGCTAAATAGTACAGAATAAACACCAAAATCTGTACCACTCAATATTTCAGGAAGCCTTCATGTTGCAATTAGAACATTATAACAAGCAACAATATTCAATATAGAAACTAAAAATAAACAGGGCAACAGAATTAGACCTGCTTTCTCGCTCTTGATCGTGCAGCTGATTCCCTATTCTTTATCATCCTCTTCTGCCTTCTTTCAACCACCTTATCCACTACCTCCCCTAAGGCACCGCGCTTGCGCCCAGGTGTCTGAGAGTCCGCAAGTGCACCAAATGATGGCGAAGTAATCTGGCCATCAGAGTAAATCGAATCCAAAATAGCACCTGTAGCAATAGACAATGGCTGAGGGCTGCAACTGACTAGCCATGTATGAACCCGCCAAACTCGGTTGCTGGGACCCCAAAGCTTGCTGTTGGTACTGCTGCAACCACTGTACTCCAGGGTTCAAACTAGAAGCACCAGCCACAACAACACTGCTGCCAACTGTATCCATATTGCTTGGCAAATCAGCCGAATCCCTCATAAGTCCTTCTGTAACAACCCCAGCTTTGACCAGGAAGTCCTCAAGTGTCATCTCCCCAAGTGTTGGCTGCCTCTCTCGCCTCTGCCGACCATCCACCACAACACTGGTCTCTGGTCCACCCTGGATGCCCCTCCACACCTCGTCAACAGTCTTCTTGCTCAGCTGCGGAGGCATCATGATGCTCCCCTGTCGCTGCAGGCTCGACGTCGGATCAGGCTTGCCTGTAACAGCACCATCTGGATCTACACCATCAGGAAACACACTCTTCAGGAGCTCATCAAAATTCATGCTAAGCAATGGCTCTCCCAAATGGCTCTGCACCTCATCGAGGGTAAGGTTGTATAAAGACCCTTCTCTTGCCAAACTCTGCATCTGCCCGCGTTGCACCGAGCCGGCATCACTGCCTCTGCCACCTCCAGTCTGTGATGACATTGCCTCTGAATCACGAACAGGCACTCAGTGGCAGCCTTAGCATGGGGGATGAGCAGTGGCGGACCCAGTAAAGGGCATGGGTGTACACCCTATAATTTTTGCAAATTAATCGAAGTTAGTAGCCATAATACAGGCATATACACTTGTAATTAGGTCAGATCCGAATACAAATAGTAAGTTAGGGTTTGGGTGCACGGTTTCGCACAACAGGAAGGGAAGACCGAAGGGGAGGGCGTACCTGGTGGTGCTCGTCGCCGGCGAAGGGGCCGCAGAAGACCTGAGCACCTGGCGCAGGCGGCAGCGACGGCCGCCCAGGCGTCGCCACGAGAGAGAGAGCTGAGAACGCACGCTGGGGTGGCGAACTGGCGATGGAAGAAGAAAAGGCAGGTTGCGTGTAGGGCCGGCCGCAGTAGACTGTGTTATTTTAAGGGCCGAATGAAAAAAAAAAACGGATCAAACCGGATTTAAGGGCACGCGAACGGGTCATATTCAGCTTGTTCGTTTGGCTGTGGCTTGTCGTAAACTATCGTAAATTTCCATCCAGAACAGTATTTTTCTCTCACACAAACCAGCCAGCAGTACTTCTTCACGAACCAGCAACGATATGAACCAGCCAACCGAACAGGCTGACTAATATGGCCCGTTCGCGTGCCCTTAAACCCGGTTTAATCCGCTTCTTTTTTTTATCCGGAACAGTATTTTTCTCTTATAAATTCCACCAAATTCATCTAAATTTCATCAGAATTCCTCCAAACGAACAGGGCCTATATCTCATCATTGTTTTCAAGACTTTTAATGACAAATTTTATTTTATATTTTTATAGATATTTAATTTAATGACTTGAGTCGGTAATCATGTCAAAAATCTCGTCGGGTACCCAATTAAGAAATCAGATGGTTTATCTTTATTAACTAGGGTGCCAACCAAACAAAAACATGACTTCGCACTGCAATTAATGAAGTGTATGAGAAAATGGTTTCTTAAAGAAGAAATTATGTTTACATGAGAACTAAAACGTGAAAATACGTGATGGGTTGGTATCGAAGAGAGAAGATACGTGATTAGACTAAAAAATTATTGTGTAAAAACTATTTATTAAGAACATAGTTTCAACATGTAGTGTCTATACAAATTAATAAACTTAGAAATTGGTTTCTAGCATTGGGACTGTTGAAAGATCTTAAATATCTAGAGGATGGGTGAATAGCCTATAAAAAATTTCTATAACAACACTAATATAAATGGTTAGTCAACTAAATAGCAAAGCGAGTTTTACGCTAACACTACAAGGGTTGCAAGCCACCTATTCACAAGTCTAATAAACTATGATCTCTGAGCACTCAATGGCTAGACCTCTACTCACTACACTAGTTGAACTAACTAGAAACTAATTAAACTAAGCTACTCAACTAGCTAAGCTACCACAAGCTCTACACAAGATAAATACAAAATATAATGCAAGAGAAGGGTAGTGAAGATAAATCGACGTGGCAAGTGATAATCAATCAATATATTAATGAAACCCTTGGAGAGAAGATGACACAATACGTCCCCACTGTAGCGATTCACCCACTTGGAGGTTCACGCGCTAATAGGCATCACACGTCTAATCTGCAACCTGGTGCCGCACGACTAACACAAGATGGGGATCCACAAGCTACGCACAATCTACTAGAGTTGCCTTTCGTGATTTTCTATGGGAAAGGCACAAGAACCCCTCACAAGCACCTTGATTGGGAGCAGACACAATCACCAAATCCTCTCACCAATCAACAAATCATCAACTGTCTAGGTGACGGCAATCACCAAGAGTAATAAGAAATCTACAATCACAATCACCATCTAGTACTATCAAATATGCAACATCAAATGCACACACTAGAGGTTCCCCCAAATCCTCTCATAGATGAGCACAAAGCTTGGAGAAGGAGAGGAGAGGGATGAGATGCTCTTGAAGCTCTCAAGATCAACACTTAGGGCTTGATCTATCACTTGAATAGAGCACAAATCCTTGGGAGTGAGAGAGGAGAGGGAGAGAGCTTGTTCTTCACTTTTGGATCTCAAGAATGGACAAAGGTGAGGGAGAGAGAGTTGGAAGAAGGGGTTAAAAACCCTCCCCACCCGCAACTAACCATTGGGGTGTTTCAACACCCGCCTTGGAATATCCAATGGCTTGGATATTCGTGGCGGCGGCTTAGATATTGGAGCGTCCCTTAGCCAACGGTCAAAACCCTAGTCAGCATACGCTCCCATCTTAGAATATCCAAGCGCGTTCATCCAGGTTTGGAATATCCAAGCGTGTTCGTTCAAGTTCAGAATATCCAGGCGCATTTGTCCAGCTTCGAAATATCCAAGCGAGTTCGTCTAGGTCCTGAATATCCAAGCACGTTCGTCAAGGTTTGGAATATCCAAGCACGTTCGTCTAGGTCCGGAATATCCAGGCGTGTTCGTCCAAGTTCGAAATATCAAGTCAAAAATCGTAAAGCAAATAAAGAAGGTTGGTCGAAAATTTCTTTAGATATTCCGACCCTCTCAGACATTCCGAGACAAGCTTGGAAATTCCGAGGAACACAGGAACAACCCACCAAACTTCATTTTAAGGCATTTTCAAATGTGCTCAACTCCACCAAGTGTTCCAACAAGTCAAGTGTGTGAGTTAGCATTTCTCAATCATTTTGAAAGGCTTTTCTCTTGCACCTCACCACGTCACTAAGCGCAATACATATGCAAGTGAGACTCATACTTAGTGGCACTAGATAACCGTTGCAACTAAAAGATTTCTCCTCTTTATAGTACGACTATCTATTCTAAACCCACTCACACCTACTTAGTGTCTTGAGTGGCAAAATAAAATGTCCCTGTCAAATATACCTTTGCCTTAAGTCCATTTTATTTTTCTCTTTCTTCTATTCCAAATATGAAGCACTTGATCTTCACTTAGGCCATTGTGGCAGAACCACCTAATCCAATGTCTTCTAGGAGTACTTGTCTTCTATTAGACACTAAGTATTCAAGAGAGGACACTAAACTACGTAGTTCTGTCGAGCACACCTAAAAGGTTCGAATGGCTAGAGGGGGAGGGGTGAATAGCCTAATAAAAATTTCTACAACAACACTTAACAAAATGGTTAGACAATTATGAGGCGAAGCAAGTGTTGCGCTAGCCTACTCAAAATGCAAGCCACCTACCACAATTCTAGTTTAGATAGTGTCTATTCACACAATAGCTATGACACTACCCTATGTTAGTGTGCTCTCAAAGGCTAACTAAAGAGCCACACTAACCAAGCAAGTAAGCTCTCACAACTAGCTACACTAAAGAGCTTGTCAACTGGTTTGCGGTAAATTAAAGAGAGTGATCAAGAAGGTTATACCGCCGTGTAGATGAAGAAACCAATCAATCATAAGGATGAATAACAATAAAGACCAATCACCTCGGAATCAATGATGAACACAATGATTTTTTACCAAGGTTCACTTGCTTGCCGGCAAGCTAGTCCTCGTTGTGGCGATTCACTCACTTGGAGGTTCACGCGCTAATTGGCTTCACACGCCAAACCCTCAATAGGGTGCCACACAACCAACACAAGATGAGGATCACACAAGCCACGAGCAATCCATTAGAGTACCTTTTGGCTCTCCACCGGGGAAAGGTTAAGAACCCCTCACAATCACCACGATCAGAACCGGAGACAATCACCACCCTCCGCTCAACGATCCTCGCTGCTCCAAGCCGTCTAGGTGGCGGCAACCACCAAGAGTAACAAGTGAAACCCACAGCGAAACACGAACACCAAGTGCCTCTAGATGCAAACACTCAAGCAATGCACTTAGATTCTCTTCCAATCTCACAAAGATAATGAATCAATGATGGAGATGAGTGGAAGGACTTTGGCTAAGCTCACAAAGTTGCTATGTCAATGCAAATGGTCAAGAGTATGAGCTTCAACCGGCCATGGGGCTTAAATAGAAGCCCCTATGAAATAGAGTCGTTATACCTCTTCACTGGGCATAACGCGGGCTGACCAGACGCTCCGGTCAGTTGACCGGACGCTGAGCCCCTAGTGTCCGGTCGCTCGCAGTCAGCCACATGTCCCGACTTTAATGGTCATCTGTCTTGACCGGACACTGTGCCTGAGTTGACCAGACGCTGAACATCTAGCGTCTGGTCATTTACAGTAAGGTTCCAAAACCGATTTTTGCCAACCGGACGCGTCCGGTCATGCTTGATTGGACCCTGCCAGCGTCCGGTCACATTGTGACTTCTTACTGTGCTGACCGACAACACGACCGGACGTAGCCCTTCAGCGTCCGGTCGTAGAGCGACCCAACATCTGGTCGTTTGACCGACGCCAGCGTCTTCGCTGCTACACCTGACCGGACGCGCCGGTCCAACCGAGGCCTGTGTCCAGTCACTTCCAGTGACCTCTATCTTTTCTGTCTAGGGCGCTGGTGGCATCGTCGGACTATCCGCACTTTATGGACGGACACTCCGTCGGTGGAGTTTCTTACCCTTGCACCCAAACCTCACCACCCTTGATCAAATGTGCCAACCACCAAGTGTATCACCTTGTGCACATGTGTTAGCATATTTTCACAAACATTTTCAAGGGTGTTAGCACTCCACTAGATCGTAAATGCATATGCAATGAGTTAGAGCATCTAGTGGCACTTTGATAACCACATTCCGATATGAGTTTCACCCCTCTTAATAGTACGGCTATCAAACATAAATGTGATCACACTCTTTAAGTGTCTTGATCACTAAACCAAAATAGCTCCTATGGTTTATACCTTTGCCTTGATCTTTTTATTTTTCTCTTTCTTCTTTCCAAGTCCAAGCACTTGATCATCACCATGGCATCATCTTCATCATGCTATGATCTTTGTTTGCTTCGCAACTTGGAGTGTGCTACCTATCTCATGATCACTTGTTAAACTAGGTTAGCACTTAGGGTTTCATAAATTCACCAAAACCAAACTAGAGCTTTCAATCTCTCCCTTTTTGGTAATTGATGACAACCCTTATACAAAGATATGAATTAAAAATCAATTGAATCCATGTTGCTTGTCCAAGCATATTTACCATGTGTAAAAGAATATGGACAAGTTTTATGAATCCCAAATGGTAGCAATTGCTCCCCCTACATATGTGCTAAGAGTTTGGATTGCAGCTTGCACATATGCTTAGATAGGAAATATAGGAGTCAATGTCTACCAAATGATGCTAATGTATAAAAGATGGTCCTTTGAAGCGTGATACCAATCGGAGTGCACCATTATACCTTCCTTAGCACCACGATTAGCTTGATACCATTTGAAAATATACCACATGGAAATATTTGGAATAGATACCACTTGATAATACTAGAGAATGAAATCACTAGATAATCTATCCATGCTAGTTTTTCATATTATCATTCAATCTTACAACTAGCATACATCACACAAGCATGGATGTTTAAATTTAATACTTGTGCCATGCAAGCAAACATATGAAATGCACATTCAAATGCATCATCCAAGTTCATGAGCTTGCTCCCCTTACTTGTGTGCTCAAAATTTTAAGTTATCCCTTTCCTTTTTCACTTCTCTCCCCCTATGTCATATATCAAGTATATCTTTATGTTTCTCTCCCTTTATGATATTTCTCCTCCTTTTTCACTATTTTTACTACTATCTTTGTTTCTCTCTTCCTTTGTCATCAATGACCACAAAGGTTCAAAATATAGATAGTATTACTTATAGGGTCGAGATTATCAATGCCAATCAATGGGGTGAGGATCAAAGTTCCAAATTTGATTCAAACTAGAATATATGTCAAAGATATTTAACTCAGTTTGATCCAAGGACAAGCTTCTTCACACCTCCAAATAAGGGTTATCTTGTACCATGTTGAGTTAAACACTTATAGCTCATTTTCTAGATTAAATACTAGGTTTACAAGCCCACAAACATGTCATATGCTACCACTAGATCAAGTCAAGCATAGAAGCAATGGTGATACCATATAAACATCAAAATCATTTGATTTTCATGAATGAGCCTAATAAAATAGAACCACTTGAAAGGTCCTAATAAAATTGAAAATGTGACTAGATGCACTAATCATGTCCTTAGCAAAGATGTATGTCATGCCAATCAACTTTTACCTTGGATTGCTCGAAGGAGAGGCATGTCATATAAGTGGGGGTGCATCAACGCATATTTGAGAAATCTAATATGTTCAACTCATTTCTTAGCTTGCAAAACCTTTTCTCATCCAATGGCTTGGTGAATATATCGGCAAGTTGATCTTCGGTGCCTACACTCTCAATGCAAATGTCCCCTTTTTGTTGGTGATCTCTTATGAAATGATGGCGGACATCAATGTGCTTTGTTCTTGCATGTTGAACCGGATTGTTGGTTAGCTTGATTGCACTCTCATTGTTACATAGCAATGGCACTTTCTTGAACTTGATTCCAAAGTCACTCAAGGTGGCCTTCATCCAAAGTATTTGTGCACAACAACTACCGGCGGATATGTATTCGGCTTCGGCGGTTGATAATGCAATACTATTTCACTTCTTTGATAACCATGAAACAAGTGATCTTCCCAACAATTGACATGTGCCCGAGGTGCTCTTTCTTTCAACCTTGCATCCCGCATAGTCCGAGTCAGAGTAGCCAACTAGCTCAAACTTTGCTCCTTTAGGATACCACAAACCAACATTTGGTGTATGCTTCAAGTACCTCAATATTCTCTTTGTAGCTTTCAAATGACTTTCTCTTGGTGAGGCTTGAAATCTTGCATACATGCACACACTAAACATGACATCCGGCCTTGATGCGGTCACATAGAGTAGGCTTCCAATCATAGACCGATATAATTTTTGATCTACCATGTTGCCACTTGCATCACTATCCAAGTTACCATTTGTTTCCATTGGTGTGCTAATGACTTTGCTATCACTCATGCCAAACTTCTTGATCATGTCCTTGATGTACTTGCCTTGACTCACAAAAGTACCATTCTTCAATTGCTTGATTTGAAGACCAAGGAAGTAACTTAACTCTCCAATCATGGACATCTCAAACTCTTTAGCCATCATCTTTTCAAACTCATCACAAAAGTCTTGATTGGTTGATCCAAATATGATATCATCAACATAAATTTGCAATACAAATAGATCTTTTTCAATTTTCTTGATGAAAAGAGTGGTGTCAACCTTGCCCATTGTGAACCCTTTACAGAGTAGGAAATTCCTCAATCTCTCATACCATGCTCTAGGTGCTTGCTTCAAGCCATACAAAGCTTTCTTCAACTTGTATACATGGTTAGGCTTCTTATCATCTTCAAAACCGGGAGGTTGCTCAACATATACTTCTTCATTGATGTAACCATTGAGAAATGCACTCTTAACATCCATTTGATAGAGCTTGATGTTGTGGGCACAAGCATAGGTTAACAAGATTCTAATTACTTCTAATCTAGCAACCGGGGCATATGTTTCTCTAAAGTCAAGACCTTCAACTTGTGTATAGCCTTGTGCAACCAATCTTGCTTTGTTCCTTACTACTATCTGATGAGGACATCGCCACGCTGGACACACCGACGCCATGGTCTTCCCCAAGTTGCAATTCGTTCCCAACTCAGCTGCCACATCGCCCTCGGATTCAGCAGACACGTCGTCACTGTTTTGGTCATAACTTTCTCATACGACATCGAAACGGGCCGTTCTTGGATGCGTTGGAAAGGGGACGACGACGCCATCGTTTTGGATCTGGTCCCAGCTCTAGAAGGTCTGTGGATCATTCTGTGTGACCACGGTAAGGTGCTGCGTCACCTATTTGGGCCAACTTGGCCATGTATCGTGTCGGGCCTTAAGCCCAAGTTGTGGGCGCCCAACCCCTAGCCGTCCCTAACCCTAGGTCGAGTCTTAGACTATAAACACAGCCGCCGCCGCTACTACACAATTAGGTTTTTGTTTAGAGTTTAGTTTTCCATCGAGAAACTAAATCGTTCATTATAACTATGGTGACAAATCCTTTTATAGTGATCTAGGGCCCCCGTTCTTGATCTCCTCCACTGTGTCGATTAGTCCTTTGGAACCAAGTTCTTGAATCCTCTATTAATATTCGCGTCATTCATATTTGCAATTTCAGATTGCGTGTTTTACCTTCTTGCTTGTGCTCTTCGATTCACTTGCAGGAAAAGCCTTCTTAGCGAGGTCAATCAAGTTGTGCTTAGTTGATAACCAACGGAGCAGTGGTGTAATGGTTGCAGGGTTCGAATCGCGTCTGATTTGAAGCCGGATCGCCAACGTCGAGATCTCCACAAATCGAACTTACCGGCTACCTCTCGGAAGATCGGGCCTGTACTCTTCAATTGGTATCAGATATTTCAGGTTTACCGCGAGGTATAATCTCGTTTGCCTTAGATTCATATTTGTTCATTACCTAGAGTCCACAAAAAGCCCAAAAATATTTCAATTTCTGCTATCCTATCGCCCTTTGTGCCTTTGCAATTTCGTTTTAGATTCGTGTTGTTGAGTTTGTGTCCGTGGTCGAGTCTTGTTGCTGGTTTAGGATTGTGTTCGTGGTTGTAGTTCAATCGCCCGTTGCTGTGATTTTTGTTTTCCGCCGCTATCCCATCCACCGTTCCCAAACAACAAGTCGAAGCCACCACATTACTCGACTTGCCCCGCTAGCCGCCTTGTGTAACTTCTCGCCGCCGCGCAAACCCTAGATAGGTTGCCAGCCGCTCTTATTTTGCCTGCATCGTAGCCCTCCTTACATCATCAGGCGAATACCTACTGCTGTTAGTTACAGTGACGATCCTGTGATCGGTGTTAGAGTTTAGGGACGCTTTGCCCTAACTGCCGCCGCCGTGTTGTGCCTCCCGGAAAACATACCTTGAGATACCTTCGATAAAACAGGCATAACTTTTTGCTCGTTTATCTGAAAAATCTGAAATTTTTACAGCACCTTCTTAACACCATTTGGAGCCGACCCAAACTCGGGTCCGCCCTGTTTGGTTTCATCAGAATTGCCAAAAAATTTGGGAAAATATAGAAAAAAATGTCAAAGTTTTTGCATGCTTTTCAGAGAACGTGCTGAATTTCTGTAGACCACATCCCACCTCAGTTGTAGGTGCCAATTTTTGTGGTTGCATCTTTTGTGATCCTTGTTCAGAGAAAAGTATATAAAAAATAGTGAAAAAAATAAAAAAAAGTTTGTTTCCTACTAGTGCCTTTTAGAAAAATCCAGGAAAAAATTTAGGAAAAAAGGAGAAATCCGGGCTATTTGCTTGTTCTGTGAGTTCTTTCGATCGTCCTTTGTTTTCACCTTGTTGCGCTATGTCTCGACACGTCTTAGCCAGCACCTGTGATTTGTACTTTGGATCCGGATTGAACAATCGTTACTTTGCACTCGTTAATTGCTAATCCTTGCTGTCATATTGTGTGCCTACCCATAGCTCCACATATTCTTCTGTCAGCACAAGTTCATCTTGCAACTGTTACCCACGCTCAACAATAGATTGCTTCGCCACTTTGGTTTTGCTCCTATTTGGCATTGGTAAGAATACAGGCAAGACGGTGGTGAGCCGCTTGTGATTTTGCATTCCACTTTCACCATCACCACCACCACCACTTGTTTCCTTTTAGTTGATAGGGATAATACTTTGGTGTTGTCTTTTTCTATCTTCTAACCATGGCAGGAACTCCGACGGACTTCAATGAGTGCATGTCTAAGGGCGAGCTTACAACGTTCATGACTGAACAACGCAATCTTATGACCGAGCTGACGTGCAACGTGAACAATCTGGTCACCCGCATTGAACAGCTTGAGCAACGCCCTCCACCTTATCATGCTGATGATGAAGATATGGATGCTTTTGGTGATGAAGATGCGTATGCTGATGGTGGTGCCCGTCGCCGCCTCAACTTCAATCGTCGCGGTATGGAAGGTAATAATCATGGTAATAATGATCCTTTTGCTAAAATTAAATTTAGTCTACCTCCTTTTGCTGGTAATGTTGATCTAGAGGCATATTTAGATTGGGAGCTTGCTGTTCAACAAAAATTTGATTCTCATAATGTTCCTGATGAGCATAGAGTTAGACTTGCTACTAGTGAGTTTACTAATTTTGCTTTGTTCTGGTGGAGTGATCTTTGCAATGCCAATAATGCTGCTGATGTGCCTCAAACTTGGAATGTTTTAAAGCAACGTATGAAATCTCATTTTGTTCCTCCTTATTACCAACGTGATTTACGTTTGAAACTACAAACTTTAAAACAAGGTGATAAAGGAGTAGAAGCATACTATCAAGAATTGCTTATTGGTTTAGCACGTTGTGGTATAAATGAAGATGATCATGATGCTAGTGCTAGATTTTTTGGTGGTTTAAACCATGATATACAGAACATACTTGATTACAAAGAATGACGTATTTTTTCCCAATTGTATCATCTTGCTATTAAGGCAGAACGAGAAGTACAGGGACGCAAACAACACCAGCCTTTCAGGTCTAACAATGGGAGGAATTTTCAGCAGCGTTCCGAGCCGGAGACGCCCAAGCTTCCTATTGCACCACAGCCATCTACACCTCCATTTTCTTTTGGGGTAAGTAAATTGTCTAATGTGCAGTTTCCACAGCTGAAGAAAGGTGCCACTCCGGGTGCTTCTACTAGCTCCTCCTCGTCCAGCTCTAAAATCATTTGCCACCGATGCAAAGGCATGGGACATGTCATGAAGGATTGCTCCAGTCGTCGCGCTTTCATTGCTACCGAGGATGGATATGTAAGTGCTAGTGATGTTGAAGATGATTTAGCCCTTGCTGCTAACATTGATGCAGATCCCACCGAGGGTGATCAAGACAAGGAGGCCATCACCATTGACTCCGTGGCTGCTGCCGCGGACTACCCTAGCCTTCTTGTGCAGTGTGTGTTGAGTACATGTGTGGAACATGAAGAAGAGATGAAGATCCAACGCCACAATTTGTTCCACATGTATCTCATTGTGCAGGGTTGTCGTGTTCTCACTATCATTGATAGCGGGAGTTGCAACAACTTGGTGAGTTCAGATTTGGTTGACAAGCTTGGCTTGACCACACGACAACATTTGTATCCATATAAACTTCAATGGTTCAATAATAGTGGTAAGACTAAGGTAACTAAATCAGCACGCATTAGCTTTTTCACAGGCTCTTATCATGATACTGCTGATTTTGATGTTGTCCCTATGCAAGCTTGTTCCATTTTGTTAGGTCACCCATGGGAATTTGATAATGATGCTTTACACCATGGTAGAACTAATACATACACTATCATACATAAGGACAAGAAAATTACATTGCTGCCTTTGTCTCCTACGGATATTATTAAACATGCTAATGAGATTAAAAATAAACCTCCAACAGACATTGCTAAAAATAATGGGATTAAGTTAAAAGGAGGTGCTTTTCTTGCTACAACTTCTGCTACTGCTGAGTTATGTGATAATCCTGATGCACCATGTTATACTATGTTTTGTCAACCTTTTATGTCTGGTGCATTGCCTGCTGTCACTAACCTTTTGCAGGAGTTCGCTGATGATGGGATGGAGTCAAGGACGACTCCAATTCTAGAAGGAGGGGATGATGAGGACATCACCAAGATGGAGTCGAGGATGACTCCAATTCAAAAAGGGGAGGATGATGAGGACATCGCCACGCTGGACACACCGACGCCATGGTCTTCCCCAAGTTGCAATTCGTTCCCAACTCAGCTGCCACGTCGCCCTTGGATTCAGCAGACACATCGTCACTGTTTCGGTCATAACTTTCTCATACGACATCGAAACAGGCCGTTATTGGATGCGTTGGAAAGGGGACGACGACGCCGTCGTGTTTTGGATCTGGTCCTAGCTCCAGAAGGTCCATGGATCATTCTGTGTGACCACGGCAAGGTGCTGCGTCACCTATTTGGGCCAACTTGGCCATGTATCGTGTCGGGCCTTAAGCCCAAGTTGTGGGTGCCCAACCCCTGGCCGTCCCCAACCCTAGGTCGAGTCTTAGACTATAAACACAGCCGCCGCCGCTGCTACACAATTGGGTTTTTGTTTAGAGTTTAGTTTTCCATCGAGAAACTAAATCGTTCATTGTAACTGTGGTGACAAATCCTTTTACAGTGATCCAGGGCCTCCGTTCTTGATCTCCTCCACTATGTCGATTAGTCCTTTGGAACCGAGTTCTTGAATCCTCTATTGATATTCGCGTCATTCATATTTGCAATTTCAGATTGCGTGTTTTACCTTCTTGCTTGTGCTCTTCGATTCGCTTGCAGGAAAAGCCTTCTTAGTGAGGTCAATCAAGTTATGCTTGGTTGATAACCAATGGAGCAGTGGTATAACGGTTGCAGGGTTCGAATCGCGTCTGATTTGAAGCTGGATCGCCAACATCGAGATCTCCACAAATCGAACTTACCGGCTACCTCTTGGAAGATCGGGCCTGTACTCTTCACTATCCCATCTTGATCTTGCTTATTTTTAAAGACCCATTTGGTTCTAATCACATTGTGTCCCTTTGGTCTCTCTACTAATTCCCATATTTGATTTCTTGTGAAGTTATTCAATTCTTCATGCATAGAATTCACCCAATCAATATCCTTCAATGCTTCATCTATCTTCTTTGGTTCAATGGATGACACAAATGAGAAATGCTCACAAAATGATGCCAATCTTGATCTAGTTTGCACACCTCTTGAAATATCACCAATGATAGTATCCAATGGATGATCTCTTGCAATATTTGATGGTTGGAGGATTGGAACTTGATTGCTTGCACTTGCTTGATCATTGGGTTGAGATGATGTACTAGCCACTTGATCTTGTTCATTTTCATGAGATCCACTTGTACTAATTTGATTTGTATCATCTTGCACATTTGAGTTGGAGAGCACTTGCACTTGATCATCTTCATCATCATTCATTTGCTTAGGCCTCAATTTACCAATATCTATGTTCTTCATGGTATTTGAAAGTTGAATGACTCTAACATCTTCTAAGTTCTTATTCTCTACTTGTGAACCCTTGGTTTCATCAAATTCAACATCATGAACTTCCTCAAGAGTACCACTATCCAAATTCCAAACTCTATATGCTTTGCTTGTAGTGGAGTAACCAAGTAGGAATCCTTCATCACATTTCTTATCAAACTTGTCCAATCTAGTGCCTTTCTTCAAGATATAACATTTGCAACCAAAAACCTAAAAATATGCAATGTTGGGCTTTCTACCATTCAAGAGCTCATATGGTGTCTTTTCTTTCAATGGGTGACAATAGAGGCGGTTGCTACAATAGCAAGCCATATTGATAGCTTCGGCCCAAAAAGATTGACTCACATTATACTCACTAAGAATAGACCTTGCCATATCAATGAATGTTCTATTCTTCCTTTCAATAAGGCCATTTGATTGTGGAGTATACTTAGCCGAGAATTGATGTCTAATTCCAAATTTATCACACAACTCATCTATTCTAATGTTCTTGAACTCACTACCATTATCACTTCTAACTCTCTTGATGGTTGTTTCAAACTCATTGTGGATGCCCTTGACAAATGATTTGAATGTTGCAAACACATCACTTTTGTCCACTAGAAAGAATACCCAAGTGTATCTAGTGTAATCATCCACTATCACAAAGCCATATTTGTTTCCACCGATACTAGTGTATTGTGTTGGCCCAAACAAATCCATGTGCAATAACTCAAATGCTTTACTAGTGCTCATCATGCTTTTCTTAGGATGGGTGTTTCCAACTTATTTTCCGGCTTGACAAGAGCTACAAAGCATATCTTTCTCAAACACAATATCTTTCAAGCCTCTAACTAAGTCATGCTTAACCAATCTATTCAATTGTTTCATTCCAATATAACCAAGCCATCTATGCCATAACCAACCCATGCTAGACTTAGTGAACAAGCATGTTGACAACCTAGCTTCACTAGCATTGAAATCAACCAAGTATAGATTCTCATATCTAAAGTCTGTGAAGATCAAATTAGAGCCATCTACCCTTATGATTTCTACATCATCTACCCCAAATATGCATTTGAATCCAAGATCACACAATTGAGCCATGGATAGCAAATTGAAGTTCAAGCTCTCTACTAGCAACACATTGGATATGGTCATGTCATTGGATATTGCAATCTTACCAAGCCCCTTAACTTTGCCTTTGCCTTATCACCAAATGTGATACTATCATAACCATCATTGCTATTGGTGTTGATTGAGTTGAACATTCTTGCATCACCGATCATGTGTTGAGTGCACCCACTATTAAGAACCCAATGCCTTCCTCCAGCTTTGTAATTGACCTACAAAAAGAAGATCAATTCCTTTTAGGTACCTAAACTTGCTTGGGTCCTTGAAGGTTAGTCACTAAGCTCTTTGGTATCCAAATGACTTTCTTCTTTGAGCCCATCCATGGTTTACCAATGAACTTAGCCTTCACACCATTTGTACCCTTAGTAAGCATATAGCATGAATCAAGCTTTATGAAGGATACATTAGCATTTTTACTCTTGTTGCATTCTTGCTCTTTATGACCCACTTGCTTGCAACTGTTGCAAAACCGACCATTGTTCTTCACAAAACTAGTTTTGTGAGGAGCAAAGGCCGCCTTACCTTTCTTGGGGGTATAGCCCAATCCCTCTTTGTAGAGAGAAGCTCTTTAGCTATCCAAGCACATAAGCAAGCGGTCCTCACCACCATAAGCCTTAGCTAAGGTGTGAGTGAGCTTAGTGACCTCCTTCTTGAGGTTTTCATTCTCAACCACTAGTGAGGCATCACAAGTGAGACTATCACTACTAGATGAGGTAGAAGTGGAAGTGCTACAAGAAGGATTAGTAGGAGCAACAATGATATGTATAGATAGTGATGCATCAATTAAATCACAAGTTAAACCTACATCATAAGTTTCAACATGCTTCTTTTTATCTTGTTCATTAAGCAAAGTGGAATGAGTCTTTTCAAGCTTTTTGTGAGCCTTGCCAAGCTTCTCATGGGCTTCCTCTATCCTCTCATGAGTTGCCTTGAGCTCATCAAGGGCTTGCTTAAGGGCTTTTACCTCCTTATTCAAGCTCTTGCATTCCATTCTCTTAATGTCAAAGTGTTCCTTAGCATCTTCTAGCATGTCAAATAATTCATCCTTAGTAGGTTCATCATTATCACTACCACTATCATTTTCATTTTCATCATCATGTTCTTCATCGCTTTCATCATCACTAGTTTGTACCTTAGTGGCCTTAGCCATGAAGCATGATGAATATTCGAAGAGAGAAGGCTTCTCATTGATAGCAATGCTTGCAAGAACCCCTTCACTAGGCATAACGCGGGCTGACCGAACGCTGAGCCCCCAACGTCCGGTCGCTCGTAGTCAGCCACATGTCCCGACTTTAATGGTCATCTGTCTTGACCAGACACTGCGCCTGAGTTGATCGGACGTTGAACACCTAGTGTCCGGTCGTTTACAGTAAGGTTCCAAAACCGATTTTTGCCAACCGGACGCGTCCGGTCATGCTTGATCGGACCCTGCCAGCGTCCGGTCACATTGTGACTTCTTACTGTGCTGACCGACAACACGACCGGACATAGCCCTTCAGCGTCCGGTCATAGAGCGACCCAACGTCTAGTCATTTGACCGATGCCAGCGTCTTCGCTGCTACACCTGACCGGACGCGCCGGTCCAACCGAGGCCTGTGTCTAGTCACTTCCAATGACCTCCATCTTTTCTGTCTAGGGCGCTGGTGGCACCGTCGGACTGTCCGCACTCTACGGACGGACACTCCGCCGGTGGAGTTTCTTACCCTTGCACCCAAACCTCACCACCCTTGATCAAATGTGCCAACCACCAAGTGTATCACCTTGTGCACATGTGTTAGCATATTTTCACAAACATTTTCAAGGGTGTTAGCACTCCACTAGATCGTAAATACATATGCAATGAGTTAGAGCATCTAGTGGCACTTTGATAACCGCATTCCAATACGAGTTTTACCTCTCTTAATAGTACAGCTATCAATCCTAAATGTGATCACACTCTTTAAGTGTCTTGATCACTAAACCAAAATAGCTCCTATGGTTTATACCTTTGCCTTGAGCTTTTTGTTTCTCTTTCTTCTTTCCAAGTCCAAGCACTTGATCATCACCATGGCATCATCTTCATCATGCTATGATCTTTGTTTGCTTCACAACTTGGAGTGTGCTACCTATCTCATGATCACTTGATAAACTAGGTTAGCACTTAGGGTTTCATCAATTCACCAAAACCAAACTAGAGCTTTCAACACCCCAGGAGAGAACTCGAAAATCCACATTTTTCCATCAGGATCATAAACGAGAGAATAAAGCTTACAACATTCTTAAGTCATTTCTTATATCACTTTATTATAGTATCAGGATAATACCTCAATTTGTTATAACAGCGAAATATAACAATGTTATCAGAGTTATAGAGGAAGCAGGATTACTTTAATGACATGGTGGAGCATTGATATAGTGGACATTTTATACAAGAGATGCTAGCAGATTTTACATCTTTTCTTATAAAAAACCTTTCGTGAGGGTTATAAATAAACACTATGGTCGTATCGTGAAAGGAATCCTCTCTGAGCCCACCAGGAGATTTCCACACACAAGGGTAAGCTCTAAACATACTCCGATCACCTGCAACAGGTGAATAAAACCATGAGTACTCGAATGTACTCATCAAGACTTACCCGACAGGAGGAAAATAAAAGACTCTAAGGATATGCAAGACTATCTGGCTTGTGGGTTATTGCATCTGCAGAAGCATGACTAAACGTGTGTCCTTATATTCAACTTCATTAGCAGTCATCATTAGTTCATTAACTAACCATTCTATGTAAGCACCTATGCTACTTTCAAGCAGGTGATAAGCAATCAGAACCATTTTACCATTTTTCATATTCCAGTTCTTACTACGGTGCTAGACCATAGCCAAGTCGGTAACGTATCACACGATAATTCATGAACCGATATATCCCAGATGAGTACCCCAAAATACACGCCTCGCTTATACCCTAGGCACAAGCAAGACCAACCCACCACTCTCCTATCAAGGGGTCTAGGTCTCCGACCAAACTTGGACTCTAAGCCCCTACTCCTAAGTCCCAGACTCAGTGTGGTGCTTAGACCTCCACCATCTCTGCCTCCAATTAGTCAGTCCGAAAAGAGCCGGAACCCACGACAAGAGAGCAACGAGCCTTCCTCCTCCCATAAGCAAGTATGTGCTCAGGATAATAAGTCTATGATCTAACTACCATCCATAGCAATGGACGGTCTTCAATCGACACAGACGGAACAAGTGCAATTCGAACCTCGCTCGAATGCCTAACCAAGTCTAGATCTAAAGTATCATTCCGCTCAGTCTCCAATTATCATTCATATATGTTCTATGTGACAGTAACAATAATATCTTTCCTATCTCTCGCGGGTGACAGGTAATCACTCGACTTCTACCGGATCCTATAACATAGGAATCTACACAATCCTAACATACTAGTAGGACTCATACGATACGGATATATATATATATATATATATATGTATATGCAAGTGGTTTTCATTTAACTCCTTAAAACATAATGCACAAGCATAAGATAAAGTGTAGAATAATAGGGGTTATGCACTGGGGCTTACTTGGGTAAGATATAACCAAAAGTTAGCATTCCATCATGATGACATGATCATCAAGGCACCATCTTTTCTACTACTTCAGTCGACTCCCTGATCCATCATTGTTTCTATTATGATATACGTGGATGCAACGTAGAGACATAATTAATCAACGGTAACCGCAACTCTTAAAAATACGATTACGCTCCACACGCTAATGAGCTAGCTTAAATGACTAACGTACTAGTCTATGTATCTGCGTCGTCAAGTAAGACTTTGTCTCTAGAAAAATATTATAGTTTTAAAATCCAAAGGTGCTTTGACATTTAATTGATTAAATGTATATTTTTGAACTAGGGCTCATTTAGCTACCTTAGCAAACTAATTATTATGGAGCCAACACTATCAACAATTTATCATAAAAAATCCTTCAAGTTTATATCTTACAATATTAAGCATCTCAAATTAATTATATAACTCCTAAAAATATTACAAAACTTTGTGAACAAAATATACTAGCAGATAAATCACAATTTTAGGAACCTAACAAAATTTATTTCACAATTTTTGGACATCTACATGATTTTAGATTACTTATACAAAACTGGTTCTTAAATAAAAATACAAAACTATTTCTAATTCTTTACTAAAAAGACGAACCAAACTGGCCCAACGCGGCCCACACGGGGCGCGCCCCACGCACGGAGGCGACCCACGGCAGGGAGCCCGCGCGCGAGCTGGTGTTATAGGGAAAACGCCCCCGGGCTTCCTACTATTCTCGCAGACACTATTTGTCCTATTTACTCAGTCAACACTTATGCATGAAAGACCCCGAAAGAAGCTGTCTTCGCGTCGGGGAGGTCCCCACGACCCCCGTGCTCGCCGGCGCGGCGTGGACCGGTACGGCCCCGTTACGCCGGCCAACCGGGACCCTTGCAGACCTAGCTATAGGATCGATGCTCACCTATGGACTGATGCGCGACGACGATGGGTGGTGGTTGCACGAATGAAGGTGAAGTAGAGCGGCTCTCCTCAGCGGCGGGCGACCTACAGTGGTGGCAGCCGTGTTCTGGTAAGCCACAATGTGCAATAGATAATAGAAGTGATGGGTAAGCATCAATGACACACCACGATCCTACCCGTGGAGGTGGCCTGGCCGCGTGCACGCGGTGAGCTTGATGATGAACCGTAGCGACACGGCTATGTCAGCGGCGTGGAGGTGGCTATAGGGCTACGACTTGGGTGCACGCGACGAGGAGGGGTTCTAGGTGGGGCTAGTGGTGCGGTCAATTGGACGCGTGATGGCGAGGTTGGAGTTGGCCAAGGTGAGATGGGGCTGGGCCTTAATGGCGTGGTGGCAGGAGCAAAGCTCCAAAATTAGAGCTCATCCTACCGTAATCAAAGTGGGGTGGGGACGACTGGAGAGGGGACATGAGGGTGGAGCGGTTGGCGCACCGAATTAATGGAAGGCGTCCTCTCACGTCTAGACGCTCAGGCACGACACAGCGACGGTGACGGCAAAGAGGCGAACAGGGGAGAAGCGAGCGGACGGGAGGTGGTGGGGACTTGGTCAGAGGCTCGGCATGTGCATGCTTGGCGGGATGCGATTGGCCCGATCGGGGCGGCCCATGGCCACGCGCTAGCCGACGGCCATGCGCTCGCTACCGACATGGCCCCATGCGTTGCAGTGCCATAATTGGTAAGGCGACGATGACACGGCCTCGTGCGCGAAGCGTCATGGCAGGCCAGCGGCACAGCGACAGGCGCGCAACATGGCGATGTAGCGGGTAGGCGCGATGAAAGCTCTAGTTTGGTTTTGGTTAATTGATGAAACCCTAAGTGCTAACCTAGTTTATCAAGATGATTATGAGATAGGTAGCACTACTCCAAGTGATGAAGCAATGACGAAGATCGTGACAACGGTGATGGCATGGTGATGGTCAAATGCCTAAACTTAGAAACGAAGAAAGAGAAAAACAAAAGGCTCAAGGCAAAGGTATAAAATGTAGGAGCCATTTTGTTTTAGTGATCAAGACACTTAGCGAGTGTGATCACATTTAGGATTGATAGCCGTACTATTAAGAGGGGTGAAACTCGTATCGGAATGCGGTTATCAAAGTGCCACTAGATGCTCTAACTCATTGCATATGTATTTAGGATCTAGTGGAGTGCTAACACCCTTGAAAATATTTGTGAAAATACGCTAACACATGTGCACATGGTGATACACTTGGTGGTTGGCACATTTGATCAAGGGTGGTGAAGTTTAGGTGCAAGGGTAAGAAACTCCACCGGCGGAGTGTCCGCCCGTAGAGTGCGGACAGTCCGACAGTGCCATCGGCGCCCTAGATAGAAAAGTTGGAGGTCACTGCAAGTGACCGGACGCTGGCCTCGGCTGGATCGGTGCGTCCGGTCAGTGGCAGCAGAGGGTGCGCGCGTCGGTCTATTGACCGGACGCTGGGTCACTCAGCGACCGGACACTGATAGGCTGCGTCCGGTCAAACTGATGGGGCTACACAATACCTAGGGTATTGCACCAGACGCTGGTCTGTGTCCGGTCAAGGTGGACCAGACGCGTCCGGTCGAAAAAATACGCCTCGAGGAGCTTACTGGAAATGACCGGACGCTGGGGCTTCAGCGTCCGATCAGTTTTACCGGAGCGTCCGGTCAGCTTCGTAGCCGTTGAAATCTGACGAACAGCATTTGAAGCTAGTGACGCGTGGTGTCCATCGGGCGACCGGACGCTGGGTCTAGTGTCCGGTCAGTCTGATCGGAGCGTCCGGTTAGCCCACAGTGTGCCCAGTGAAGGGGTACAACGGCTCTATTTCGTGGGGGCTTCTATTTAAGCCCCTTGGTCGGCTCAAGCTCACTCTCTTGCACATTTTCATTGACATAGCAACCTTGTGAGCTTAGCCAAAGCCCTCCCACTCATCTCTATCATTGATCAATCATCTTTGTGAGATTGGGAGAGAATCCAAGTGCATTGCTTGAGTGATTGCATCTAGAGGCACTTGGTATTCGTGTTGCGCTACGGATTTCGCTTGTTACTCTTGGTGGTTGCCACCACCTAGATGGCTTGGTGCAGCGGTGGAGGATCGGCACGAGTTGGTGATTGTTCGTGGCTGTCTCCGGTGATTGTGAGGGGAGTTGTACCTTCTCTGGTGGAGCGTCGAAAGGTAACTCTAGTAAATTGCTCGTGTCATTGAGTTACCCCACTTGTGGGTCGGTTCTTGCGGTGTCCTATCGTGTGGACGAGATTTATGAAACACCTCTTAGCCGCCGATCCACCAAGTGTTGGTCGACACAATGGGGACATAGCGTGTTGGCAAGCACGTGAACCTCGGGAGAAAATCGATTGTCTCTTGTCTTTGGCATTCTCCCGGTGATTGGCTATATATTCATCTTATGATTGGTTCATCCCCTACACGTCGGTATAATCACCCTACTTACTTATTTACATTCTTGCAAACTAGTTGATACAAGCTCTTTAGTGTAATTAGAATTGAGAGCTTGCTTTATTATTTACATTCATCTAGTTAAGCTCTTTAGAGTAGCAAGGTTGAGAGCTCTTAGTGAGTAATTACATAGCAAGTTTGTGTGCCTAAGTAATCATTGCAACTAGAATTGTTGGATAGGTGGCTTGCAACCCTTGTAGAGCTAGAGCAAGTTTGCATTACGCTATTTGTCATACTAATCAAATTGCTCTAGTTGATTTGTAGATTTTTAAATAGGCTATTCACCCTCCTCTAGCCATATTAGGACCTTCCACGCGAGCGCGACATGATGCGACAGCAGCAGCAGTGGCTGCATCGCGGCACGAGGTGGGTCGGCGGTGCGGCAGTGCGCGGGGTAGGGCAGTGCCGCTCTGCCGGGCAAGCCACAACAACGGCGCCTCCTCGTAGTCAGGTTAGGGTGACCAGGCCGCCCAAGCGCGGCAGTGCACGCCAATGCCGCGACAGCGCGCCCCCATGGCCTGGTGATCGTGCCCAGCCTAGAGGGCTAGGCCAAGAATGTGCTGTCCACGGATTTTAAAAGCAACGACTACCACTAAACCATTGTCTCTAAACCAAAACCGACTTCACCACGATCATACTGATACATGAGGCTGCTCAGCCGAGCTAAAACACCGCATCACCCTCTAACGCAATCTCTCTAAATAAATTGCTAAACTTAGCAATGTCCAGCTGTACACAAGCTTGAAATTTTCTAAATTTTTTTGTTGAACTCTATTTCAAATTGCATTTGTAAGCTATTGAAAATATTACTAAGCAATATTACTTTTCAATAGCCAGTATTTCATTATTATCTACAAAGTTTGCACTTCCAACTTTATTTAAGTATCACACACATATTCTATAGTATTTTTGCTTAATAAAAATTAGTTTTAAACCCTACTTGATATACATGAGCTATTACATCATCATTGATTTAACATTTTTATTGATTATTTTAGGCTACAAGAAATTTATCAACACCTTCTATCGCATCCATCATTACATAAACACGATGCTCATGACATGATTTAGTAGTTGGTTTAGGGCGTAACACAGAGGATGTTACAGCCATCACCATCACCATGACCATCATCTAGCTCCACCACTTGGTGTGTACTAACCTAGCTCATGTACATCTCTAATGACAAAAGGTTAGTACACTTAGGTTTCATCAATTAACCAAAACCAAACTAAGGCTTTCAACTGTCCTAAGGCCGGTCTCAATGAGAGTCTCATGAGAGTTTTATGGCATTAAATGAGCTGATATGGCATGTAATAGATGAAGAGAGATGGCCAAAGTTTCACGGGGATGAAACTCATCTACACTATTTCTAACACGTTGAGTCTTGGAAACTAGGAGATGAAACTCCCCACTAAGACTGATCTAAACCCACTTCTTCTCTTTCTTCTTAAAAATGTTGTTAGATCATCAAAAGCGCTTATGTGACATCTTATCCTAAATACAATTGAAACTATGATGAAAGTCCCACTAAGACTCATCTAAGACTGATCTCATTAGGGTGTGGGTATCAGTATTCTCATTTGCATTTAATACTATGACATACTCCCTTTGTCCCTGTTTATTTGTCATTATGGTTTGTGTGCCGAGAGATTGTAATCAATTAGAATTGATCGGATAGGTGGCTTGTAACCCTAGTAGAGTTAGAGCAAAATTACATTACGCCATTTAGTGAACTAACTATTTGCTCTAGTAAATTTATAGAGAATTTTATAGCCTATTCACCCCCTCTAGCCATTTAGGACCTTTCAGCGACAACGCTGTGTAGATGAGGGGCAAGAGAGGAGAGGATATGATATGTGTGCCTGCTACCACATGTCCAAAACCACCATTAAAACAACTTAGATGGCCAAATATGAACAACTTTTATTGTTGGATGGTTGAAGATTTCTGGTTTTTAAGTTTGATCAAAACCAAACTCTTGTTATAGTTCAATTTGTTAAAAATGGTTCTCTCTCAATAAAATAAAATCCACACTTCGTTGTTTTATTCTGTATTATAATTTCCAATATCTACATATTTTAATATTAGTATTTCCAACATGTGGACATGAAACAAAACTCTCTCAATAGAGTTTTAATCTACTTCCAATATGCTGAAAATGGTGCACGCTGCTCATCTTCCCTACATCCTTGTAATTTATATATTAGGTCATCACTTTTGCTAGTGTGAACCTCGTTAATTGCGATAGAAGTTCCACTAGAATTGGCCTAACAACATTTTATATCTGGCTCTTATATCTTTTTTTATGGGTCATCTTATCTATTCTCTACAACAATAATGATAATGATAAGTAGGTGAATTCCCCACATTGGGGAAATGATGATGATGATTTCATATGTAATTTACACTACAAGTTTACATGGTTTAATATTTTAACTCACATAATATACGATTTAGATAGCACTTTCAGCGATCAAAGCTGTCAAAAAGATAGAAGTGGCTTGATGCAATTTGAACTATAATTAACACCAAGATCTTGAGGTCTTATTTAGTTGCACTTATATGCATTGAGATGAATTAAAATAAAAAATAACTAATTTTTACTTCAACACACGTGAATTATAGGAACCCAACAATTGTACCTTTGCTTCAGGCCTTTCCTTCATCTCGAAGCACAACCTAAGACGAGGCTGCATATGCAATTCCAAATCTGTAGAGGGGAACAAAAGCATTTACCACACAAACGCTATCCGCACTGCCTTACGTTGCTGGCCCCACTCACCAGCAGGCCCCAAGCTGCGCTCCAAAAACACGTTGGGCCCACCTGCCCGTGACCCATGCCCCTTCTCCTATAGAGTTAAATGCACCAGCGGCCCTCGAACTTGTAGGCGTGTGTCACATAGGTCTATGAACTTAGAAATGCATTTTTGGGTCACTAAACTTGTTAAGTGGTGCACCGCAGGCCCATACCAGCCACGTGGACATTTTTTGCTGACGTGGCATGCTAGTATGACATATAATTTTCATTTAACCCCTCACATCTATTTTTCTCATAAAAAATAGACCCAGCGCCCACCCTGCTCACGAGCAGTCGCGACGAAGGCGAGGCTCCGTGGTCTGCGTCGGCTCGGCGAACGCGTCCACGGAAGGGTAGCGTAGCACGGGCACCTGCGACGCCTAGGGCACCACGAGCCCGGACCCGGTGCTGGTGGCGCGGTCCAGGAAGCCTGGCGGGAGCAGCGCCCACGAGTCCTCGCGCAGCGACCACAGGAACGGTGCGCCCGAGGCCTCCAGCCCGGCCGCCAGCTCACGGAGCTCGTCGGACCGCGGGGACGCCATCGTGCCGAAGCTCACGTACGCGACGCCGCGCGTGGGGTGGCAGTCTAGCTAGGCTCGCCGGACTCTGCGCCATGGAGTTGGCCGCGTTCATCATCGTCTCGCGCGTCGCAGGACCAACAGCAGTAGGTCGCAGCCGCAGCCGTTGTTGTCCCTGAGGCCGCACGAACTGCGACCCCGGCGGCCGCGCCCCTGGCTGGCGATGCTTCGGCGAGCCGCGCCTCCGACGGCCACGCCCATGCCTAGCCGCGCTCCGGCGAGCTGCGCTCCCGATGACCGCGCCCCCGGCGCCACGCCTTGGCGAACTGCGACCCCGGCGGCCCCGACCCCGGTGATCAGCGAGACGATGAGGCTACACGCGCCAGCGCCGCTCCTGATCCCGCGCGAGATGATGGAGGACACGGAGCAGCTGGGTCCCATGACAAAGGCGCTCCTGGTCTCGCGGTGGCTGCTTCCTTGGACGCGGTGGCTTGGGCATCGAGCTGTGGTGGAGCCCAATTGTCGCCGCTGCGCGAGGTTCGGCCACCCTTGCCGGCGACGAGGAAGATCACCTCCTTGCTCGGGTGACACCCCAGGATCGAGAACCGAGCCCTTGCCGGCGACGAGGAAGATCACTTCCTTGAACTTGCTCATTTCCCTTGATTTGTCTCTCTTCAGTTTCAGTCACATACTAGCAATTGGAATTAGCTAATGAATTCATGGAATGGATCAATGGATCACGCGTCGAATCGAGCAGTGGACATGGGCGGCAACAATCCTGCAGAGCTCGAACATGGCGTGGTAGTACGACGTGAGCGGCCATTTCTGGTACGCCTGCGGCGCCACCATCCAGGTGCTCCTGTTCGGAGTCATGGCCATCGAGATCAAGCGCAAAGCGCCCAACGCGCACACCGTCTGCGAGATCATTCGTGCACAGTGGGGATGAGCGGCGCACGCCGTGTTCCTGGTGTTCTGCCTCGCCACCAACGTCATCGTCACGGCCATGCTGCTGCTCGGCATTGTCGTGTACACGCTCGCGGGCAGCCTCAAGGTCACGTTCCTCGCCAGCTACATCCACTCCGTCGTCGTGCACGTCGTGCTCGTCGTCTTCGTCTTCCTCGTCTACACCTCCAGCCACCGGCTCAGCAGCCCCGGGTGGTGCACGACCACCTCATAACGGCAGGGCACACAGCAGCATACGGCCCTAGTCGGCTGGCCCCTCCTGCGGTCCGAGTGTGTGTGCAACGCGTGCATGTGTTATGCGTTGCGTGCGCGCACGAAAAGACTACAGCTGCAGATGCCTGGGTCGCTGCGGCAAGACACGTCGGCACGTCGACGTTGTGGCATGATCCGCGCTCCGTGTCTGCGTGCGTGACCAGGAAGGCCCTGCTCCACTTCGTCTACATGGACAAGCTGCCGCCGATGGACGACCTAGTGCGCGCCACCGGAGCCGGGAAGCAGCCGTCGTCGAGCAGCATGGCACGGTTGCCCGGCAATCTGCTGGAGGCCGCGGAGCGGTACCAGCTGGTGGAGAGGATGCGGCCCCTGTGCGAGAACCTATTGTGCGAGCTGATCACGCGGAAGAACGCCGCGGCCACGCTGGAGCTGGAGGAGAGGACAAAGCGCCGCCGTGAGGCACTCCTTCCTGGCCGAGGCCGAGGCCGGGTGTCCAGCAGTCGCTAGGAACGAGAACAACGACGCGCACCGCCTCGCACGGCAGGGCCCGTGTGTCCTCCCGGTCGGCCCGGGTGCTGCTGCCGGGTGGCATCATCGGCGAGCGCACGAAGCAGCAGCCGCAGTGCGGCAACGGCAACGGAAACAAGAACCCCAGCATGGCACGCGGACTCGACGTGCATCGGGTGGCTGGACGCGCAGCGGGCCGGGTCGGTGGTGTACGTGGGGTGCTACCTCGCCCACTGCGGCTGGAACTCTACGCTGGAGGCCATCCAGCACGGGGCGACTTCAACCGGTTCCTGAGGGTCCTGCTGGACAGCACGCAACGTGCGGACGTGACGCTCGCGCGTGGAGAGGAGCTGCCCGTTCGACGCGCACTGGCTGGTGCTCGCCATGCGCTCGCCGGTGTTCAGGGCCAAGTTCTCCTGGGACAGCAGCCTCGAGTGGTTCAGGGTCCACGACGTGTTCAGGGTCATGCTCCACTTCATCTACACAGACGAGCTGCCCCCGGCGGACAAAGTGCACGGGGCCGCACGCCTGGTCCAAGTGCGAGAGCGAGGCGGAGCAATCCCGCATGTCAAAACTGCTCGTCGGCCTGGAGGAAGAGACCTGCACAGTGGAGCAAGCATAGGAACGGTGGCAGAGCAGTCGCAACGAAGGCGAGGCTCCGTGGTCTACGTCGGCTCGGTGTGTTCCTAAGCACGGCGGGCGCTAGGGTCTATTTTTTATGAGAAAAATAGATGTGAGGGATTAAATGAAAATTATATGTCATTCTAGCACGCCATGTCAATAAAAAAATATCCATGTAGCTGGTATGGATCTGTGATGCATCACTTAGTGATCCACAGATACATTTTCCACGTCTACATGTTCGAGGGCCGCTTGTGTATTTAACACTCTCCTATATATCCCACTCTCCGTGCGCGACGCCTCGGCCTCTCTCTCCGCCTCCCCCATTTCTCTTCCCCTGCGATCCGAGCCAGCACCCGCAGGGAAGACAAGGGATCACCTGGCGATCAGCAGGGCGCGGCCTCGCGATCTCGGTAACCACCATTCCCTCTATAAATTCCTCGTTAGAACTCTTCAATCCTGCTGAGCTCTTGGTCGATGTGAATCCGCCTCAATCCGATCACTTACGATTGGGCCCGCGGCGTTTCTGCGCGCTTTCGGCGATCGGATTGTCTGCTAGGTCCAGCGGATCTGGGGAGCTCAATTCCTTAGTTTCACTGATACGCTTCATCGATTTTGCGGGAATTTATTCGAGGAATCTGGGCGTGTTTGACCGGCTCCGCTCGATTCAGCTTCGTTACCACGCGGGTGCTCGGGAATCTCGGGGAGTTTTTCCTCGCTAGCAGCCCCTGGAATCTGATCCGTTCCCGCGGTTCGCGTGCGCCGTTGCCTCGGATCTGCGTGCTTGTGGCATCGGGTTCCGTGGATCTAGTTGCTGTGGCTTTGTTTCGGTGTTATTATGTTAAATCATCTGCATACTCTGAGTGGATCCATGGGCTGAACCCTTTGCTTTCGTTTCCATCTCAGCGGAGGAGCGGAGATGGGGCTCACGTTCACGAAGCTGTTCAGTCGCCTCTTCGCCAAGAAGGAGATGAGGATCCTCATGGTCGGTCTCGATGCAGCTGGTAAGACCACCATCCTCTACAAGCTCAAGCTCGGCGAGATCGTCACCACCATCCCCACCATTGGTACGCCCCTCATCAACATCCGGTATCATTGCTACTGCTGTTACACAATGTTTATATTGTTATAACTGTCGGTCATTTTGAATGCATGCAGTCTTTGATTTCTAGCTCCAGTTTAGGCCTAGGATTTTGTACTATGCAGGTGTATTGATGTTTCCATCTTACTAAGGCCCCGTTTAGTTCCGAAAATTTTTGGCTACTGTAGCACTTTCGTTTTTATTTGGCAAAAATTGTCCAATTATGGACTATTTAGGCTTAAAAGATTCGTCTCACGATTTCTCGGCTAACTGTGTAATTAGTTTTTTTTTCGTCTACATTTAGTACTCCATGCATGTGCCGCAAGATTTGATGTGACGAGGAATCTTGAAAATTTTTGGTTTTTGGCTTGGAACTAAACGGGGCCTAAGTTGCGATTTCTAGCTCCAGTTTAGACCTAGGATTTTGTACTATGCAGGTGTAATGATTCTTCCATCTTACTAAGTTGCACGATAACTGATTACCTTGGGCTCTAGTAGGAAATTGGATCTAGGGATAATTCACAGTTGATATGTATTTGAATTTCTATACAAATTAATATTATTTTAGAATTTGTATCCAACTTGATACAATGGCGACATGCTTCATCTCATTGGCTTTCTGAAAATTGAGTCCTGTAAGCTAACTTCTACAAGGGACATAAGCTTTGCCAGACTGATGCTAATTGAACTAGTCAGTCATCAGACTATTGTTATGTGCTGTACCTTTTTTAATGGTTGACCTCCTGAGTTCAACCTGAGGTAGTAAGTCTTCCATTAGATAACATTTTCAACATTTTATCTTGTGATGCACATTTTGGACATCTTTAAGATGGTCTTAATAGGATACTTATTTGGCATGCTATCATTTTGTTATCCTAATGAAGCCATTAAATAAATGGAAACTGTTTTCGGAACTAAAATTACCTATATCTGTTTTAAAAGCTTTATTATAGTCATACCAATGACCCATTTTTGGCTTTCTGGATTGCACATGAGTTTTTGAACATATTCTATATTTCGTATTGTTGTTTGTTTTGTTCAGGCGTAATATTATGCTTTTAGTTCAGCTTTATACTCAAGTAAATTTTTTAGGGGCTCTTGCATTCATACCCCTATTTTTATCGATATTGTGATTTTGCCCTTGTTTTTTTAACTTTGTGAATTTGCCCTTGCTTTTTCAAAACGAAGCACCACTTTGCCCCTATTCTGTCATCCTCCCGTAACGGTGTTAACTTTTGTACCAAAGGACAAATATGCCCATGTGATTTTGCCCCTGTTTTTTTAGGGCTATTTGTGATTTTACCCGTAATTTGGAATAAGACACGTATATTGTATTTTGAAAAAAATGGTTATTATATTTGGTCAAATCAGATTTAATATTGAAAAAAATATTCACAATTCACATGTTGGGTGTCTATAGTAGTCCTGACTATAATACCAAAAATGTTAGGAGCAAAATGACAAACGAAATCATCAAGTCAAGTCCATTGTTGCATTCCGGCGAACACCTTGCCTGCAGCCTGCGCTACTTGCCAATGCCATTCAGGTGAACACCTTGCTCTCGTTGTCATTGCCGCTCCTATTCTTGCTGCTCGGTCGATGCATGCAGCAGCGTAGCAAGGTGGTGAGACCACGACGCCTCCTTGCACGCGGCCGCCCGACCGCTCGCCTGCCACGCCCGGCTGCGTGCCCGCTGCCGACGCCGAGGTGTCCACCCAGCTGCGCGCCTGCTTTCCCTCCGCGCAGCGAGCCCACCTGGCCGCGGTGCGAAACCAGCCGCACTGCGAGTTCGCCCAGCCGCGCCCCTGTCGCGCCCGCCGCCGATGCCGCAGCGCCCGCCGTCCGTGCCTCGCCCGCCGATGTCGCGCGCACTGCCCTTCCCGAAAGCTAGAAAGCCAATAGGCATGGGTGGAGTCGTGAACTCGGTGGGGATGGTATAACTGTGATAAGGGCATTTCAGTCATTTCGCATCTGATTGATGTGTTTTATTTATTTTTAAATCGTTTAATCAGTCTCTAAATAACGGTCATCCAAACCAGGGGTAAACGGCTCCTTCGTTTCAAAATAAAAAGGGTAAATTCACAAAGTTGAAAAAATAGGGGTAAAATCACCATTGAACTTTTGGACAGGGGCAAAAACACCCTTTTCTCAAATTTTTATTATTTCCTGTTGTAAGAATTTGCCTTTGTGATCTGAGTATCATTTATGTTTCTTCAATTAAAATTGCTATCCTTGAAAATGCAGGATTTAACGTTGAAACTGTCGAGTACAAGAACATTAGTTTCACTGTTTGGGATGTCGGTGGTCAGGACAAGGTAAGAATTTGCCAAAAACCTTTTTGTTTTGTTTTGTTTATGCCATTTTTTATACCATGCTGTTTGGTGTTTTCCTGTGCTGTATGATAATATGATATTTATCACTTGTATAATGCAGATATATCGCTGCAATCTAATGCCTTATCTTGATAATATGTGGGATACATTTAAATTTGCATAAAAAAGTACTTCAACTTCCAACTTCTTATTTGGAACGTACCTGTCCTTCATAAACATTTGCAGCTTTGTGCTATGTTACTTTTAGCCTGCATGTTCTTGTGGTCTGATGATTTCCGTGCTCTTTTACAGATCCGGCCCCTGTGGAGGCACTACTTCCAGAACACCCAGGGCCTCATTTTTGTTGTAGACAGCAACGACAGAGAGCGTGTTGTTGAGGCCAGAGATGAGCTCCATCGGATGCTGAACGAGGTAATATCGAAGTGTATTACTAGTTGCAGTTGAATGAGCTATGATTGGTGTAGTAATTATCGATGGCATATGGTTGCATTCTTTTTTTGGCCAAGATCAGTCTATTGTTTATTAGTTTCAAATATTTTAGCCTTAAAATAATTTTTTCCCTAAAATTACCTTGCACTGAGGAATGGGATCCTGTACCACTTTCATTTGTTTTAATTTAAGTTTAAAACACTCATGTTAATGTTTTTCATTCTTTGAAAAAGTTTAGTTCTTACGGTTTCATATATCTAGTAACATCATTTTGTTGTCTTATGCTGGCAGGACGAGCTCCGTGATGCTGTGCTTTTGGTGTTTGCAAACAAACAAGATCTGCCTAATGCCATGAACGCTGCTGAAATCACTGATAAGCTTGGCCTGCACTCCCTGCGCCAGCGGCACTGGTATGTGTCCTATCTTTCTGAGTGTGTGCTGTTCTGCACTATTTGATTGACAAAGGAATTGTGAATTGATAAGTCGCAAAAAAAAGGAATTGTGTATTGATACAGAAATAAATAGTATGTATTACAGTAATCTTGCATAAAATCAAATATTTAAACTTAAGCACCAAATATTCTGCTCAGCTTGCAATATTCAAGTGATGTATACTAGGTCTCCTTGACAACAGTATTGAATTTGAAGCGATCCAAATCGTTAATGTGTCCATCTTTACTCACTGCAGGTACATCCAGAGCACATGTGCTACCTCTGGTGAGGGTTTGTATGAGGGGCTTGATTGGCTTTCGAACAACATTGCCAACAAGGTACTTGAACTGCATTACAGTTTGATCAATCAAATGAATATAAGCACATTGATTAAGCTTTTAAGGTGCCTGAGTCTGTAAGATAGTCATATAGCCTACTTCAATGGATTGGTGCAAACATCCACACACAACTTATTTTGCCTAAAACTGGCCAACCTGGTTTTAACAAATTTTTAAGAAAAAATAATGTATTCATTGAGTGCAGCTTGTTATCAATGTATACTAAGGTTCATTTGCTTTTGTTTGCACATTTTCTGTTAGAAATGTGAACCCAAGTTTCATGTTGCTGACCAGTTGTCCTTAATTTCTATATTAGGCTTGAAGCATCTAGGCAGGGCTTCAATCAATGGAAACACTCTGGATACTTGGGTGCAAACTGCCTCTACCATTACAGCTATAAACTATATAGTCGTGACTGTGTCAGATGTGGGGGTGTTTCTGAGAGGATAAAAGGCTCTTTTGGTCAAGGAGCTAGGTATCAGATGTTTTCGTGGTATTATTGTTAATTTTCCGTGCTTCTGTTTTGGTTTGTGCAAGGTATACCATGTCCGACTGTGCTGTGTACTCACCACTGTTCTACATTGTGATTATACTCTCGCCACCTGTCTGAGGCGTTGTACTATCTTGACCTGTCTGGCTGTCTCTTGGCATAGCAAAATGGTCGCCTAATTTGTTAGCAAATCGTTCCTCCTGCGTTTGCCGTTCCATATCTTATGTTTGCTCGGTACTGTCTTGAGGGTTTGTTTGGTGGCTGTGTATTGCTGCACACTTAAGTCTCAACTTTGGGCCCTTTTTCTTCGATTGAACTTGCATCCTGTATTCCTGTATCGTTGGTTGATTTTGAGCACCAAGAGGATTGTGTTACGTCATCGGATTACTGTGCCTCGCAGACTTGGCTAACGAATGTCTGGCCTCGGTCCGCTCCGTGGCGATGACGGCGACCACTAGTCGGTGACCCACGACACATCACACAGCTAGCTTTGGCTCATGAACCGGGCACTTCCAATGAATGTGATCTAATGTATGTAATGGAGATTAAATAGCCAGTATCTTCATATCTCGTTAAAATTGTGTATCTTGATTTTTTTTCTTCAAATGATATCGAAAGATCTTTTGGCGCCAACAGATATCAATAGATATCCTATTTGACTTCTAATTTGTGGTGTTGTTGGAGACTAGGAGTTACCACTATTATGTGCTAGTAAGGTAGTATTTGGGAGGATTGTCCCAGCTAATGTAAATTTTTAGCAACATGGGCTTCCCACAACAGTGGCCGCTAGTCTACTCACCGCCGCTGCCTCGATCTCCCTTCTCTCTACCGGCGACCTCGCCGGTAGCATGAGTAGAGACCCGACCCCTTCACAATTTAAGTTTTTTTTGTTGGCCCTTGATTCCTTGTAATCTAGGGTTTGGTTTCCTGACAACATCGATGAGGTAATGGTGCATTGAAATGACTCAATAAGGTCTCTCTAACCTCTCCTTACCTCGATGATGTTTGCATCCTGAATTATCATTCATGCCTTTTGGTGTTTTCCAAAAAAAAGCAGGGCTTAATAATCTAAAAGTATATGCACTTGACTTGAGTTATCTAGACTCTAGTGAAGGTTGTAACATATCTCTGGATTTGCTCCATCTCCATGGTCCCACCATAGCTATGAGGGCATGAGGCTTGAGACTCATTCTATGGCTCGATCGTGACTCCACAGCTGTGACACCCTGACATTTCCGAGGCATGAAAAAGGTTAAAATTTCTTCACTGGAATCTTGTGTTTCATACTTATGACCGAATATGGCTTGTGTTTATGGCATGTAAACGCGTCCCGTAGAACCCCTACACGGGAGGCTCGTTGAATTTCCTATACAATTAGTCTTGATTTAAGATAAAAAAAACCCTACAATCTAATTCCGGATGTCCATGCTACCTTAATAAATAGCTCCGGGAACAACGGTGCCACAAGCCCAAATAAGGATGGGACAAAAAGCATGGATCCGATCTTTCGAAAAAGAGCATGGATCCTAACGGCACCATAGAGGTATCCATGTTGATGGTACAATAGCATGAATCAAATCCAAGAAGCAACAACATATGGTTCATTTGGAAGAGCGGTGCTACTGGTTATAATTGATGTTTGGTTACAATTTAGGTGCTGTGTTGGCACTGCTACTGGTTACAATTGATGTTTGGTTCAACTCTTTTTCCCCTGCAATATGATTAACAGTGCCAATACTGTAGTCCATTCAAACAAATCCCGTAAATGACCCCACCATCAATTCCCCTGTAGTCCATTTTCATTTCCATTGCCATTACCAGTTTGCAAACCAAGCACTTCCAATGAAAGCTAGATTTGTTTGGTTAGCTTTTGCGGAGGGAGACGTGCGGCGCGGACAGTATCATGCTTCCAAAGGCTTGTATCCTATACCGCGTCAACGGATTACATGACAATCAAACCAAACGGCAACACTAATGTGATCTAGTTCCGCTGTAAACCGATAACAACGGGGCAAAAAGCATGAACCAAACACGATCGATGCTACGGAGTACGAAGCTGCCGATTTTTTTTATTTTTTATTTGCCTTTTTTTAAAGTTTTTTCACAAATATATCCCTGGATGTATGTTTTTGAAAATCTGAACCCTAAGCTCGGTGCACGTCTCGGCGCGGCCAAAGGGTTTAGCGTCTAAGTCAGGGGACACGTCGGCATCAAAGTAGAGCCGGTGGTGACATGGCAGCCAGCTCGGCGCCGAGCTTGGCGCCAAAGATCCTGGCGCCGAGCTGGCCTTACAGGTGGGTCCGTTTCCTTTCTCTCTTTCTTCCTTCATTTTCCTCTCTTCCTTTCTCTCCCACTCTCTCTCGCGCCCGACACCTCCCGCCGCCGGCGCCGCTCCTCCTCGCCATCCCCCGCCCCGACCACCGTCGCTGCTCCCAACCTGCCGTGCACCCCGCCCCGCCGACCGGTTCGGCGCCCATCCCGCGCAAGCCGGCGCGGCTGCGCCCCGCTCCCCCATCCCTAGGCGCCGCGCGCCGGCCGGCCGCCCCGTCGCCCAGGCTGCCTCGCCTCGCCCGCCTCGCCACGGCCGCTGCGCCCCGCCCACCTCGGCGACGACGACTTCTACAGGATGAGGTGCCCTCTAATCTGTTTCTATGCTGTCGAGTTTCACTTGCCAGATAGAGTTGCACGTCAATTTAGAGTGAGACAGCTTTGGCCAACGGCTCCGTTCTCGACTGGCACTGACTTACACAAGTAAGTGTTTTGCTATTTCAATTGTCTCGTGATGGTTCATTTTCATTAATTCCTATATAAGATGAAGTAATGATGACATACATGCACTTTTAATATGTCGTGAAGCTTACATCAAATAGTCGCGTCATATAGCTTAGGCGCCATCGTTTTATAGCATCAATTTCACCCCTAAGAAACTAACATCTTACGTGACGTGCAGGTTGGATCGTCAGAAGAACAGAAAGATTTTTGATTGGGAGAAGCACCACCTCTACATTGAACAATGGGAGCTGTTGCACGACAACGTGGACGAAAACAACGAGCCGCACACGAAACGTGAGTACAGGCGCTACCAAGCTTGGTACTAAGGTGCGACACGTTGCAGGCTGAGGCTACAATGGACAGAAGATGACTACGCCGACATCGAGTCCTCCGACGATGAAGACACGACTTACGACCAAACTACTCATGTAGGAAGGCAGGTGGATGCAGGACCAATCTTGAATAGAGTGGTAAGTCAATTGCCTTATTTTTCACTGTTAAGTTGTATACCAATACATTCTGCGTTTGAGGTCTCTATTTTAGTTAGTATCCTTATAATTAATTTAATCATGTAAAATAATCATGCCTTCAAAAGAGGTCTGGATGGAGTTTGATGCATGACCAAATGGATATTGTGATGACCTGTAGGTGACGGTACAAATTCTGACGGGTTTAGTCATAGTAGTTGTTTAGTGAATTTTTCTTCTACAAAAGAAAACAAAACTTGTTGCTATCTGTTGAGAAGTAAATGTAGGAGTTTTAATTAGAAGCTAGCTTTATTAAAACAAGCTTTGTTTGGAATTTTATAAGAAAAAACAAGCTTTGTTTGTAATTTTAGAAGAAAAAAAGTTTCTGATTGTGGTTAGTTCATTACTTAATGCTTATGTTTGGTTGTGGAGGAGGCAACACACCACCACAATCTTATTGAAAACTTTGTTGCAGGACAATACCCACGTCGGCTATGCCGTGCGGCTGCTCGTTATAGTTGCAGGACAGCCACGACGCAAGACGTGCATGTTCCTTCCGCAGGCAGAGGAGGCTTAGGTTCGTCTAGCCAAGTACCTACAGGGTCCATAGGCATTGCGTACGAGGACGAGGATGAGGACGACGACGAGGTGGACCAGAGACACGAGGAGCTTGGCCCATCTCAGCTCCAGGACGCTCCCTAGACTCAGCCTACACAGCCTTCAGGCACTAGGCGCCGTCGTCCACCTGACCCTTACACTCTAGACACCGACGCTCTTGGTTATAAGGGTAAGGGTAAGACTACGAGGCAGTGGGGGTTTATGGTAGATGTTATTATGTACTATTATGGACTTTGTGGACTTTTATTATGAACTATTGTAGACTGTATGGACTATTATTATCGACTATGAACTACTATGGACTATAATTATGGACTGTGTGGACTATTAATATGCTCATGTATATGGTTTCAAATGAATGTGACATATATTTGTATGTTTGAACATGTTGTATTGAGGTTAAATATTCATCTCATATTTGTGTATGGATTGCATAAAAAAATAGGGGAAATTTTGCCAAATTTGTTTGCCTAAAGTACCTATTAATCAACGCCATCAATTTTTCTGGTTCATTAAGTAATCAATTTGTTTTTTGTTATGAGTATGCATGTATGCCTCTCGGCCTACCGCATTAGTTGAGATTATCTTTTCTTTCATGCAAAAGAACCGAACATGATTATGTACCACATTGGTTGAGATTTTCTTTTCTTTCCTTCCATTTTATGCAAAAGAACTGAACATGATTGAAGTCTGAAATCGAATAGGCTTTTCAGTCATGTCACCGTCGAATAGACTTTTCAGTGTCCTTCGAAATAGTGATTGAAGTCTGAAATCGAATAGGCTTTTTTGTCATGAAATCTAGGCTCTCCAGTGTCCTATAATATAAGCTTTTAAGTGATTTTGAGTAGACTTTTCAGGAGCATTTACAACACAATACAACGGCTAGCAAACAATGGGAGGCTACTATGGAGAAGGTGCAACACAATTTGCTATGTGGCCACACTACTAGGATGACCCTATCTTATTCACATGGCACATCCATGTGTTTGTTGTTTGGTTTAATTATCTAAGGCATGTTAGGTTTAGTTGAAGGAACTATGTACTCTTGTTTGGTACATGTTCTCACATGCAATTTCGTGTGCTTTTTGTTCGCTTTAATTACCTAAGGCATGTTAGGTTTAATTTAGGACCTCTGTACCCTAGTTCGGTACATGTTCTCACATGCCATTTCATGTGTTGTGTGTGTTAAATTATATAATGCCCTACTTTGTTAGGTTTTGTTTGCAGCACGTGATATATTTCACTATGTCCGCAATATTAAACTAAATATTATGACCATAAATAATAAAAACAACTACATAATAAAAAGTTTAATACTATGACACATTAAACAACATAATAATACTAGAAGTACATGCTGACAAACTAAATAACGTAGTACATGACCTAAGCATGCACATACTTAAAGTGCATTACATGACAACACAATGAAAAGTCCAATAGTAGATAATATTGTTCATGAATAAACCATAGAACTAGCAAGTAATGGAGACTACTGAGTGCAACGAGACCACTTTCTCTTCCTTAGGGCATCGAGATTCTCCTCCATCGCTGCTTTCGCTCGGCGTGCACGCTCAAGCTTCTTCTCCCTCTCCTCCCTGTACGCAGCAACACACCTCCTTTCCTCCTCTTCCTTATGCTCCTTTTCTACAGCCTCCTTTGTGCATCTCTTCTCCATCATCTCCTTATTCTCTGCCTCCCATCGCAACAGTTTCTGCATCCATTCCTTATCTTTAGGCTCGATCTCATTGTTGATCCACTGCTCAAAATCACAGAGCGATGGAGGGGTCTGCAACAAATGCAATTATTACAAAACAAAAAAAATCATGCAAGATGTCATATGACACAAAATAATTATTACACAACATCAATCCCTCGCCATCTTGTTAATGCGGCGCTGACGAAGTGTAGACTCAAACGCAAAATTGGAACACATCCAATACCTCTGCCTATACGTGTCCTCTTCATCGGACTTGGCTACCTTGCAAGGATCGCCGCAAAAGCACATGGGCACTAGAACACCACTAGGCAGAGGCAATGGGTCAAAGGCATTTCCGGTCATCCGTCCATAACTATAATTTAGCCATTTTCGTTCTAAGAACCAAAAGCAATTAACATTAAACCCTACACCTAGGGTTTCCCATTTGATCCATAACAATGAACCCATAACATAACAACGTGCGCTGAGGTTACCTTGGTTTGCTTGCTTTTCCACTCCTTGGCATCCTACGGTTGTATAATATAAATATTAAAATTGCATGAAACCCTAAGTAATGACGATTCTTAAGTTAAAAAATCTGACTAATATATACCGAATCGATGTGAAAAAAATAGGAGGGAGCGAGGATACCTTGCTCTCAAAGATCTACAGATCAAATCAAAGTTTCCAAGGTCCAATATGCCAATTCGTGTGGTAGGGCAAAGTGGGGAGAGAAAAAACCCGAGAGGAGGAGAAAGAAGAGAAAGAAGGCTCAGGTAGGAAGGTTGGGCGCCGGGTTAAAACACCACCTCGATGCCATAGATGTTGACGCCGAGAATGACGCTAATAACCTTAGCGCCAATAACCCTGGCGCCGTGCTACCTGCCTAGTCAGCGTCCACGCTGCCAACGTGGCCCCGACCTAGGCGCCAAACCCTTTGGCACCGAGACTTGTAAGCTCAGCACCACCAACGATGGCGCCGAGCTAAGGGTCCAGATTTTGAAAGCATACCTCTAGGGGCATATTTGTGAAAAACTTTCAAAAAAGGGCCAAAAAACAAAAAAAAATCGGACGGAGCTACGGCGGTCTTCATGCTTCCTCTCAAGTATGGATGGAGACAGGGTTTCAAGCGACGTGACGTGAATAAATGTCCCCATTGCTTCCTCAGCCGTGCAACATCAGAGGCTTAGAGGCGAGCATAGTCGGAGTCAGAACACTTGTTTAGTGTAGCTTTCTCGTGTGAGCTGTGAATTCTGGTAGATAGCACAAGCGCAAGAGGAAGCTAGAGCATGCAGATGCACTAGGGCCCTTTTTGGTAGCTCTCTCGGTCTATCCATAAACAGATAAGGGGGGTGTTTGGATTCACCTCCTAAACTTTAGTCGCTACCCCATCGGATGTTTGGACACTATTGACAACCAAAATTATCTATTGTGCGAAGATCAAAACTTCTGACCCCTACCAGAAATTTTGATGCTCGCTTGGAGGTGCTAGCTTTGTGCGAAAATCAAAACTTCTGACCCCCTATCAGAACTTCTGATTTTCGCGGTCTGAATTAGGGAGAGTCCAAACTCGTTCCCAACTTTTCCAAGCTCATGGGAAACTTGAAAAATAAGTCTAGGAGAGGTTTTCTACTTGGATAAGACCATCCCCATCTATATATATGAGAGGATCATGGCTGGTCGATTGAGTTCCCATCTATCCAATCAACACAAAAACACAACAAATCAATCTACTACCTCTTTTTACCCTCTCTTTCCCTCTACCTCTTCTCCTCATTCTTCGTCGGTGCTGCATGGCTAGAGGATCGATGACGATGATGCTCTAGAGCGGTAAGGCTAGCTAGGGTATCCCATAGCCGCTGCATGCCTCGACGGGGTCCCTCATGGGCGTGTGGGGTTTTGGGTATCAAGAGACCTCGCCGGCATGTCTTTTGTATCGCACTCCTGGCGAGGCTCCTCCAGCGACGTCTCTTATGTATCATGCTCATTGCTGGAGGCACAAGGTCTAGGTGTGGACATCCCCTAGGCATCGGCCAATCCAAAAATCATCTAGGCCCTACATCAAGCGATCTAGCTCCTTATCGAGTGTGTGACCTAATTAAGCGTCAACACACTTTTTGGCGACTCCGCTGGGAAACGATTGGTTTGGCTATCTCCTATAGCCGATCTTTCTGACCTAGCCTATTTGTTGGTTCCAATCTATCCTTCTTGTGTTTATCATTACCATTGCATTTGGCCCAAAAGGCAGATAGCATCTGGTCTTGATCCCCTTTTATCAAGATGTGGAACAACGGTTGCAACGGCGAGTTCACCGGTCCAATGGGTTAGGTGTAACACCCTCGGTGTTACACCATAAATCATTTACTAAAACATGTCATGAGCATCATGTTTATGTGTTAATGCATGTAATAGAGTGTGGAGATCAATTTCGATAACTCGAAACGATCAACAAAAATGCAAAACGAAAGTTGATTCGATAGACATGTTATATCACTTAGGGTTTAAAACTAATTTTTATTAAGCAAAAATGCTATAGAACATGTATGTGATACTTAAATAAAGTTTGAAGTATAAACTTTGTAGACGACAATGAAATACTTGTAGTCGAAAAATGATTGTTAGCTTAGAAATCGCAAATGGAAAACAAATTCAGCTCAAAAACAGAAATTTTCAAGTCTGCCAACAGTTAGACACTACTATGTTTAGCAATTTACTATGAGAGATTAGGTTAAGGAGTGGTGTAGTGTTATAGCTCGAGTTGGTAGTCTCATGTGCCATCTTGAGCATGGTGAAGATGGTTTAGGTCCTTAAGCAACCGTTTGGTCGTATTGAAGGCTTTAAAATTCATGCGTGTCATGGTTTTGGGCTGGTTGGCCACGTGGCCACAGTCACCACACTCGAGCGTTGCCATGTTGGTCGCGCATGTGCGTGCGCGTGCTACCACATGTGGCCGGCTGTGGCCACCTCTCGCCTAGCTAGGTCTCGGCTGCCGCTGGCCCCGCCACACAGTGCCACCACCGCTGCTACCGACTGCCCCGCACGCGTCGTGAGGGAGCCGCTGCCGGCGCCATTAACTCACCGTCGCATCCACACTACCAACCCACCTCGTGTCGCGACGCTGCCGCTACCGACGCCACTACGACACTATGCTGCTGTCGCTCGCCTTGTCCTTGTTCCCACATGGGCTACCCTGCGCCATCATCCCGCCTTAATGGTGCTGCGGCCGTGCCTACCGCGCACCCACCTGCCTCTGCATGTGCGCATGTGGTTTTGGCTGTAGTGTCGTGTAGCGGGTGTGTAGATGCTACCTTAAGTCCGGTCGGCCATGTCCTACCAAGGCGTGGATGAGCCAAACCCACTGCTGTGCCCCGTCTCTCTCTCCCTCTGTTTTCTACCGTCGTCGGGTCACGTCACGATGAAGCCAGAGAGCGAGCACCTCTCATCAATTTCTCATGCTCGCATCTCCGCCCTCACGTCTCCTCTCCAACCGACCCCACCCCACCTTGAGTCACGTCACACCGAGCTCTAATTTTGGAGCTTTGCCACCATCGTGCAGTTAAGGCCCGTCGTCGTCTACGTCATGGCCAGTTTCCACCATTTCATTCCACACCAATCCACCTGCCTCACATGCTTTGCCTCTACCTCCACTTCACCCTACGTGCCTCACTTACACCTCTACCGCCTTGCTGTAGCTACCGACGAGGCTGCGCCGTCTCAGAGCGCCGCCGTACCCCTCCGGTCATGCATGGCCAGCCCTTATCCGCTGACCGTTCCCTCAACCATCACCACAGCTATGACCGGGGTAAGCTAGGGTTGCTCACACGCTAGCCAATAGCTTCACGGTGGTCTAGGATGGCTGGTACGGCGGCGCCACTGTTGCACGTGGCCACTCGCCATGGCCACCGCTCCCGCAAGCTCCGCTGCTCCTATAACTTAGTCTAGTGTAGGCGCTAGGACTTGAAAGTGCATTTGCCCCCTATGTGGGTTTTGGTGTATTGATGACATCCAAATTAGGGACTAATGTGATCTTAATGAGATATGTCATAGCTATTAGTCCCATGAAAGATTCAAAGAGTTGATAAAGATGAAATGGTATCCCTCAATTCTTGAAGTTGTAAAGGCGCACGAACTCAAAACGTTCTCCAAAGGTTTTATTTTTGTTTTTGAGTTTAGGATCCGCTGCACTATAAAGAGGGATGCAAACTTAGTTGGTCTAAGGAAGATAGAGTGCTCAAGCATAAAAATAAAATCAAAAGAGAGACACTCTAGCACTCCACGAGCACGTAGATTATTTTTTGTGACTATCGGAGCGGTATAGGGAGAAGAAGAAGGACCTACACATGGTTTTTATTGACTTGGAGAAGGCTTATGATAAAATACCAAGGAATGTTATGTGGTGGGCTTTGGACAAACATAAAGTCCCAACGAAGTACGTCGGGCTCATTAAGGACATGTACAACAATGTTGTAACTAGAGTTCGAACAAGTGATGGAGACACGGATGACTTCCTGATTAGGATAGGACTACATCAAGGGTCAGCTTTGAGCCCTTATTTGTTTGCTTTAGTGATGGATGAGGTCACAAGGGACATACAAGGGGACATCCCTTGGTGTATGCTTTTCGCGGACGATGTAGTGCTAGTTGATGAAAGCCGGACAGGAGTGAACCAGAAACTGGAGTTATGGCGGGAGACTTTGGAGTCCAAAGGTTTTAGACTCAGTAGAACTAAAACTGAGTATATGAGATGTGATTTCGGCACTACTACTCGGGAGGAGGAAGATGTTAGTTTGGAAGGTCAAGTAGTGCCTAGGAAGGATACCTTTCGATATTTAGGATCAATGCTACAGAGGGACGGGGATATTGATGAAGATGTTAGCCATAGAATCAAAGCAGGGTGGATGAAGTGGCGGCAAGCGTCTGGTGTCCTATGCGACAAAAGGGTACCACAGAAGCTAAAAGGCAAGTTTTATAGGACGGCGATTAGACCTGCTATGTTGTATGGTGCAGAATGTTGGCCTACGAAAAGACGACATGTTCAACAGCTAAGTGTCGCGGAAATGCGTATGTTGCGTTGGATTTGCGGTCATACAAGAAGGGATCGAGTTCGGAATGATGATATACGTGAGAGATTAGGGGTAGCGCCAATTGAAGAAAAGCTTGTCCAACACCGGTTGAGATGGTTTGGACATGTGCAACGGAGACCTCTAGATGCACCGGTGCGTAGCGGAATCCTAAGCCAGGACAGTAACGTGAAGAGAGGCAGAGGAAGACCGAAGTTGACTTGGGTAGAGGCAATAAAAGGAGACTTGAAAGGATGGAATATACCCAAAGACTTAGCCTTAGATAGGAGTGCTTGGAAGACAGCTATTCACGTGCCTGAACCTTGATTGCTTCTGATGGGTTTCTACTCTAGCCTACCCCAACTTGTTTGGGACTTAAAGGCTTTGTTGTTGTTGTTGTTGTTGATCGGTGTCGGAAGTCCTGACGTAAGCTGGAACTACCAACCGTCGGAAGTCATGACTCATACCGGAAGTTCTAACTCCTAGTCACTTAGCCTACACGGTGACTGTGGACGTCGAAAGTCCTGACCTGAGTCGAAACTCCCGACAGTCAAAAGTCCCGACCCAAGCCGGGAGTCCCGACACCTGTGGTTCTGCTGGCTGGATGTCTATGCCCATCGGAACTTCCGACCAACGGAAGTCCCAGACCTTATCGGGAGTCCCAACACCTGGAGCTTTACTGGCTGACTAACTGCACACGTCAGAAGTCCCGATGCACGTTGGGAGTCCTGACTGTCGAAAGTCCCGATGTTTGTTGGGAGTTTCGACATTGACTTGCACGCGTGGACTTGTGACCCTGTGTGAACAGTGCTTTCTATTAACATCGGAAGTCCCGAGATCTACGTCGGAACTTCTGACATAGATCTGAACGGTTAGATTTCTACTAAGAGTATAAATAGCCCTCTCTTCACTTCTAACCATTACGGACTCATTCACAGCTGACCAAACTTTGTCCCAATAGCTCCCAAGCAAGAAAGGCACCCCTCTCCTCCCTCCTTTACTCCAATCTTCGATTCCCCTAGGGTTTTGAGTGAAAGGAGAGTGGATTAAGTGAGAGAATCACTTTGGCAAGCTTGAGCACTTGATTTCTTCGTCAAGCCAATTGATTTTGCATCTATTACTCTTGGGGCTTTGCCCCTAGCCAGCTAGGCATTGCCCAAGAGCCTTCATCTTGTGGAAGAGCCTTGAGAAGTTTGTATTACCCTTTGATTTCTTAGTGGAAAGCTCAAGTGACCTTTATGGTCGCTTTGAGAGAGGCAAGGTGGAATAGACTCCGACCTTTGTGGTTACCTCAACAACGAGGACGTAGGAGCTCCTTTGTGGGGTTGCCAAACCTCGGGATAAATCTTTGTGTCCCGTGTGCTTATTGTTGTAATTGCTAGAGACTACTTGTATTTGTTTGTCTCTCTCTCTTGAACTTCATTTTAGGGTTTGGACTCGATCTACGGTTTGGAGGCATTACGTCGTCAAGGGAGTTACCCAACATCTTCACCAAACCACTAGAAAGTGGGGTTGCAAGATTATTTATCCACAAAGTTAAATTTAGCACTACTTTTGTAGTTCACGTAGGCATCGGGACTGCTGACGTTTGTGCCAGAACTTCTGACAACATTGGGAGTTCTGACCCAAACGCCGGGACTTCCGACATTGACTGACAAATTTGAACTTAGCATTTATAGTTAATTTTTAGATATGCCTATTCACCCCCTCTAGGCATTGTTAGATCCTTTCAATTGGTATTAGAGTGAGGTCTTCTTTTAACGCTTCATCGCATGAGAAGAAACAATGTCGGAGTCTGACAAGATGCAAGCCGTTGCCGCCGAGATAGCCAAGAAAATAGCTGAAGAGTTGATGGCTGCTCAATTCAAGCTCTTTCAAGATGAAATGAAGAAGATACAAGAGGAGATGAGCGAGATGAAGGAAGAATTGAGCAAGAAGGTTGATGATGCAATAAGTGACAAGAATGAAGCAAACAAAGATGCCGCTAGTGATATTGGAGCCGGTGAGCATGCTCATGGAAAGGGAATATATTCAAACATGAGCTTTGACTATGGACAACTCATAAAAGGTTCAACACTACATACTCCGTCCGTCAATATTGGCAAGCCACCTCACTTTGATGGAACAAGATACACCGATTGGTCTTACAAGATGAAGATGCATCTCATTGCCGTAAGACTTTGGGAAGTTGTGGATGTTGGTGTGATGATTCCTACTGATCAAGATAGAGAGATAACTCTAGAAGAAGTGCACAACCTCCATCAAAATGCACAAGCCATAGCATTGCTTGTGTCAAGCCTAGCTCCGGATGAGTTTAGAAAAGTGAATGGAATGGAAAGTGCAAAACAAATTTGGGATACTTTGAAAGTATCATTTGAAGGAGATAGAAGTGTGAGAAAAGGCAACATTGAGTTACTTCATGGTGAATTGGAAAGATTTGTGTTCTTGCAAAATGAAACAACCCAATCCATGTTTGATAGGCTTATGGCATTGGTCAACCACATAAGAGCTCTTGGAAGCACCAAATGGGATGACAACAAGGTTGCTAGAAAGATGTTGAGAACCTATAGAGCCAAGAACAACATGCTAGCATCCATGATCATGGAAAGGCCTAGTTATGATGAGATGACACCCCAAGAAGTTCTTTCAAAACTCAAGCATCATGAGTGTCTAGATGAAGATGCAATCAATGCTCACAATTAAACTCCTAATGCAATGGGATACAACAAGAGTGCAGCCCTTAAAGCAACTCAATAACATGAAGGTCAAGGTTTAAGTCAAGAGAAGAAGAAGAAAGTGAAGGATGATTCCTCAAGTGGAGAAGAAGATTCTGATGCGGAGGTTGCATTTGTGATTAGAAATCTTAGAAAGTTTATGAAGAAGAAGAGCAACCGCAAGACCTATGGTGATGGAAAGAGAAGGTTCAAAAAGAGATTTTGCTATGGATGTGGTCAAACCGGTCACTTCATAGCCGATTGTCCTAATGAGAAGAAGAAGCACAAGCATGAGAAGGATGAAGACAAGAAGAACAAATGCAAGAAGAGAGGTGAAGCTCATCTTGGGGAAGAATGGGAGTCAAGTGATAGTGACTCAAGTGATGATGAGAAGAAGAAGAAGGGAGCCACAAACATCGCCATCCACCACTCTTCTTCACCGATCATGATCTTCCCTGACTCAACTTCACCACCAAAACTCTTCCCCAACCTATCTTCACCACCGAAGCTCTTCTCCAACCTCATTGACAATGACTATTACACTCAAACTTGCCTCATGGCAAAAGGGGAGAAGGTACATGTTACACCCAATCTCTCTAGTGATGAGTATGATAGTTGTGATGAGAACATAAAAGAAATTGAAGCAACCATGATAAAGAAATTTGGTAAAAAGGCCTTCACTAAAATAAGAATGCTAATGAAGAAATTAAAGAAGAGGGATAGATGCTTAGAGTTGTAAGGAGATATAATCACTCAAGAGAGAGAGAAAAACCTTGCACTTGAAGCATCTATCGTTGAGGAAAAGATGAAGGTTGAGAAGTTAACCGTAGAATTGTCTTTAGCCAATAACTCAATTGGAAAATTAACTAAGGAACATTCCTCGGTTAATGATCAAGTAGCTAGCCTCAAGAATTAGAAGAGTATATCTTAAGAAAGCCTCACAAGCTTGGAAGAAAAATACTGAAATCTTGAGCTAAACTATAGTACTTTTTGGGCTAGCACTTCAACTTCTCTTAAGGCAACCGAAGACTCTAATGTCTCCACTAGCAATGGTTGTGAAAGATGCTATAAAATTGATGTGAATGCATATACATCTAACCTTGTTGAGTTATAGAAGAAAGACAAGGAGATTCATAGGTTGAAGATGATCTTGAAGAATGGGTGCAAGTGTCAAGAGCAATCCAATAAGGCTATATACAAGTCATCAAGGCACCCATCAATCAAGGAAGGCATTGGCTACAATAGGTATGATGGAAAGGCAAATGGAAGAAACATGATCAATGGTGTGCCTTGTGTGAAGTTCAACAATGACATTGCTCTTGATGAGCTTATATGCAAGGCCAACAACAAGATCTACATTCCAAAGATCCAACCTACAAGTAACAAGACAAAGCAATCCAATGTCCCCAAGCCACAAGCACCACTTCCACGGTGCTATGCTAGTGACTATATGTGTTGTTGGGGCAAGGATGGAAAGATTGTGGTCAAGTATGTTGGTGCCTAAAAGAGAAAGGAAATTATGAGGAGTGTTTAGGTGCCCAAGTTTTTTGTGACTACCCCCTAGGACCCAAATCTTTTTGGGTACCTAAAACAAAAGCTTAATTTGTCTTTGTAGGAATATTCCTCCGGTGGAACAAGTTGAGTGTTGGATAGTGGATGCACCAATCATATGACCGGAGAGAAGGACATGTTCACATCATTCCAACCAAGTTATGTTCAAAGTGGAAATATTGTGTTTGGTGACAATGGAAAAGGAGAAGTCCTCGGTTTGGGTAAAATTGCTATTTCAAATGATAATTCCATTTCAAATGTTTTACTTGTAAATTCGTTGAGATACAATTTGTTGTCCGTCTCACAACTTTATGAGATGGGCTATAATTGTCTCTTTACGGATAAGGGTGTGGAAGTCTATAGAAGGAAGGATTCCTCTATTGCATTTACATGTCATTTAAAAGGGAAACTCTATCTAGTTGATTTCACATCAAATAGAGTAAATCCCGAGACTTGTTTAATGGCAAAATTTAGCATGGGTTGGTTATGGCATCGCCGACTTGCCCATATTGGGATGAGGAACTTGGCCAAACTTCAAAAAGGCGAACACATCCTTGGACTAACAAATATTTCTTTTGAGAAAGATAGGATTTATAGCGCATGCCAAGCGGGAAAACAAGTTGGAGCTAAACATCCCGTCAAGAATGTTGTGACAATCGAAAGGCCATTGGAGTTGCTTTACATGGACATATTTAGACCCATCGCTTATATAAGCATTGGTGATAACAAATATGGTTTCGTAATTGTTGATGATTATTCTTGTATCACTTGGGTATTCTTTTTGCGTGAAAAGAGTGAGGTCCAAGGTATCTTCAAGAAGTTTGCAAGAAGAGCCCAAAATGAGTTTGATGTCAAAATCAAGAGAGTTAAAAGTGACAATGGGACAGAGTTCAAGAACACCAATATTGTAGAGTTTCTTGATGAAGAAGAAATCAAGCATGAGTTTTCGGTTCCATACACTCCATAACAAAATAGTGTTGTGGAAAGGAAGAACCGAACGCTCATAGAAGCCACAAGAGCAATGTTGGATGAGTACAAGACTCCAACCAACTATTGGGCGGAAGCGGTCAACATGGCATGCCATGCTATCAACCACTTATATCTTCATAAGAAATGAGAAAAGACCACCTACGAACTTCTAACCGGTAAAAAGCCTAAGGTGCACTACTTTAGAGTTTTTGGATCCAAGTGTTTCATACTTAACAAGAAATTCAAAAGCTCTAAGTTTGCACCAAAGGTTGATGAAGGTTTCATGCTTGGTTATTGTGCTAACGAACATGGATATCATGTTTTCAATAAAACCACCGGTTTGATTAAAATCATAGTAGGTGTGACTTTTGATGAAACCGATGGCTCTCAAAAAAGAGCAAGCCAATGTTGAGATTGTAGGTAATGAAGAAGCTACACACAAAGCAATCAAGAAGCTTGCCATTGGTGAAGTAAAGCCCATCAAAGACGAAGATGAAGACCATGTTGTGCTCGATGATCTTGATCCAACCATTCATCATGTTTCATCCAATGAACATGGTGAAGCTTCCGCAACAAGAAATAATCAAGATGGGAGATCAAATGAAGCACAAGGTCATTCTCATGAAGATGGTGTTAATAATGAGCAAGCTCAACCTCAACTCAACAATGAAGAAAGAAGTGAAGTCAACCCTCCACAAGCTCATGATTGTGATCCTCCATTCGATCATGACCATGATGATGATGATGGCCTTATCCAAAGATCAACTCAAGTGCCACATCCTAGAGTGCATCAATCCATTCAATGGGATCATTCTGTTGATAACGTATTTGTGGCAGAACCACCTAATCTAATGCCTCACAGGAGTGCTTGTCTTCCATTAGACACTAAGCACTCGAGGGAGAACACTAAATTACTCGGTTTCATCAGGCACACCCCAGGGGAGAACCCGAAAATCTACATTTTGGCCATCAGGATCACAAATGAGAGAATAAAGCTTACATCATTCTTAACCATTTCTTACATCACTTGTAGTACAACATCAGAGTATGATATGTAGCACTATAAAAGCGGAATGTAATCATATTATCAGAGTTATGACCAGTTTAATTTAACAGCAGAATATAAATATGTGATTAGAATTATAGCGGAAATAAATAGATATTCATAGCATGATGAAGCATGAGTATATAAGTTATGACAACAGATTATAAATCTTTCATTTATGAAAACATTTGGTGAGAGTTGTAAATAAATAACAACTACGATCGCAGCGCAAAGGAATCCTCGTTGAGCCCACTAGGAGGTATCCACACATAAAGGTCAGCTCTAGCATCCACCTGTCACCTGCAACAGGGGGAATAAAACCCTAAGTACTCAATTATACTCAGCAAGTCTTACCCGATGGGAGAAAAGAAAAGACTCCAAGGATATGCAAGGCTATCTGGCTTGTGGGTTTATTGTATTTGCAGAAAGCATTACTAAGCGTGCGTCCTTATATTCGATTTTTATTAAGAGCCATATTGGTTCATTAACTAACCATTCTATGTAAGCACCTGTGCTACTTTCAAGCAGGTGGTAAGCAATCAGATTTCCTTTTTCCATCTTTCATTCTTCAGTTCTTACTACGATGCTAGGCATGAAACAAGCCGTACCGGATTGCCCAGTGATTCGTGAATCAATGCCCCCAGCTGGGTACCCTGAAAACACATGCCCCGCTTGTACCCAAGGCACAAGCAGGACCAACCCATCAGTCTCCTGTCCTAGGTGTCCAGGTCCCCGTCCAAACTTGGACTCCATGCCCCCGACCCTAAGTCCCGGACTCAATGCGGTGCAAGGACCTCCACCATCCCCACCTCCAATCAGTCGGTCCGGAAAGAGCCGAATCTGCGACAAGAGAGCAACAAGTCTCCAAGCACCCATACCCACGTATGTGCTCGAGATAATAAGTCTGTGACTTGCCTCGATGGCTTATGCAACGACTAGTCCTCAACCGACCAGACAGGGAAAGCAGTGTAACCAAGCCATGCCCCGCGTCCACGGCGACACAACCTCTTACACCCACCAATACCCAAATCATATCCCTGCCCGGTCACCATTTTTCCTTTCCACCATTTATATCTTTGAAGTGATAATAATCCAGTAATATATTTCCTATCTCTCGCGAGTGACAGGCAATCACTCGACTTCTACCGGAGTCCTATAGCATAGCATTCTACACGATCCTGTCGTACTAGTAATACTCATAGGATAAAGATATATATCTGCAAGTGGGTTTCAATCAACTCCTTAAAACTTAATGCACAAATATACTTTAAACTACAGAAAAGTAGGGGTTATGCACCGGTGCTTGTCTAGGTAAGATATATTAAAAAGTTAGTGTCTGCATCTTCAGATCATCCACCATCAGCTAAATAACAAGCCCATTGCATCATCTCCTGGAGAGAATACCATTACACCATCTTCGGATTCCCAATCATCCTTCAATTGATCCGTTGATCCATCATCGTACCTATATGATATGCAATGCAATGCAATGCAAAGACATAATTAATCAACTGCAATCGTGACCCATAAAATACGACGTACGCCTCTCGAGTTCACGAGCAGTTCTAACGACGACCGTACTTAGGCTACATAAACACGTTGTCAGATAAGGCATTATTTCCCAACAATAATTTTAGTTATATAAACCAAGGTGTTTCTTTATTTTATTCTATCCATTTAATCTTTATTTGGAATAGGGCATCATTATCTATTTAGCAAACTAATTATTCTGGAGCTACCCAAAAATTACAGCAGGTACCTAATATCGTTAGGAGCCTACTGTACAAATTTTAGATTCAACAATATTACCAATTTATCATGGGAATTCCTACAAGTTTATATTTTTCAATATTAAGTGCCTTAAGTTAATTATATAGCTTCCAAGAATAATATCACCCTATGTGAACAAACTGGACTCACAGGTAGATCATGATTTTAGGAGACTAACAAAACTGGTTTCACCATTTTATGATTTTTATTTGATTTATTGCGGATTTACAAACTTTAGCCATTTCAAACAAATAATAAATCTAGCAGAAAAAGAAAAACGCTTCACGGCGGCATTAGGCCCAGTCGGACAAGGCCGGCCCAGGCAATGCACCCGGCCGGCGGCCTAGCAGAGGCTAGTGGCCCACCAGGCACGCGGACGCGGGCACAGCCCAGCAGGCCCATGCCAACCGTGCCAGTGGCCCAGGCGGACTGGTGGCACGACAATTAGAGAAACAACCCCTGTGCTTTTCTCAATTCACCCCTAGGTCCATAGTACTGTTCAAATGGGTCATGTATTTAGCAGTAAGCACCATGTACAACACTTTGGCTTGGATTCTTACCCTTCCTTCCTCCTCAAACATAGAGCACACGTAGGAGAGCACCGACTGGCGGGAATGGCGCAGGAAAGGTGCTCCAGGCGCGGAAGGGGCAGCTTGTCGGCGGGGCTAGTCATGCGGTGGTGTGGCACAACGATGATGAAGAAGGCGCCTAGGAGGAGCAGTGCGCTTGGCGTGGATGGGGCGAGGCACTGCGGCTGCGGAGCTAGAACGGCGGCTCCCACGTGGGACCAAAGGGCTCACGCAAGGCAGCAGGGAACCGGAAGGCGGCACGACCATTGCGTAGCAAGGTCCACGGTACCAGTGGCATGGCGTGCATTCAAGGGAGGCCGATCTACGACGGTGAGTCACCATGGAGCAACAGGGAGCACCGACGCTGGAGGAGCTACAAGAACGCCTATGCATAGCACGTGAGGAGCGGGGACGAGCAGGGTGGTGCATGTGCTCGCACGGGGGAGGGCCGACACCGATGGTGTAGCCATGGCAGGAGCGCTTCATCAGTGCGGATGACGGTGGGGCACCGACGCGCCGGGCGCTGCGGCAGTCATGCGGCCACGACGAGACGTGGTGCGGGGACTCGGACGGAGCAGCAAGGAGCGGCAACGGCGATGCTGAGCAGCAGCTGGCGAGGACCAACCGGCCCATCGTGGGATCGAGGGCACGCGCATGGGAAAGGCCTACACCAGCACGATCGGCATGCGTGACAGCGTAGGCTCGGACATGCTGCGCGGCACGAACACGCCGAGGAGCAGCAGGCCCAGCGGTTGACACAAAGTAGGCCCAGCGTTGGACGAGCGCAAGCGGTGCACGCGGCGAGCAGTGGACCAAGGGGAAATCACACGCGGCTCAGGCATCGCACGACGGCCATGTGCGGCCACGGTAGATAAGCCCGCAACGGCAGCGGGACCATGGAGCAGCGTCCCAGCACGGGACGAGAAGCTTCACGCGCGCAGCGGCATAGGAACGGACGTCTATGGCAGGGGAGGTGGTGCACCAACCAATGGAGACTAGCACAGGGAAGTGGCAGCTCTAGAACAAGGAGGAGGAAGCAGGGAGGGAGGCAGCGCCATGGAGCAGCAGGTGCCATGTGGAACCGCTGGGCTCACGAGCGTGAGGGACCGGGGTGATGGCATGGTTCAGGAAAGCAGCGCTGCTGCGGGGAAATGGAGACCAACGTGAGGATGGAGGGGCTATGCTCATGCGCAGTCATGCGGGAAGGACCGGCGATGAAGATTGACGGATACACGAGAGAGAAACCAAGAGGATTAAAGAAAGAGGACAAGTGAGAGATGGGAGGAAGAGTAGGCAGGAGACAGCAGTGGCAGGGAGGACGTGGGAAGTAGGCCAGGCGGCTGGGACGCTGTCAATCAGCTACTTGGCCCTGAAAACTCGCTGCTGCTGGTGCTCAAAAAGGTGAGCCGCTGCAGGATGGCTGTGCTTTCATTAAAAAAAATTGGACAAGACCACTCACTGTCAAGCAAGAGAAAGCGTGCAGCACGGACAACAGCAGTAGCAGCAGCTCAGCAGATGCAGATAGTATGTGTGTGTGTGTATATATATATATGTGTGTGTGTGTGAGCCGAGAAATATATATGTGTGTGTGTGTGCCGAGAAGTGCTGGCCACTGAGACAATGCTAGAATGTGCAGTCGAGTGTCAGCTCGTGTATGTTTATCTGCAACAAGAAACCAAGGCACAGAGAGAAGGAAAAGCAAAGGCCAAGGATAGAGCGAGCAGCGGTTCGGCACGATAGACAAGATCGATGCAGCAGAAATACAAAAAGGAGGAAGAAAACCATGTGAGTGACCCGGCCAACTTCCTAAACACGACGGTGGTAGGATGGTCTGGCCCAACGTGGCCGGCAGAGCGTGCCGGTTGGCACGGACAAGACCGCGGCCGCAGAGACAGGCAAGGCAGACAGCGACATTCCTTGCAGCAGAGATGACGTGATGAAACGGGCAGTCAAACGGTGGTGCTTAATGGGGCGTGGGCACGACAAGGCCAGTGACGCAGGCAAAATGACGCGCCGGGGTGCAGAACCACGACGGGAACGAGACAGTGAAAAATTTCCCTGTAACGAGTACGATGTACGCCAGGAAAAATAAATGAAACTGCTACGCTCTTTCTCTCATCAGTTCGTGCTTATAAACCCGTGAGTATAAATATATATATATATATATCATTCTATCTATTAATGGATTTTATTTTATTTATAAAAGTTGCTTTTCATGCTTTAAATCAAAAATCCGAGAAACTCGCTTCAAAAATTTTTCTTAGGCCTAAAGCACGGTGCTAAACGAGATCGTAACACCAGGGGTGTTACAATATTGGGGGCATTCGACGAGGGGTAATTACACGTTCCTGTTTAGCAAGTTTTTGTGAATATTACTTGTTTGTTTCTCCTTTGGAACCTCGTAGGGTGGAAGAGGCACTTGATGATCCGGATTGGATGATAGCCTTGCAAGAGGAGTTGAACAACTTCACTCGAAATGAAGTCTGGTCCTTGGTGGAAAGGCTCAAGCAAAATGCGATTGGAACTAAGTGGGTCTTCCACAACAAGCAAAATGAGCATGGCGTGGTAACAAGGAACAAGGCAAGGTTGGTGGCTCAAGGATTCACTCAAATTGAAGGCTTGGATTTTGGGGAGACCTATGCACCGGTGGCTAGGCTAGAATCAATTCGTATTCTACTCGCCTATGCCGCCCCATGACTTCAAGCTATATCAAATGGATGTGAAGAGTGCATTTCTCAATAGCCCCCTATCCGAGTTGGTGTATGTAGAGCAACCACCAGGCTTTGAAGACCCCAAGTATCCAAACCACGTCTACAAGCTTGACAAGGTGCTCTATGGGCTCAAACAAGCCCCTAGAGCTTGGTATGATTGTTTGAAGGATTTCCTACTCAAACATGGTTTTGAGATAGGAAAGGCCGATGCTACTTTGTTTACTCACAAAGTCAATAATGATATCTTTGTTTGCCAAATATTTGTCAATGACATAATATTTGGTAGTACTAATATGGCTTTTTGTGAGGAATTTAGTAGGATTATGATAAATAGGTTCGAGATGTCCATGATGGGAGAGTTGAAGTTCTTCATTGAATTTCAAATCAAGCAACTCAAGGATGGCACATTCATAAGTCAAACCAAGTACACCAACGACATGTTGAACAAGTTTAACTTGGACAAGGCCAAGCCCATCAAAACACCCATGCCAACCAATGGTCATCTTGATCTTGATCAAGGAGGAAAGGACGTCGATCAAAAGGTATATCACTCCATGATTGGATCACTTCTTTACCTTTGTGCATCTAGGCCTGACATTATGCTTAGCGTGTGCATGTGTGCAAGATTTCAAGCTAATCCAAAAGAATGTCATTTGATGGATGTTAAGAGAATTTTTCGGTATTTAGTGCACACTCCTAATCTTGGCTTGTGGTGTCCTAAGGGCTCCACTTTTGAGTTACTTGGCTATTCCGATTTGGATTATGCTAGTTGCAAAGTAACCCAAAAGAGTACTACCAGGACTTGCCGATTTATTGGTCTATCCTTGGTGTCTTGGAGCTCTAAGAAGCAAAATTCCGTTGCTTTGTCCACCACTAAAGCCGAGTATGTGGTGGTCGACGCTTGCTGTGCTCAACTACTTTGGATGAAGCAAACATTAAAGGACTTTGGATGTGAGTTAACCAAGATTCTACTTTTGTGTGACAATGAGGGTGCCATTAAGTTGGCAAACAACCCTGTAAACCACTCTCGAACAAAGCACATAGATATCCGACATCATTTTTTGAGAGACCACGAAGCCAAAGGAGATATTGCCATTCACCATGTGAACACCGAAAAACAACTAGCCAATATCTTCATAAAGCCCCTAGATGAGTCAAGATTTTGTGCTTTGAGGAGTGAACTAAATATCATTGATTCCCGTAACATGGCTTGATCCCTTGCACACACATTTTGTTTCATCTAGTTAGGAGAAAATAATTAAGAAAATATTGTGTGACACTTTCAAAATCTATTTTATAATTTTCATGAGTGACTATTGCTTTATGCTGGTTGAATGAAATCTAGTCACTTGTGAAAATGTTAGTGTCAATCATATTTTTGCCCCACATGGTAGACTGAGTGCAGGTTGAGGTGTTTTCAGTTTCCCTGCGTCGAAAGTCCCGACGTAGGTCGGAACTCCCGACGGCCAAAAGTCACGGCTCGTGTCGGAACTCTCGGCCGCCGGAAGTCTCGACGTACGTCGGGAGTCCCAACATAGATCTGAGTTTTTGACCGCACCACATCATTTCACCTACTCATTTATAATCGGCCCGATCTCTTTTATTGCGGCTACTCTCTCCATCCCCGCACTCCCATCGCCCTCGTGCCGCCCTAGCCCTTCCACGCGCCACCCCCACCCTTCCTCGCTCCTCCTCACGCCATCATGCCCTATCCATGGCTCTAGCCTGTCGGAGGTTCTGGCTACCCTCCCTTCCGGTTGCGCTACTAGGAGTCCTGCTGGCTCTTATGACCACCGCCCGTGCTTTGATCTCCTTCCTCAGCTTGATGGTGTGGTGGGGATTTCGTTCATGGTGGTGCTCGGGATTGTCGATTTGTTCATGGACTGCGATTTCATCTTTCTCCATCTCCTCTTTCCTTGATTCAAGGTACTACCATGGTGCCCTAACCCTAATGCATTATACCTTGCAATTTGCCTCTATTCTTTCTTCCTCTCTACTTCTCTATCCTCCTTGTATGAATGTGTGTCACAATTTGAAGCCCCATGAATGGGAAGGTCACCATATGCGTTGGAGGTCTCGGCAACCGTCGACGGTTCCGACCGTTGGAACTCCCGACGATAGAACGGAACTCCCGGTTGTCAGAAGTCCCAACTCTGGCCGGAACTCCCGACCCTAGGGTGACCACTCCATTCATGTTTCTTCAATTCTCAATGTTCGTTCGCATCTCATTGTCTTGTTTCTTAGTTCCACTTCGTGTTCTTCGCAGTCATGGACGGTGGTAGTCCCTCACGTCATAAGGAGAAGCGATCCAAGAAGAACCAAGATCATGCCGCTATCCCCAAGCCGTCTAGCCACACCAAAGCGGCATATCCCCATGCTGGTGCTGGTGGTCCCCGTGCTGCTGGTGGTGGTTCTCGTGCTGCCTGTCATCATGATGACCAAGGGTCATCGGCTGCCGCTCCTCCTCCTGCTCCTACCTTTGTTGGGGATGTGCCGATTATTGATAAAGAAGAGGAAGCTCTTGAGCATGCTGGCCGCACCATTGCTGCACCACCGGTTCACACACCAACTCGTGGTCCGAGGTTTGTCTCTCAACTTGTTCCATTCCCGGGTGTTTTGCCTATCATGCGGGAGCCTGCCATGGCTCCTAATCCTACTGGTGGCTGGACCCCTCCTCTACCAGTGGACTATCATCATCGATTTAAGGACATTAGGTCCATGAGGGGAAGAAACCTTTATGCTAAGGACAAAAAGGATCTCTGGCTTGAGTATTGTTTCTAGCACCCATTCCATTATGACTTTTATGATTCCATTCTCTATCTGAAGTTTTTGAAGAAAAGGGAGCCATCGGTCCTTTAGATGATGTGCATTGATGTATACTCTCTTGGTAAGTACAAGGAGCCTAAGCTAGAGCAGATGGTTCATGATATACACTCAATGGGGCTATCGTACTTCCTAGAGTTTAGGAAGCATTAGAACAATGAGCTCATTTGTCAGTTTTATGCTTCCTATCATCATGAGAGAGACCGTACTAGTGCTATTGGCTTTATTCATTGGACCAATGAAGGCAAGCATTATAAGGTGGACTTCATCACTTTCTCTCGCCTTCTTGGTTTGAGTCACACTGACCGCACTGCACCTGAGTTGACTGAGTACGACGACGTAGCTTTGGAGGAGTACCAACACATGTACCTTGAAGGACATACAGCTGATGGACAGACAGTATATCTGAAGCCCTATTACTATGTCCATAATAACATTCTAAGACAGATCTTGTATCCAAAGCGAGGTGACTCCACCTTCCTTTGTGGTGATTCTCAGAAGGTGCTTCAGCGATTTGGAGATGAGTTTCAGAAATATTCCATCAGCAAATACATTTGGAGCAAGATACATGATGCTACTGATGATCCGGTGAAGCATCTTCCCTATGCACCATACATTATGCATGTCATTGAGCAAGTGTCCGGCATTCGGTTCCCCATAGACACTCAGCACAATCTCCTAAAGATTTCCAACAAGACATCCATCTCTGCTGCAAGAGAACTAAGGGAGAAAGGTGTTGCAGCCAAAGCAAAAGGGAAGGGTGTTTTGGGTTCTCGCTCTCACCGTGGTGCTTCACCACCTGCTGTTGCTACTCGCTCTTCTAGTGCCAAGACTCTCTCTTCTTCCTCCTCTAGTAAGAAGCCAAACAAATTCAAGTTCCTCATGACATACATGTTTGGACAGTGTTGTGCTAGTGGTCAACGTGAGCACGATATGCAAGAGAGGCTATATCGGTTGGAACAGCACGCAAGCATTGTATCTTCTCCACCGCCACCGTTTGTGCCTCCCATGATCTGTTGGCTTTATATGATGAGGCTTGTGCAGCATATGAAGATGATGTGACTTCTCGCCCTCATGGCAAGGGGAAGGCGACTCAAGAAGATGAGGAATACATGGAGGATGATGATGATGAAGACGACGATGGTGGTGAGGACGGTGTCCAAGATGAGGATGATGACTACGAGGATGAGTAGTTGGTTTTTCATGCGGCCTACCCCATTTGGCACTTGTTGACAAAGGGGGAGTGTTAGGCTTTGATATCTTGTAATAAGTTAGTTGGTTAGTTACTTTCGAGACTTTAAAACTTTTAGCTTGTATGCACTAAGTCATGTGGTGGCTAGCTTGTGATGGACATCTATTTATATGTGTTTGTGATGAATGATTGTAGGATAAGTAATGTTTTTTATCTATCTTATTAGCTTATGCTTGTCTCTACTTGTGATGGTGGATGGTTTTTGGATGGCCATGTGTTGTTTCAAGTTTTTTTACTTTGAAATCTTGGCCATCATACTCCTTTTTACTTGTTGTGTGAAATAACATGTCATATTGCATTTCTTTTCATGGATATCTATTTGTTCACACACACTTGTTGCACCCCATGGATTACAAAATTTAGGGGGAGCTTTTGTCTCGATGTATGCAAATCATGTATAGATGATTCTATTTGAAATTCAAATTCATGCATACATCAAGGGGGAGCTCTTCATAAATTTTGGGGTTCAAAACCTTTAAAATCTTTCATTCTTATAAAAGCCTAAGTTGGTTGTCATCAATTACCAAAAAGGGGGAGATTAAAAGTGCATTTGCCCCCTATGTGGGTTTTGGTGTATTGATGACATCCAAATTAGGGACTAATGTGATCTTAATGAGATATGTCGCAGCTATTAGTCCCATGAAAGATTCAAAGAGTTGATAAAGATGAAATGGTATCCCTCAATTCTTGACGTTGTAAAGGCGGACAAACTCAAAACGCTCTCCAAAGGTTTTATTTTTGTTTTTGAGTTTAGGATCCACCGCACTATAAAGAGGGATGCAAACTTAGTTGGTCTGAGGAAGATAGAGTGCTCAAGCATAAAAATAAAATCAAAAGAGAGACACTCTATCACTCCACGAGCATGTAGATTATTTTTCTATGACTGTTGGTGTCAAAAGTCCCGACATAAGCCGAAACTCCCGACCGTCGGAAGTCACGACTCATGTCGGAAGTTCTGACTCCCAGTCACTTAGCCTACGTGGTGACTGTGGACGTCGGAAGTCCTGACGTGAGTCAGAACTCTTGATAGTCGGAAGTCTCGACCCAAGTCGGGAGTCCCAACACCTGTGGTTCTGCTGGCTAGCTATCTGCGCCCGTCGAAAGTCTCGATGTACGTCAAAACTTCCGACCGGCGGATGTCCCAGACCTTGTCGGGAGTCCCGACACCTAGAGCTTTACTGGCTAACTGACTGCGCATGTTGAAAGTCCTGATGCACGTCGGGAGTCTCGACTGTCAAAAGTCCCGACATTTGTTGGGAGTTCCAACATTGACTTGTACGTGCGGACTTCTAACCCTGTGTGAACAGTGCTTTCTATTAACGTCGGAAGTCCCGAGATCTGCGTCAGAACTTTCGACGTAGATCTTAATGGTTAGATTTCTACTAACAGTATAAATAGCCCTCTCTTCACTTCTAACCATTACGGACTCATTCACAGCTAACCAAACTTCATCCCAACAACTCCCAAGCGAGAAAGGCACCCCTCTCCTCCCTCCTTTGCTCCAATCTTCGATGCCCCTAGGGTTTTGAGTGAAATGAGAGTGGATTAAGTGAGAGAATCACTTTGGTAAGCTTGAGCACTTGATTTCTTCATCAAGCCAGTTGGTTTTGCGTCTATTACTCTTGGAGCTTTGCCCCAAGCCAGCTAGACATTGTCCAAGAGCTTCCATCTTGTGGAAGAGTCTTGGGAAGTTTGTATTACCCTTTGATTTCTTAGTGGAAAGCTTAAGTGACCTTTGTGGTCGCTTTGAGAGAGGCAAGGAGGTGGAATAGACTCCGACCTTTGTGATCACCTCAACAACAAGGATGTAGGAGCTCCTTTGTGGGGTTGCCGAACCTCGGGATAAATCTTTGTGTCCCGTGTGCTTGTTGTTGTGATTGCGAGAGACTACTTGTATTTGTTTATCTCTCTCTTGAACTTCATTTTAGGGTTTGGACTCGATCTACGGTTTGGAGGCATTATGGCATCAAGGGAGTGACCCAACATCTTCACCAAACCACTAGGAAGTGGGGTTGTAAGATTATTTATCCGTAAAGTTAAATTTAGCACTACTTTTGTAGTTCACGTAGGCGTCGGGACTGCTGACGTTTGTGCTGAAACTTCTGACGTTTGTGCCGGAACTTCTGACGATGTCGGGAGTTCTGACCCAAACACCGGGACTTCTGACATTGACTGACAAATTTAAACTTAGCATTTGCAATTAATTTTTAGATACGCCTATTCACCCCCTCTAGGCATTGTTAGATCCTTTCAGGACTATAGATGCAGGTCGGCCCGCTAGCGAGGCCGCTGCGTGCCTTATGTAACAGAACCGACCAATTTATAAGAGCACAAGTACAAAAGCAATCACCGGAGTGATCAAACCGTCATACTTGAACCCATATAAACCCGGTAGTCAACTGAAACCACGAAGGATTTCAAACCAACTTGCATACAACCAAGATCACAGTAATTCAACATAACAAGCCACATGTTACATCCATTTCACAAGTAGTTCATAAGTACCACATACATCAGAGTACACATAGTTATTACAAAACGAGTTCACAAATAGCGGAAGCAAAGTAGTTTAACACCATCACACACACTTAGTTCAAATACAAGCCAGTACCATAGTCATATCCAGCAAAAGCAGTAAGATGAGATAACATAGATGATCATGCCCATGATCTAGTCTTCATCCCCCGCAGGGTGGAGACAATATTTGCAGTAGCCGTTATATAGCACGTCATCTGCAACAAGGGGGAAATAAACCCTGAGTACGAGAAGGTACTCAGCTAGACTTACCCGTCGTAAATCAGAAATAAATGACACCAAGGATTATGCAAGGCTTTATCGGTGGATCTAGCTTGACAACCATTTTGCAAAAACGCTTTAGTGATACGAGAGCATAATTTGGTTTGTGAGTAAGCAGCAATTTAACAATATTAACCTATCAACTAGATTAGCACCTGTACTAGAGCAAGCAATTGATTAACTCCAAACATTAGTAACCATATCCGGTATAATGTTGTATCATCATCATTGATTTAACCATCAAGTTCAATTAAGTGCATCTACGTTGCCGCTGCTCAGTCAAGTTCTCACTATCCGGGAGAGACGGCGATTCGAATCGATTCCTATCCAGCTGGAGGGGTATTCCTAACACAAACCCAGACATACCTCGCGAAGGCAGCCTTAGGTCACCTTTGGTACATCTCAGGAATCGCGGCTCCGAGCAGCGCCGCACCCTCAGGGAGTCCACTCTGCCAGGTGGTCAATCTCACCACGGACTTACGCCAATAGCTCCCCACACATCCTTACTACCGCCAGGGTGCGCACTTTCACTTCTCGGTCTTCCGGCCTGAGTTGAGCTACTCGGCTTCGCGGTCGGAACGAGTTATCCGGCCAACTAAGTGATAGGCATGCGTTCAACATGACATGAGGACGTACAGCGAATCGGTCCTTAACCGACACAGACGGGGATAGATCCACAACCAAGACCTCCTTGCCTTGCTGCTTCTCTATCGACCTCCCGCCCGGTCACAATTCATTATTAACACATGGTTATTCTCCACGATAGCAATTATAGCCAACCGTGACCAGACATTTTTCTAATATGCAGGTGACAGGAAATCACCTGACTTTTACCGGTCTAAGCATGGCTAAGCTTTGATTCGCTCCTGGACCTAAATAGGATTCAAGGTACGTATACTGGCCAAGGAATAGATATATATGCAACAAGTGTTCGCATCCAATTCCTATCACTTAATGCAGCAATAAATAAAGATACTCAAAGTAACCATTTTGAAAACATAGGAGTCTTAGAATGCTCCGGGGCTTGCCTTTCAGAAAAGATGAAGGTTGGTGATCGGGGCACTCAAGAACTTCTTCGTTGACTCCTTCTTCGGGGGCCTGCACCTCCTGCTCCTGAGCTTGCTGCTGCTCCTCCGGAAGTACTGGCTCGAATTCCAGAAGCGTAACTCCCTCCGGAACACCTATTGTATGCATATGCATAGTAAGAATCGTGCATGCACAAGAGATGGAAGATGATGATGAAATGTATAGCCATGTATGAATGGACGCATGAAAGACATAATGATGCAAGATTAACATTGATTTTTACCGAGTAGGTGCATATCTTTTTTGAAAACAAGAATGGCACACTCACCAAGTTCTAATAACCTAAGATAAAGTTGTTCATCTTCGGTAAGAGGTCTAGCACCTGCAACTAACAATTTATCTTAAATTAGCCTAGCATCTAAATCATCACATCAACTCATATAAAGCAAACCAGTCAGTTACTGCACTCAATAGTTTTCAAGCTGTAAACAGCAGCTACGAGTTTGATCCATAACTGGAGTTCTACAGATCCAAATATCCTGATTTAAGACTTTCTGAAAAGGTTATAAAATTATCTACAAAACATTTGTAAACATCAAAGCATGATTCTTATGTTAACTAAATCTATTTCTAGCAAACCTAGAATCTGTCCAGAATGACAGGGTTACTAACTTAATTATTTCCTGATGAGGCAAAAGCCTAATTTGACCAAACGAAGTTTACCAACTTGTTTCACACACCAGAGGAACACTAGAAAGTATAGTGCCAACTTCTAAATAAATTATTTATTACCCTTTTCTAATTTATTTAATTAATTAGGTGATTAAAGCAATATATAGTAAAACTATTCCTAAAAATCTACAAAAATTACAGTAGCTATCTCATGCTTCACATAGACTACCATAAAATTTTCCACGCCATTGAGCAAGCAGAACTTGCTGTACCTAAATTAACAAGCGGTATGTCCATTTTTAGCATAATTAGGAAACCCTAATGAAAAGTGTCAAGCAACAGATTTCACATTTTTCCTAGCATCACTCTAGCCTAAGAACCTTACTCACCAAATTTTACCTATACTGGATCTATAGAAAAATTATGAAAATTCACACAAGATCCATCTATTGATAAAAAGAAATTCTATAACTTAAAAACTATACATGCACTGGCCCTCAAACTTTTACCAGAGATTCTACTCATCAAGAAAAGCTCACCCACAAAATTTCATAATTTTTGGACCACAGAAACTCAAGATAAAATTCAAACAAGTTTGCATGTATTCAAAAACACATTTCACAATCCTATTTAATTTATCCAGACTTTCTAAAACATGTGCTCATATAATATTTTTATTAAATACTAGACCTGACCAGGAACTTAACAAAATTAGAACCATAGCATTTGGATCTATATACTAGGAGATACACATTTTTGAATCTATGTGCCAAACTGTGAAATAAAACAAACAAAACAAATAAGAAATAAACACAGCCACAGCTGTTGGGCCGGCCCGAGGAACGACGGCCCGCGAGCGACACTGGCGCGGCCCAAGACGCGGCGCAAGCGGCCCAGCCACTCGGCGCGGCTCAGGCTGGTGGCTTCCGCCTCAGCCACGGCAGCTGACAAGCGGACCCACGCGACAGAGAGAGAGAACAGGGGAGGAGGAACGGCGGTGGCGCAGTTCGCCGCCGGTGGTTCCTCCGGCGAAGGGTGAGGCACCAACGTGCTCAGCACACTGCCCCGCACCGATGGGAGAAGAAAACGGGCTTCCTAGCTACCGAGGAGGGGGTCGCCGTCGGCAATGGTGCTTGCGGCGGCGCTACGCAAGGCATGCCGGCCAAATACGGCCATGGCGGACTGACCTAAGCCAGGAGTGAGCATTGGGAGTTCGCAACAACCACGAGGGATGGGAGAGAAAGGAAGGATGGAGCTCCGGTGGTGGTTGGCCACGGCGGGCTCACCTCCGACGAGGTTGCGACGGCGCGGGAATGCCAAAAACGGCCTCACCAGAGGTTGACAGGCTGCGTGGAGGCAACGACGAGCAAGAGGAGGTCGCGGCGGAGCTTGGAGCTAACTGGGCAACGCGTTTTTGCCAAAACGCGGGAGCTAGGCGAGGGCGAAGCTCCGGCGGCAATGGCGGGCGGCTTCGGGCTGCGCTGTGGGAGGCGAGAAAAGAAACTGGGGCTGGCGAGTGCGTCGGGCAGGCGCGGAGCGGCTTCAAGACGCGGCCGGCCGTGCCAGGGCATCCACGGCGCGTGTCCAGCGCGCTCAGGCGAGCGGCGACGAGTGGCGCCACGCGGCTTCAAGTTACTGAATTGGTCGGCCACGGCGACTGACCGTTTTCTGAAAACAAACGCGATTCAGACTTAACGACGATGACTGACAGCGTAGGTTAAACGGTGATTATCTCCTAACCTGTGACGATCTAGACTATGCCATAGTTAACAAAGTTGATCATCCATATGAGAACTACAACTCATGTAATAGGAGCTCGGGCTGATTTGGCTTGGTTAGTGATATACAGCGCTCCCAACATCAGCTCAAGAAACTGTAATTCAGTTTTAGGACTTAGAAAATTTCTAAGTGTAGAATCAGCCCCAATTCTGACTTGTGGGCCATGTTTGAGACTGTTCCACACATTTTCATGACTTGACCTCTAAACAAAGTTTGTTCCAGATAAAATTTGCTACAACTTTGCTTTAGGTTGCTTAGACATGCAAACACTCTAAGTTGTACTTTTTAAACAGTCAAAGATAAGAGCTCTAGGGTCAACACAAGTCCAACTATTACTTAGAAGTGTAATTAGGTACGATGGTCAACATGAACATTGTTGCTAAAGACATTCTAAATATTACTAAGTTGTTTAAGAAAATTATTAGCCACGCCACACATTGGTCACACCAGAATCAAGCATTGCACGTACTGAAACAATGAAAACCAAAGAAATGTTGCATTTGTTTCCTAGTCATGTTTCACATGTTTCATGATCCTGTTGCATAGTACAACTAACTATGTTTCACTAAGTGAGTTACACATGTTGCACTTGGGTGTTGCACACTATTCATTCCATGAAAACAATTCACATGAAATATACAATATGTTGCAATGTTTCGAAAACATGTTTCATGTGATATAAGCTCATGAATGGATGCATGATGCTCATGCCCATGAAATGCAAGTGCAATTATGCAAGCCTAACACCTAGGGTGTTACAGCCCTCCCCCCTTATAAAAATCTCGCCCCGAGATTTGAAAAGCGTACCATTTTGAATAAAAGGTAGGGTATACATCCTTCAAATAATCTTCCCGCTCCCACGTTGCATCGCTCTCACTATCCTGGTTACTCCACATAACCTTGTAGAACTTAACCACACGATTCCGAGTTACTCTTTCTCTCGTGTCGATAACCCGAACTGGTCTTTCTTCATAGGATAGATCCGATTTCAACTTGACATCTCGAAGTGAAACTCTTTCTTCGGGAACACGGAGACATTTCTTCAATTGAGATACATGAAAAACATTGAAGATAGCTCTCATCTCGTAAGGTAACTCTATCTTGTAAGCTACATTCCCACTCTTCTCTATGATCGGATATGGACCTACATACCTAGGTGCAAGCTTTCTCTTCACTCCGAATCGCTGCACACCTTTCATCGGTGATACCTTCAGATAAACGTGATCACCCACTTCAAACTCAATGGGCTTCCTTCTTTTATCCGCATAGCTTTTCTGCCTAGCTTGAGCGGCTTTCATATGTTTTTGGATAGTGCGAACTTGTTGTTCAGCTTCTTCGACAAAATCAATGCCATAGTATCTCCTTTCTCCAGATTCAACCCAGTTCAAAGGAGTTCTACACTTGCGACCATACAATGCCTCAAAAGGGGCCATCTTGATGCTTTCTTGATAACTATTATTATAGGAAAATTCAGCCAAGGGTAACCACTTATCCCATGAGCCTTTGGATGATATGACACAAGCTCTTAACATGTCTTCCAATATTTGATTTACCCGCTCCGTCTGTCCGGAGGTTTGGGGATGATAAGCAGAACTTCTAACTAAGTTGGTCCCTATCATCTTATGCAGTTGTTCCCAAAAACGAGCGGTGAACTGAGGTCCTCTGTCGGATACAATGGTCCTAGGAACACCATGGAGACGTACTATCTGGTTAAAATATAGCTCAGCATAGTCACTTGGCCGATAGTCAACCCTAACTGGTATGAAATGAGCAGACTTTGTTAAACGATCCACAATCACCCATATGGAATTAAAATTCTTTTGGGTAGGGGGAAGTCCAACAATAAAATCCATACTAATCTCTTCCCACTTCCATCCTGGTATAGACAATGGTTGGAGAAGTCCAGCAGGCTTCATATGAATTGCTTTGACTCTACAACAATTGTCGCACCTTGCAACATAAGCTGCGATTTCTTTCTTCATCTTTGTCCACCAAAAGCGAGATTTCAAATCTTGATACATTTTACTACTTCCTGGGTGGATAGATAACTTGGATGAGTGAGCTTCTTCTAAGATTTGGTTTCTAAGCTCTTTGTCCTTCGGTACTACCAGTCTATCCTTAAACCATAGAACACCCTTCTCATCAATGCGAAAGTGTTTTGTCTCTTGTTCCTTCATCTTTCTTTTGATGTGGAACACACCCACATCGGTTTTCTGAAGCTCGATGATCTTACTTTCTAGAGAGCAACTAAGGGTAATACTGTGCAACACAGCAGGATGTAATAGATGCGCCAAATGATAATCTGCCTCCAAGAGAGAATTACAGTGAGATTTCCTACTCAAAGCATCGGCAACAACATTTGCTTTACCCGGATGATAGTGAACTTCTAAGTTATAATCTTTAATCAACTCTAGCCATCTTCTTTGTCTCATGTTCAATTCTGGTTGAGTGAATATATACTTGAGACTTTTATGATCGGTATAAATATGGCACACGTTACCGAGCAAGTAATGCCTCCAAATCTTCAAAGCATGCACAACCGCAGCTAACTCAAGATCATGAGTTGGATAATTAGCTTCATGCTTCCTTAACTGACGTGAGGCATAGGCGATAACTCGACCTTCCTGCATAAGGACACATCCTAAACCGGTACCTGATGCATCACAAAACACATCAAAAGGTTTCTCGATGTCAGGTTGTGCCAACACAGGAGCTGATGTCAACAAGGTCCTCAAAGTGCAAAAAGCAGTCTCACACTCTAGAGTCCAAACAAACTTTATATCTTTTTGCAGCAACCTGGTCATGGGCTTGGCTACCTTAGAGAAATCTGGGATGAATCGACGATAATACCCAGCCAAACCAAGGAAACTTCTTATCTCATGTACTGAAGTTGGTGCTTTCCAATTCATGACTTCCTGCACCTTGGATGGATCAACCGAAATCCCTTCATCGGACAACACATGACCTAAGAAAGGTACTTTCTTAAGCCAAAACTCACATTTACTAAACTTGGCATAAAGCTTATGCTCTCGTAGCCTGGATAAAACAACTCTCAGATGCTCGGCATGTTCTTCAGCATTTACAGAAAAGATTAAGATGTCATCAATGAAGACAACTACAAATTTGTCCAGTTCTTCCATGAACACTGAATTCATCAGATATACGAAGTATGCCGGAGCATTGGTCAGGCCGAAAGACATAACCAGATACTCATACAACCCGTATCTGGTGGAGAAAGCGGTCTTAGGCACATCCTCCGGTCTAATCTTTATCTGATGATAACCAGATCTCAGATCAATTTTAGAGAATACCTTTGCCTTAGACAACTGATCAAACAAAATATCAATGCGGGGCAATGGGTACTTGTTCTTGATGGTCACCGCATTGAGTGGACGATAATCCACGCACATGCGCAATGACTTGTCCTTCTTCTTCACAAATATAGCAGGACAACTCCAGGGAGAAGCACTAGGTCGGATAAGACCTTTCTCTAACAGATCTTGTAACTGTACTTTAAGCTCTGCTAACTCATTGGGCGGCATCCTATAAGGCCTTCTAGAAATAGGTGCAGTGCCCGGCACTAACTCGATCTTGAATTCAATATCTCGATCCGGCGGTAAACCAGGTAGATCATCAGGAAATACATCTGGAAATTCACACACTACTGGGACTTCCTTGATTCTCGGGGTCTGGATAACATTAGCAGTGTTGTGGAGTTCTAGCTCTCTGGGAAGTGGCACAAGGAAGGCTTCTTTGCTGATCGGATCCCTCAACATAACGACCCTAGTGGAAGTATCGATGAGCACTCCATGACCGCTCATCCACTTCATTCCCAAGATTACATCTATCCCTAATCCTGGCAGAACTACCACATCGGCCATAAACACTCGGCCCTCTATTTCAATCCTTACCCCCAGCACTATTTGATTGGTCGAAATATTACTTCCAGCTGCACTAATGCAATAACTACCCGTGAATACTGTAATTACCTTCTGATTGTATTTTGATGCAAAAGCTGGACTCATAAATGAATGCGAAGCGCCAGAATCAAATAGTACAACTGCCGGATGGTGATTCACAAGAAACTTACCCGCGGTGACTACCTCTCCTGAGGGTATCTCGGTCACGTTGGTGTAGTTAACATGTCCTTGACGAGCACCAGAATTCCCTTGCTTCTGATTGTTCTTCTGAGGATACGGACAGTTCTTGGACCAATGACCTGTCCTGCCACAATTCCAGCAGGGCCTATTAGCTGGCGGAACAAAAGAATTTCCAGGTCCTGTGGTACCCTTTGGAAGAGGTACAGTGAATGCCTTCTTGAACCCCGTCTTTGCCTGATTCTTCTTTTGTGGCGGCCGGTACCGAACGGCTGTAGTCGGTGGGCGAAACTGAGTCTTCGCTACTGGAGCTCTAGCCTGAGAGACACCTGCCTCAAAGACCCTCTTGCGACTTTTGGAAGCAGCATAGACATTATCGTTATTCTCTTGAGTAAGAGCATCACTTACGAACTCATTGAAAGTGATACTTTTATTGTTCCCCATGGACTTCATCAGTTTGGGACTAAGCCCTCTTTTAAAGCTGGCGATTTTCTTTGCTTCTGAATCAACGAATTCTGGAGCATACCTTGCCAGATGGTTGAAGGCATGAAGATATTCAGTGAGTGTCTTGGTGCCCTGCACCAACTTCATAAACTCATTGTGCTTTATGGCCATCAACCCGGGAGGAATATAATGACTCTTGAAAGCCTCCTGGAATCGATTCCAAGTGATCTGGGCATTCTCTGGTAGGGTGGACCGGTAATGTCGCCACCATATACCTGCTGGTCCTTGTAGCTGATGCGAAGCATACTCCGCCTTCATCTGCTCTGTCACCCTGAGCAAACGGAACTTGTGCTCAAGCGTGTTTAGCCACTCTTCTGCTTGGAGCGGCTCTTCAGCTTCCTTGAAGACGGGTGGTTTGGTATCTTGGAATTCCTTGAAATCACTAAACTGGTTGGGCTCTGGCCCCTGACGTTGATTGCGGCCTTGGACTTGATGCTGGGCCATGGTACGCATAGCATCACCCAACGCACGCTGACCTTCCACGAGCATGGCCAACAGATCAGACGGTGTGGGCGAAGGTGGCGGTGGAAGATCATCATCGCCACTACCCCCACCACGGCCTGAACGCAGATTGCGCGACATCTGCAGAAGCGCATTTGTGAGTAATGATGGACGATGTCAGATATAATGTAGACGGATTGTAGAATTATGCCAAACTGAACTTATTGGAGAGATTAATTTCATACAATAAACAGAGGCACAATAATTCATCCTCATAACATCACCATACTTTACTCCGCACATTCATGCGATGCAGCCACTCATATGCCAAATTTTTGATCAACTTCAAGTTTCAGACTTTCATCTAAGGATAACGAGACTGCTCCAGGGCGGTAGTGCTAGTGCGGCCATCAGTAGTAGCATGGCAACTTGGAGCCAAACCCAGAGACGGCGTTTGATGGACCTATCCCGAAGGTGGAAGGACTGGACAAGTGCTAGGACGGGAGATGCTCACTTAGCGAGTGTCGTCTAACTAACACTGACTCGGTGTGGGATCCCAGGCAAGCCCCGGAGCATTCTAAGCCTCCAATGTTTTTACAAATATCTTGAGTCTCTTTTATTGTTGATGATGCATTAAGTATAGGAATTGGTTGGAACCAATTGTTGCATTATATCCTTACCTTGTCCAGATAAAATCCTATGAACCCTAATTAAGTGTAGGATCGAATGATGCTTAGCTATGCTTAGACCGGTAGAAGTCGGGTGATTTCCTGTCACCTGCGAGATGTAGGATGAGCTCCGGTCACGGTTGGCTATAATTGCTATCATGGAAAAGAACCATGTGTTAATAATGAAAAGAGATCGGACGGGATGATGGTAGTGCAGCAACAAGGCATGGAGGTCTTGGGTGTGAATCTATCCCCGTCTGTGTCGTTTAAGGACCGATTCGCTGTACGTCCTCATGTCATGTTGAACGCATGCCTATCACTTAGTTGGCCGGATAACTCGTTCCGACCGCGAAGCCGAGTAGCTCAACTCAGGCCGGAAGACCGAGAAGTGAAAGTGCGCCCCCTGGCGGTAGTAAGGATGTGCGGGGAGCTATTGGCGTAAGTCCGAGGTGAGATTGACCACCTGGCAGAGTGGACTCCCTGAGGGTGCGGCGCTGCTCGGAGCCGCGATTCCTGAGATGTACCAAAGGTGACCCGAGGAAACCCTTGATCAGGTGGATTGGGTGAGTGTTAGGAATACCCCTCCAGCTGGATAGGAATCGATTCGAATCGCCGTCTCTCCCGGATAGTGAGAACTTGACTGAGCAGCGGCAACGTAGACTCACTAAATTTAATGATATGGTTAAATGATGATGATGATGACTATGATAATGAGCTATGAATTACCTGATATGGTTATTATTGTTTGCAACTTAATTAAGTGATTGATTAGTATAGGTGCTAATATAGATGGTAGGTAATGGCTAAAAGTCGCTGCTAGTATAGGCGGATAATGCTAATGATTACTCAAGCTTTTATGCAAAAAGGTTGTCAGCTCAGCTCCATCAAATAAAGCCTTGCATAATCCTTGGTGTCACTTTATTTCTGGTTTACGACGGGTAAGTCTGGCTGAGTACATTCGAGTACTCAGGGTTTATCCCACCATGTTGCAGGTAAAGTTCTCAGCCTGTTGAAGATGGTGGCTAACCGCCGGTGGGCTCGGTGATTCTATACTTACTTCTCATCTCCATGCTTTTGTCGGATGATGTCACTTATGCTAGCAATATATTTGGAACTTATATTAATGTAATCATTTGAAAGCTATGTTGTTTTCACTAATCAGTTTTGAAACCCAAACTTGTACTATTATTTGTGAATCCATTTGTAATATTATTTTCCGCTGCAACCCTACGTATGTGATGTGTATTTGCTTAATCACGCGATCTTGGTTGTGATGTTGATTTACCGAGGTCTTTCAGGACACTCGATTAGCACCTGTACTAGAGCACTCACTTATTAGGAGCAAACAGTATTAACCATAGCAGGTATAATAAGGCTGTCATCATCAGATCATCATTTCCGAACCATTAAGTTATTAAGTGTATCTACATTGGAGATAAGCCCGTCAAGTTCTCACTAACCGGGAGAGACGGCGATTCGAATCGAATTACAACTCAGCTGAGGGGGTATTCCTAACTCTCACCCTGGCATACTTTGCAAGGGTAGCCGTGGGTCACCTTTGGAACATCTCAGGAACCAAATTCGCGGGTTCGATCAGCGCCAGCACTCTCAGGGATTACCCTTCTGCCAGGACGATCAGGACTTTTAAATCACCTGCCCTTGGACTCACGCCTACGGCTCCCTTCCGAGGCGCACTTTATACTTATCGACTCCCGGCCTGAGGTGAGCTACTCGGCTTCGCGGTCGGTCTTCAGGCCGGCCAACTAAGAGAGAGGCATGCGTTCAACATGAACAGGAAAGGCTCCAAGAATCAGTCCTTAAGCGACACAGACGGAGTCACTGCAAACCGGCAAGCCTCCGTCCGGTCTTCATTTCAAATTAAGACTGGTTCTTTTCCACGATAGCAAATATAGCCAACCGTGCCACATGTATCATCCTATATCTCGCAGGTGACAGGAAATCACCCGACTTCTACCGTGTTTAAGCAGGGCTAAGCACTACTCGAGCCTGAGCTACATAGGATTTAGGGTAACAATATCTGGACAAGGAATGGGTAACCAATGCAGCAAGTGTTTGCATTCAACACCTAAACTTAATGCAACAATATATATATAATAATAATACTGTAACTGCAGTTCGGAAAATAGGAGGCTTAATATGCTCCGGGGCTTGCCTGGGATCCCACACTGAGTCAGTGTTAGTTAGACGACACTCGCTAAGTGAGCATTTCCCGTCCTAGCACTTGTCCAGTCCTTTCACCTTCGGGATAGGTCCATCAAACGATGTCTTCGGGTTTGGCTCCAACATCGCATCCTTCACGTGGTGCATCTAGCGTACCTAGATGAGATGCAATATACAAGTGCATAAATATGAAGAATAGTACCATGAGATGCATCACAAAATAGTAAGCAAGACAAGCATAGTTTACACTAACACACTTAAGTACTTTGCGATGCTTAACTTAAACATCACACAATCTATCATGCTAAGATGGCAAAGAAGACGACAACACCAAGCATGACACAAGTTTCCCAAGATCTCCGGTGCTCTAACTCAGTCATCATTCAAGGCATAAGTCACACTTAACAATATACAAGCAAACACTATAATTAGAATCTGCCAATTTCTGGACATGCAAACAGCAGCTACAAGATTTAGCTATAACTGGAGTTACACAAATCCAAATGACTTGCAAGAAGACATTTTGGAAAGCTTATAAAATTATCTACATTTCATCTATAACCATCACAGCATGATTCCCAAGTTAAGTAGGTCGAAATTATACCTTTACAGAAACTGGTCCACAATTGATAGAGAGCAGCCATTTCTGAAATCTAACTTTAAACAGGCATAACTCACAAACCACAAAACCAAATACCACCAAATTTTAACAGAAGCTAGATATATGAATTATCTACAACTTTGTTATTATCACCAAAAGCTCTGTAACAGAACCGACCAATTTATAAGAGCACAAGTACAAAAGCAATCACCGGAGTGATCAAACCGTCATACTTGAACCCATATAAACCCGGTAGTCAACTGAAACCACGAAGGATTTCAAACCAACTTGCATACAACCAAGATCACAGTAATTCAACATAACAAGCCACATGTTACATCCATTTCACAAGTAGTTCATAAGTACCACATACATCAGAGTACACATAGTTATTACAAAACGAGTTCACAAATAGCGGAAGCAAAGTAGTTTAACACCATCACACACACTTAGTTCAAATACAAGCCAGTACCATAGTCATATCCAGCAAAAGCAGTAAGATGAGATAACATAGATGATCATGCCCATGATCTAGTCTTCATCCCCCGCAGGGTGGAGACAATATTTGCAGTAGCCGTTATATAGCACGTCATCTGCAACAAGGGGGAAATAAACCCTGAGTACGAGAAGGTACTCAGCTAGACTTACCCGTCGTAAATCAGAAATAAATGACACCAAGGATTATGCAAGGCTTTATCGGTGGATCTAGCTTGACAACCATTTTGCAAAAACGCTTTAGTGATACGAGAGCATAATTTGGTTTGTGAGTAAGCAGCAATTTAACAATATTAACCTATCAACTAGATTAGCACCTGTACTAGAGCAAGCAATTGATTAACTCCAAACATTAGTAACCATATCCGGTATAATGTTGTATCATCATCATTGATTTAACCATCAAGTTCAATTAAGTGCATCTACGTTGCCGCTGCTCAGTCAAGTTCTCACTATCCGGGAGAGACGGCGATTCGAATCGATTCCTATCCAGCTGGAGGGGTATTCCTAACACAAACCCAGACATACCTCGCGAAGGCAGCCTTAGGTCACCTTTGGTACATCTCAGGAATCGCGGCTCCGAGCAGCGCCGCACCCTCAGGGAGTCCACTCTGCCAGGTGGTCAATCTCACCACGGACTTACGCCAATAGCTCCCCACACATCCTTACTACCGCCAGGGTGCGCACTTTCACTTCTCGGTCTTCCGGCCTGAGTTGAGCTACTCGGCTTCGCGGTCGGAACGAGTTATCCGGCCAACTAAGTGATAGGCATGCGTTCAACATGACATGAGGACGTACAGCGAATCGGTCCTTAACCGACACAGACGGGGATAGATCCACAACCAAGACCTCCTTGCCTTGCTGCTTCTCTATCGACCTCCCGCCCGGTCACAATTCATTATTAACACATGGTTATTCTCCACGATAGCAATTATAGCCAACCGTGACCAGACATTTTTCTAATATGCAGGTGACAGGAAATCACCTGACTTTTACCGGTCTAAGCATGGCTAAGCTTTGATTCGCTCCTGGACCTAAATAGGATTCAAGGTACGTATACTGGCCAAGGAATAGATATATATGCAACAAGTGTTCGCATCCAATTCCTATCACTTAATGCAGCAATAAATAAAGATACTCAAAGTAACCATTTTGAAAACATAGGAGTCTTAGAATGCTCCGGGGCTTGCCTTTCAGAAAAGATGAAGGTTGGTGATCGGGGCACTCAAGAACTTCTTCGTTGACTCCTTCTTCGGGGGCCTGCACCTCCTGCTCCTGAGCTTGCTGCTGCTCCTCCGGAAGTACTGGCTCGAATTCCAGAAGCGTAACTCCCTCCGGAACACCTATTGTATGCATATGCATAGTAAGAATCGTGCATGCACAAGAGATGGAAGATGATGATGAAATGTATAGCCATGTATGAATGGACGCATGAAAGACATAATGATGCAAGATTAACATTGATTTTTACCGAGTAGGTGCATATCTTTTTTGAAAACAAGAATGGCACACTCACCAAGTTCTAATAACCTAAGATAAAGTTGTTCATCTTCGGTAAGAGGTCTAGCACCTGCAACTAACAATTTATCTTAAATTAGCCTAGCATCTAAATCATCACATCAACTCATATAAAGCAAACCAGTCAGTTACTGCACTCAATAGTTTTCAAGCTGTAAACAGCAGCTACGAGTTTGATCCATAACTGGAGTTCTACAGATCCAAATATCCTGATTTAAGACTTTCTGAAAAGGTTATAAAATTATCTACAAAACATTTGTAAACATCAAAGCATGATTCTTATGTTAACTAAATCTATTTCTAGCAAACCTAGAATCTGTCCAGAATGACAGGGTTACTAACTTAATTATTTCCTGATGAGGCAAAAGCCTAATTTGACCAAACGAAGTTTACCAACTTGTTTCACACACCAGAGGAACACTAGAAAGTATAGTGCCAACTTCTAAATAAATTATTTATTACCCTTTTCTAATTTATTTAATTAATTAGGTGATTAAAGCAATATATAGTAAAACTATTCCTAAAAATCTACAAAAATTACAGTAGCTATCTCATGCTTCACATAGACTACCATAAAATTTTCCACGCCATTGAGCAAGCAGAACTTGCTGTACCTAAATTAACAAGCGGTATGTCCATTTTTAGCATAATTAGGAAACCCTAATGAAAAGTGTCAAGCAACAGATTTCACATTTTTCCTAGCATCACTCTAGCCTAAGAACCTTACTCACCAAATTTTACCTATACTGGATCTATAGAAAAATTATGAAAATTCACACAAGATCCATCTATTGATAAAAAGAAATTCTATAACTTAAAAACTATACATGCACTGGCCCTCAAACTTTTACCAGAGATTCTACTCATCAAGAAAAGCTCACCCACAAAATTTCATAATTTTTGGACCACAGAAACTCAAGATAAAATTCAAACAAGTTTGCATGTATTCAAAAACACATTTCACAATCCTATTTAATTTATCCAGACTTTCTAAAACATGTGCTCATATAATATTTTTATTAAATACTAGACCTGACCAGGAACTTAACAAAATTAGAACCATAGCATTTGGATCTATATACTAGGAGATACACATTTTTGAATCTATGTGCCAAACTGTGAAATAAAACAAACAAAACAAATAAGAAATAAACACAGCCACAGCTGTTGGGCCGGCCCGAGGAACGACGGCCCGCGAGCGACACTGGCGCGGCCCAAGACGCGGCGCAAGCGGCCCAGCCACTCGGCGCGGCTCAGGCTGGTGGCTTCCGCCTCAGCCACGGCAGCTGACAAGCGGACCCACGCGACAGAGAGAGAGAGAACAGGGGAGGAGGAACGGCGGTGGCGCAGTTCGCCGCCGGTGGTTCCTCCGGCGAAGGGTGAGGCACCAACGTGCTCAGCACACTGCCCCGCACCGATGGGAGAAGAAAACGGGCTTCCTAGCTACCGAGGAGGGGGTCGCCGTCGGCAATGGTGCTTGCGGCGGCGCTACGCAAGGCATGCCGGCCAAATACGGCCATGGCGGACTGACCTAAGCCAGGAGTGAGCATTGGGAGTTCGCAACAACCACGAGGGATGGGAGAGAAAGGAAGGATGGAGCTCCGGTGGTGGTTGGCCACGGCGGGCTCACCTCCGACGAGGTTGCGACGGCGCGGGAATGCCAAAAACGGCCTCACCAGAGGTTGACAGGCTGCGTGGAGGCAACGACGAGCAAGAGGAGGTCGCGGCGGAGCTTGGAGCTAACTGGGCAACGCGTTTTTGCCAAAACGCGGGAGCTAGGCGAGGGCGAAGCTCCGGCGGCAATGGCGGGCGGCTTCGGGCTGCGCTGTGGGAGGCGAGAAAAGAAACTGGGGCTGGCGAGTGCGTCGGGCAGGCGCGGAGCGGCTTCAAGACGCGGCCGGCCGTGCCAGGGCATCCACGGCGCGTGTCCAGCGCGCTCAGGCGAGCGGCGACGAGTGGCGCCACGCGGCTTCAAGTTACTGAATTGGTCGGCCACGGCGACTGACCGTTTTCTGAAAACAAACGCGATTCAGACTTAACGACGATGACTGACAGCGTAGGTTAAACGGTGATTATCTCCTAACCTGTGACGATCTAGACTATGCCATAGTTAACAAAGTTGATCATCCATATGAGAACTACAACTCATGTAATAGGAGCTCGGGCTGATTTGGCTTGGTTAGTGATATACAGCGCTCCCAACATCAGCTCAAGAAACTGTAATTCAGTTTTAGGACTTAGAAAATTTCTAAGTGTAGAATCAGCCCCAATTCTGACTTGTGGGCCATGTTTGAGACTGTTCCACACATTTTCATGACTTGACCTCTAAACAAAGTTTGTTCCAGATAAAATTTGCTACAACTTTGCTTTAGGTTGCTTAGACATGCAAACACTCTAAGTTGTACTTTTTAAACAGTCAAAGATAAGAGCTCTAGGGTCAACACAAGTCCAACTATTACTTAGAAGTGTAATTAGGTACGATGGTCAACATGAACATTGTTGCTAAAGACATTCTAAATATTACTAAGTTGTTTAAGAAAATTATTAGCCACGCCACACATTGGTCACACCAGAATCAAGCATTGCACGTACTGAAACAATGAAAACCAAAGAAATGTTGCATTTGTTTCCTAGTCATGTTTCACATGTTTCATGATCCTGTTGCATAGTACAACTAACTATGTTTCACTAAGTGAGTTACACATGTTGCACTTGGGTGTTGCACACTATTCATTCCATGAAAACAATTCACATGAAATATACAATATGTTGCAATGTTTCGAAAACATGTTTCATGTGATATAAGCTCATGAATGGATGCATGATGCTCATGCCCATGAAATGCAAGTGCAATTATGCAAGCCTAACACCTAGGGTGTTACACCTTAGTTGGTCGGCGTGACCGTCCATTGTTGCATCGACGCGCGTAGGGGTGGCTGAAGGCCTTGCCGTTGTAAAGAGGAGAAAGATCCGAGGGTTTCGTTGCAAAGTCACTGTCTGTAAAAATAGTAACGTGGACTGCGGGTTGGTTTGCTCATAGTTTAGGGGCATTTTTGCAAGAGTGCCAGCGCGCGTGGGCTTCCTCGCCGTGGGCCACCTCCGCATGTGGGCCATGCCTCGCCTGTGGGCCGCCGTGCACTCGCGCGCACGCGTTGCGCCGCGTGGGCCTAGTTGGGCCGAATGGAGTTTATCTTTTTCGTGGAGAATAGAAATAGCTTTTTATTTTAATTCTGAGCTGAACTTTGGTAAATCATATAAAATCATGTAGGTATCCAAAAATTATGAAACCAATTTTGTTAAGTTCATAAAATTGTGCTCTATCTGTTGGTGTAGTTAGTTCATATATATTTGTTGATACCTGGAACTATTAAATCAATTGAGAGTGGTTAATATTATTAGGTTAAATATTGTAGGAATTTTTGTGGCAATATGGTGATAGTTGTAGCTTTGAAAATTTTACATTAGCTTCATGGTATTATTATGTGCTCGCTGTAATTTTTGTAGCTTTAGAATAGACTTAACATAAGGGTAGTTAAATGCTTTTTGTTTCAAATATACATTAAATCCTTAGTAGAAATAAAGATATATCCTTCATTTGTAAAGCTAGATGTTTGTTAGTTGAACCCAACACTTTATTTGATGAAGATGATAGTTAGCTTAGTATCTTAGTCATTAGAGCTAGCTTAGTAGTTTACCATGTGTATTCTTAATTTAGGAGCTGTTGTTGCTAAAATGCTAAGTGTTGCATCATCATCTCATGCATGTAGAGAATGAGTTGCGGGAGATTGTGGCCATCAGAGATCACAAGTTCGAGATGGTGATTGAGGAGTACGAGGAGGAGATCCTCGTGCAGGAGGAGGTCCTGGAGCCACCACTGACTCAGCTGAGCTGACACCACGCCTGCCCAAGGCAAGCTCAGGTGCATAACCCTTATTTTGAATAATCACTGAATATATATATGTGATGTGCATTTATGTTATAGGCTTATTGTTGAAACTACATGCATAGATTTACCTACCTATGAGTCCTACTAGCTTAGGTCGAGTAGCTACTGTGCTTAGGTTTTTTGGTAGCGTGAGTAACCTGCTGATACTCACAATAGGTGATTATTATTATCGCTCTCATAATAAAATGATGAAAGGAAAATAGAGACCGGGCAGGGATATGGTATGGGTATTGGTGTGTATAATAGGTTGTGTTCTACGGCCAATGGGGCATAGGTTGGTTACACTATTTTTCCTGTCCGTGTCGGTTAAGGATTGGTCGTTGCATTGGATTCTAGTCAGGTCATAGACTTATTATCCTGAGCACATACTTATTTATGGGAGCAGGGAAGGCTCATTGCTCTCTTGTCATGGCTTCTAGCTCTTTCTAGACCGACCGATTGGAGGCGGGGATGGTGGAGGTCTAAGCACCACATTGAGTCCAGGACTCAGGTGTGGGGACTTGGAGTCTAAGTTTAGACAGGGACCTGGACCCCTTGATAGGAGAGTAGTGGGTTGGTCCTGCTTGCGCCATGGGTACAAGTGGGGTGTGTGTTTCAGGGTACCCAACTAGGCTACATTGATTCACAAATCACCGTGAAATACGGTACGACTTCTCTATGATCTAGCACCATAGTAAGAATTGGAAGATGAAAGATGGTGAAATGGATCTGATTGCTCAACTCTTACTTGAAAGTAGAATAGGTGCTTACATAGAATGGCTAGATAAATGAACTAATAAGAACATCCATAAGGATTCACTACTAGTAAGGCTTTTTGCAAAAAGAAAACCCAGCAAACCATAAAGCTTATCATATCCTTTGGAGTCGGGAAATTATTCCCACTAGTCGGATAAGTCTTGCGATTACATTGTGTACTCAGGGTTTATTTACCCCTATTGCAGGTGCAGCTTGAGGAATGGCTATTGTGTGGAGGATTCTTCTGGTGGACACAGACAGATCCTTGTATCTTACCATTAGATGTTTATTGTAATTCCGTTGTTTAAATTCTGCACTCTGAACTTGGTATTGTAATAATGTATTTCTGAGAACTCTTGTTATATGAAATGGACTAAGTAATGTAAACTCATTCTCATTATTGGATCCTAGAGGAAAAACATGGATTGTTTGAGTTCTCCCTTGGGGTGTGCTCGACAGAACCGTCCGATGTAGCTTGCTTTTGAGGTGTTTAGTGTCTAGTGGAAGACAAGCGTCTCTGGAAGCGTGTTATTTCGGGTGGTTCTGCCACATCAGGAGAGCATCGTCAAGTCTACAATCATAGCTGAGGTAAAAGCACATGGGTCTTCCAAAGATTCTCTTCTTTTTCATGATATGAATAAGATTATGTCTAAATTTGATGAATTAGAGGAAAGGATGTTAGGTGCTCCTATTGTTACTTTACCTCATGCTGCACATACTAGCGATTCGGCCCTGACTTTTAGTCAACCTCAATATAAGAGGCCATTTCACTACTATCTTGATCAACATAGCATGTTTGTTTCTAATAATCAGTCCGAATTTGCCTCTTCGGCACCTGAAACCAATACGGCCAATTCCGGAGGGGTTAGCACTAAACTTCCTGCTGAGAGGCCATATTATTTTGATCAACATGGCATGGTGATTTTAAAGAGTCAATCCAAATTGGCCTCTTTGGCGCCTGAAACCGATAGGGCCCATTTAGGAGGGGCTAGCACTATACCTCCTGGTAAGAGGCTGTCTTACTATTATATTGATCAAAATGGCAAGATTATTTTTAGGAAGCAACCCGAACTAGTCTCTTTGGCACCTGAAACCGATAAGACCAATTTAGGAGGGGTTAGCACTATTCTTCCTACTGCTACACCAATTTAGTTTGTACTTCTCAAACCGATGATGGGACAACAGCGTCACATGCTTCATTGCCTTATATTACAGTGTTATCTAACTCTCCAAAGTCATTGTGCATGGTTCCAATGCCTGAGGCTTCACATGATGCCTCCCAAACCGATTCACAAAAAAATTATTAATTGGTTTTTGAAATCAAAAGAGGCAAAATTGGACATGCAAGCTACGCATGATGGAGATGTGCATCCTTTGCCTTGCAATAAGACACTTTCCATGGCTGGAATTTTGGAGATAAATAATCCAGCCATCTTGATATGACCGGAGCTAGCTGATTCCACTATTGGAAAGAATGTGATAATCGGTGAGCCTAGAGAACATAAGAAGGGAAAGAAAGTCTTAGATCGCGAGGTGGTGCTAGAAAAGTCCAATGGCAATCAGGAGAGTCTCAAGATCACCATCAAATCTTCTAGGCTCGAGGGGCAAGCTCAGACTCCTGTGGACAAGCAAAAATCAGCCACTAACACTATTGTTCAAAGAGGATCGATTAGGCCAACTTTAAAAGTTAGCCAAACTGATTTTAATGTTGGTGGACAGAAAAAATCAGCAAGACCGATTTCCCAAATCGGTCAAGCTAGCTGCAAACAAAAATTACAGCACATATGTAAAGATGGAGTGTGGAATCCTTACCCATAAATACATCAAAATCCTCACCGATGGAGGATGTGTGCTGGTGTAGTTCACAATGAGCAACGGTGTGTCCCTCAGAGCCGATTGAGCTACGACCAATCAAGCTCCAACAAGGCAGGACCGATTAAGCCAGTTTTGGTTAAACTTGCTAATCAGGTCCAACAAAAGGGTAAGGCATCAACAAAGCAAGTATATATGTTGAGGGACAAGGAAGATCTAACTAGTCCCACAAGGAAAGCCGATGAGCAAATAGCCATCAAAATTGGCCCTGCAAGTGCTCCAATCAAAGAAAGTGAAGGACTGATTGTCATTGATAATCTGGACCAATCTGATGTGGAGAAGATATCAAAGGGTGCTGATGTTAATGAAGTAGACCGAGATTCCTAAGAGGGGGGGGGGTGAATTAGGCAACTTAAAAATCTAACTCTAAACTATGGCTTCTTTTTCTAACCTTAGCAAAACCTATGCAAAAGATAAACTATCTAAATTTGCAACTACGGTTTTGCTAATGTGTTGATATCTCTACCGCAAAAGGAGTAATACAATCAATGTAAATGCGGAAGCTAAAGAGCAAGGAAGAGATATGCAAACTCCCGTCGACGACTCCGGTATTTTTACCGAGGTATCGAGAAGCACTCAAGCTTCCCCTAGTCCTCGTTGGAGCCCCTCGGAAGAAATCTCTCGCAAGGGCCAAGCTCCCGGTCGGGTAACTCCATGGATAGCCTCGGGCCTTCCCCACACTCAAGTGGGTCTCTGATGTGCCTTTTGGCAAGCCTCTCCCGGATGCTCCCCACCGTCTTCACTATCAAGCTTTTGGCCAAAACGCCATGGGCCTTGTTCCCTCCGGTACACGGTGGCGGCCACACCACAAACGCGGTTGGTGTGATTTCGCAAGACTACAAGCCCCTCTGATATACAACAATAGTGCACACAAGCACCGAGTGGTACCAGGTATGCAAACCTCACTAAACACTAGGCCTAAACGTAGAGCAAGCGCATAAGCGGTGGTCTAATCAACCTAAGCACTTCACAAAGCACCTACGCTAATCACCTAATAAGACACAAAGCACTATGCAAGTGGAGATCACTAAAATGTTGTATCAACACCCTTGGTATGTTTCCTTAGCTCCACATATCTCATTTGGCCGATTGGGGGTTGTATTTATAATCCCCACTGAGAAAGTAGCTGTTAGGGACAAAATCTTGCTTTTCTGCTACTGACCAGACGCTGATCACGTCCAGACCGGACGTGTTCGGTCGTCCCGACCATTGGAGCCGCGATCCACTGATCGGACGCTGCCAGCGTCTAGTCACATGCCACCGGACGTGTCCGGTCGCAAATTCGCCGCTCTAGAACCTCTCTGTACTCGATCGGACGCTGCTATCCTGCGTCCGGTCGGTTTGCCGCCAGCGTCCAGTCCAGCGTCCGGTCGCTGCTGCTATTGCCGAGCCTCCTGATCGGAGCGTCCGATCACTTTTCTCCAGCATCTGGTCCAGCGTCCGGTCACCTTTGTGAGCTCGTTTCTTCGTGATCTTGCGTGCGGCTTAGTTCCTATCTTTGTGCTTGGACTTTGCTTGATATCTTAGGTCTTGTCTTGGGCTCCTAAGGTCTTCTTTGAGGTGTTGATCATTAGATCACCACATCACCTTTGTCCAAGTCACATCTTGCATCCTATTGAACTACAAAACAATCACTTGCAAATTTATTAGTCCAATTTGGTTGTGTTGGTCATCAAACACTAAAATCTAAAGTAAATGGGCCTAGGGTCTATTTTCCTTACAATCTCCCCTTTTTTGGTGATTGATGACAACACAACCAAAGCAAGCACATAATAAAAAAATGAATTAAAAACCTATCTACTTGCTAGGATGCAATGCAAGGGGCAAGGTTATATGATGCTAAAAGATACTACTTGTAAGACTACATAAAAACTTATCTTGCCCTTGCAAATGTCCCTATGTGGTATTATGGATTTAAGCCTTGCTTTCTACAAATTCTCCCTATTACATAGGCTAATCCATAATCCACTATCCTCCCTTTCTCGAACCATTATTATAAATTAATGCTTGCTTTTGGTCCTCTAAATTCTCCCCCTTTGGAATCAAACATCAAAAAGGAAGATATTAGTAGCACAAGGGAGGGTCAAACTTTATGATCCTTTATGTGTAGAGTAGAATAGGTCACAAAATTTGACTCTCACATTATATAGATTAAGCTCCCCCTAAATATATGCATACATATGGTAGAAGGCAAAGCATATGCATAATTGGCAAATTATTGCACAAGGAAATTTAGTCTATATAATGCATGGAGAAAGCATATAAATATCAAAATAAAATCAACATGATGATATCGGTTTAGAAATACCACATGTGAATAGGTGGTGGATATTTGAAGTATGATGCTTATCTCCGAGGACTCCATTTTCCTTGCAATGAGACTACTACACACATGATAAGCTTGAAAAGGTGTTAGTCTCAAAGTATCCAACTTGTAGAGTAACCCCCCCTAAATTTGTGCACACAAGTGTGGAATACTTGTAGGAAATGTGCATATTGATTTTAGAAAAAATACCACTTGAAAGATGACATCATATGAATGTGAGAGTCATTTTCGAAGGTGATATCGGGGAGAGATTATCTACAATCTGGACTTTGGCACATATTAGATGAACAATTATAAGATAAGCTATGTGACATGCTCCTAAACAATTTTAAACCATATAGGATTGCTCCAAGGAATAAGAATGAAACCGAGCAAGCCTACCATATGAAATACCTAGTGTATGCATGACAAAATATATAAGAATGCAAATGCAAACCAAGGCATGAAGAGTAACTAGATGCTAAAAGATACTAATTGTAGGAAAAATCAAATCTAATACCAATTGAAATAAATTGAATCTAGTTACCTAATATGGGAAGGGGAATTTGGGTCCATAGTATTCACTAACCCACTTAGCAATGTCTTTGTCCATCATGATGCACCCCATGAAATGCATCCACACTTTGCCAAGTCTCCAAATTCCCGAGGTCCATAGGACTTCTCACTTCCCTTTCAGGATCCAAACCTTCTTGGTGCTCTTCATGTTGGAAATGATTTCCTTTGGCACCCAAAAGCGTTTGGCCCCATTGTTGGCTTGCTTGTTCACCTTGATGGCCACCACCTTGTCATTTTTCTTCTTCTTCAAGAGATAAGGTGTGGAGGCCTTCTTATCCACCTTGTTGGTGTAGGTGTTGGAGAGCTTGCTTGTTTGCTTCTTCTCTTTCTTCTTTGCTCCTCCCCCATTCTTCACCTTGCACTCATAGGACTTGTGACCTTCCTTGTGGCACACGTAGCAAACCATGGTTTGTCCTTCATCAAGCTTCTTCACTCCCTTGACGGTGTTATCTTGATGAAGTTGGGCTTACTTCGCCTTGCCTTTCACTTGAGTCAAGTCCTTGGTGAGGCGAGCTACTTCTTGCTTGAGTTGCTCATTCTCCTTTGCAACCTCTTGTGTGCATGTATCTACAACAACTTTGTCAACATAAACTTGGTTGCACAAAGGTGAGTCTAAACATAAATCATTATAAGAAGTAGAGGCATCCTTTTTAGACATGTTAGAACTTTTCCTTTTAGATGTCTTAGTGGGAGTTGTACTAACGGCTTCAAAATTAGCAACTTTATTAGTTAGCACATCACAATGTTTGCACATGGTTTCTATTTTAGCAAGCAAACTTTTATATGCATCTTGTGAGCTAGCTAACTTTTCTTTTAATTTTTCATTTTTCTTTACAAGTTGCTCATCATTGATTGTGCATGCATTTGTTGTTGCACTAGCCTCAAGTTGCTCAATTTTAGTAGATAGTTGAACATTAAGATTAGCAAAGTTCTCATATTGTTCAAGCAAAGTTTTGTATGCTTCTTATGAACTATCTAGCTTTTCTTTTATTTTCCCGAGCTTCTTTTGTTGACTAGTGCAAACTTTAGCATAATTAAGGTTTTGTTGCACAATTTCTTCATAAGAAGGCATATCATCATCACTATCACTCTCACTAGAGGATGAGCTTTTGTTACCTTGTGCCATAAGGCACACACGAGAAGAGCTTGATGATGAGTGCTTGCGCCCTCGCCTCTTGTGATAGTGTTCTTCTTCACTTGAAGAACCATCGCATATCCTTATTGATGTGAGGGCTTGTTTCTTGCATGTCTTCTTCTTTTTCTTGGGTGTGGGCGTATTTGGACAAGCTTCCACAAAGTGCCCCAACTCGCCGCATCCATAGCATCCTCTCTTTCTTTGCTCATTTCTTTGATTTATGAAAATGAGATCTTGGATTTGGATGGGCACACCCTTGACATTGAGCTTTTGGATCATCTTCTCCACCTTATTGATTAGTTTGATTGATTCTTCATCAAGGTCGGAGGTGGAGGAGGAAGATTGATCATCATCACTTGAGTCTTCATCATCATCATCATCTTCTTCTTCTTCATCTTCACTTGAGGAGCTTGAGCTTGAGCTTGTCTCAACTTGCTTGCCCTTCATCTTCTTTTTCTTGCCACATGCGAGAGCTTTGCCTTTGCATGATGAAGATGCTTCTTCTTGACCTATCTTGCGTGACATTACAAATGCCACTATCTTGTCAATGACTATGGCCGAGGTCATGGTGCTCAAGTTCTCCATATTGTGAAGGATGGTGATGATGCTTGCATATTTCTTTTGTGGTAGCACGGAGATGATTTTCCTTATGATGTCCGCATCATCTAGCTTTGTTAGTCCTATTGAATGGAGCTTATTGATAATTAGATTCAAACGAGAATACATATCACGAACAAGCTCATCACCATTCATTGTAAAGGAATCATAATTTTGTTTAGCTAGACAATGTTTTTGCTCACGAACATTAGATGTGCCGTCATGGAGCTCTTGAAGTTTTAACCAAATTTCATGTGCTGTATTTAAAGTGAACACTTGGTTAAACACATCCATACTAAAAGATTCAAACAAGTAATTTTTAGCTCTAGCATTGAAGTGCATTTCTTTTTCATCACTCTTTGTGGGTTTTTTGGGATTCTTAATGGGTTTTATCTCGTCACGAGTGACTCTCCAAACACCTAAATCAACCGTCTCAAGGTAGCAAGCCATTCTAGCTTTATAATAGGGGAAGTTAGTGCCATCAAAGTACGGAGGCCTAGAGGTATCCATCCCAACCACTCTAAATAGCGTCGACTCAACGGCGGTTAAGCCAAAGGTCCAAATTGAGCCAACCGGCTTTGATACCAATTGAAGTGGACCGAGACACCTAAGAGGAGGGGGTGAATTAGGCAACTTAAAAATCTAACTCTAAACTATGACCTCTTTTTCTAACCTTAGCAAAACCTATGCAAAAGATTAACTATCTAAATGTGCAACTACGGTTTTGCTAATGTGTTGCTATCTCTACCGCAAAAGGAGTAATACAATTAATGTAAATATGGAAGCTAAAGAGCAAGGTAGAGATATGCAAACTCCTATCGATGACTCTAGTATTTTTACTGAGGTATCGAGAAGCGCTCAAGCTTCCCCTAGTCCTCGTTGGAGCCCCTCACAAGGAATCCCTCGCAAGGGCCAAGCTCCCGGTCGGGTAACTCTATGGATAGCCTTGGGCCTTCCCCACGCGCAAGTGGGTCTTCGACGTGCCTTCTAGTAAGCCTCCCCCGGATGCTCCCCACCATCTTCATTATCAAGCTTCCAACTGAAACGCCGTGGGCCTTGTTCCCTCCGGTACACGGTGGCGGCCACACCACAAATGCGGTTGGTGTGTGTAAGGAAAATGGACCCTTGGCCCATTTACTTTGGATTTTGGTGTTTGATGTCCAACACAACCAAATTGGACTAATGAATTTGCAAGTGTTTGTATTGTAGTTTAATAGGGTGCAAAACATAACTTGGACGAAGGCAACGTGATGATTCGATGATCAACACCTCAAGCAAGACCTTTGAAGCACAAGAGAAGACCCAAAAGATCAAGCCAAGTCCAAGCATGAAGATTGGAACCAAGTCGTACGCAAGATCACAAAGAAACGAGCTTGTAGAGGCGACCGGACGCTGGACCGGACGCTGGCGGCAACCGACCGGACGCAGGGCATCAGCGTCTGATCAAGTATAGAGAGGTTCCAGGCGCGCGAAACTGCGACCGGACGCGTCCGGTGGCAGGCGACCGGATGCTGGCAGCGTCCGATCGGTGGTTTGCGGCTACAACGATCGGGACGACCGGACGCATCCGGTCAGGACGATTCAGCGTCCAGTCAGTAGCAGCTTCGCGGGATTTCATCCCCAATGGCTACTTTCTCAGTGGGGCTTATAAATACAACCCCCAACCGGCCATTTGAGCTGTGTGGAACTGAGGAAACATACCAAGGGTGTTGATACACCATTTTAGTGATCTCCACATGCATAGTGCTTAGTGTTTTATTAGGTGATTAGCATAAGTGCTTTGCGAAGTGCTTAGGTTGATTAGACCACCGCTTATGCGCTTGCTCTAGGTGTTTGCCTAGTGTTTAGTGAGGTTTGCATACCTCTTGCCACCCCGTGCTTGTAAGCACAAGTGTTGTACATCGGAGGGGCTTGAAGTCTTGCGAGATCACACCAACCGCGGTTGTGGTGTGGTCGCCACCGTGTACCAGAGGGAACAAGGCCCGTGGCGTTTCGGCCGGAAGCTTGATAGTGAAGATGACGGGGAGCATCCGGGAGAGGCTTGCCGTGAGGCACATCGGAGACCCACTTGTGCGTGGGGAAGGCCCGAGGCTATCCACGGAGTCACTCGACCGGAAGCTTGGCCCTTGCGAGGGATTCCTTGCGAGGGGCTCCAACGAGGACTAGGGGGAAGCTTGCGCGCTTCTCGATACCTCGGTAAATATACCAGAGTCATCGACGGGAGTTTGCATATCTCTACCTTGCTCTTTAGCTTCCGCATTTATATTGATTACTTTTCTACGTTTGCGGTAGAGATAGCAACACACTAGCAAAACCATAGTTGCACATCAAGATAGCTTATCTATTACATAGGTTTTGCTAGGGTTAGAAAAAGAGGCCATAGTTCAAGAGTAAGGATTTTAAGTTGCCTAATTCACCCCCCCTCTTAGGCGTCACGGTCCATTCGGTGTGATCTCACAAGACTACAAGCCCCTTCGATGTACAACAATGGTACGCGCAAGCACCGAGTGGTAAGAGGTATGCAAACCTCACTAAACACTAGGCCTAAACCTAGAGCAAGCGCATAAGTGGTGGTCTAATCAACCTAAGCACTTCGCAAAGCACCTATGCTAATTACCTAATACAACACTAAGCACTATGCAAGTGGAGATCACTAAAATGTTGTATCAACACCCTTGATATATTTCCTTAGCTCAACACATCTCATTTGGCCGGTTGGGGGTTGTATTTATAAGCCCCACTAAGAAAGTAGCCGTTAGGGATGAAATCCCACTTTTCTGCTACTGACCGGACGCTGATCATGTCCTGACCGGATGCATCCGGTCGTCTCGACTGTTGGAGCCGCGATCCACTGATCGGACGCTGCCAGCGTTTGGTCACATGCCACCGGACACGTCCGGTCGCAAATTCGCCGCTCTGGAACCTCTCTATACTCGATCAGACGCTGCTGTCCTACGTCCGGTCGGTTTGCCACTAGCGTTCGGTCCAGCGTCCGGTCGCTGCTGCTATTGCTGAGCCTCCTGATCGGAGTGTCCGGTCGCTTTTCTCCAGCGTCCGGTCCAGCGTCTGGTCACCTTTGTGAGCTCGTTTCTTCGTAATCTTACGTGCGGCTTAGTTCCTATCTTTATGCTTAAACTTTGCTTGATATCTTAGGTCTTCTCTTGTGCTCCTAAGGTCTTCTTTGAGGTGTTGATCATCAGATCACCATGTCACCTTTGTCCAAGTCACATCTTGCATCCAATTGAACTACAAAACAATCACTTGCAAATTCATTAGTCCAATTTAGTTGTGTTGGTCATCAAACACCAAAATCTAAAGTAAATGGGCCTATGGTCCATTTTCCTTACAGTTAATAATCATGAAGCCCGTATTAGCACATCGGCTCTTGAGAACTTCCAATCGACATGGTGCCCTTTAGGTTTGTCGAGAACACAAAAGTGCAAACTCCAGTGTGCTCGTTGCAAGAAGCTTAAGGAAGAAGGGCTAACAAAGATGGGGAAAGAAATCTTCAACAAGGACCCAATTTTCCCTCAATCAAGCAAGAAAGAACCAGCTGCCTGCTCAAAGTCAGCTGGGCTGACTTCCCAGTTGGCTCAGTTGACTCCTGAGTCGGCTGAGCCGACTCCCCCTGTACATGCTGCCCTGGCTAACCCCCAGTCGGCTAAGCCAGCTTCAGAGTCTGCTGAGCCAACTTTCTTAGGCTTGGGTGCCTCTAGGGTATCTCCAGTTGATTCGATTCTCGCTGTTGTTGATCTGGTCCCCATCGGTGTTGAGAAGCTTTCTAGAGGTGGTCAAGCTATTTTCTAGAAGCCAGTAGACCATGTGAATCACCTCAAGCCACTACATGTGAAGGGCTTCATTCATGGCAATGTAGTCAACAACATATTGGTGCATAACGGAGCCACAATAAATCTAATGCCATATCCACTTTATAAGAAGCTTGGCGGATCTAATGAGGAGCTGATTAAGACCAAGAGGACGGTCAAAGGTGTTGGAGGGAATTCTATTTTGGCCAAGGGATTTGCCTTGATGAAACTTACTATCAGGAGCAAAACATTGGCCACCGCCTTCTTCATTGCAGAAATGCAAGGGAACTATAGTTTGATTCTTGGGCGCGAATGGATTCATAGCAATCAATGTGTGCCTTCTAGCTTGCATCGGTTCTTCATTCAGTGGGTGAATAATGAAGTTGAGATTGTCCATGCAGACTCATTGGCTTATACCATGGCCGATGCCCCTTTGCTTGGGGGCATGATGATATGATTTGCTTGTTAGGGAGAGACCTTGCTGGTTTTGAGTCATTAGAGGAGGCTTTGTTCCTGTTTCTCTAGAGCCAATTGATGATCGGCTCCATATCATCATATAGTGTAAATTTTGTTTAGACAGGGGATTACGTCGGCCAACCCATATGAGCAAATTGGCGTTGGGTTTGGCATTAGACCACGACCGACATATGCATGACAAAATTTAGAAGCCGATTATAAATTAAGTTAATCATGCTTCTCAAGAATTCTCCATCAACACCACCGGTTCTTCATGCTTAAGTGTTTAGGATCTGATCAGGCAAGAGTGGCTATGGGAGAAGTCCATAAAGGTATTTGTGGTACGCATCAATCGATCCCGAAGATAAAGTGGTTATTGCGTAGAGCTGGTTTCTATTGGCCTAATATGATAGCCGATTGTTTTCGTTACTACAAAGGTTATGAGGAGTGCCAAAGGTTTGGGAATGTCTAGCTTGTACCTGCTGGTATGCTTCATCCTATCATTAAACCATGGCCTTTTCGTGGTTGGGGGCTAAACTTCATTGGCCAAATACATCCCCCATCTTCGAAGGGACACCGATTTGTGTTAGTTGCTATGGGTTACTTTACTAAGTGGACCGAGGCAGTTCATTTGAAGAATATGACACACAAGGAGGTAATTGAGTTTATCATTGAATATATTATTCATAGATTCGGCATCCCTCAAACATTAACTACAGACTAAGGGACATCGTTTGTGTCCAAAGAGGTGAGGGAATTTGTCGAATTATATAAGATCAAGTTGCTCAATTCATCTCCATACTATGCTCAAACGAATGGCCAAGCTGAGTCTAGTAATAAGACTTTGATCAAGCTCATCAAAAAGAAGATTGAGGAGAATCCAATGAGGTGGCATGAAGTTTTGTCTGAGGCTCTATGGGCACATCTCATTTCAAGGCATGGTGCTACAAAAGTTACTCCTTTTGAATTAGTATATGGTCAAGAGGCCGTGTTGCTTGTCGAGGTGAATTTGTATCATGATTTGATGATAGATAACATCGATGAGGTGACTGATGTGAGATTAAAAGCTCTCAAGGAAATAGAGAAAAATAAAGCTCGAGTTGCCAAAGCATACAACAAGAAAGTCAAGAGCAAATCCTTCCAAGTGGAAGAATTAGTATGAAAAATCATACTACCAATTGGATCGAAGAGCAATCAGTTTGGTAAGTGGTCACCAAATTGGGAAGGTCCTTACAAAGTGATCAAAGTGATATTCGATAATTCTTATTTGCTAGAGACATTGAAAGGTGGACGTCTCAACAGAGCATTCAACGGAAGGTACTTGAAAAAGTATTTTCTAAGTGTTTGGCAAGAAACCTAAGTGCTCTCCAAACAATGGTTGATACATATATCGCTCTTAGAACAAAAATGGCTGATGTATACATCGTCCTTAGCCACTGAGCAGCCGATGAGATGGGTATTGTCGCTGTTTGGTTTTGTGTTTGATAGGTGTTTTCAGGTTTATGCATCATTCACCTAAAAACAGGGGGGCATATGTTGACAATCAAAATTGTCCATTGTGCGAAGATCAAAACTTCTGACCCCCTATCAGAACTTCTGATGCTTGCCTGGAGGTACTAGGTTTGCGCGAAAATCAGAACTTCTGACCCCCTGTCAGAACTTTTGATTTTCACAGTCCGAATCAGGGAGAGTCCAAACTCGATCCTAACTCTTCCAAGCCCGTGGGAAACTTGAAAAATAAGTCTTGGAGAGGTTTCCTACTAGGATAAGACCACCCATCTATATATATGAGAGGATCATGGCCGATTGAGTTCCCATCTATCCAATCGACACAAAAAAACACAACAAATCAATCTACTACCTCTTTTTATCCTCCCTTCCTCTCTACCTCTTCTCCTCGTTCTTCATCGATGCTGCATGGCTGGAGGATCGACGACGACGACGCTCTAGAGCGGTCAGGCCGGCTTGGGCAACCCCTAGCCACCGCACACCCCGACAGGGTCCCTCCCCGGCGTGTGGGGTTTCGGGTCTCAGAAGACCTCGTCAGTGTGTTTTGCGTATCGCGCTCTCGGCGAGGCTCCTCCGGCAACGTGTCTTGCGTATCACGCTCATCGCTCGAGACACAATGTCCAGGTGTGGTTATCCCCTAGACGTCGGCCGATCTAAAAATCGGCTAGACCTTACATCGAGCGATCTAGCTTCTTATCGAGTGTGTGACCTAATTAAGCGTCATCAGACACATGCATGAAGTAATAAATATAGACTAATTACGCAACTAAATGCACAGCTTGAGACTGTTTTGCGAGACAAATTTTTAAGCCTAATTAGTCCATGATTTGATAATGTGGTGCTACCGTGAACATGTGCTAATGATGAATTAATTAAGCTTAGTAAATTCATCACACAGATTACTTACGGATTTCATAATTTATTTTTTTTATTAGTATCCGAACACTCCTACGACTACGACATCTAACATCAATAAACTTTATTCACTGTCCGATCCACCCCTAAACCGTGGCACGCACCTTCCACCTTGGGCACAACACGCGTCACCGGCCGGCCGGTTAGGCGGCAGCGGCATGGGCGTCTCGCCGATTCCGCGCGCACGCATACAGCCATATATACAGTGGAGTGACCTGTACGGCTGTACGTATACGTGCCTTCCAAAGGGCAGTCCCGCCAGGCCAGGGGTTCCCGACGGCCTCCAGACGATGCATGTTGCTACTACGTTAGCCTGCCAGTTGTTAGGAAGATCAGCGCGCGCGCGGGCGCCCGTGGCCATAACGACGACGACGACGACGGTGTGAGCGGGGTCACACGCAATCCGTGCCATTCCGCCATTGCACGCCATGCCGCCGCCGAGACGTGAACAAGGAAATCAGCCGGAATCGCTGCGTTCCATTGATTGATGATGGCCAGTCGATTGCCGCGAATCGTTCGTTCGTTCTAAACGGTGCTCCTGCTGCCGTCAGCCCGTCACTAACGGCGGAGTGGCCCCGCACGCACGATGGAGTACATCATGGATCGATATATCGGCAATGGCATTCGGCACAACCTGGCGCCTACCTGCCAGAGTGCCAGCCACGAGCTCAAACAGACAGCTATTTTAAGGCCCCCCCGACACGTAGGGCTTGTTTGGATGCCAAAATTTTTGGCAAAATGCTACTGTAGCATTTTCGTTGTTATTTGACAAATAGTGTCCAATCATAGTCTAATTAGGCTTAAAAGATTCGTCTCGTGGATTTCGTCTAAACTGTGTAATTAATTTTATTTTTTATTTATATTTAATACTTCATGCATGCATCTAAAGATTCGATGTGACGAAGAATCTTGAAAAAATTTACAAAATGGGGTGGAACTAAACTGGCCCGTACACGTACAGCTCCGCCGCAATACACGCGGCCGGTACGCGCCACCAAGAAACTAACCATCCCAATTAATTCCGCTCTCGATCTGGGCGCAACCGAAGCTAGCATCGCGATCGCCGTTGAATCACAGCCAGCCACACCTCTCGTCGTCCGGCGGGCGGGGCGAGCACGGCGGCTGTTGCTGCCTTGCTGGCCGCAGCTCTGTCCACTCCAGGGGCTTGTGCCCGTCGGATCGATCGGAACGGCCAGGAACGCATACACACGGAGCGCGCGCGCGGCGTGCACCGCTACGTACGCTACAGGATACACGGCTGCCTTGGCCTTGTGTATATATAAACCACGCTCATCGCTCGGACACCTCCGAATTTATTGATGGGGAAATTTCTTGTGTGCTGTTAAAAAAAAAGATCGTAATGTCATGTAAATCTCTGGAAAAGTTTAGCGTTACTGTTTCAACTTTCTTTTTTTTTTTTTTTTTTCCTCCATGTCATTACCGTCAGTTTAGGCTCTAACGCCGTCAAACTGGATGTGTGAAAAGTCAAAAATACTCTTAAATCTAAATATGTTATTAATTTTTTTAGCATCTTAACGACTTTAAATGAAAAAACCCAAAACTAGAAAGTTGAAGATCTCGTCGAGATCTATAATTTTGATATAAAAATTATTTTTATTTAATTACGAAAAAAATATGATTTTTCTAAGATATATTAATAATATCAAATCATATTTTTTTACGGAATTAAATAAAAATAATTTTTATATAAAAATTATAGATCTCGATGAGATCTACAACTTTTTAGTTTTGAGTTTTTTCATTTAAAGTCGTTAAGATGCTTAAAAAAATAATGACATATTTAAACTTAAATGTATTTTTGACTTTTCAAACCTACAGTTTAACGACGTTAGAGCTCAAACGCGCTAGTAGTACGAAGGAAAAAAAAAAGTTAGAGCATATACGCTGAGGACCGCTGGCGTTACCATCTTTTTTTATTGATCCATCCGATCCATCCCCTGCACTGCACAGTGCACACAAGTGCTCATCGGCCGCCATCTCCCAAGCCGGCTGCCCAAACCTAGCTAGCTACCTCTCGCTCACGCAGGCACACCGCACACAGCTAGCCATGGTGGTCGCCACGACGACGCGGCGGCCGTGGGCTGCGGTGGCGGCGGCGTCGATGCTAGCGCTCCTCCTGCTGCTGCCGTCGTCGGCGAGCGCGCAGCCGGTGCCGTCGCCGGCGGCGGCGCCGGGGCCCGCGGGCGGCGGGATGGACTCGGCGTGCATGAACTCGCTGCTCAACATGTCGGACTGCCTGACGTACGTGACCAAGGGGAGCACGGCGCGGCGGCCCGACACGCCGTGCTGCCCGGAGCTGGCGGGCCTCGTGGACTCCAACCCGGTCTGCCTCTGCGAGCTCCTCTCCGGCGCCGCCGACTCCTACGGCATCGCCGTCGACAACGCCCGCGCGCTCGCGCTCCCCGGGATCTGCCGCGTCGCCACCCCGCCCGTCTCCACCTGCACAGGTGAGTTCGTGTCGTGAGTCACCCCGTCAGTCTCTGCACTCTGCTGCACCTGCACTGCACAATCGTCGTACGTGTTGTTTTTTTTGGTAGTGTAATATAAATTCGCGCGCTAATAATTGTGGGTTACTACTTGATGCAAAATTGCAGCCTTAGGGTATGACGTCCGCGTGGGCCCAGCTGCAGCGCCTATGTCAGGGTCGCCCTCGCCCATGTCAGGCATCTCTCCCTCCGGGGAGGGCCCACAGTTCCCAGGTAAGCACATCATCTTGTGTGGTTATTATTATTAAAATACTGTGTCTGTGTAGGAGGGAGTAGATGCAAGCTGCCCAAAATCACGGCATAGTTAGTTGTTACCCTAGCTGTTTGAGCATATAAATTTTAGCAGGAGATGAAAATATGAATTGAAAGGAACGAATAATGCTCCATCCTAGCTAATTAAATGTACTCCTACAACTTGATCGGTTCGATTCGTGCCGTGAAAAATGTTCTCATCAAAACTCATTGATCGAATTAGCAGTACATTGCTCTTGTGCTTGTTGTGCACGATCTACCGTCTGTAGGTTTGACGCGCCGTACAGTTTGTTGTTAGCTAGGCTCATGTACTTGTCACGTATTTAATGACCATCACAAAACTAAGGCCCTGTTCGGCTGGACGTAAAAAACGGCCGGCCGATGCTAATACTGATGCTGATTTGTTATGAGAGAAAAATACTATTATTTCGTTAAAACAGTACGGCTGATAAGTTCATTCGAACATGGCCTAAATCTCCTGCCTGCTTCCTAAATCCTAATAATAATGAGCCCACACATGCATGTGCATTATTCTGCAGGAACATCGCCGCTGGCCTCACCGCCGTCGTCGACCAGCACCGCGGCGCGGCGCTCCTCCGCCGTCGGCAGCCACCTCGTCACCCTCGCCATGCTGCCGCTGGCCGCCGCCGCCGTCAGCGGGATGCTCTAGATCGATGACCTTCGTCTCCACATTGCCAACCAGGACAGACATTGCGTACATGCTTTTTATCATGTTCTATTCTACGTTGCCGCTCGATCTCTGTTGTACGTACGTATACCGTGGGCTGGGCTTTAGCCTTGTTTCTTGCCAGCCGAGATGAGATTCCTGGTCCCATGCATTCACGTGTAGTGTGACATATTACTCCCTGGATTTGGATTCCCTCGCTCGCTCAGTTGAGTGATCCTGTTCACGCGCACTGTTCCTTCCATTCACGCCTTCCATGTGATTGGGTACGTACGCATATCTTCACGAGTTCGGCCGAGCACATCACTGAATTCCAGCGGCGGTCGCATCGCATCTTCCCATGCAGTTGCAGATCGAGCAACGCCGCCGACGTGAGGGGTGAGGCCAGCGCACTGCAGCTCGCGGTGCGGCGTCGCCTGCATTGAATTCAGCGAGGCGAGTGGATGGACGAAACGAGCACGTCAGTCCGTTGCGTTGATGACCCGTCGTCCACTGAATTGAATTCCCCAACCGCCGCTTTGTTGGGCGGCGCTCCCATGCATGGGCATGGCCATCCCATGTGACGCCACTGAGCTCGGCGCCTCGGCGGCAGAGCCTTTCCGGCAGTTCCGCTGCGATCGCCAGGCCAGGCAGAGGCAGTTGTGGCCAGAACTGCAACGGCAAGGAGCGCCCAATTAAAAAGATTTTGTGCAGCTGTGGCCGGGATTCGGTTGGGTTGGGTACTTGGGTGGGCTGAACTGAGAGGGGAAATGAAAGAGGAGAATTCATGAGATGGCCAGAATGCCAGATGAGTCAGTTGTAACTTTCTGACCCTCCTTTACGGCTTCAGACACATTCAGAAGAAGAAGAAAAAAACTGATGATGCCGTCCTCACCGCACTCCAACTCCACGGCCTGTTGTGCCCCAAGTCGAACGCGTAGCATGGGGACCGGCCGTGGATCCGTTGATCATACTGTACATAAGAACCTGCACATGTTGACGGTAACGGGAGCAGAGTCAAAACTCAAAACATGTATGTTCAAACTTCGACCTGAGAACTCCAAAGTGCTACCGTCCACGAGTATTCATTTTTTTCACGAGATCCATGTGGTCGATCAATAACAGGTTCTAAACAATGTACTCTATGTTCTACTACATTACAATAAAATAAAATAAAATTTGAATCATTTTTTCAGAGAAAAAAAAAATAGAAGCAACCATTCACCACTAAATCTACCATTCAACAGTTTCTTTGAACCAATAAAAAGACTATCTCCTTGTTTCCTACCACTCCCTCCTATAAAAATTATCATTCTTACTTTATGAAAAGTCAAATATTTTTAACTTTAACCAAATATATAGAAAACATTAATATTTTTAGTATATAATTAGCATCACTAGATAGATCGTTGAATATAGTTTTATAATAAACTTATTTGAAAATACAAATGTTGTTAATATTTTTCTACAAACCTTGTTAAATTTAAAAAAAAAACTGATCCGCACAAATTCCATACTCTTTTTTTTATAGGACGGGAGTATGTGCTATGCCAGCCACATCCACATCTTCCATGGTTGTGGCTGCACTTTTGGCCATGACTAATGATGGAACGAGGAGGTGACAGATTGGAGCTTTCAACTGCTCGGGTTATCGCTGGATGGACATTGCACGAGATTTATTAGGGTATGAAACAGAAGAAAATGGGATGATACTGATAGAAGCCTGTTTTAACAAGGAGAGAGAGGCTTGATGTGTAAATATATCTAACACATATATTATATCTTTGATTTTGTGCCAGAATTTTTGGGCATTCAATTGAATTCCGTCCCTTGAACCAAGGCAGTCCAGTGTCTGACCATCCTGAAGACCTGAACGTGAGACTGATCGAGCTATCCTGATCACAGATCCACTGACTTTCTGTCATTTGGTTCCGTCCGAAGAAAAAACAATTCTGTCAGTTGGCCATAATCATTTATTTTGCGCGTTTTCGGTCAGGGAGAGTAAATTGCAAATTGGTAATACAGGATTGCTCAGAACAAAGTGATGCAGAATTCGCGATGAAAACCACCTCTTACCTCCAAGAACAAGTGATGCCACCACCACTTTCTTGCTCGTCGCTGGCCGCACCACCAAAGTAGCTCAGTGGCATGCTATTGTGCTTGACGTCAATGGCTTTGGCTGTAGCCATATCACAGTTCCTCATTAGTTCGCTGGGAGCCTAGGATACCAATTGCATACCATAAGCAAAGCACACGAATGCTTAAGTTGTAGGATCGGAGAGATCTGTTGATTTCGTAGGATTTTCAAAAATATTCACCATATATCGACAAAGGTTACAAATGACAACAAATCAAGAACTTTTTAAGATTCTGGTACAAATTATGAGCTAGCAGAACCAAGCAATCTAATAAATCAATAAATAAAATACTAGGGCTTGTTCTAAATGCATCTCCATCCAGCATAACCTATCACATATTTCTTTTATGTGAGATACAGGAGATCTAGAACAGACTGCGGATTATGGATACAAGTGGTATGCAGTAACAAAGAGTACTCTTCCAAGCTCCTGCCTGATTACCGTGGTAACCAAAAAACCAATATCTAATCAGGAGCAGGGAGCAACAAAAACCAGCAGAATCCAGGCCAAACCCTTGCAAAACAACTTGGTGTAACCTGTTCCTGTGTCAAGATCAATGGTTCCAACAGGCCGTTGTCCTCTCACATCCTGACCCTAGCACACATTGCAGCTCCTCCGACAGTAACCGGGCAATGCTGCGGTTCCCACCATGTACTCTGGGTTCTTTATGCACTCCCCTAGGGCCGCCCATTTCGTGCAGCTCTCATTCTCGTCAGTGCAGCTGCCTTGTGGGTGATGGACCTTATCAAACGAGGCCACACGAATCCACTTCGTAGCTGACCATTTCTCACCCTTTATGACTGAGCAACCACCATGGAGGCTCACTGAATCGGTGGTGCCATCTGGCTTAAGGTTGAAGAAAAGGAGGGCGTCTCCTTTTCGTGGTTTCACTGAGGAAGAAGTTTCAGGCCAATTGAGAAATATGTCAGATGGCATACAAAGAAAACAAGAATAAGGAACACCAAGAGGCACTCTGGATAAAATGCAATACCTGCAATGCCTTTCTGAGCACATTCTGAGAAGGTTGCATCTTTAGCATCATCGAGTTCCTTTTAAGAATTCATGTAGATCATTATTTAATATGAGCCCAAAATAAAATAGGAAATGGACATGATAGACACATGTAGCCAGAAAAGCAAAAGAAATTCTTAACCACTCTCTACCATCTTCTTAAACACTAAAATGTCACTGAAAATAGAAGAAAATTTACCTCAGCCAAGGGGAAAACTGTTTCCCCTCCTTCTGCTACATCAGTTAAGTACAAAAGAACAGTAGCATAGCGATGACCACCCCGAACAGTGTTAACATTGTCAGTGAAGTAATCATAGTGCGGTTCATACTTCTCCCCATGCTTATATCTTAGGACTTGGATATCTTCACCATTCTCTGATTAGAATAGAACACCCATAAGAAAAAAAATTAATAGCGATACGAATTTTTCATTGTTCTGGCAGGTCCAACGAAACAGAAGGGTAACTACATAAATGTGTTAAAACAATCACCCTATTATCAAATCAGAGTTTTCGACGGCCTAACATTTGAATAGATGCTAGAAAAATCTTGGACAAACTAAGCCTCAAAATTAGGTCATATAGCTCAGCGCTAAGGGAAGGGACATGTCTGGCTTCTTTAGGTTGTGTGACATACTAGATTTGACTCCCCAATTGAATTAAGCATACAGCCAACTGATTGACATCAGATTGCGTGCATTAGTGTCAGAGAAAGGGAGTGTGACATGAATTTCTAGAGACTACTACTATATTAAAGGCATGATTCTAATACATGCATGGTCATGGCTCTTAACAAAGAGTTCTGGAAACTGTGAGCTAGTATTCTTATCATGTAACTTGTCAAGCACTAGATATAAATCAACAAAAGGAAAAACAATGGTGAGAATAATCTGCCAAGCACTAGTATTAGGATTTTTGTGCCTCCAAAATGCAAGAATATAAAAGTACAGTGTTAATGCCTCAATGAGAACCACAACCTTTTGGAAGGAATGTCCATGCAGCAATTTTGTCCTCTATACCCTCAACAATTGGATCCTACAAATTTGAGCAACATTGTTCAAGTAAGAACCATGCGAACAAGAGAAATGCCTCAACAGCTGACTGTACTGTACTCAGACACTAGGTACTATTAGTCACCAGATGTAAGAAAATACAAAATGTTTATCAGTAGCAGATCGTCCCAACCCTTCTATTTAGACGGAAGAACATGAAAAATTCCCATAAAGATACAGTCAAATCCCATCTTTCATTCTAATATGCATGCCAAGGAGATGCTCGGCATTCACTAATAGACCAGATCGATCAGAAGACTATTTTCTTCCCTGCCTATGCGATGAAACATAAATACACAGAGGTACGAACTCGTAATCCTAAAGGGAGGGGGAACTCTGATTCAAAGTAGCAGTTCCAGCAATCAGAATTATAAATTTGGGCCATAGGGGAATTCGGGTCATAGGGCTAAATGGCAGTATCGGAAAGCTTTATATAATATTTCAGAATTCCCGATTCTCATCTATATACTCCTATAAAGCCAAACCCCGCTAGATGTTTTATTTCTTCATGCAAAGTGTCCACATCATTCCCCACTAAGTGCCCCACTTACAAACCCTTTCATGCAAGCTATCCATGTCATCCCTTATTAATTGTAAAAGTTGTTCATATCATCTCTATTATGCATAATACTATTAATATTTAATCTATCAACATAAGCTATTTACATATGATATTTGTTTTATCATCCTATTCATCTATAATGGGATCTAATATTCTATTGGCTTTTCTTCCATTAGGTTACCCATTTTTACAAAATCCGATGCAATGAAATAATATGCAAGCCAATCTCATATATATGTATAGTAGGGTACCATATAGTAATGTTATATATAAAAAAAATATTTCTACTAAGAAAGTCCCGTGGCAACGCGCGGGGTATTCTTCTAGTTCATTCAATCACAACAGCATTTTCTGATTTTTGCTTGCCCCTCTTGGCCTCTTCAGGAATATCTTGTACACCGATAAAGTTGATTCAAGTACTCACCATGGCCAACAGGCTAAAATGGGCTGTAGCCTGATTTGAACACAAAGCAACTATATCCGCTAGTTAGGACGAGCAACAGGCAAACACATTCATTGAAAAGGTATGCATTCCAACGTTCCAAGGGTAATTTGGATGCTCGAACTAGTGAGATGCCTCTTGTTGGGGATGATGCAATTCCATTGTGCAATATCTATGGCATATCCTTTATAAAACAATGTTTGCATGTACGATTGCTATGCAAGCCCGGGAAAAGGGTTTTGTTTAGCAGAGACAGTCTAACCAAACAGTGAAAGTAAGAAGGGCCTAACCTGGCCTTTCCTGAGGAAGGTGCCGGAGCTGGTGCGGACGTCGCTGAGCGTGCTCTTGCCGGACATATTATCAGCGACCGCCGACCTCTTGAGCTCTGCTCTCGCCTGAAGAGATGAAAGCGAGGAAATCCCAAAATTCAGTCGAGCCTGGGCATTATCGAGAAGCGAAGACAAGCGTTCTGTGGGATTGGGGGCGGGAGAGTGGCACTGACGAGGGAGATGAGGTGGTTGGCCTCGTCGTCGCTGAGGAAGTGCTGGTACAGGAACACCCTGGGCCGTACAAGCACCATGGATCGCCAGTCAGACACATCTCATTTTGTTTTCGATGAAATCGAGATGGCATACAGGCAGAACCACCGAGCGATGGAACGGTGATGAGGGTTCCCTACCTGGGTTTCCAGGAGATCTGGCGGGAGTGATGCGGGTAGACGACGGCCGCCGGGTACACCGAGCTGCCCTTGCCGCCTCCCCCGGAAGCGCCGCCGCGGCCGACGAGGTAGGCGAGGAAGAGGAGGAGCTGCACGACGGCAGGAGGGCGGGCCCCCGCCCATGGAGAACTCTTCATTGCAACAGAGAAAAAAAAATCTCTCGCCCACGGGGAAGGGAAAGGGGAGGGGAGGGGAGATCGCTTGTCCCGGAAGAAGAGGGGGGAAGAGCTGGGCGCGCGGTGACGCTAGCACAGGCACAGCGGCGGCGAGTGGTCGCCACGTTCCACGGGTAGGGAGACAGAGACCCCCGCCGCTCAAATGCGCGCCCCGTCGATCGAACGGCCAGCGCGCGACGGAAGGAACCGAGAGTCTTTAACACTCTTTATTACAGCCTCTCCGCCTTTGCTTGGAATGGATTATTAATTAATTCGTTTTTTATTTAAAATAAAAAAAAAATATTTCGTAAAAAATTCTAACCGTAGTTAGCAACTGAGCAGCCTAGCCAGTATTTTTTCTGATGCGAAAAAGAGAAGAAGAGAAAGAAGAGCGGGATATGAGAGCCTATACAACAGTTTAGAAAAGAACGTGAGGTATGATAACACATAATAATAATAAAAACTAACCGAAAAGACTAGCGTCCATACCTTTGGACGGGGCTTGCGTCCGAATGCCTGCGCGTGTACGCTTGCTTCACGTGGGGCCCCGTGTCGTTCTGTGTCCCATGCCCGCACTATTTCGATCTGCGCTCATACGGTTTCCGCACTGGCTGGTCGCGCCCCCTCCACACCCAGGCGCATGCAGACGGGCCCAGCTGCACAGGCAGCTGCTGCAGATGGGGTCCACTACAACACGTGCATCACCATATCTACTTTTGCAATATCTAGAGAAAATATTTACAACATACGTCTGAAAATAGTTGAAACACTTACGACATACGTCTAAAACACGAGGGAACCACATGTGTAGCCATTACAAAACATATACAACATCTAGACAAAATACTTGCAGCATATGCGTGAAAACATACGCAATATCCGGATGAAACACTTGCAACATAAATATGAAACATATGCGACACCCAGATAAAACACGTGCAACATCCGTCTGAAACAACTGAAACATTTAGAACAGACGCTTGCAACATATGTGTGTAATCATTGCAACATATACAACATCATGATCTACTTTTGCAATATCCACATGAAACACTTGCAACATGCATATGAAACACCTAAAATACTTGAAACATACGTTTGCAACACGCGCTTGCAACATCCGAGTAAGGAAGGGAGTGCGAGGTGTAGCCGGAGAAGCCCGCTCCGAGTCTGGCCACTCTGGATCTCGTGATGTCATGAGCTGAGGTCGAGCATCGCGGCGGCGCTGGCGTCGACAGCGGCCACGACCTCACGGCGACGTTGACAACACCTCAACACAGCGAGGGACGGGGCACGACGCGACGAGGCGGAGTGGGTGCGACGGGGAATGGAGCACGGCATGGCGGTAGACGTGTCGCGGCTAGACACGAGATGGGGTGCTGCAGTGAGGCAGCTTAGGGCGGGCGGGCGGCGCGGTGAGCTGCAACGAGCGAAGCGAGGAGTTGGGGATTTCTATCGATTGTCGCAGTATAGATGTAGTAGATAGATGAGAGAGCGTAGATGGGTTTGTTGGGCCGGTCGCTGTGCTAGAGCGAGTGCAGAGCTGAGCATCCAATTTTTTTTAAGATTCCAGACATATGTTTTGTAGCATTATCAAAAACTAACAGAAAAGAAAATATAATATATAATACCACATAATAATGTTGAGATCGAAAAAATCATTTAGGGTTAGGTCTAGCGGGTTCTCTTTACTGTGAATGCGATATCGAGGGTAGAGAGAGAGAGGAATAGAAGAAGAACATGTCGAATCTGACACCGTAGAGGGAGATGGTCTAGAAGCCACCATCTCGTTCGTCGGTGAAGTCTACGCACAAGCAGCGACGTTCGAGGAAGAGGGCGGTCGACGTCGGTGGAGTGGGGCGGCGTGGCTGGTGGCTTCTTGTCACTGGCTGCGCCCCTCTCTGATTAGGATTAGGGTTTAGGTTTCGGTGGGGAGCTCGGCTCACGGTAAACCTCGTACTCAGAGCCGTCAGCCCCCACCTCTATATATAGCGCAGTGTGATAGGGGCCCTCCAGCCATAGTGGGCTGAGCGCCCCCGATCAGGACACGGATCAAAGGCCCAACTGGGTCGTTGGGTCCAGTTTGGGATTAGAGATCAATCTAACAATCTCCCCTTTGATCTCCTACCATATTTCAATTTCATATCATTTACTTTTGTTCATTCCATTACAGATTAGCGCATAGAGCATGCTTCATCGTCACGGTCAATTGCCGATAGATTTAACAACTACAACACAACACTTTGTTCTGAAATAGATACTTAACTTTGGGCCTTCTTTTGTCCAGGAATTATAGGTTTTTTCTTAAACCCATGCCGACTACATGTTCTCTGAACATGTTGGGTGGTAAGCCTTTTGTAAGCGGATCTGCGAGCATCTTTTTGGTACTTATATGCTCAAGACTTATGACATGATCCTGGACTTTATCTTTCACAACATAATACTTTATGTCAATATGTTTGGCAGCACCACTTGACTTATTGTTGTGAGCATAATGTACTACTGGATTATTATCACAGTATAACTTAAGTGGTCTATAGATGTCGTCAACCACCTTCAAACCGGGTATGAACTTCTTTAGCCAGTTCACCTGCCCCGTTGCTTCATAACACGCTACAAACTCGACATACATTGTGGATGATGTAGTGATGGTTTGCTTTGAGCTTTTCCATGAAATAGCTCCCCCTGTAAGAGTGAATACATATCCAGACGTGGATTTTCTATCATCTCCTGCATAATCAGAATCTGAATATCCCACTATATGGAGTGAATCTGATCTTCTATATGTCATCATGAGGCTTTTCGTTCCTTGCAAATAACGCAAGACTTTCTTTACTAATTTCCAATGTTCTATTCTAGGATTGCTCTGGAATGTTCGTAGTAGGGGGTTCTAGCACCCTACGTCCAGTTTGAGAGATCGATCTTGTATTCCTTGCACCGAAATGTTCGTAGTAGGGGGTTACAAGCAGGACGAGAGAGGGAGCTAATCCTAGGTCTCTACATGGAATGGCGTGGATTGCTTGAAATGTTGATCTTAGACAGCGGGGAAGCTCGAGCGTTCGTCTATGCGTGAGTTCGTTGCGTGGGCATAGGCCTAATCGTTCATCTCCTCTCTAGAAACGGCCCTAATCCCTCCCTTTTATAGTTGAAGGGGGGGACAAGGGTGACACATGCGATAGCTACATGGCGTCATGCGAACGGAGGTGGTATGTCTGAGCCCTGTAGCCTGTTACTGTGGCGGCGTGGGCGACGGAGTGGTCTCGTCCTTGAAGTACTAGGGCGATGCGCTGGTCATATCCGATCCTATGCGTCGTGGGAGCTCCAGTGTTACCTTGAAGCGGGCGTGGCGGTCGGTGTGCTGGTCACTGTGTGTTGACTGCGTGAGAAGCCGAGGCTCGGTTGGTGCCGAGGCCGAGCCATCGTGGGGGTCTCGGCAGATATGAATCCCGAGATTGCCGAGACCCTGATGTAGATTGCCGAGGCTCGGAGGGAACAGTTGATCTCGTACGCTAATTCCGAGGCTATGATGACCCGGACTAGACTCCCCATGCCGCGTTGTCTCTAGGGCGGGGGTTAGGTGGTATAGTGTAGCGCAGGCGCTGATCGTGGGCATAGCACCGGAGCACAGTGGTCGGTAATCCCCGCCACGCCCTATCCGGGACGGTATGGCGTTACGCGACTTCCTGTCTCGTCGGCCGCTCCGCGGTGTCGGGCCATTGTTCGGCTGATATCGCGGGAGTAGTTGGCGCATTAATGGGACGCGACGCGCTATCGGGGAGACTGTCGAGGCGGAAGCAACGGATTGTTGCCGAGCCGGCTTCGAGCGAGGACGGAGAATCGACATCTTGTCCGAGGCTTTACGCACGGGGCCTCGGGCGAGACAGAGAATCGGTTCCCTGTCGAGGCCCCTGTGCGAGGCCTCGAGTGAGGCGGAGATTTGGCAGGCCGCTGAGACCTCCGTGCAAGACCAGGAGCGAGGCGGAGAGCCGGTGGGCTTCGACGAGGCCGGGTTTTAACAAATGGCTTACCCTTTGGCTTTGTTTTTGATGGGGTTTAAGTGATTCTTTGGTGTTACGCTCGGGGGTACCCCATTTTATGGTACCCAACAGTAGCCCTCGAGCCTCAGGGAGAGAGTGAGTGCTCTTCTTGAGGTTTGACTTGTGGTAGCTCCTGGCAGAATAGTGTTTCATATTTCGAGGCCTCGGTGGGTGCGCACGAGCGCACCCGCCGGGTGTAGCCCCCGAGGCCCTGGGGGAATAGATTCATTCCTCTAGGGTCTTTTTCTCACGTTGCCCGAGGGACGCTATCGTATTTGCCGAGCCCACAAGTGTGAGTTCGGGTCACGGGGTCTCGGCAAGATCGCAGGAAGAACCCCCGTGCCTCTTCACGGAGCGAGAGGGCGATCAGTAGTCCTCCTGACTTTTTGTGCGACCCTCGCGTCTCCTTTTCGCTTGGAAGGAGGGGTGGAATATGCCAAGCTACCCTCGATGGGCGCGAGCGGTGGCATTTTCGGTGAGCTGTTATCGGGTGAGTCCAAGTGGAGGCCCGTGCCCCATTCGCTAGGGGTCTGCTAGTGGTCCAGAGACGCACTCCAAGAGTACCAGAGGGTTTCTCTAGTGGGTGCCGAGGCCGTTCGCTGGGCCCCGGTGGCTCGGTGCCTCCCTACGGTGGGATCCCATTCGGAGACCTCCCTGCCGGTCTCGGACACGACTTAGGGCATCCCAAGCGTTTTGCTCGCTCGGGCCTTGGCCCCGTACAGGCTCACCCATAGTCGTCCCTGACTCTATTGCCCTAGGGTAGCTGTCGAAACCCTTAGGGGCCCAGCCTTCGAACCCCTAGACCGTAACGGGCTCGATGCCCTTTGTCGCGTTTTCTCGAATTTTCAAGTGCGGGCTTGGGTCGCTTGTCTTTGTCTTGGGTGCAGGAGGAGCCCCCGAGCCTCTGCATGGAGCGAGAGGGCGGTTAGGGGTCCCCCCGACTTTTTTGTTCGACCCTCGCACATCCTTTTCGTTTGGACAGAGGGGTTTTTTGCCGAGCCCACTCGTGTGCAAGCCTGGGTCGCTTGGTCTCGGCAAAATTGTAGGGAGAGCCCCCGAGCCTCTGCACGAAGCAAGAGGGCGATCAGGAGTTCCCCTGGCTTTTTGTACGCCCCTCGTGCGTGAGGGTTTGTTTGCCGAGCCCCCCTCGGGTGCGAGCCTGGGTCATGGGGTCTCGACATATCTGTAGGAAGAGCTCCCTAGCCTCTACACGGAGCGAGAGGACCGTCAGGAGTTCCCCTGACTTTTTGAATCGACCCTCGCATGTCCTTTTCGTTTGGAAGGAGGGGTGTTTTGCCGAGCCCCCTCTAATGCGAGCCTAGGTCGCTGGGTCTCGGCAAGGTTACAGGAGGAGCCCCGTAGCCTCTGCACGGAGCAAGAGGGCCATCAGGGGTTCCCCTGGCTTTTCATACGACCCTCACGCTTCCTTTTCGTTCGGAAGGAGGGGTGGAATATGCCAAGCTACCCTCGATGGGCGCGAGCGGTGGCATTTCTGGTGAGCTGTTATCGGGTGAGTCCGAGTGGAGGCCCGTGCCCCGTTTGCTAGGGGTCGGCTAGTGGTCCAGAGACACACTCCAAGAGTACCAGAGGGTTTCTCTAGTGGGTGCCGAGGCCGTTCGCTGGGCCCCAGTGGCTCAGTGCCTCCCTACGGTGGGATCCCATTCGGAGACCTCCCTGCCGGTCTTGGACACGACTTAGGGCGTCCCAAGCGTTTCGCTTGCTTGGGCCTCGGCCCCGTGTGGGCTCGCCCGTGGTCATCCCTGACTCTGTTGCCCTGGGGCAGCTGTCGAAACCCTTAGGGGCCCAGCCTTCGAACCCCTGGACCGTAATGGGCTCGGCGCCCAGTTCCTTCATCTGAAAGGAACAGGGTGGGGGGAATGTCTCCCCCATCGGCTCGACAATGGCTGGCGCACCTTTTGAGGTGATTTTCTCGGGGAGGCAGAACGACGCCTGTTGCCGCAGCGGTCGGGCGTGATGTGGCGTCAATGGATGGGACGTAACTGTTCCCGCAATTAATGAGGAAAAGGTGGGCACGTGGGCGGTAAAATCGGATCGGGATTAACCGCGCTGGATCTGAGGGAAACTTCCCCGATTTCGTCGCTCGTCCATTTCGCCTTCATCCTGCATAAATACGCAACGAGCCTTGCCCCTCCCCTCCTTACCTTGCCCGCAATAGCCTTGCCGTCTTTGAGCCGTCGCTAGAGCAGAGAGCCCTAGGAGGAAGAAGGGAGAGAGGCGAGGCGGAAAGAGAGAGAGAGAGAGACTCATCGCCTGTAGTCGAACCCTCCACCGCACTCATGGCCGGTGACATTGTTGTCATCAAGGTGGACCCTTGGGGTCCATCCGATGTCACCGTGGAGATGCTTCAGTCGCTCGTCGACGGCGGGCTTCTTCGTCCGGTTACTGACCCCAACAGGCCAGAGTGGATCGCTCCGTCGGGCGAGCCAGAGCTGAGGACCTCATGACGTTACTCATGAGCTTCGTGTCTTTTCATGAGCGCAGCCTCGGCCTTCTGGAGGACCGGTTCATGCGGGCGCTTCCCGCACTACTACGGCGTGGAGCTCCACAACTTTCAACCCCAATTCCATCGCGCAGGTGGCCATCTTCGTTGCTGTCTGCGAGGGGTATCTGGGGATTGCCCCCCATTGGGAGCTGTGGCTCCACCTCTTCCAGGCGGGGCATACCACCAAGCCGACGGGTACATCGGGCATGAGGAAGGCGGTGAGGGCCAGCGGCTGCACTCTCCAAGTGCGCCAGGACCGTCAGCACCTCTACATCCTAGCCCAGCTTTCGTCAACCAATCGCCGATGGTACGCGAGCTGGTTCTTTCTTCGCAACGACGACGGTAGACTTCCCCCCTACACCGGGTGGATCGTGGGGAGCTGCCTGGAGAGGTGGAAGTATGGCGTTCCGAGGGAGGATCATCCCAAGCTGCAGCCGCTCCTGGAGGGGCTGGAGAGGCTGCGGGGCCGTGGCCTTACTGCGGCCGTGGTCGTGGCCACCTTCCACCACCGGAGGGTGCTGCCGCTGATGACTCGGCGGCGGCGCCTGTTTGAGATGAGGCCGGATAAGGCAATTGAGGGCATCCGGATGTCTGCCTCTGCCCTTTCCGACGAGGAAATTCTTCGCCGGGTGGGGGAGACGGTGGAGGCGAAGCTGAGGGGCAGTAGCCTGACCCCCTTCATGATGTGCCTGTCGCGGGGGTTCCTCTCGCTGGTAAGTCACGTGCCGCTGCAACCCCCAAGGCATCCCCGTTTCTCATTGTTTCTTGTTCCCTTATCTGTGTTCGCCATTCCTGCAGGGGATGAGGGACGTGCGAGCCTCCCCGCCGCCCGTTCTCGAGGACGCAAGGCGGCGGGCGGCTAACCGAGCGCACGCCGAGGCGCAGAAAAGGCGGAAGGACGCCAAGGTGGTGAAGCACACGAAGAAGATCCTGGCGCGCAAGGAACTGGATAAGCGCCATCGGCAGCAAAGGAAGGACGGTCTCCTGTTGGAGGAGTCCCCGTCGCCATCACTATCGACAGATGCCTCGGACGGAGATGACGAGGGCGAGATAGGGCGGGGTCTCTTAGACCATCTCCCCGACATTGAGGAGACGGTGCCCGAGGCATCGGCAAGCAGCCCCGTGCTCCCAAGAGGAGGAGGGGGAGCCGCCCCGGGGTCGGCGATTGCCCGCCTCGGGCCCGAGACCGACACGCCCGAGGAGCGGGCGTTGGGCAAGCGTGCCATCAGCCCGGTGGGCTCGGCGGCAGCGGTGGAGTGGGTGGTGTGCGGGGGGCGACGCAACTGCCCCCGCAGAGGACCGAGGACCAGCCGGCGCCTGGGACCGCCTTTGCAGACTAGGGTCGCCGTGCCGAAGCGGTTGCAGCCCCGCTCGAGGTAAGCGTATTTTTGGTGGAGCCGCAGCGTTTTCCGTTTGTTCTTTTGTCTTGTGCTGACCCTGTAAGTGTTTTGTCTTAGCCGGAAGCGACCTGCGGAGGTGCCTACCTTGGCGCCCCTCAAAGCTCAAGGTGAACCCCGGCTCCACCGCCCACTGGTGGTGAGGCGCAAGCCGCCTACAACGTGGCGCGGCGTCGGCGAGGGCTGACCCGAAGGAGCCGGCCACCCAAGGAGGGGCTGCCGAGGTGGCCTCGACACAGACGGGGGAGGGGGCGCCTCCGCCCCGCGAGGGCGAGGCCCGTGAGCCAGATGAGGGCGAGGTGCCCTCAGTTGCCGAGGCCATAGAGGTTGAGGCCCCCAGGGTCTCCGAGGCCAAGGCGATGGAGGCCGGGGCGCCCAGGACCGCCGAGGCCGTAGCGGCGGGCGCCGGAGCCCCCGCGACCACCGAGGCCACGATGGCGGAGGCCGGAGCCCCCGGGACCACCGAGGCCGATGTGATCGCGGCGAGGCCGTCGGCCCCAGAAGTGGAGATGAAGGCGGCGGAGGCCTCGGTGGCACCCTTGGTTCAAGGCCCGTCGTCGTCGTGGGAGGGCGCTCAGAAGGTGGAGGTCCATCCAATCTCCTCCGACGATACTTCCTGGGTGCTGGAGGTGGTCGACACCGAGGTGGCCAGCACCATGGAGCAGCCGGTTCCGACCCCAGGTGAGGGAAGCTCGGCCCTCATACGGGTACGACCCAAGCCCTATGGGTGGGATCACCCACGTGTCCTATGGCAGAGCCGGGATGACCCTGAGGGGGAGCCTCTGTTCGCCCTTGAGGACATGGCCGAGGGCAGGCACTGGGACACCTTTGAGTAATACCGCCAGCTAGCGGAGCGGTCACTACAGACGGCGCTGTCTGTGGTGGCCGATGATCTGCCCGGAGTCGCCTAGGTTCGCGCTTTCTTTTCTCATGCGGTGTTGTCTTTTTCTGAGTTTTCTTGTAGTGAATGACCCCTGTTCTGCTTACCCAGGAGCTCGAGACCCGGTCCCTCAGGAAGTCGGTCTTTCTCTGGTGGGAGAGGGATGTCTAGGATCAGCTCCAGCAGCAGAAGGGCCTGCTCGCCGGTGCCAACGAACTTCTGGCGGCGTGGAGCACGGAGGTGGAGGACCTCCGCCTTCATTATGTCGATGCAAAGGTCGAGGCAGCCACGGCCCAGGAGCAGGTCGCCCCTCTGGCGGCGCGGGTCAAGGAGTTGGAGGAGGAGCTAACCCGCGTGGCCGGTGAGTGGGACGCCTTCAGGTCCCGGGCTGGAGAAGCCACGGCCTCGGGCAAAGTCCTTGCTGGGCAGCTAGGGGTGGAGCAGAGTGCGCACCAGCTGACGAAAGGCGCCTTGGATGAGGCCCTTATGGTGGCTGAGGCCTCCCGGACCGAGGCCGTGGTCTGGAGGGGAAAGGCCGAGGGTGAGTCCTATTGCCCTCATTTTATTCGCTTTTCTTGTGTTTGCTCCCTAACTCCCTGGTGTAACGCAGAGCTGGGGAGAGAGGCCTCCAAGGGCGGCCAAGGCTACTCAGGTTCGAGGCCCAGCGCCTGAAGGAGAAGGCCGAGGCGTCTCGGGTCGAGGCCCAGCGTTGGAAGGAGAAAGCCGAGGCCTCTCAGGTCGAGCCCCGACGCTGGGGGCAGAAGGCCGAGGGTGAGTTCCGTAGACTTCTGCCCATGTTCTGGCTTGTACTCCTTTGCGCTCAACCTTGTTCCATTGCATTTGGCGTAGAGCTGGAGAGGGAGGTCACCCAGGCAGTCGAGGCCTCCACCGCAGTGCAGGCGGTGCTTGAAACCAAGATTGGGGAGCACGATGCGCTAAAGAGCGCTGCCCGTACTGCCTGCGAGGCCCTGGAAGTCGAGGGGGTCCAGTCAGGAAGCTCTCTCAGGAGCCGCCTGATTGCATTGAGCGGCCAAGTGGGCGAGCGACTCTGAGAGGCGCTGCATACGGGCGTCAAGCGTGCGCTGGCCATCATCGCTTCGCACTACATTAGCGTTGACCTTCAGGCCATCAGTGATGGCTACGTCCTGCCCGACGATGACGAGGAGGCCGATGAGGCGGTCGCAAAGCTGATAGAGGTGGCTGAGGGCCTCAGCACGGCGCTGGCCAAGCTGTTCGAAGAGGAGGTGGTCCCTCCCCCGCCGTCTGCCGATGCTGGAGGCCCTGAGCCTTGACCTGGGCCCAAGAGGCCATGTAAATAGAATAGGGATTAACTTTGTATTGAAACGCTTGTGGCCATCGAGGCCTTTTTTAAAGTACTCGTGTTTCTTAATCGTTTTTCTTGTATTTCCGAGCCTCTGCCCTGTGTTGTCTCTGATCAGATTTCTTTTGCAAAAAACCTCCTCGGAACCTAAGCCGTCCCTTGGGCGAAAGGTGGTGAGGGAGTGCCGTAGCCCGGGGGCATAGGCCGTCTCGCGACTCTACCGGCCTTCTGTCCCTAGGAACAGACTTTTCGGTCCTTGGGTTTTTTACAACCGATTCATCAGAGCGTGCTAGAGAGTTTGGCGTAGGAATTTTTTTCGAAAAACTGACTAAAAATGGTGCGTGGGACTTAGGGGGGAATCCCCCATCTAGCCCCCGAGGGAGGCTCGGTTCTACAGAAGCAGAGCCGTGTCTCCCTTGTGATGTTATCGTACTGCCGAGGCCCGTGATGGGGCTGGAGAGGTTTCTCGAGGAATTAAAACAACTGAAGAGCGCTTCTTAATTGTATTCCGAGAAACAATGTATACAATGCTTGGAAATTTAAGGGTAAAAGCGACAGTAGCTGTTCTATGTTCCAAGCGTTGTTGAGAATTGCGCCCTTCTCGTTGGCTAGCTTGTAGGTCTCGGGCTTCAGCACTTGGGCGACGATGTATGGTCCTTCCCATGGCGTGGTCAGCTTGTGGCGGGCCCTTGTTGCTCTGCCTTAGCCTTAATACTAGGTCACCTACCTTCAGGTCTTGGCTTCGAATGCGCCGGGCCGGATAGCGCCATAGGGCTTGCTGGTACTTGGCCGAATGTAGTAGCGCCATGTCTCTAGCTTCCTCCAGTTGGTTGAGGGCGTCTTCTCGGGTGGTGCGGTTGCTTTGCTCGTTGTAGGCCTGTAGCCTCGGGGAACCATATTCCAAGTCAGTGGGGAGGACGGCCTCAGCTCCATAGACCAGGAAGAAAGGTGTGAACCCCATGGCTCAGCTTGGAGTGTTCCTCAGGCTCCAGATGACCGACGGGAGTTCGCCAAGCCATTTCTTGCCAAACTTTTTCAACCGGTTGTAAATTCTTGGCTTGAGGCCTTGTAGGATCATGCCATTGGCACGTTCTACTTGGCCATTTGTCCTTGGGTGTCCTACGGCCGACCAGGCCACACGGATGTGGTGGTCGTCGTAGAATGTCAGGAATTTTTGGCCAGTGAACTGTGTTCCGTTGTCGGTGATGATGGTGTTCAGAACCCTGAACCTGTGGATGATGTTAGTGAAGAATAGCACCGCTTGCTGGGATTTGATTTGATTGATCGGCGAGCCTCGATCCATTTGGAGAACTTATCGATTGCTACCAGTAGATGGGTGTAGCCCCCGGGGGCCTTCTGTAGAGGCCCGACCATGTCGAGCCCCCACATGGCAAACGGCCATGTAATGGGGATGGTTTGGAGGGCCTGGGCCAGGAGGTGCATCTGTCCGCGCGTAGTACTGGCATCCTTCGCAGGAGCGTACTAACTTGGTGGCGTCAGCAACCAGCCGTCGGCCAGTAGAACCCTTGGCGGAAGGCGTTTCCGACGAGCGTCCGAGGCGCCGCATGGTGCCCGTAGGCCCCTGCGTGCAAGTCCCCAAGTAGGGCCTGGCCTACCTCGGTGGTGATGCATTGTTGGAGGATGCCAGTTGGACTTCGCTTATACAACTCGCCATTGCAGAGGATGTAAGTTTTGGCTTGTCGCGCAAGCCATCGGGCTTTGGTTCGGTCACTAGGAAGCTCCCCTCGAGCGAGCCAATCAAGGAATGGGACTCGCCAGTCCATGTCCTGGTCGGTCTGGGGAGTCTCTGTGTTGACTTCCATGACCTCGAGCTCGGCCGGAGGAGTCTCGGCGGCAGAGGGGGCGTCGAGGCCTACGGTTGGTTCGGCCGGTGGGCTCTCCTCCGCTGCCGAGGCATAGTCGATGGAAGGCTTGTGAGGTCTCTGGCGAAGATGTTTGGGGGGACCGGAGCCTGTGCCGATGCCATCTTTGCCAATTCGTCTGCGGCCTCGTTGTATTTCTGCGTGATGTGGTTGAGTTCGAGACCGTCAAACTTGTCTTCTAGGTGACGTACCAACTTGCAGTATGCCTCCATTTTGGGGTCGAGGTAGTTTGACTCCTTCATGACTTGATCAACGACTGAGCTACGAGTCGCCTCGGACGTCGAGACGCCGTACCCCTAAGTTCGATGGCGATTTGTAAGCCATTGACGAGGGCTTTCGTACTCGGCCACGTTGTTAGAGGCGGCGAAGTGGAGCCGAACCATGTAGCGCATGTAGTACTCCGAGGGGCGAGATGAAGAGCAGACCCGCGCCTGCCCCGGTCTTCATCAGGGATCCATCGAAGTACATGGTCCAGCACTCCGTCTGAATTTGAGCAGGTGGCAGTTGGGTGTCGGTCCACTCAGCCACAAAATCAGCCAAGACCTGAGACTTAATCGCTTTCCGAGGCGCAAAAGTCAAGGCTTCCCCCATAAGCTCGACGGCCCACTTGGCTATCCTACCCTGAGGCCTCTCGGTTATGGATTATCTCTCCCAAGGGGAAAGACGATACCATGGTCACTGGGTGGGACTCGAAGTAGTGACGCAGCTTGCAGCCGAGCCAAGACTATGACGTAGATCAGCTTCTGGATGTGGGGGTAGCGTGTTTTGGTCTCGGAGAGCACTTCGCTGACGAAGTAGACAGGTCGTTGGATGGGTAAAGTGTGCCCCTCTTCCTGCCTCTCCACTACCACGGCCGCGCTGACCACTTGGGTCGTTGCAGGCGACGTAGAGTAAGAGGGCCTCATCCTGGCTGGCGGTACCTAGGATGGGAGGACTGGTGAGCAGTGCCTTGAGCTTGGCGAGGGCTTCTTCGGCCTCGGGGGTCCAAGAAAAGCGTTCGGATTTTCTCAAGAGGCGGTACAGAGGCAAGCCCTTTTCGCCAAGGCGCGAGATGAAGCGGCTCAGGGCCGCAAGGCATCCCATGACCCTCTGCACTCCCTTGAGGTCTCGGATTGGTCCCATGCTGGTTACGGCCGAGACCTTCTCCAGGGTTGGCCTCGATGCCAGCGTTCTGAGACTATGAACCCTAAGAGCATGCCTCGGGGAACCCCGAACACACACTTCTCGGGGTTGAGCTTGATGCCCTTCTCTCTGAGGCATTTGAAGGCTATCTCCAGGTCATCGATGAGATCCCCGGCCTTTCTAGACTTGACCACGATGTCGTCCACATAGGCCTTCGACGGTTCACCCAATGTGCTCGCCAAAGACCTGGGTCATGCACCGCTGGTATGTGGCTCCTACGTTTCTGAGGCCGAAAGGCATAGTCACATAGCAGTACATGCCGAACGGTGTGATAAAAGAAGTCGCGAGCTGGTCGGACTCTTTCATCTTGATTTGATGGTAACCGGAGTACGCATCAAGGAAAGACAGAGTCTCGCATCCCATAGTGGAGTCAACGATTTGATCGATTCGAGGTAATGGGAAGGGGACTTTTGGACAGGCTTTATTCAAACCGGTGTAATCTACACACATCCTCCACTTCCCATTTTTCTTCTTGACTAACACAGGGTTAGCTAACCACTCTGGATGGGATACTTCCTTGATGAATCTGGCCGCCAAGAGCTTCTGCAACTCCTCGCCAATGGTCCTGTGTTTTTCCTCGTCGAATCGGCATAGGCGCTGCTTCACCGGCCTAGAGCCGGCCCGGATGTCCAAGGCAGTGCTCGGTGACCTCCCTCGGTATGCCCTGGCATGTCCGAGGGACTCCACGCGAACATATCAGGCATTCGCACGGAGAAAGTCGACGAGCACGGCTTCCTATTTGATGTCGAGAGTGGCGCTGATCCTCAGTGCTCGGTCGTCGGGGCACGTAGGGTCGACTGGGATGAGTTTGACGGCCTCCACGGGCTCGAAAGTCCTGGCTCGATGCTTGGGCTCGGGCAGGTGGCTGCCGAGTCGATCAAGGTCGACGATGAGGGTCTCGGCCTCCACGAAGAGCCTCGGCGTACTCAATGCACTCGACATCGTAGTCGTATGCATGTTCGTACGTGGACTCAATCGTGATGACGCCGTTGGGACCCGACATCTTGAGCTTGAGGTAGGTGTAGTTGGGGACCACCATGAACTTGGCGTAGCACGGCCGCCCTAGGACGGCATGGTAGGTTCCTTTGAACCCAACCACCTCGAAGGTAAGGACCTCCTTGCGGTAGTTGGAGGGGGTGCCAAAGCAAACGGAAAGGTCGATGCGCCCGAGGGGTCACGTGCGTTTCCCCGGCACGATGCCGTGGAAAGGTGCGGCGTCACCCCGGAGCCAGCGACCGGTCGATTCTCAGGAGCTCTAGGGTGTTGGCGTAGAGGATGTTGAGGCCGCTGCCTCCGTCCATCAACACCTTGGTGAGTCGGGTGTTGCTGATGATCGGGTCGACGACAAGTGGGTACTGCCCGGGATTCGGGACATGGTCGGGGTGGTCATCCCGACCAAAGGTGATCGCTTCCCGAGACCAGTCGAGGTACCGGGAGTGGCCACCTTAACCGAGAAGACCTCTCGGCGTTCCCTCTTTCGCTGGCGCGCCAGTAAGGCATGCCGAGGGTCCACCAAAGATCATGAAGGCGTTGTGCACCTCGGGGAACCCTTCGTCCTTGTCGTCGTCCCAGTCGCTGGCGCCCCTCTTCTTGGCATCGTCGTCGGGGAGCCCGAGCTTGGCGTAATAACGCCGAGCATGGTGCAATCCTCGAGGGCGTGCCTCACCGGGCCCTGGTGATAAGGGCAGGGCTTCTTCAGCATGTCGTCAAAGAGCCCAGGGCCCCTAGGGCCTCGGGGATTCTTGCGCTCCGCGGCCGTGACTAGATCAGCCTCGAGGATCTCCTGCTTCCCCTAGCGACCCTTTTTCTTTTTCCTAGGGAAGGCGGGGAGCCGAGGCCTCGGTGGCCTCGTCCCTCCGCTTTCCCCTTGGCTGTCGTTGTCGGGGAAGATGGCTCCAACTGCCTCTTCACCCGAGGCAAAGTTGGTGGCGATGTCGAGGAGCACGGCAGCTGAGCGCGGCACGTTCTGGCCTAACTCTCGGACCAAATCTCGGTAGGTGGTGCCGGAGAGGAAAGCCTGGACGATTTCTGAGTCGTCGACGCTGGGCAACTCGGTGCACTGTTTGGAGAAGCACCGGATGAAGTCTCGGAGAGACTTGTTCTGGTTTCTAGCGACAGCTCTTAAGGTCCCAGGAGTTTCCAGGGCGCACGTATGTGCCCTGGAAAGTTCCGACGAAGACCCTAACCAAGTCGCGCCAGTCAGTGGATCTGTGAGGGAGGAAGGTGTTCTGAGCCAGGCTCGTGCTGAGTCTGACAAGAGCAAGGGGAGGATTGTGGATGATGAGCAGGTCATCGTCCGCGCCTGCCTAGCTGACAAGCCAGGCTGTAATCAGCAAGCCAAAGCTGGGGTTGGTCTCGCCGCTTGTACTTCGCGAGGTTGGCGGTTGCCTGAAACTGGGCCGGAAATGAGCAACGCGGATGGCTCTGCTAAAAACTCGCGGCCAAGCGTGCTCAGGAGAGGGACTGCTGGTCCTCCTCACTATCGTAGCGGCCGCCCCGATACGGATGGTAGCCCCGGAGGGCCCCTCACTGTCGTGGCGCCAGTCGTAGGCGACCACCTCGTGGTCGCCTGCGCCTCGCGTCAGGTTAGTCGAGGCGGTCGTGGACCGAGGGGACCCTATTGATTGTCGGTGCCCGAGCGGGCTCCGGATGAAACCGAGGCCTCCCTATCCTACCGATGCGGTGCCGAGGGGAAGGTCCAAGGCGGCTCCACGCCGCCGGGAGGCGGAACTCTCGGCCTGTTGCACCGCAGGAGGTCTCGAGGAGATCCCGGAAGCTCGCCGCGAACCCGTCGCCCCTCCGTGGTAGAGGGCTCGGGCATCGCGCGCACTAGCATCACCAGCAGCCGCGACATTCTGGCTAGCGCGATTGAAGATTGGGGGATGATCGCCCCTTCGTTGTTGTTGATGTGGTGGTGGCACGTCGTGAGCCCACCGCCAGGGCTCCTCCGCCGTCACCACAGCCCTGCTGCTCCTGCTCGAGGTGTTTCGGAGCTGTTGCAGAAGGAGTCAATCTTGCTCGACCTTGGCCTGAAGCTCACGGAGCTGCTCCAGGTCCGGGCGTCGAAGTTGTCCGAGGGCAAGGTTCTCGTTCCACGCTGCCGGTGGGACAATGCGTGAGGGCGTGGCATCGCCCGTTCCCTGATGAAGCAGAGTACGGTTGCCTGTCCCCTCATCCTCATCGCCCGTGCTTGGCATCCCAAGTCCGACGTGGAAGCACTCATGAGTGGGATCATAAGTACCTTCATCGTTAGAGTCAGAGTAGCCAAAGCAATAGTCACTCATGGCCAGGAAGCGGCGCATGGCTTCAGGGTCACGAAGCCTGGAGTAATCCGCTTCGGCCCACGCCTCGTCCTCCTCCGAGGAGTCGGCGTGGGAGTGAGTCGAAGTCACGGTGCCGAAGTCAAGGGCGAAACGTTGGTGGTGTCCTGAGGGCTCCGCGTGAATGGAAGCGTAGGCATAAGCATAGGAGGCGGTGGCATTTCTTAACCTGAATGGGGTACAGAGATGGTGCCATCGCCGGGTTCCGCTTCGTCGAAGCTGACTCCTTAGGAGGTGGCGAGGCAGAGCTTGGTGATGGGGCATTGCCGCACGCTACCGGCGTCTTTCCCTTATCCAGGCTTAGGCCAGACAGGTCCCCAACCAGGGACCTTGTGCCAACAGCTGGGCATGGGATACCGGCGGAGTGCGGCGTGTCATCCTGGGTTCGTGTGGTGTTGGCGTGGCCCCACTCGCGTCGTGCCTGGCGAGCGCGATGAGAGCGGCCGCCCGGGCGCCGCCTGCGCCTAGGCTGTGGGTGCGTGACGTCGTCGTCGACAGGCGGGGCTCGGGGTGTGAGGAGTACCATGTCGTACTCGTGCCCTAGAGACATGAACTCTAGGCTCCCAAACCAGACCACCGTGCCGAGACGCAGTGGTCGTACGGGGTCTGCCATCCGAAACTTATTGGGATGACGAAGCTGACACGCAGAGGCCCCTACCTGGCGCGCCAACTATCAGTGTTTCGGACCGGCGGGCCCTCAACCAACTAGTAAATTTGTACTGCATGTTCCCAATCCTGGATGGTGATGCAAAGAGACACAAGGCTTATACTGGTTCGGGTAATGAGCACCCTATGTCCAGTTTGAGAGATCGATCTTGTATTCCTTGCACCGAAATATTCATAGTAGGGGGTTACAAGCAGGACGAGAGAGGGAGCTAATCCAAGGTCTCTACGTGGAATGGCATGGATTGCTTGAAATGTTGATCTCAGACAGCGGGGAAGCTCGAGCGTTCGTCTGTGCGTGAGTTCATTGCGTGGGCATAGGCCTAATCGTTCGTCTCCTCTCTAGAAACGACCTTGATCCCTCCCTTTTATAGTTGAAGGGGGGGACAAGGGTGACACATGCGATAGCTACACGGCGTCGTGCGAATAGAGGTGGCATGTCCGAGCCCTGTAGCCTGTTACTGTGGCGGCGTGGGTGACGAAGTGGTCTCGTCCTTGAAGTACTGGGGCGACACGCTGGTCACATCCGATCCTGTGCGTCGTGGGAGCTCTAGTGTTACCTTGAAGCGGGCGTGGCGGTCGGCGTGCTGGTCACTGTGTGTTGACTGCGTGAGAAGCCGAGGCTCGGTTGGTGCTGAGGCCGAGCCATCGTGGGGGTCTCGGCAGACGTGAATCCCGAGATTGCCGAGACCCTGATGTAGATTGCCGAGGCTCGAAGGGAACAGTTGATCTCATACGCTGATTCCGAGGCTATGATGACCCGGACTAGACTCCCCATGCCGCGTTGTCTCTGGGGCGGGGGTTAGGTGGTATAGTGTAGCGCAGGCGTTGATCGTGGGCACAGCACCGAAGCACAGTGGCCGGTAATCCCCGCCACGCCCTATCCGGGACGGTATGGCGTTGATGCGACTTCCCGTCTCGTCGGCCGCTCTGCGGTGTCGGGCCGTCGTTCGGCTGATATTGCGGGAGTAGTTGGCGCATTAATGGGACACGACGCGCTGTCGGGGAGACTGGTCAAGGCGGAAGTGACGGGTTGTTGCCGAGCCGCTTCGAGCGAGACGAAGAATCGACATCTTGTCCGAGGCTTTACGCGCGGGGCCTCAGGCGAGATGGAGAATCGGTTCCCCGTCGAGGCCCCCTGTGCGAGTCCTCGCGTGAGGCGGAGATTTGGCAGGCCGCTGAGACCTCCCGTGCGAGACCAGGAGCGAGGTGGAGAGCCGGTGGGCTTCGACGAGGCTGGGTTTTAACAAATGGCTTACCCTTTGGCTTTGTTTTTAATGGGGTTTAAGTGATTCTTTTGGTGTACGCTCGGGGTACCCCATTTTATGGTACCCGACAATATCCATCAGGGTACGATTGCGTCTTTCAGCTACTCTATTCTGCTGAGGTTCACCCGGTGTAGAATACTGGGCTACTATGCCATTCTCCTATAAGAACCTTGCAAAAGGTCTAGGAACTTGGCCATATGGGGTATGTCGACCGTAGTACACCCTCCACGGTCGGACCTGACTATCTTAATCTTTAAATTGTGTTGGTTTTCAACTTCTGCCTTAAATATCTTAAATTTATCCAATGCTTCTATTCTTTCTTTGATTGGATAAATGTAGCCATAACGGGAGTAATCATCTATGAATGTTATGAATGAATCATAACCATCCACACTCTTTACAGGAAACGGACCACATATGTCTGTGTGAATAATCTGTAAAATTCCTACGTTTCGTTTGGCATCTTAATTTTTTCACATACTTTCCTTTTATGCATTCTCTGCATTGTTCTAAATCTGAGAACTCTAATGGAGGAAGAATATCATTCTTAACTAGTCTTTCTATTATCTCCCTTGAAATATGGCCAAACGATAGTGCCATAATTTCGACGACGCATCGTGAGCTCTCTTTCATTTTCTGTTTACATCCTCAGGCGAGGATACATTCTCATCATCGCATGCAATGTTCCCATCATCGCATAGAACATTCACATCATCACATAGTGATAACAAAATAAAGCTCATTTTGTAAGATAGCAAGACCAACACATGCATTATTAAATGTTATCTTACATTTGCCATTTCCAAAATGGCAATCATATCCATCATTGTCCAAGCATGAAACACTAATCAAGTTTCTCTGTAAAGAGGGAACATAAAGTACATCTCTAAGTAAAAGTGTGAAGCCATCAGCAAGCTCTAGAGAAAGATCGCCAACGGCTTCAACATCTGCTCGGACTCTATTTGTAACTTTAACGTGTCTTTCTCTTCTTTGCGTAGTCCTCGTCGAACGAAATCCATGTAAGGAATTAGCAACATGAACAGTTGCACCTAAGTCAATCCACCAAATAGATTTCGAATATTGTACATACAGGGATTCATTTATGAACGTAATAATGTTCTCACCTTTCTTTATCATGACCATCTTTAAGTAATCGGGACAATCTTTCTTATATTGTATCGTCTTCTTACAATAGAGACACTGGTCTTTCTCTACTGTGAACTTATTCTGCTAAGGCTGATGCAGCATGTGACCCTTTCCCTTTGACTTTGAGGAGTTAGAATTATTATTCTTTTTTTTGTTGTCTTTCACATAATTGATAGTGCCACCATTGTCAGCTTTCATTCTCTCCTCCTCTTGCACACACATAGCCATGAGCCTCTCTAAGTCCCACTTCTCAGGCTGTATGTTGTAGTTAACGACAAAAGTGTCAAATTCCTTTGGCAAGGAAGCAAAAATCAGATGGATAAGGAACTCTTCCTTGAGAGTCAGATCCATTGGTTTTAGCTTGGATACCAAATTGCACATCCTTAGTATGTGCTCTCTTATGCCACCATTTCCAGAGTACCTCTCTGTCACCAGCTGCTTTATCAGCTGGGTAGCATATGTCTTTGAAGAGCCAGTGAACTGACTCTTTATTCCATCGAGGTACTCGGTGACCGTGTCACACTCTGGGATTGAGTCCACAATTGCAGGCTCAATCGTGTTCTCTATCACAACCAAACATTTCTTGTTGGCAGTGACCCACTTCCTATGCTCAAGGTCATAGGACATCTTTTGGGATGCAAAATCCCTCTCTCTAGTTGCCCAAGCGGCATCAGCCTCATTTGTCTCCCTCATCGGTGCCACTGGCTTAGTGGGACACGGTGAGGTAACTACCCAGTCCACCTCAGCCAAGATGAAGGCCAGGTCAATCTTTTTCTTCCACTCCATGTAGTTGTCACCTTTAAGAGTGGAGATCTCTTTGATACAACCCATCAAGTTGTATCTGTCTGAAAACACAATTCATATAGAGTGAGAATATAAATAATAACAACAATTGCATGCCTTGATTCCAACGTTGGTCAAAATTAAAACATACAACTGTTTATACACCGTTGGGCAGAAATAAAAATAATACATAAAATCATTAAAATTACGATATTGTTATTAACAATGTTGGTCAGAAAATAATAATATCATAATCATGTCAAAATCTCTTTTTCTCCAATTAAATATTACGTTGGTTCAAAATAACAGGAGAATAAACTATTTTCTTTGAGTCATTTATTCATTTTCCAGGAAATAAAATTTTTACTGGAAAAGGAAAAGAAAAAGGAAATGGCTCAAACTGTTACCGTCTTCGGCCCAAAACAGCAAAAGCGGCCCGGTCCATAGCAGCAGCGCGCGGCCCAGCCACGGCCCAGTCCGCAGCAGCAGCGCGACGAGCGCCCGCTCCCCCGTGCCTAGGTCGCAACCTGGGCCTAGGCCGGGAATGTCCTTCCCCGCCTGGGCTGAAAGCGGCCCAAGCGATGCTGGCCGTTGGATCTCATCCGATGGCTCCGTGTGGTATTCGCTGGAACAAAAAACCGGCAACGGCGCCGAGCCCCCAAACCCTAATCATTCGTCTCCCTCTCTTCCTCTCTTAGCCCCGTAGTGCAGAGAGCGAACGGCCATGGCGCCATCGCCGGCCCCCTCGCCGGCGCGCGCGCTCCCCAACGGGTGAGCGCGCCACCGTCGAGCGGCCTGGCGGCGGTGCCCTACCGCGCCCGTGAGGGCCGTGCCCTAGCGGCAGCGCGCCTGTTCATCCTGCGCGACGGCGGTGTCGGCAGCGACGAGGTAGGCCTCTGCCCTTCCCTTTCTTCTTCCCCTTCTGGATCTGGGTCTTGCAATTGGGGATTAGGATTAGGGTTTGACTCACTGGAGTCACTGTTCATCTTCCCCATCGAGTTCTTCGTGGGTTTGAGTTCGGATTCGGGTTCTTCTTGAAGCCAAGTCCCTCTTCTTACTCCTTTCCTTGGCTCTGTTCTTTTCTTGCCGCGCGTCGGCGAAGACGGCGGGGCGACACCTTTCCCCGCGCGGTGGCGGTGATGACCGGCAGTTGAGTGACGCCCGCCACCTCCCCGGTCTCTTTTCATTTTCTTTTACCCGGTTAGGGTTAGAAATTTCGGATCAAAACTAGGGTTAGGGATTCGATTTCACTGTGTTTTTCGTTCACCCGATCTAGATCTAAAAGCCCTAGAAGATCTGGCTCTGGTACCATTGTTGAGATCAAAAAGATCATCTTGGGTTAGGTCTAGAGGGTTCTCTTTACCGTGAATGCGATATCGAGGGTAGAGAGAGAGAAATAGAAGAAGAACGTGTCGAATCTGACATCGCAGAGGGAGATGGTCCAGAAGCCGCCATCTCGTTCGTCGATAAAGTCTGCGCACAGGCAGCGATGTTCGGAGAAGAGGGCGATGAAGTCGTCGACGTCGGTGGAGCGGTGCGGCGTGGCTGGTGGCTTCGCGTCACTGGCTGCGCCCCTCTCTGATCGGGATTAGGGTTTAGGTTTCGGTGGGGAGCTCGGCTCACGGTAAACCTCGTACTCAGAGCCGCCGGCCTCCACCTCTATATATAGCGTAGTGTGACAGGAGCCCTCCAGCCATAGTGCGCTGGGCGTCCCCAATCAAGGCACGGATCAAAGGCCCAACTGGACCGTTGGGTCCAGTTTGAGATTAGAGATCAATCTAACAAATAATAATAATAATAACTTTATGTAGACAAAAAAAAAGAATAATTATTGTCTAATTTAGTTCTTATGATTTAATTTATAACTAAGTAACCTTGCTCTCAGGCTGTGCATCCACATCGTTTTGGTTTGATAAATGGTTAGAGTAAAGACCGTATCATCTACCTGTCCAGCTCTTTTTAGTCACGCCCGAGATGCAGATATCTGTGTCAGGTCTGTCATGCGGTGTGGTGTGGCCTCCGAAGCACACTGCATTCCCCGTCTATCCAAAGTAGCCAGCGCTGAGCTTGCTGCAGGCTGCAGCTACAATGGAACTTGACGATCTCCTGACCAAAGATTTTGCTGCTTTGAAGATGTAACAAAATCCTGGCGGAGCATGTTTACAGAACCTCAGTCCGCACGAGAGAGGGATCGGACTTGCATACTTTTGTTTGGCGCAGGTATGCTATGCACCACCCAGGGTCAAGTTCTTAGGATGGCTCCTGATTCAAAACCGCATCCGAATGCAAGGCAAGTCTTATGCGAAAGTCCATTGTTGACGACGGCAACTGTGACCTGTGCCATGAAGCAATTGAAGACGCCGACCACATTATCTTCCAATGTCTGGTTGCCAGGAAATTCTGGAAGCATGTGTGCGGCGATGGCACCCAAATTGCCTCAGTCAGAGAGCTTCAGTCGTCTTCGCTTCCTCCACACATCCCTGCAAATACAGCCCTGACCTTTCTCCTCTTGTGTTGCTGGGAACTCTGGAAACACCGCAACGATGTTGTGTTCTGGAAACTGCAACCAAGTCTGCTAGGAGCGGCAAAGACGCGACAACTTCATGGGCCTGCAGGCTTCCCCATAACTTATGTCATGTAACCAAGGAGTGGTGTAATCTGTTTAGCATGTAATCTCTCCCCCCTCCCTCACTCTGTAATGTAAACGCTTGCCTCTGCAGTCTACTCTGATTTGCTCGATTATTTGATCAAAAAGATTTTTGAAAGCAAGATATAAACACAGACAAAATGATATCTCCATTCACAGTAGTTAAACCATCTAAAAATCAAGATATGGAATAAATGATATATTGTACACTGAAAATAATGTCTCCTTCCAGTAAGACTCTGTTTTAGACAAACTCAAAATTTGACCCTACAAACAAAGGTCAAAATACAAACTTAGTACAGTACAGAAAAGAAAGGAAAAAAATCCTTTGGTTACTCTGTTGAACTTGGAAAAGTACACAAAAGAAAGAAGTACGGAAATGAACCAAAACAACCTTGTGAGGAAATTTTACAGGTATACTATATATATATAAACTAATGACTAGCTACTCCTTTCGAAACTGTATGCAATTACATGTTGTACAACAACAACAACATAATAATAATCATATGATCTCTAATCATACTTCTTTGGTCACAGAAAATTTCCCTGAGGAACAGATACCTAGGCGTCCTTGCGAAGGTTCTGCAGTGTTGTGTTCCTGAGTCACACAAAAACCTAGTTTTGATCGGTGATTTAGGCCCCAGCACCTGCAGTGTCATATCCATAATAGTAGTTAGCCATAGAGTATGCTTTACTAGTCTAGTGCAGTGTTTTGTGCTCTGCTTAAAGACATGTAAATTGCTGCAGTGCCTGCAGAGATTAATGCAATATCAAGAAGACTGAAGACATACCTTAGTTATGCTTGTCGCTTGTCGGTAACAGCTCTTCAGCACCGATTCTAATGTTAGTATTTGATGAGCGCCGCTTTGATTTGCCATCTAGCCTTTCAGCCTCAACAATAAATGTTCCACAAACAGGACGATGGTCAGAGAATTGAGATTCCCCCCGGAAGTACGATAACTGTGCAATACCATCTCCATGCCATAGTATTCTATCACACCTGAATATTTGCAACAAACCGGTCATTAACTAGTATTATGTATTTCATGGAACAGTTGATTGAACAAGTACCACATTATACCCATAGTTGGCATGAAAAAGGCGGTAGTGACACATGCAGCCAACTGTGTACTCAATTTTTGGGAAGTGTAATTCATGAACACAGAATATGTGAATCAGCTTGATTTTTTTTTATTTACTGCACATGAGAATGATTCCTCTTTTATGTTATCCACACTTACAACTAGATTACTATCCAAATCTGATTTAACTCATCTCGAAAGATGGTTCTTGTGGTACAGAAAGGGGAAATGCCAAGGTTTTCGGGTTGCAAAGAGGTTTGTGGACTCTAGGATACTTCATAGCCACCGACAAGTGTAAAAATATGAGATCTGAACTTTCTGAAACCATCTCAAACATAGTACTACATACCAGGCTGGGGTTCTCCTCTTTTTCTTTGATGTGGCAGTCTCTCCAGCATAAGAATCTGAGTTGCAAGAGTACTTGTATGTGGGAGCAAAATATATCTTCTCCTCACTCCACCCCTTGAACACACTTCCAGACGCACGCTGAATATTGAGCTGAGAAAATGTGTAAAATGTCAGTGAATTCTAATATCATTTCACCATGATATAAAATAAAAACCGGACTGGTTTCTTATACTATAACTAGTCTTCCTTCTAGAAAAGAAAAGCTTTATTTTGAGGAGTTCACCTGATCCTTTTCAAAAAGGGCATCCCAGTTATTTTCAGTCAGAAGTTTTTTGGTATCTTCATAGCTCAAGGAAATTCGGTAGTTCAGGTCTCCTAACCATATTACCCGCCTGAAAAAAGATCATGTGAATAAAAAAACAGTAGGCAGTAAGAAAAACAAAAAACCTTTTTTTTTAAAGTAGGCAGTAAGAAAAACTTAAAGCATTTGTGGGCAAAATTTCTTACTCATGGTCAAGAATTTTCTCAGGGATTCTTCGCCCAGCTCTTCTGCAAATCCTTCGAAATTGTGTGAGCCTTAGAATCTCTAACACATCTAAATTCCGCCTCAATTCATCGCCTTCCTTCTCACCTGAAGCCAAATGGCTGCAGATGAAACAAAAGCTTGTCTGGTACAGTGTCATGCTTACTGATATACATCCCTGCATCAACAAGAATTGTATCACTTAAGGGATCTGCTACAGTCTAGAAAATGCTTTCAGATAATTTCTTTTGCCTCTTACCTTGTTTCCAAGATATCCCATTATTCCACGACCAACACAGGACGTTCTCAAATGTCCTATATGCTGCACTAGATCTTTCTTTGCCCAGACTGTGACAAAAATACCAACCATTTGTTTGCAAGATATGAGGTTATACTTTAGCTGGTCCCTGGAGGCAGAAGCAGACGAAGTAACACCATCATCATTAAGGCCAAATATATCATTCAATTTGTCTTCCAATTCATCCTCTTCTGAAGAGTCCATTTCATTGGCATATGCTTGTGGCCGTGGGCATCGAAAGCAAGCATCTTTGTAGGATTTCTTGGCCATTTCCACTGGGCAATTGCAGAATTTGAGCTGTTTTCTCTGGGATGGCATGTAAGATTTCCTGATGGATTTCAAGGACTTTTGGAAGATTATAGAACCACTGGCTGTTCTTGAACGGTTGGAGAACGGACCATCAAGGCCTGGTGTTGACTGGGATGAGGTTGAATCCAGGGAGGGAGATGGTCTGTGCTGAAATATATCAGCATCAGTGTCAACTGGTTGATTTAGCGCACGATTTATAAGAGCAAGCCATCTTGCAGCTGGTTCGTTATCTTCTATCACAAGGACATTACCAGCATTAAGAGGCACAATTTCCTGAAAACTGTTAAAAGATCAAATAAAATAAGTAATAGGATGGCATATTCCATTAACTTATGAAATACAAATAAATTCCGATCCTTATTAGTTTTCCTTTGTTTTTATATTCTCCATGGTTATGTTTTTCTTTGAAAATCACTGGCATGATTATGCCAAGCATATATTAAAAGAGGACATATTCTCCATGGGTTTGTAATCGGACTGTTTCACCTTCTCAATACAGTGACTCGTTCGTTAAAAAAATGACCTAATTCTCCATGTTCAGAAAAAACATGAAGGGAAGTTAAAGCCTCATTTGGAAAGCACAAATAAACACAAGAATGTCAATTGCAGTCAAATAGACCAAGGTAGATAAGAAATCAAGAAAATCTTGGCTACACTGAATATTTTTTTAAGTTGGGGGTGGGGGGGCACCTGGATCGACTACACTGAATACTAAACACAAGTACAAAATAAGGAACAGAACATATGGGGTATTACACATTTTTCTGAGATAATGTTAGCACCACAATTGACAACATTGACATGGATAAGGTTCAGAGTAGTGACGAGACTGGTTACCCTAAAACATAAATATCTGAATTGTCATCAGCAGGAAGAAAGTCATCCAGTTTCAACTCGGCAGTAGGCGCTTTTCCTCCAACATTCCATGTGGAGACAAATATCCTAAACAAGGAACTAAAGAATAAGGAGCTGTTCTGTTTTTCATGTATAACTGAACATGCAACATTAATTCTCTTACCTAACATGTTCATATTTAGTAGCATTTGAAGAGTGACTTAGAAAATGGCTGAGACGTATGCTCCTAACTTCTGCTCTCATTTAGTCCAAAAAAACACACACACAAAAAAAAAGAAAGTCAAATTAAATCTGTAGTTCTGTACTGTCAGTGGAGTTAGCTCATGAGCAAAATTGGCAGATAGAAAATCAACCTGAAAGTTTCCGGAAGGGGGATGAAGATGGTGACTTTGAGTTGCTTGATCCACACTTAGCTACAATATACAAGAGAACACGGGACAGTTGGTTAGTACTATATTATCAGGATAAACTAGCAAAGTTGCACCGCATCCAGTTTGTATAAAATGTTGAACTTCTAGAATGAAGATATCAAGTGCAGTACTATACGAACATATTTGAATTCAGTTTGATCTCTTCGTTTCATTTCAACATTTGTACAAACAGCATAGTTATCCACAGTTCTGCAAAGTCAACATAGGTTCAATCGACAATATCTGTGTGGTTGCCAACTGACTTCAGCTTCAGCCATTACTCCTTTTGATGGGATGAAATTTGACAATAGGTTACTAAGATATATATTTTCCATTTATTACCGTACTACTCAGCATTGAGTGCTGATACAGTTTTCTGACAGAAAGAAGATGAACTAACCTGTGGAGCAGCCTGCACGGTCTGTCCTCTTGGCGACTTTCTTATCCTTTGTCCGAAAAAGGTTTGGCTGACAGCCCTATAGTACAAAGCAGAACACTTTTACGTGAAATGCTCCATTTAATTGCAACTATGCAAATGCAATCAAGATTTAGTTAGAAAAACAGAGGGAAGAGGAACAAGGATAGAAAGTTCAGAAACAATATGACCATGATATGAACAAAAGTGAAACAATAGGCACAGCAATTCGTACCTTCATCTTTCCGTCATCAGAAAAAGACATCCCCTTGTGAAAGCAGAAGAACGATGGAAGCTTTTCCCCCCCCAAAATCCAACTCTGAACACATAATTTAATAGAATGAGAACATGCTAATAGATCATCAAAGAAAAGAAACATAGAATTGGAATTCTGACAGGAAATATAAAAAAGGGAACAGTTGTACGAAACCTCCATTTTTTTTTCAAGCAAGTACGAAAACTAAGCCGGATCCACACCGTTATTTGGAACCAAGTTCCTCCACTGTTCGATTACAAACAACAGAGAGCAGAAAACACACCGAAAACTTAACCCCCCAAAAAAATGCAATTTTTGACATGAAAAATCAAGCATTATTTCCACAAGTTCCTCAACGAAGAATGGTCCCTTCAAAGTCCAACCATCCTGGGATTTAGAAGAACTCAGCACACACCATACATAAGGTGCGAGAAACGCAAGAGAAGAACATCGTGAAACTACAGATTTCCTAGCAGCAGAGAAAGCCAGAAACCCACCACCACCAAACAGGAGCTCCAGCGCCAATTCCGTTCGCCCGGCAGAACCTCCGAGCTCCTCTTCCCCCGGCCGAGACTCGAGAGCCCCGGAATCCTCCTAAAACCGCAGCGGAGAATGAGAATCCACCAACTCCGCAACCATTTCTCCCAAACGCAACCGGAAAGAGCGGCGGCGGAGGAGGAGGAGGGAGAGGGACGCCTCAAACCCGGGAGTGGGTCTGCAGGAAGGCGACGAGGACACGGCCATCCGGGGCGGCCCCCGTCCCCCTCCTCCCTCGAGGATTAAACTACTCGGCCCTCGGCCGGGCGCGACAACTGTACAGCGGGGCGTGGGCCGGCGCGGTTCCACGGCATTTCTTTGGTGGGGGGATCCGGCAATTGTTTACTGGCGCGCGCGAGCACGGTTTCCAGCGGGTGGGGGTGGTTGACCCGACCGTGGGGAAGATAGGAAAGGAGAGGAGTGGGATGGGAGGAGGAGAACTTGAGCGGCGCACGTGCGGCTCGCCGGATTGGGTTTGGCGCGAGGGGAGCGGAGACGGTTGGGACGGTCTGCCGTCTGCGGAGGTGAGGTCGCCAGGACAGGCGCCATGGGTCAACCCTGTCCTTGCGTGCTTTATACTACCACTGCTGCTCTGCTGCATGCCTCCATGTAGTTAGGAATAATCTCCACGCTTATCCAAAACAGTGACCCTCTTCTTTTCTTTGGAATTTAGCTTATGCTGAAAAATACGGTTGAAATAGTGCTAAAAAATAGAAAGTATATTTATCAGAATTTTATCGGAAGGATGATATTTACTCAATCCATCCCGTAAGACGTTTGACTTTTTTGACAATAAGTTTGACTACTCGTCTTATTCAAAAATTTGTGCAAAATATCACTTCTTTCGTCGTGGCTTTGTTTATTAATAAAAGTTCTTCAAGAGTGACTTAAATTTCACTATGTTTGCACAAAATTTTTGAATAAGACGAGCGATCAAATTTGAGATCAAAAAAGTCAAACGTCTTACAATTTAAGATGGAGAGAGTACTTATTAGTAGTTGGTACCAGCATCTTGTTCTATATTACTACTCGTGACCTCTGGAACATTGAGAGACCACGTTCTGAAAAATACTAAGGTTCGTTCGACTTACCCTATATTCGATTTATTTAGCTTGTTTTTTTCAGTTGAAATAATGTTTTTCCTTCACAACAATTCAGTTCAAATAGTATTTTTTTAAGTCAGTTATAGTCAAGTTTTAGACCATCCAACAGGGCCTGTACGTTGTTAGGTAGAGCAGGTAGGGTTAAAAATGACCGTTTTGGCAATGAGGGGGCATAGAATATACGGCACATGTTATACCGCTAGAATTATTTGAACAAGCGAGGTAAACGTTGACTTTGCCTTTAGACTAATGTTTATTGGAGAGCTTTCCCCCCTCCGTCTCATAAGGACGTCCCCAACGAACTTTACAAATCGCCGGCTCAAACCAAATAAAATACGAAAAAAAAATCTGAAGTATCATGAAAGGGTAGCAGAAAGGAGGGGAGAGCAGTGACACAGATAATATTAGAGATTGTACGTGCTAGCCGCTTGAGAGCTCGCTAACGCTTTCATTTTTTGACACTCTCTCTTCAACAATGAATAAAATATGTTTCTAGCTAGCAATTTGTATTCCCATTTCTTACGCCCTAATAGTTGACGTTTTAGACTCTTTCACGGAAACTAATTGTTTACACCAAAATTTGGGAGAAGAGCGCGGGAACTCGCAGGCTTCCAGAATTATGCCAATCAAGGAGTCGATGGAGTAAATGTTGATATCTGCTGGATCGAATGTGACACTGGATCGATTCTTTCCAAATGACATCAGCAGATGACGATGATGGGATATGACTAGGCGTCAAAAGGATACATATCGGACTCTACAAAAGGGGAAAGATTAGAGTCCAAGTTATCTTAAGATAGGAATATTTCTTTCATACCAAAGATTGTAACAAATCGTGCTCGAGTAGGATTCATGTCTAGACTCCGGGTATAAATACCAAACCCCGGCTATTGTAGAAACAATCAATCAATCAAATACAAGTCAATTACTTTTTTCGGCTCCAGGCCACCCCTTAGGAGTAGGAGTAGAGTAGATCTCGGCGAGTTCTTCAGCGAGTACGGCTGCATCGATCCGGTCGACCTCCACTGCTTGTCTGTAAGTACCGTCATGGTTATACCTCTGTTCGTATGGCTGCATCGATCCGGTCGACCCCCACTGCGACTCTGGTATAGGCTAGTTATCGACTCTTGCCTAGTTCAAGTATGGCCTGTGTGATTCTGCCTCACACCCCACTGCTTGAACTAGATCGAGGTCAAGTTATCGGCTCTACCTTTGAATGACAGTCTTTGGTAGATTCATTAAGTTACCGATATTGCTTATTGCTTTCATTGTTTATCTAATTACAGCAATATCACTCTGCCCGATTGAGATTGATCTGGATCGGCCTTATATCTTATTTAATCCATCGTTTACTAATCTTAAACTGATCTAATCTACATCTTAAACGATGAGTTATGTTTTTATTGGCTGTTTTATATCAATCTTAATCGTGCATAGTATGTGGTTAAGGCATGTTCGATCTTGAGTAGATCTATTGGTTAGCGAGAACCGTTCCATGGCCCGTTATCACGGCCTGTGGGATTCTGCCTCTCACCCCACTGTTAGCACCGTGGAGTGGGGATCGTTAGTTGATAGATCCGTTCCTGAGAAGGCATGACCTTAACTGTGCGCTATGCCTGAATCGGCTGTTTAGCCGATATCGAATGCTTTCACGAACAGTTCACATCACGAGATCAGTTGAAGTAGAGATAAGTTGAAAGATGTGTTAGCCCCATGATCTTGTTATTGTATTACGACCTGCATGATTCTGCCTCATGCCCCACTGATATTAGTAATGAGTTAGGGTCATTCGAGTCTATTGTTGTTTCTACGGCCTGCATGATTCTGCCTCATGCCCCACTGGTCATAGCGATAGATGAGATCTAACATGTTCATTAGATTTATCTTTATTAGATGGTTGAGTGGTGTTGAATTGTTTCTTTACATAAACAGGAGTTCGGTTACTTGTAATCATTGGCTCAGTATAAACCGACCATCATCGATATCTTATTGCCATTGATTAATGTTTGCTTAAATGATATTTATTCTGAATGATAACTCGATTCTTCTTACACAACCCCATAAGCTTTAACTGACTTATTCTCATGAATATACTGGGATCGGCTATTTAGCCGATTTCCTTCTATATCGGCTCTCACAGCCGTACTTTCAGAACTATCTGGCAACACCGGCAAGTTCCGCCCTTAATTACTGATGAACTTTCTCTCCTTATCAATTGCAGGGTCAAATTGACTGGCACGCCTCAGGAGGATTGCGCAGGATCGACCACCCCTGTGCTGAAAGCTAGGCGGATATGCTCCATCGAGCGAACCCTTCCGGCTTGCTACGTGTGTCCTCGGCACGGGACGAAATTCTGTGTCGACACATGTTTCTGGCACGCTCGGTGGGACACCACAATCGTCATGGTGGTTCATAACAACGACGACATCCTTATGGTACATTATGAAGACCTACTTGATGAAGATAGGGATACCATCAACAAAGCTATGGAAGAATTTAGAAGAAGTGTTTGTTGTCCTACACCAAAACACATGACAGTACAAGTTATTCGGAAATTTCCACTACCGAGAGTTCTACTACACGGACAGACATATACAGTTGAAGCTGAAGACAGGACATTTCTTTGCGGAAGCCATAGACAAATCTGTTCGTGATGCCCTATCAAGCCACAATGAAGCTTTCGTTGACGCATTTCACAATGCCATGAAAGAGGCGATTCATGGAATTCTAGTTAGTCAGGTTGGATCGACTTGTTACAACATTCTAGATCCGTTGACCCAAGGGACTAATCAAGTCGGCACCAGCCATCAAGAAGCAGCACCAGCTGGTAATGGTGAAGTCTAGGCACTTCAAGGTTCATCTGAACAAACTCTAGGTACTACTACGAATCAGATACAGTACAATCCTGGACCGTCAATACAGCATGTGCAACAGCCGGCGGGGAAAAGTCAGAACCAGATGATCAATTTTGGCACATCAGGCCACATACCATCGTCGGCTCAAAAAATAGCACCATTCGATTCAAAGGATCCATAGAGATATAGATCCTTATGTCTATAATCAGAGACTTCAAGCAGCAAGCCAGCAGAAGACCCAGCAGATTGAGATTCCACAAGGATATCACTATGGCACAGATTATAACACTCTCCACATGATGCCAAATCCAGGATATCAGGGCACGCGGGATTTCAATCCACAGATAGGTCAGCAAGTACCGAGGAATCCAAATCCACAAGCTGACGAGTTGTTGCTGAAGGTGACCGAGATGATGAAAAATTAGTTCGGTCTGAAGCCAAAAGGGCTGACCTTTTCATACAAACGCCCATATCTAGAGTGGTATGATTTGGTCGCTCTTCCTACAAATTACAGGCTCCCAGAGTTCACCAAGTTCACTGGTCAAGACAGTACAAGCACAATAGAACATGTCAGTCGATATCTTACACAATTGGGCGAAGCATCGGTTGAGGATGCTCATCGAGTTCGTTTCTTCTCCTTATCCCTGTTAGGGCCAGCCTTCACTTGGTTCTCGTCACTACCAGTCAACTCCATTGCCAATTGGGCTGACCTGGAGAAGAAGTTTCATACATATTTTTACACTGGGACTGGAGAAAAGAAGATAACCGATTTGACAACCATGAGACAGAGGACTAATGAATCGGGCACTGAGTTTCTTCAGAGATTCCGAGAGACTAAGAATCTGTGCTTCTCAGTTGAGCTTGGCTGATGATCAAGTTAGCTGCTTTAGCCGTCCAAGGAATGCTGCCGATGTGGAAAGAGAAACTGCTAGGATAGGAATTTGACAACTTGGGTCAATTGGCTCAACGAGTGGCAGCACTTAATAGCCAATTCCAGAGCATACGTAAGAGATACCCGATTCTAGAAGAGTACCTCAGTGGCTGAAGCTTACGATCCATATTCAGTCGATGACGGCTATGAAGATGAAGAAGAAGAGGTTGTTGCTACAGCTGAATGGAATTAGGGGCAAGAAGACAGTGATGGTGTCCAAATCCTTGGGGAAGAGGAGTTGAGGAGAGTTATGACTTTGATGTTACCAAATCGGACAAGCTCTTCGATTTCTTGCTTGAGAAGGGGCAGATCAAGTTGCCCGATGGTCATGTCATGTTGCCCCCTGATCAGTTGAAGAACAAGAAGTTCTGCAAATTCCATAACGCTACTTCTCATTCCACTAATGAATGCAGAATCTTCAGGCAGCATATATAGAGAGCTATTCAGCAAGGGAGGCTCAAGTTTGATACACCTCGGAAGATGAAAGTTGATGATAATCCTTTCCCAGGGGATCAAAATATGGTTGATGTCGGGCTATTAGAGGAAAAACTAAGGTTCTAACATCGGCCAAATCAAGAGAAGCTGGAACAGTTGATCCCAAGATGTGAATATCGGCCGATGAATACAGAGAGATGAGAAAACATCGTGCCGAACAAAAGAGCCGATACGAGCAGGGGAAGACATCGAAAGAAGAGACATCAAAGCCATGGGTCGCATCTTGAATCTTGTTGAATAAGTGGCAGCGGCAGAAAGAAAAGGATTATCAGCGATGGTTAGAGGATCGAAAATACCAGCGTCAACTAGAAGAAGAAAGGTATGAAAGGAAACAAGCCGAATCGCACTGGAATTGTCCTTTCTTCAGATACTACTGGAATGAAGGTTTGAAGTTGCCTACTAGACATGACTGTCTAGAATGCAGCAATCAATATTGGGAGTTTAGGCAATCTTAGATCAACCGCCGGTCTATCCATGCCCAGGATGCATATCATCATAATGACATGGATCAGTGCTTAAAAAATAAAAATATTCATGATCGGCTAGGAAAAAGAATTATTGACCAAGACTAGGCTGATCATGAAGAAGGAAGCAACCAAAGGAAGCATATCTGGTAGGAAGGCCAATGGTGCCCCGGAGGATTGACAAGAAGCCAGAAGAGAAGGGTGCAGCGCCTAAGGAATAAAGAGTTAGAACAGGCTCAGGCACCCCAGGTAAAACTCAAATATGGCATACCAAGCAGATAGCTGATGAGAGGCAACCATCGGCTAATATCAAAATGTCTTTTCTATTACCATCAGAGTTCAGAGCTCTGGCAAATCAAGAAGTTTATTCAGATTTCGATGAATCGGAGTATGAAGAGATGGTTGTCAAGTTGATAGTCGTGCAGCAAGCGATATTTGACAGACCAGTCAAGCATCGGCACTTAAGGCATTTATACATGAAAGGTTTTGTTGATGGGAAGCCGATGAGCAAGATGTTGGTGGACGGAGGTGCATCTGTCAATCTTATGCCTTATACTACTTTTCGTAAGCTTGGCAAAGGACCAGAAGATCTGTTGGAAACTGACATGATGCTCAGAGACTTCGGAGGTAACACAGTCTAAGACCCGGGGGGCAATAAACGTCGAACTAACAATTGGAAGCAAGACTCTGCCCACCACGTTCTTTGTCATTGATGGGAAAGGATCATACAGTTTACTCCTCGGTCGTGATTGGATTCATGCGAATTGCTGCATACCGTCGACCATGCATCAGTGTTTGATTCAATGGCATGGAGATGATGTTGAACTGGTTTGTGCTGATGAGTCTGTAAGCATCGCAACAAGCCGATCTAGTCTTTTGGGAACTGGGAGATTTCGAATGTTTCTCTGGCAAGACATGGGAAGGAGGCTTCATTAAAATCAGCAATGAAAGCCAACAAGCCGATGCAAGCGATCGGCTCTGAGAGTTTGTTTTAGTAGAAAAGTCATAGCTTCACAGTCGGCCGTTGGATCAAAGGAAAATGAGTATTAAGTCTTGGAGATGGGTTTAGGCCGACGTATGTGAAGGCTGAGTTAAAGTGTAAGTGCGATTCAGAGTTAATGGATTTCTTAAGAGAAGTTCTGTTTCGCTTAATAGGACGCTTGACCTGGGTTGATTACTCGTCTGACCTTTTATATTGAAAGTTATGCGGGATGTTATCCTAGTGTCTGATCAACACTTGGTAGCCGATTCATTCTTGGCTCTAATAGCCGATACCAGGAGGGTATCGCCTCTAGTTCAAAAAGTAAACATCTTCAAAGATAATGAAAGCCGATACGATATGTATCGCCTATAGAGCAAAAAAACACAAAGATTCAGCAGTCATACACGAAGGCATTGCATTGAGGCACGATCATGAAAGAACAAGAGTCTTCATTCATTGGTTTATCCTAAATACAAACTAATCGAAGACCTTGTTCACCACATCTTGGGTGGATGTGATGTCCACTATGGCCTCCGCTGCCATGACAAACTCTTCGAGCAAGTCTTCATGTTCTACAGGGCCATCGCCCATTGGGAAACTGGTTTCCATGGCATGGAGCTCGTGCCCGGTCTGAACTTGCGCCGTGGTCAGCGCCACCGCCGCGCCATGACGAACGCTGTGGAGGGCGACCTCCTGAACGCGAGCCGGAACATCGTGAAGGCGAGCATTGATGAGGGAGCCGTAGGCATTGACGGCCTCCACAGCCACGTTTGCCGCAAGTTGGAGAGACTCCAACTGCATCATTAAGGATGATGATCACAGAAACGGGGGAACTATCAAGATAAAGACTGTTGAAATCAGAATAAAGATATCCCTGAAGCCCATCTTACCTATCACCATGGCGTCAGACTCGACCAACCACGCTCAAACAGCGCTGGCCTCCTCCTCGGCCGCATGAAGAGCGGCCTGAGAAGCCCCGAGATGAATCTCGAGCTGACCGTTCTCTCGGGTCGCCTTGGAGTAGCGGTTCTGGGCCGCCCTCCACTCCCGGAGGAAGTGCCGGGCATCATCGCCATTATATGAATCGGAGGAATCCGACGATGAAGCTAGCGCGGAAGACGCAAGCATCGAAGGGTTCGCCAGCCCTAGGAAGAGGACGAAGTCTGTCGTTCACAACAAACCTAGAAACAAAAGTTCATCCCTATGAATAGAAAGTTATGACTATCACCATAAGCAGAAGACGTCAATCTCACCTCATGCGTCGGAGGGCCTGGCTCATAGGCATGTTCTCCTCCAGGGTCTCCCCCGCCGCACACTTGCCAGCGGTTATCCTCGCCGGCCATGGAATCAATTGGATCTATAGGAAGGGGAGGGAACTGCTACAGGGGCTTGAAGGCGGAGAGATGCAAAGGAACAGGAGCGGTTGCCAGTATAGATGTGTTCGAGGCTAGAGCCCTCGGCCGGTATTTGAAGCCGCGAAGCAAAGAGGTGGATGCCTCAGGAAAGTGCAAAGGGTAATCGCCATTAATAGAAGACGGAGCGTCACTTCGCTAATACCAAAGAAACACAACGTTGGGCGATTGAAGGCAGAAGATCAAGGGGCTCTCTTAAGCCATGTTTTCAGGATCAATTGGGTCGCAAATCTGAAGTCAGCTATTTTCAATCGGCTCTTCAGCCAAAAAGAGAAAATCCAATGAGACAAGTATGGTTATCGTACACAAGGCATGTATGTTAACCTACAAATTACATGCCTAGAATATCCTGAATGACTTTTAAAATTGCAAGTCGAATAGCATTAGCTTCTGCAACCTTGTGCTCGTATTCTTTGGCTGTTCCAGAAGCGTTCTCAAGGCTACCATGGATGGTTCTGCTCTCTTTTACCTTGGCCAACAGTTCCTGCTTCTTCTGTCTGATGACATCGGGTATTTGGACCAGAATGGACTTGCGATGATCTATGGCAGCCTTCACATTGTTTAGCTCTCTCTCAAGTTCTGCACGCTTGACTTCCAGTTGGGATAACTCTGGATCGGTCCCTGAGGGAAGAATTCTTCAAAGCATCGATCGACTGCGTCAGCTCTTTAACTTCTTGCCTGTTGGAGTCCCTTCTGGCCAGCAAGGCTTCACGATTGGACAAGTTCCTTTGGATCAGTTTTCGCCTTCAAGGCCTGATCTTCGAAAATGGGCAAATACGACAAGACCTTGGAGAGAGCTAGGAGATGGATCACCCTTAATGGTCAAGAAGACTTTCTGTATTGATTCAGTGTCTTGGACCAAATCGGCTATGTTCTTCTCAAATATGGGCAGTATATCTTTCAGCCGATTTCTAGTCTCCTCTGACAAAGATTCAGCAGAGGAAGTGGCTGATGATCTGATTTCGTCTTCATCAAAATACTCCTCAAGATTGAAAGAACAACTCTGGGCCGGAGGATCGAGTGCCTATAGATAGGGGAAGTCTTGATTAAGAGATTTGAATCGGCTTATCGCAGAATGAATGGTGAAAAGGTACAGTACCTTCTCTGTAGTAGCCTCTATCAGAAGAAGGGGAGTAGCTGACGATACACCAGTAATATCTGGTTGAATCGGCTCAGAAATCTCAATGTCGGTATCTGCAACATCAGAAGGATTTTAATTTATGCTCGCTGCAGAGAAATGGACAAAGCATATAGTTTCCTCACCATCAAGTGTATGCCGAATCAGAGAATCGGTAGTATGGGTATCAACAACAGAGTTGTTCCCAGCATCAGCGAGATCGTTGTTGGTAGGTGAACTGCCAGGTTCCTGTTCTTGCATAGGTGTTTCCTCAGAGAGTATCTGGCATGACGAATAATCGAATAAAGAATGGAAAACTGAGTAAATCAGGAAGTTGAATGTCAAGGATAAAACTCATGTTTTCTGCTGTTATGGAAGTATCGGTTGTTTCAATCGAGATCGGCTCCTTTCGTAGATCAGCCGATGGAGGTTCAGCTAGTGCTGAGTCGAACGCCTGAGACAAGCAGTTCCGCACCCAGGGCAGGTTGGGACGTAATGCTCGATAGCTGAGAAAGAACGAAATCAGTAATTGAATCTCATTTTTGAGAAGAAGATGAACTGTTTACCTGAGCAGCTGATGGTCTTGTTCTACGAAGTCTTTTCCCAGTGGTAGTTTTCTGGGTTGCCCCTAGAACCGCCTTGCGCTTTGGGGATTGACATGTCATGATCGTGGGAGCAGCATGGGTTCTCATCAATTGTTTCAGGGAAGGTGCAGTTGATCCCATCCTTGAAACTAGACATGGCGGCTGGTAATCTATAGAACGCCCTCTCCTATCCAGGCTTGGAGGATCAAATTCGATGTCCTGAAAGGGTCATTTTAGAGCAATTGGCAAGAGAATTCACCAAAATGATCTCTCTAAAAAGGGAATGATAGGTTACCTCACTATCAGAAGCGAATTCCCTATCCTAGAGCTATGCACAAAGGGTGGACTGATCCACAAAAGAGATGGGAACGCCAATCTTGCCACCAGGAATCAAAGAGACTGGAAGAAAAGCTGACCCTGACCCAGTCATGCAAGGAGAAGGAAGGAAGGTCTGATCCCAATCGAAAGACTCTGGAAGCTTCCAGCACATCGCTGATATCTTCTCTCAGCTTCAGAATGTTCTTAAAGAACAGGCAAGGAGGAAAGTTGACCGAGACCAAACTGGCGGGCCACAAAAGAAGGGTTGTAAAACTCATAAGTTGGAGGATTGCCTGGGATGGAGGAACCTTAATCATCTTGCCACGACCATGATGAAATTCGACTAGGAGAACACTAGGGCTTGATGAAGGAATTGAAGATCGCAGCCGCCAGTCTCGTCTGAACAGCCGGATTCAAATCGGAATGTGAATGGAAAAGTCAATTCATCATCCTCATTATATGGTAGCCAAGTTAGGACGGCCACATCAAACCCTCTGTAAAACTTTTTGAAGAGGTGGCCAACATCGAAGTCAATGGTTATGGCCGATGCAGCCTTCACCATAGCTCGTACACTGTCGAGTTCTTCCTCCTTCGCCTCTATATTCTTCATCAAAAGTAGAGGAAGGAAAGCTCAAGTCTCTGAGATTCAGGCCTTACAATCTTGTGCATGTACAAATTGAGCCACAACTGTATCAGCCACCAAGGGCCGCTGATAGCCTGCATTGGTTCATTCTTCAGTAATTGGGCAGCCACCTGGTACATCAGATGATAGGCAGCTCCTAGCAGATATTTTCCGAGAGGGATACCCTTGCCTAATGCTCAGGTGCTCTGCCATAAGTTTGTGATTGTAAGTCAGACCACAAGACGACCCACAAAAGATGAATTTCTCCAACCACATATTCAGAAAGGCCACGTATTCACGATCGCTGACAGATGATTCGTCTTCAACATGATTCAGAATGTAACTTGCCCATCCGGTGCAGTCTGCTATCTTGGCCAATCTTTTGGAGCCGGCACCCAAGTACTCATAAGGTTGTACTGGTCCAGTGATTCTAAGGCCGGTCAACATATACACATCGGCCAGGGTAATGGTCATTGGGCCGTGGCCAAAAACAAAAGCATTCAGAGCATTAGACCAGAAATAAGAAGCAGAGATCAAGAGTGAATCATTCCTCTCCATCTCAGACAATGAAAGTGTTAAGCACTGGTTCAGATCATAAAGCTCCCAGTCTCCGCCCTTTTTCGCGGATACCCTGCAAAACCAATTTCTCCATCCCTTAGGCGCTTTGGGCCAGTTTCTGAAGGGAGTTTTGTTCCTAGGAAGATGAATCTACTACCGACTGTTTAAAGGGGATCTGGTTGGTTTCTTGGCGGATAAAATCGGATGGATCAGGATCACCCATAGGCCCGAGGAAATAAGCATTAGGGACAACAGCTGATGAAATCAAGATCTCGTTCCTCATTTCCTAGAAATCGAATAAAGTAAGTTCAAGAGGAGAAGGAATACAGGGTAACGGCCGGCACTTGGAGAGTGGAAATTTGGAAACATACCTCAGGAACGTGGTCGTTGGTCGCCATTACGATCGGAGCAGGTTCGGATCCGACAAAGGTAGCTTGAAAGATGGCTCGAGGGAACGGCGGATTTGCTAGGGTTTGAGGCCTTGGCGATGACGGCGTCGGACTGTTGGAGTTGGTTCAGGAAGGAGAAAGCAAACATGTCATGTGGATTGCAAAAGATACTGTTGGGATGTTATATAGAACTCGGGCCAGGGAGTCAGGAGTCACGCGTATATCTCGGATAGTGTAGTTGCGGCGTGGTAAACCAGTGAACTGGAATTTCGGGATAAAATCATTTTATCCCAAAATTGGGGGGCATGTGTTTACACCAAAATTTGGGAGAAGAGTGCGGGAACTCGCAGGCTTCAGAATTATGCCAATCAAGGAGTCGATGGAGTAAAGGTTGATATCTGCTAGGATCGAATGTGACACTGGATCGATTCTTTCCAAATGACGTCAACAGATGACGATGATGGGATATGACTGGCTGTCAAAAGGATACATATCGGACTCTACAAAAGGGGAAAGATTAGAGTCCAAGTTATCTTAAGATAGGAATATTTCTTTCATACCAAAGATTGTAACAAATCGTGCTCGAGTAGGATTCATGTCTAGACTCTGGGTATAAATACCAAACCCCGTCTATTGTAAAAACAATCAATCAATCAAATATAAGTCAATTACTTTTTTAGCTCTGGCCACCCCTTAGGAGTAGGAGTAGAGTAGATCTTGGCGAATTCTTCAGCGAGTACGGCTGCATCGATCTGGTTGACCTCCACTGCTTGTCTGTAAGTACTGTCACGGTCTATACCTCTGTTCGTATGGCTGCATCGATTCGGTCGACCCCCACTGTGACTCTGGTATATGCTAGTTATCGACTCTTGCCTAGTTCAAGTATGGCTTGTGTGATTCTGCCTCACACCCCACTGCTTGAACTAGATCGAGGTCAAGTTATCGGCTCTACCTTTGAATGGCAGTCTTTGGTAGATTCATTAAGTTACCGATATTGCTTATTTCTTTCATTGTTTATCTAATTACAACAATATCACTCTGCCCGATTGAGATTAATCTGGATAGGCCTTATATCTTATTTAACCCATCGTTTGCTAATCTTAAACTGATCCAATCTATATCTTAAACGATGAGTTGTGTTTTTATTGGCTGTTTTATATCAATCTTAATCATGCATAGTGTGCGGTTAAGGCATGTTTGATCTTGAGTAGATCTATTTGTTAGCGAGAACCGTTCCATGGCCCGTTATCACGGCCTATCGGATTCTGCCTCTCACCCCACTATTAGCACTGTGGAGTGGGGATCGTTAGTTGATAGATCCATTCCTGAGAAGGCATGACCTTAACTATGCGCTATGCCTGAATCGGCTATTTAGCCGATATCGAATGCTTTCACAAACAGTTCACATCACGAGATCGTTGAAGTAGAGATAAGTTGAAAGATGTGTTAGCCCTATTATCTTGTTATTGTATTACAGCCTGCATGATTCTACCTCATGCCCCACTGATATTAGTAATGAGTTAGGGTCGTCGAGTCTATTGTTGTTTTTACGGCCTGCATGATTCTGCCTCATGCCCCACTGGTCATAGCGATAGATGAGATCTAACATGTTCATTAGATTTATCTTTATTAGATGGTTGAGTGGTGTTGAATTGTTTCTTTACATAAACAGGAGTTTGGTTACTTGTAATCATTGGTTCAGTATAAACCGACCATCATCAATATCTTATTGTCATTGATTATTGTTTGCTTAAATGATATTTATTCTGAATGATAACCGATTCTTCTTACACAACCCCATAAGCTTTAACTGACTTATTCTCATGAATATACTGGGATCAGCTATTTAGCCAATTTCCTTCTATATCGGCTCTCACAGCCGTACTTTCGGAACTATCTGGCAACACCGGCAAGTTTCACCCTTAATTACTGATGAACTTTCTCTCCTTATCAATTGCAGGGTCAAATTGACTGGCATGCCTCGGGAGGATTGCGCAGGATCGACCACCCCTGTGCTGAAGCTAGGCGGATCTGCTCCATCGAGCGGACCCTTCTGGCTTGCTGCATGTGTCCTCGGCACGGGACGAAATTCTATGTCGACACCAATACAGGAGGCAAAAAACCAAAATACTCCTAAAAGAGTAGAGATAGAAATGTATTGGAAAAGAAAAAAAGATACATTGAGAGGAGAGAAATGTGCATTGTGAAGTGAGAATGACAACTATTTTAGAACAAAATTTGAATGCTTAAATGTCAAGTACTTTAGGACAGAGGGAATACGTTGCTTTCAAAGTGCCGCATCATCTAGAATCATTGGATGAACTAAATAATCTTTTTTATGCATTATTTTCATTTTGCTATTTTAGATGCTAGTCATGGCATTTAATATATGTGTGACACGTGATTGGACGATTGTTTAATATAAGCCCTGTTTGAATCCTTGGAATTAAATTCATTCTAATAAATTATAATTTAGAGACATTAATTAAACTAATATGGTTGTATAAGGAATATATTTGTATACTATTATTAGCCTTGAGGGAGAGATGCTTATATCTTGCATTTCTACTATAGGAAAGTATCGGTGTTTTCGGACCACCGACGAGTAAATTTGTATTTGCGCGTCTGGCTTGGATGGTATGCTTGGATGACACAAGGGTTTATACTGGCTCGGACAAAACGTCCCTATGTCCAGTTCACTGCTGCTCGCATTACCGGCACTTGTTTGTAGTAGGGGCTACAAACAGGCGAGAGAGGGAAAGGATCCCAAGTCTTTGGTGGAAGGTGTGAACGGGTGCTGAGAGCTCGCTTGCCGCTCAGCCGTGTGCTTGTGTCATGCTTTTGTGTCTAGATCCCCCCTTTCATGGGGCACCTTGCTTCCCCTTTTATAGGCGAATGGAAAGCATGGGTTTATAGAGGAGGAAAAGGAGAAGAACGAGAGAGAGAAGAAGGCTTCCAGGGTTGCCGGGTCCTTCTTCTCCTTCATGCGGGTCCTGTTGATCCTATAGATGTCAACAGGGATGGCTCCATGTCGTGGCCCTATTTATCACTGGCGCCATGCACAGGTGTTGTTGACACCGTTTTTTGTACGTGATGGTGATCGGAGTGGATTAATCGGTGGTGGGAAGGTTACTGTGTACTTTGATGGCCGATGGAAGCCAGCTTGTAAAGATAGTTGCCGATAGCTGGTGGTGGTCGATGGAAAGGTTGGTTTGGATTCGGGCGTTGCCGATGAGGTTAGAGGTGTTATTGTCGATGCCGATGAGAGGAGATTTGAAGACTACTGCCGATGAAACAGGAAATATGCCGATGAAGGAAGGCTTGAAGACTACTGCCGATGAAATAGGGAGTATGCCGATGGGAAGGAGGACGGTGAGATTTCCATCGTAATTGAGGTGGACAGGGAAATAGATAGAAGTTGATTTCCTTTTTTATATTAGTTAGAGTATGATTTATGTAAGAGTCACGTGTTTCCTTAGATATGGGATTGGTGTCCTAGTTGTGTTTGGTTGTGTCTCTTTAGATCAGGGTATAAATATGGAGTAAGGAGCAATGTAAGAATATATATCAATCAATATCAAAACCAACTTTTACTCCTATTTGCATCTACTTTTCGGCGACTTCGTCAATTTGCATACTTTTTCTTTTTACGAGTTCTCATTGATTCGGCGAGCTGCATCGCTTCAGTGCGATCTTCGGCGATTCTCGAGTTCCGCGTGAGCACCTCTTGGCCGTGACTTCCGGGCGTATCGCTGTTGTCAGGACCAAAGTGTTCGTTTCTTCATCCTTGTCGATTAGCAGGTCAAATCGACTGGCACGCTTTGGATATCGATTCGGGTATTAGCCCTTTGTGTTTGCAGATCCACTTTTGCATCAACACATCTTTTGGCACGCCCAGGTGGGACCAATCAATCAATATGTTCAATTCCGAGATCGATCCAGGGAACATCATCGCAGTATCAGAAGAAGATCTCAAGGAAGAACAGAGGCAAGCTATGGAAAAGGCTGTAGAAGAATACAAGCAGCTTTGTCTGAGATCGTTTAGCTTGAACAAGAGTGGACAAGTCATCCAGAAGCAAGATTTGCCGTTACCTCGGCAGGTTACCTTTGATTCCAATCCTGGTAAACTTCAAGAGATGGTTAATTCTGCAGTAAATCATGCTTTGATTAATCATTCCAGTGTGTTGTCCAATACTGTTCATAATGCTGTGGTTCGAACTCTCAAAGAAGGACAAGCGGCACCACATTACGTTGGGCCTGCCTATCATCAACCAGAGCCAGCATCTGTAAAAACTCCATCGGTTCCTTCGGCCGTTGCGGGTACAGAAGTTACTTCCCCTCCAGTATTGGCAGGCTCACCTAATATACAATCTACACCGATACAATCAGATCAGGTGTTACCAGGAGGGCGAGTTCAGCTTAATACAGATCTATCGGCATCAGCTATGTCAGGCCCTGTGTCTCAGAATAACCAGATTCCTACTAATTGGTGGGGATATGGCATGCCTCCAGAGTCATCTGCTTTCAATCCTAGATTACCTCAAGTATTTGATGCAGCAGGAAGAGCGCCTTTATCATCGGCCGTTTCGCCGATGGCTCAAGTGCCTCAATATGCCGCAACTACTTCTGTGCAACCAACTCCAGGAGGTTTCCAGATGCCTATGGTTCAAACATTCAATTCAAGTCCATCGGCGAGCTTACTGCCGATGCAGCAGAAAGCCCCTGCTATGAGTCAAACTGGGGTTCAGTTCATGCCTCAAACCAGTTATAATTATCCAACGATATCGGCAAATTACCAGCCATCGGTAAGTTTTGTACCGATGAGTTCTAATAATGATTGGTCAGGACAGTTACCTGTTCAACATACAGTTCAGCGAAATCAGCAGGTGGCAGGGATTCAACAAGGTCATATGCAAGCTGGTTTCCAGAATCAAGCATCGGCAGCTCAGCCGATGAATCCTTTCCAACAGGCTAATGGACCACAAGTAACGGCAAATATGCCGATTGCTGGAGATCGTGGGCCACAAAGATATGTGGAGGGATGTCAGCAGGTACCTCCGGTAGAAGTTCAACCAGTTCGTCAGCAGGAAGCTGATGCTTTTTGGGCTGATAAGATAGCAGAAATTATGAAGGATCAGTTTGGGATAAAGCCCAAGGTCAATACGTATTCTTATCGGACTCCGTACCCTCCTGCATACGATTTAATTCCTCTCCCAAATCGGTACAAGGTACCGGATTTCACTAAATTCTCTGGGCAAGATGATACATCAACAATGGAACATGTCAATCGCTTCATTATTCAATGTGGAGAGGCAGCTAACAGAGATGAATTAAGAGTTCGATTATTTTCATCATCTTTGTCTGGATCAGCATTTACATGGTTCATTTCATTACCACCAAATTCTATTATTACTTGGGTTGATCTAGAAAAACAATTCCATAAGTACTTCTTTGCTGGAATCCATGAAAAGAAGCTTACCGATTTAGTAAAATTGAGACAGCGTAATGATGAATCGGTAGAAAGCTTTGTACAAAGGCTACGAGATGTAAAAAATAAGTGCTACAGCCTGGTGCTGGATGATCGGCAGCTTGCCGATTTGGCTTTCCAGGGGTTATTGCCACATATTAAGGACAGATATGCTTCTCAGGAGTTTGAAAGTCTCAGTCATCTTGTGCAAAGGATCTCTGATCAGGACACTAGGGTTTTTGAACCTAAAAAGAACTGGAGTAAAAAGGTATCATTTGTTGAAGAGGTAGGAGATTCTGACTCTGATGAAGAACCAGTTATCGGCTTAGCTGAGTGGGTTAAGAATAAAAAGCCGATATCATGTCCCTTTGGTCAAAAAGAGCCAGAAAAGTTTACCTTTGATATCACCAAGGCCGATAAAATATTTGATCTTCTGCTTCAAGAGGGTCAAATTAAGCTGTCACCTAATCACGTGATTCCATCGGCAGAAGAGTTGAAGAAGATTTTGTACTGCAAATGGCACAATGCAACTTCACACAGTACAAATGAGTGCAAGGTATTCAGGCAACAGTTACAATCGGCTATTGAATCTGGGAGAATTAAGTTTGGTACTTCCAAGACCCAGAAGCCGATGAAAATTGATCAACACCCTTTTCCAGCAAATATGTTGGATGCCAAAGGAAAGACCAAGGTATTGACATCAGAAGCTGCTGAGAAAAACGCGTCAGTAGACCCCCAACATCGGATAACTACCGATGATGCAAAGAGTAAGGGTTTGCTAGGGGAAAGCAGTAGTTCCAAAAAACCTCCTCGACCTGGCATTGTGATTACTCATCGAAGGCAGCAGGAGGGTTGGCGTCAACGTAATGACCGATATCGGCAACAGCAAGAAATGAGACGTCAGGAAGAGTGGAATCGACATAAAGATCATTGGAGATGTCCGTTCTTCATCCATTGCTGGGAAGAAGGTATAAAATTGCCAACTGTTGAAAATTGCCCTGAGTGTAATGGTTATTACGGAGTCAATTGTTCAGAAAGGATGTTTCAACGTGGTAATCAGGGTTTGTCTATCAACGAACCGATCAGAGGCAGAGCATCAGTGCATGATCGGCTGGGGGGCAGACTTAGTGTACATGAGAGGCTTGGTAAACGTGCTGGATATTTTCCAAGGAATCAAGAGGAGCTTGAGGAGATGGCAAACGCAAGAGTTCCCGATGAGGAGATATTCTACAGGGACCCTAATATACGTCGCGTAGAACTAACTAGGACTTGTTATCAGCCGGTTTGGAAAACCAAGTTTCCTCGATGGTGCCCAGAGGGTCTGACAAAGACGCAGAGGAGGAGGATGCAACGTGAGCGTCAGGAGGATTTATACCAGGAGGAAAATTCCTCCAATGAAAAGCCTGGTCATCAGCAGTGGCAGGTAAAACACAAAAATAAGGGTCCATCGGCAGATGTTAATATGGTATTCATGTTGCCGATGGAGTTTTTGGCACTATCTGATAATGAGGAAGAAGTTGTTCTCTCTGATCAAGTAGCTCAGTTAACACTAGATCCAATGATGGCCGTTTTTGAGAAACCTACCGATGACGAAAGACAGCATCTTAAGGCTTTATTTGTGAAGGGCAGAGTTGATGGGCAGCCTGTGTCTAAGGTACTTATTGATGGAGGGGCTGCGATTAATATTATGCCTTATGTGATGTATCGGAAACTTGGTAAGGGGGATCAAGACTTGACCAAAACCGATATGATGTTGAAAGATTTTGAAGGCAATGTGTCACCGGCTAAAGGGGCAGTGTGCGTGGAATTGACCATCGGCAGCAAAACCTTGCCAACGACGTTCTTTGTTATCAACGGCAAGGGTGCATATAATCTCCTTCTAGGGAGGGATTGGATTCATGCTAATTGTTGTGTTCCTTCTACAATGCATCAATGCCTCGTACAGTGGATTGGGGATAAGATTGAGATCGTCCCTGGTGATTCTTCTTATATCATCGCATCGGCAGAATCAGATACTTATGAGCGAACTAAATGCATATCAGGAGAAGCTTGGGAAAAAGAGTTCCTTAGAGTTGCTGATTATGAAATTCCACCGATCCAAGCAGTCGGTTCTGAAGAGGAGTTTTAATGGATAGGTTTGCCGATGATGGGAAATTAGGTCAAGGGTTCACATCGGCAGATGATTTAGTAGAAGTAGATATTGGTGATGGTAATAGGTCAAGACCTACTTTTATTAGTGCTAAGTTAGATTCCAAGTGTAAGCAGCGAGTAACAGATTTATTAAAAGAATATAAAGATTGTTTTGCTTGGGATTATACTGAGATGCCTGGATTAGACCGATCGATAGTTGAACATCGGTTACCTATCAAATCTGGATTTCGGCCACATCAGCAGCCAGCGCGCCGATGCAACCCTAATGTACTTCCTGACATTAAGGCCGAAATAACTAAATTAATTGAAGCAAAGTTTATTCGGCAATGTCGATACGCAGAGTGGATCTCTAATGTGGTTCCTGTTTATAAGAAAAATGGAAAACTTCGTGTTTGTATTGATTTCAGGAATCTCAACAAAGCCACACCAATGGATGGTTATCCAATGCCGATTGCTGATTTGTTGATTGATGCTGCGGCTGGACATCAAATTATTAGCTTCATGGATGGTAATGCAGGTTACAATCAAATATTCATGGCTGAGGAGGATATTCCCAAGACTGCTTTCAGATGTCCAGGACATGTGGGGTTGTTCGAGTGGATAGTCATGACGTTTGGTTTGAAAAATGCCGGTGCTACTTATCAAAGGGCTATGAACTTTATTTTTCATGAGTACATCGGCACATTAGTGGAGATCTACATTGATGATGTAGTAATTAAGTCTGGAGATATCACAGCACATTTAGCCGATCTGCGAAAGATACTAGAGTGCACAAGGAAGCATGGATTGAAGATGAATCCTAATAAATGTGCATTCGGTGTATCGGCAGGACAATTCTTGGGTTTTATGGTGCATCAGCGGGGCATTGAAATCAGTAGGAAGTCTATTGATGCAATTAACAAGGTGATTGCTCCTGCCAATAAGACTGAATTACAATCTTTGATCGGTAAGATTAATTTCATTAGAAGATTCATATCTAATCTGTCGGGTAAGATCAAGGCTTTCAGCCCATTACTTAGATTGAAAGCTGATCAGGAATTTGTATGGGGAGTTGAACAGCAATTAGCCCTTGATGAAATTAAGAAATATTTATCAAATCCTCCAGTGCTAGTTCCACCTCAACATGGGAAGCCTTTCAGGTTATATTTGTCAGCTGATGATGCAGTTATCGGTTCAGCTCTTATTCAAGAATTTGAAGGGAAAGAACGTGTTATTTATTATTTGAGCAGAAGATTAGTGGATGCTGAGACAAGGTATTCGGCTATCGAGAAATTGTGTCTGTGCTTATACTTTTCTTGTATCAAATTAAGGCATTATTTGTTATCTGCCGAATGTACGGTCATATGCAAAGACGATGTGGTCAAGTATATGTTGTCGATGCCGATATTAAGTGGTAGAATCGGCAAGTGGATTTTAGCATTATCAGAATTTGAACTACGCTACAAATCAACTAAGGCAGTTAAAGGGCAAGTGATGGCTGATTTTGTCACTCAGCATTGTAACACGGTGGATTCTCTGGGGATTGCTCCCTGGACACTTTTCTTCGATGGATCCACATGTGGTGAAGGAGCAGGTATCGGCATTGTGTTAATTTCACCTCAAGGGAAGAAGTATGAGTTTTCATTGCCGATTGTTGCTACAGCAACAAACAATCAAGCTGAATATCAAGCCTTGATAAAAGGGTTAGAATTGCTGAAGGAGATACGTGCCGATGTTGTGGAAATCTTTGGTGATTCTATGCTAGTTATAAATCAATTGGCTGGAAGTTATGAATGCCGAAGTGAAGCCTTGATTTCGTATTATGAAAGGTGTTTGCAATTATTGAAAGGATTTAGAGATTTTCGTCTTGAACATATCTCTCGATTGCATAATGAGGAAGCTAATCGACTAGCTCAGCATGCTTCAGGGTATCAGCCTATTCAGGAAGTGCTAACATCGGCAGTTGATACCGATGACTGGAGGAAAGAGATTGTCGATTATTTAAAGGATCCAGGTAGAAAGGTTGAGAGACGTATAAGGTTCCAAGCTACCAAATATGTGCTCCTCGATGATGAATTATATTATCGAACTATAGATGGAGTTTTACTCAGATGTGTTAACAATGATGAATCGAAAAGCTTGATGGGTGAAATTCATGAAGGAGTATGTGGGGCACATCAATCGGCTTTCAAGATGAAATGGATGATCAGAAGGAATGGGTACTATTGGCCGACTATTCTTGAAGATTGTTTTAAATATTTTAAGGGATGCCAGGGGTGTCAAAGGTTTGGTAATATTCAAAGAGCGCCTGCGTCGGCTATGAATCCTATAATCAAACCATGGCCGTTCCGGGGATGGGCTATTGATCTCATTGGTCAGATTTATCCGCCATCGAGTAAGGGACATAAATTTATCCTGGTTGCTACCGATTATTTTACAAAGTGGGTTGAGGCAATTCCTTTAAAAAAGGTGACATCGGTCAATATGATTGATTTTGTGAAAGAGCATATTGTTTACCGATTTGGTATTCCTCAGACTATCACTACCGATCAGGGCACTATGTTTACATCAGGAGAATTTGATGAGTTTGCTGTGGGTATGGGAATTAAAATTTTAAATTCTTCTCCATATTATGCTCAAGCTAATGGTCAAGCTGAGGCTTCTAACAAAGGGATCATCAAACTCATTAAGCGCAAAATTGAAGAAAATCCTAGGAGGTGGCATACAGTATTAAATGAAGCCTTGTGGTCATATCGGATGTCATGCCATGGTGCAACCAAAGTAACGCCTTATCAGTTAGTATATGGACACGATGCAGTGTTGCCTTGGGAAATTAAGGTTGGCTCTAGACGAATACGTTCTCAAAATCAGCTGACAGCCGATGAGTATAATACTCTTATGAAAGATGAGTTGGAAGATGTGGCGGGTCATCGGTTAAGGGCTTTAGTTAGTATTGAAGAAAATAAGAAAAGAGTAGCTAGATGGTATGACAAGAAGGTGAAAGTAAAAGAGTTTGCCGATGGAGATCTGGTCTGGAAATTGATTTTACCGATTGGGACTAAAAGTTCAAAGTTTGGAAAGTGGTCTCCTAATTGGGAAGGTCCATATCGGATAAATCAGTCTATTCCTGGTAATGCATATATTTTAGAAACCCTCGAAGGGGTTGTGTTTCCCAGAGCGTTAAATGGAAAATATTTAAAGAAATATTACCCTAGTATCTGGACAGATGCATAAGAGTATAAGTGCCGATAACAGTACTATCGGCTGGAATTATGCAAGAGTATCAATGTCTTATAAAGTGCCGATACAATAAATAAGACTACACGTTCAGCAAAGATTGGATAGCTAATATCGCACGCAGGCGAATCTGGTCGGCTTCTTCCATTTCTTTGATATCGTCATCGGCAGCACCCTCCACAGGCTTGAGTTTCTTCTTCATGGCTAAAGCTTTGCGAGCTTGGATATCTCTTTCTTGCTGAAGGGCTTTGACGGCGTTGGGTAGCTGGCTTTCTTCTTGTTGAGCATGAGTTAAGGCTGCATCGATTTCTTTCAATTCAGCCAATAGAGCTGCCTTCCTTGCCGATAGATCCAAGATTTTCTGCTTAAGTGCAGCACCCGAAGTCTGCAAGTTGACGATGCCCTTGTGCTTCTCATCAGCGATTTGTTTCAGTTGTAGCATCTCTCCTTTAAGTTGAGCTTGAGCTGCTCTATCGGCAATGCGCTGAGCAGCCCGTTGATATTGCAGTTGACGGCTTTCTAAATGAGCTGCTGGGAAGAGTATTTCTTCAACATCGGCAGGGACCTGGCCACGAATTGCTTTGAAAATTGCCTTTGCGGGGTCCGAGTCATCTACCAGTTGGGCGGTACTTTGCTGTAGCAAGTTCAGGAGGGTTTCCAACTTGGATTTAGTCTCTGCCGATATTGTTCCCAATGCAAGGGAAGAACTTGTTTCCTCTCCATCGTCGTCAGAAATGTCAATGGCAAAGGAAAATAGGCTGTTCGGAGAATCTTGTTCCTGAAAGAGAGACAAGGAGATCAATCAGGGGTAGGTATGAGTATTGTAAAATCAGATAGGTTAATCGGTTTACCTGTTTCAAGGCAATTTCCTGTGCTTGACTGGAGGAAGCAACCTGGGGTATGTCGTGTGGATCGGCTGAGCTTGCCGATGGGATATCCTCTGTGACTTCATCGGTGGTGGGTTCTTGAGGTATGATGACCGATGATATTGGGGCAGATGTAGGGATCGGCATAGACCTTTGTCGTTTTGGCTGTGCTTCAGTATCTGTTGAAGCTTTGCGCTTTGCTTGGACATCGGCAACGATTGGCTGGGGGGCATCGACACCTGATTGTGAAGCTTGGGCATCTGGTACGTTTGCCGATGTACCCAATTGTTGCTGCAAAACAAGTGTAAGATATGATATTTAACAGATAAAATGTAGAGTCAAGAAGCTACCTCTGAAGGAGTGGTGCTTGATATCGGCGGAATTGCCGATGACGATCCCGTAGCAGCTCTTACCCCCTGATGATTAAGGTTAATATAGTTTGTGATCGGCATAAGTGAAAATAAACAAGGTTGTTACCTTAAAGGCTTTGACCAAGGTTGTAGCAGCGGCCGATGGGGTAGCCCTGGATGTAGCCAATTTGGACTTAGAAGTGATGGTCTTAGTAAGAATCTTCTGGCGGGTCAAAGCGGCTAAGGTGGGAGCGTTGTAGCCGATTGGCGATGTTGGGGAAACAGGCCGGAGGTTGAAGGGTTTCCCACTTTTACTCACCGATGGTGCTGGGTTGTTAACCTGTTACAAGGGAATCAGTTACTGATAAATGAAAGGAAAAGCAGAAGGGAGTTCAAGGAAACTTACCGCGTCGTCAGGGATTGCATATTCAGAATCGATCATGTGCCGATATGTGTGAACAGAAGTCGCGAACAGTTGCTCTTTCCACTCTCGCCACCATTGCTTGTATGACTCGGTGATGAAAGATATTGGTGTCCAGGTGGATATATCGACATCTGTGGTATCGGCATCAGGAGAAAGTTGTACTACCTTGTTCCAGTCTGTTCCGCAGGTGATTGTTTCCCTGGGTTTGATCACATCGGCAAAGCAGAGTTTGATTGGCAGTTGCCCAAAAGCCAATTGGCGGGATACTGCCGATGGGTTGTAAAATTCATATGTAATGTTGGTGTTTTTCCCGCTGCCGAATGTGTTTACTGGAATTGCCCTGGGAGTGATAATAGCCATCATAAGCTCATTATCTTGATTCAGAGTGTCATCGGCTAAGTTGAAAAGAAGGGGGAATCTGTTTTCTTCGTCGATATAAGGTACCCAGGCCCTATGATCACGAGAAAGACCATTATAGAAGCTTTGAAAGAATCTGCCGATTTGGTCTTCGTTGGCTTCTGTTCCAGGGAGGACGATTATGGCTTCACCAAAATTGAGGGGTGAGCGTGTTGCCGATTCATCATCTCCGAGCACATAATCTTCAGGAATTTCTCGTGGGAATTGTTGAGTAAAAAAGTCCCATTGCAAACGTTTGTGCATATGGGCATTCAGCCACATGTTGATGAACCACCACGGGCCTCCCAGGTTGCCGATGGGTTCGCCAAGCAGAAGCTTCTGAGACACTTGGTGAAGAAGATGATAAGTGGAGCTCAGAAGGTATCGGCCAAGAGGAAACCTTGCGCCATTAGCTAGAAGTTCAGCTGCAGGGAGGAAGGCGTTGGTTGGTCCTACTGATCGACCACAGAAGATAAATTTTTCTAACCACATATTCAGGAATGTGGCATGTTCCCTCTGGCTAGGTGTCCCGGTTTTCTGGTATTCTTGAATATATCCTGTCCAACCGCCGATGTTACGGGTATTCACTCTATATTCAGGCTTTCTACCATAGATGGAGCCTTCGTCGGTAGTTGAGATGTCCAAGCCAGTAAGCATGTGGACATCGGCAAGGGTAGGAGTAGCTGGGCCATGTCCAAACATAAAAGTATTGGTTGTGTCTGACCAGAAATAAGCAGCTGCAATTATCATTGATTCATTTTTCTGCATATCGGCAATAGAGAGCCTGATACATTGGTCTAATCTTCGTTCTGCCCAGTATACTTGCATCGAGTTATTAACTCTCAAGTACCAGTCTTTCCACCCCTTGGTGGTTTTGGGCCAAGATCGGAATGTGTCTTTCCACAAATTCAGAGAGAAATTTTGGGCTCTAAAGGGGATTCTGTTAACCTCTGCATTGATCAGATCGGTTGGATCTGGGTTGCCCATTGGTCCGAGGCATTGGACGTGCGGCTGATCGGTTGGGATAATTAATTTGTTGCGCAGTTCCTAAGGTTATAAAATCCAGAGAATAGAAGAAAGGGAAAATCGCCAACTGAATGAATTTACGAAAAGATCAAAGTAAAGGGTAATGGAAGTGGAGCAAACCGCGGGGACGTCGAAGTTGATGGCCATGGTCTTGAGGAAACTTGAAGTTAGCACCGGAGAAGGGTTCTTCTTGGTTGGGGTCGCGTGGTTGTTCGTCGGAGTCGCCGCCGGAGAGAGAAATGCCAAGGATTGGAGGCTGAAGGTAGAAAATGAGGGTTCCGGAGGAATCTATTTATAAGCCGCCCGGAGTAAGGGTATTTTGGACTTATTCCTATGTCGCGCGCATATAGGTCGAGACGGTTCAGAAGGATATGGTAACTGTTCGCACGATAATCAGGGGATTGTACAGATGAGTTGATGACAAGTAATCATGACTTAGAGGGGATATCGATACAGGATATTTTAATTCTGAAAATGGCAGCATTATCATGTTAAGATCTTGCTGATGGGTTATTGTTTCGGTATCTTAACCATAATCAAGGCAAGAGTGGTTGGCGATTGTGCGATATTTACTGAAATGCGTGAATCAAGATTAGATTTGATTGGATTTGATAACAAATCAAGTTTTGGCTTGGAGAATGAGTTATGATAATCGGGTAAAGGCAAGTGTTATCTGGAGTAAATTTCGGAACATTAATGGTTTTATATTCCGGAATTGGGGGGCATGTGTTGACACCGTTTTTTGTACGTGATGGTGATCGGAGTGGATTAATCGGTGGTGGGAAGGTTACTGTGTACTTTGATGGCCGATGGAAGCCAGCTTGTAAAGATAGTTGCCGATAGCTGGTGGTGGTCGATGGAAAGGTTGGTTTGGATTCGGGCGTTGCCGATGAGGTTAGAGGTGTTATTGTCGATGCCGATGAGAGGAGATTTGAAGACTACTGCCGATGAAACAGGAAATATGCCGATGAAGGAAGGCTTGAAGACTACTGCCGATGAAATAGGGAGTATGCCGATGGGAAGGAGGACGGTGAGATTTCCATCGTAATTGAGGTGGACAGGGAAATAGATAGAAGTTGATTTCCTTTTTTATATTAGTTAGAGTATGATTTATGTAAGAGTCACGTGTTTCCTTAGATATGGGATTGGTGTCCTAGTTGTGTTTGGTTGTGTCTCTTTAGATCAGGGTATAAATATGGAGTAAGGAGCAATGTAAGAATATATATATCAATCAATATCAAAACCAACTTTTACTCCTATTTGCATCTACTTTTCGGCGACTTCGTCAATTTGCATACTTTTTCTTTTTACGAGTTCTCATTGATTCGGCGAGCTGCATCGCTTCAGTGCGATCTTCGGCGATTCTCGAGTTCCGCGTGAGCACCTCTTGGCCGTGACTTCCGGGCGTATCGCTGTTGTCAGGACCAAAGTGTTCGTTTCTTCATCCTTGTCGATTAGCAGGTCAAATCGACTGGCACGCTTTGGATATCGATTCGGGTATTAGCCCTTTGTGTTTGCAGATCCACTTTTGCATCAACAGGTGTCATTTGCCAGTCATGGCATTCCACTCCATCCTGGCGGATGTCATGTTGAACTGACGCGCCTGTCAGCGTCTGTACGAGGATTAGGCAAAACAGCACCGGCACGCCCAACACTATTCTTGATGTGAATCCCCAGGTATGGTCCATCATGGCCATAGGTTACATCAAGACGTGCTAGCCTCTTCCCTAGCATCAGAGTTTTGATCTAGGCCCATACGCTTGGATCTAGAGTGGTTGGCGACGGTATAGCTCCCCGTCGGACGAGACCGAACTCTCGTCCTCGAGGTCGGGCGAGACACAGCCCGCGACCTTGGGCGAGATGGAAACTGCGTCCTTGGGGTCGGGTGAGACAGAGCCCGCACCCAAGGGGTCAGGCGAGACAGAGCCCGCGGCCTTGAGGTTAGGCAAGACGGAGCCCACGGCCTCGAGGTCAGGCGAGACGGAGGGCGTGACTTTGGGTGAGATGGAACCCGCGTCCTTGGGGTCAGGCGAGACCGAGCCCATGGCCTTGGGGTCGAGCGAGACCTTTTAATACATCTCGAGCCTTCCGAGGAAGTCAGCGTGGGTGCTAACTTCTGTAACACCTCGGGTGTTAGCCTTGCATAAATTGACTTGCATAACATGAGCATGGGCATCAAGCATTCATAAACAAGCATTTACAATTGAAACATTGGATTGAAAACATCTGCAACATTTGCTTGTTATCGCATGTTTCCTTGAACATATGCAACTTTTCTCATTATTTCATGTCTCCATGTGTATATGCATATGATCATGAGTGTCTACATGTAGATGGTTGATATGAGTCACAAATATATATTGGCAATACTTAGGTTAGCAAATGGAACATGGTTCATGAATGTCACTTCCCATAATCAAGCCCTTAAGTCATGTTTCATGTGATTACACTAAATAGCTCTATGAGTGACTAATACATGAAATGATTGTATGACCTTGCAATTTGCTTAAACATGTTTAGAGTATCATTATGAACACCTTTGATATTCATGCTTAGGGGTAATTAGGTCATTAAGCCATAGTTTGAAGCATACCATCATTTAAATGTGACATGTTTGACCAAGTTTGAACTAGGTGTTAGAGACCTTGCATGGAGGTGGTCACTAAAGCAAAGTTGTAGTATTTGCTATAAGGAACAACTTTTTATTTTTGGGTCATTAACTGATTTAGCTCCTAACATGCTTGAATTGGGATCACAAAAATCAGTAAAATCAACATTTCAAGACTTAACAAAATTTGCTAAGTCCTTGTTCACTGACCGACTGACAGGCCGACCTTGGTCATGATTTTACTCAGTCTTGGTTGCGAATTAGCACGAGTTCATTAAACAAGAATTGTAGATGGTACTTAGGACTACAACTTTTGTTTTGGAATCATTCACTGAATGGCTTTGTATCGGGACATAATTCAAATGGAAAACTCGCTGTCAGGCTTGGCTTCGGGATTGACTGACTCACTGAATCGCTCGGCACAGTGGCCGACCGTCGCTAGGACAGGGCCACCGCATGGAGGCAGTGATGGCCGCGCGTTGCCGTTGCCCTGACCACGTAGGCCACGACGCATCAGAGCCGGCCGTTATCACCCCAGCTACCGCCCGCTCCTGTCCGCGCCTTCATTTTCCTTTCTCGGCTCCTCTTTCACCGTTCGCAGCGCTGAAGCAGCAGCGTCGCTCCCCACCATCGCTGTTGCCAGTCACCGGCTGACCTCGCCGCTTCTCCATCACCACAACAGCACCACCGCCACCCCAGCAACCCACTGCTTCCCCCAATGCCCGCTGATAGAGCTCGGTAAGCCGCAACACCGCGCGCAAGCTCGCCGGAGCTCCGCCGCCACCCTCCGTCGCCGTGGTTGGACCTAATCCGACCACTGTAGGCCACGATAGAGCGCGAGACAGATTCACCGTAGTTTAGTTATGCTCGTCCGAGCTCTAGGTTGAGCCACCGTGGCTTCCACCGGTGTAACGCCGTCGTCCCGCGCCATCGCTCCGCCATGATCGCCGCCGTAGTCGCTAGCTCCGATGAGAGGTCCCACCAAGTAGTCCAATCGACGCGTTAGGTCACGGGGATCACCTAGTGATGATGTCACCGCCGGTGAGTTCGCCGTCGACGAGCTTTGGCCGCGTCAGCGCCGTAGCAAGCGCCGTCCCCTGTTTTGCGTCGATGACAGGCGGGCCCTACTGACCAATGGGTCCCTGCTGTCAGTGACTCTATATTATAAAGCTAGTTTAAATATTCCAGATTTGGGTGTGTTTTGTAATTTTTAGATCTCCAATTTGGTAGCTTCAAAAATGGTGAAATAAATTTGGTAGTGTTCCCTAGGAAATGTAGTATTTAGGAAAAATATGATCTTGACACTTACAGTAGAAATTTTGGAAGATTCAAATGGAAGTTTGAAATGTGTTTTTGAATGCATGCAAAATTGTTTATTTTATATCTAGAGTTCCTGTGCTCCAAAAATTATGAAATTTTTGTGGTAAGCTATTCTTGACATGTATGAGCTCTGGTAAAAATTTGAGGATCAGTGAATGCACAGATTTGTAGTTATAGATTTTTCTTTTATAAATAGGTAGTCCTTGTATGAATTTTCATAAATTATTTAGGAATCCAATATTCATGAAATTTGTTGGATGTTATCCTAGTAGTATATGGATGCTAACAAAAATAGGAAATCTGTTGCTTGACACTTTTCACTAGGGTTTTCTATTTTTGCTATTGTAAGCCTTTTTGTCTTGCCCTTTTTGTATAGAATGTTTTACTGTATAAAATGGCATGAAACTTTTGCAGTAGTCTTTTGGTAGCATTAGTAAGGCACTGTAAATTTTTAAGAATTTATGATGCACATTTGATATATATTTATTATTTAACCTATGTATCTAAATAAAATAATAAAGGCATATAAAGAAATAGTTTGGGCTTCACCATTATATTTTCTTGGATGTATTTGGTATGCTTAAACTGTTGGTAGACTTTGTGTTGTCAAACTTTGAATGATTACATGAAGTAGAAGTATTGTTACTCTGTAATGCAAATTAGAAGGATTCCGGACAGATTCTGGAGTTTGATAAGTTGCATGATAAAAATGATGTTTACTGTAAAAATAGTTAATAAAAAAGTTGTAGGTAATTTTATAAGCTTTCTAGAAAGTCCAGGATCACTGCATTTGGATAATTAGAACTCCAGTTATGAGTAAAACAAGTAGCTACTGTTTGTGAAGTAGTAGATGCATTGTCGAAGTAATTAATTACATAATCGAGGTCAGTCAGGAGGATAGCCTCGAAACCGTAGACCATGAAGAATGCCATGTAGCCAGTGGCCTGGCTGGGGGTTGTCCTCAGGCTCTAGAGCACCACGGGAAGCTCCGTGACCCATTGTCTGCCAAACTTTTTCAATCGGTTGAAGTTCCTAGGCTTGAGGCCTTGTAGGACCATGTCGTTCGCGCTCTCGACCTGCCCGTTCATGCGGGGGTGCACCACGGTGGCCCAATCAATGCGGATGTGGTATTCATCGTAAAATCGGAGGAACTTTTTCTCAGTGAACTGCATGCCGTTGTCCGTGATAATAGAGTTTGAGACTCCAAAGCGATGGACGATGTCATGGAAGAACAGCACGGCTTACTCGGACTTGATTGTGGAGATCGGTCGAGCCTCTCTCCACTTTGTAAACTTGTCTACGACGACAAGCAAGTGCGTATAGCCCCCCGGCGCCCTCTTGAGAGGTCCGACCTGATCGAGCTCCCAGACCATAAACGGCCATGTGATGGGGATCATTTGGAGTGCTTGGGCTGGCAGGTGGGTCTGTTGAGCATAGTATTGACACCCTTCATAGGTGCGCACAATCTGTTCAGCGTCAGCTACTACGGTCGGCTAGTAGAAGCCTTGTTGGAACGCGTTTCTGACCAGGGTCCTAGGTGTGGCATGGTGCCCGCAGACCCCACCGTGGATATCACTCAGCAACTACTTCCCTTGTTTGATGGGGATGCAGCGCTGTAGGATCCTGATGTGGCTTCACCTGTAGAGCTCGCCCTCAATAACGACAAAGGACTTTGCATGACGCGTGAGCCGCCGAGCCTCCGTTTTGTCTGTCGGCAGTGCCTCATAGAGGAGGTAGTCGAGGTAAGGTGTCCTTTAGTCAGCCAAAGGGTCAGGCTCTGTCGCTAGATCCTCATCAAGCTCCATGACTTTGGGGTTAGATGGAGCCACCGGCTGGTTAGCCCCTGAGCCTAGGGCAGGCAACCCATGACCGATCTATTTTGGCTCCTCGTAGCAGACCGAGGGCTTGTACTAATCGCTGTCGAAGATGCCCGTCGACACCAGCTCTCGGCTGGACATCGTTTTTGCCATTGTGTCGGCCGCCTTGTTGAGACGCCTCGAGATGTGATTAGGCTCGAGACCATCGAACTTGTCCTCTAGCTGGCGAACTTCTCAGCAGTATGCAGACATCTTGGCGTTGTGGCAGCTTGATTCCTTCATGACTTGGTCGATGACCAGCTAGGAGTCACCCCGGACATCAAGCCATCGGATACCCAACTCGATGGCGATGCGCAAGCCGTTGATGAGTGTCTTATACTTGGCCACATTGTTGGAGGAGGGGAAATGGATGCAAACCATGTGCCTTATGCGTACCCTAAGGGGTGAAACAAAGACCAACCCCATGCCAGCGCCTTTCTTCATCAGCGATCCATCAAAGTACATCGTCCAGTATTCTTGGTCGATGACTGCTAGCAGCATTTGAATCTCGGTCCACTCTGCAATGAAATCAACCAGCACTTGGGACTTGATAGCCGTCTGAGGGGCATATGAAATGCCTTGACCCATCAGCTCAAGTGCCTACTTCGTGATTCTTCCTGTGGCATCCCAGTTTGGATGACCTCACCAAGAAGGAAGGACGTCACGACCGTCACTGAATGTGACTCGAAGTAGTGATGCAACTTCCTCTCAGTGATAAGAACGGCATACAAAAATTTCTAGATTTGGGGGTAGTGAGTCTTAGAATTAGACAAGACCTCACTAATGAAGTACACGGGATGCTGCACTTTGAGGGCGTGTCCCTCTTCTTCTTGTTCTACCACCAGGGAAGCGCTGACCACTTGCGTGGTGGCCGTAATATAGAGCAAAAGCGGTTTCCCGTCGGTTGGGGGGACTAGGATCAGGGCCTTCGTCAGGAGCTACTTGACCTTGTCAAGTTCCTCCTGGGCCTCAGGCGTCCATTCGTAGTGGTCAGACTTTTTCAGAAGCTGATAGAGGGGGAGACCTTGTTCATCGAGGTGTGAGATCAAGCGACTGAGCATGGTGAGGCACCCTATAACTCATTGTACCCCCTTTATGTTCTAGATGAGGCCCATCCCCATGATGGCCGAGATCTTCTTCGGGTTGGTTTCGATGCCGTGCTTGGAGATGCTAAAACCCAGTAGCATACCCCTTGGGACCCTGAAAACGCACTTCTCAGGGTTGAGTTTGATACCATTTGCTCAGTGTCGGTGCGAAAAGTGACCAATAAGTAAATATTTGTAGTTTTGCCGTACGTTGTGATCGGATGTGGCCTAGCACTCAATGACATAAGGTTTATACTGGTTTAGGCAATGTGCCCTACGTCCACTTCTATTCGGTCGGTGACTTTATTCCTGAGCCTAGGTGCTTGAAGTTTGCTATGGGGTTACAAACGAGTGGGAATAAGAAGGGGGTGTTAAAGGTCCGATCGGGCTCTGAATCGAAAGGCCAAGAGTGACGAGAGCTCCAATGTGCGCTAAGTACTAGAAGTATGCTTTGTGTAGCTTTAGAGTTCTAGAGCTATGGGGTTGTTCGAGTGCTCAGAATGTCTAAAGCTTAATAGAGAGAGAGAGAGCCAGAATGACCATCCTCCTTTTAGGAGAGAGCGCATCCCCTTTTATAGGTGAAGGGGACGGCCTTACAAGTTAAGAGAGAGAGAGACAAAGAGAGTGTGTGTGCTTCCTAGTCTTGTTGCCCACGCTGTCGGGTACAAGACTATTTGTCGGCGCCCATAATGCTATTGACACCTAGATGCATGTGGCAGGCTCCATCGTGTTCTTCTGGTATGGCAAATGTTGGCGCCTACCATACTGTAGGACAAATGTCGGCGCCCACAACACTGTTCATGTTCTGACATGTTTAGAAGGTTGCAAAGCACCTTTTTGGCATGGCCTGATGGTACTGTCCTATAGGTGTGTAGGGTACGGTCCTTGGTATTACGGTTGACTTAAGCACCTTGCCTTATCAGCCCTTGGTTAGTCGTTCCCAGTCAGCTCCGACCACGCCGGTCAGAGAAGAGCTGTAGGCAGAGGTTTGGTGTATTCCCGGTCGGAAAAGCGGGTCAGAGTCGGAAGCGAGTGTTGTCCCCTCCTTGGCTAGGTCTTCCGATCAGAGACTGGATCGCTCTTTTGGCCTGTCGTTAGGTATTTGGGATAGCCCAGGAGTCACGCATTTGTTGTAATGTCGTCTGTTGGGCCGAGCTTTTACTGGGAAGCAGGCCCATCAGGGACCCTAGGTTTATGAACCCGACAGGAGCCCCCAAGCCCTTTTGGGACTTCTATGAAGTCATGAAGGGGCTATTTATAGAAGGGTGGAAGATCCTAAGTCACTGTCAGGCGCGACAGAGCATGGACCCATGCGTTGGGCGTGGCCGAGGGGTCGGGCGCGATGGAGTGTGGACCTAGGTGTTGGACTGATGAACCAGCATGCTGATCAGCGGTCATAAAGGGTGTAGGCAGCATAGTGACCATGCGTCTGTCACCATGGGTCGATGTGAGTCCCTTGGAATGTCATGTAGCGGATACAGGTCATGCTAAGACGTGACCGATCCCTGCACGATGCCAAAAGTTTGACCTAGGGTTGTACTTTTTGGCCCATACTAGTTGGTGGTGGTGCGAGCTTCCGTTAGGGACTGTGTTCGAGGGATCGGGTGAAGTGGGGCCAACCCTCAGACGTCAGTCGAGGCGGAGCCAACCTTTAGGAGTCGGATGAGGCGGCACCCAGCAAGGGGTGTGGCCTTGGTGGTCCTAGAAATCACCGGGGGGATTTTTTGACTTGCCAGTGGGTGCGCGTGAGCGCACCTGATGGGTGTAGCCCCTGAGCCCCTGAGAGATTCGGGTAGAATCGCCTGGGGGATTTTTCGACTTGCCAACATTCTAAGCCATCGTTTTTGGGAGCGCGGACCCAGGCGTCGGGTGCCAACCCAAACATCGGGCGTGGTCAGGGGTTCAAGCATGACGGAGCGCGGACCCAAGTGCCAGGCATGGCTGAGGGGTTGGTTTAGTTTCGTGTGCTACCCCATCTGTGGTTTCTGCAACTGAAGGGGCTGAGCTAACGTCGCTTGCCTTGATGGCTTGAGTGATGCGCTCAATGAGCTCTCTAACGGGTATGTCCGAGTGGAATCCAGGTCTGTCATTTGTAATGGGATCGGCATAGGCCTCATGTGGTATTCTACTGCTCCTTAACCCACCTCCCGATAGATGTCTAAGCCATTTCAAAGACTGACTCAGGTGGCCCACTAGCCTCCCCTCGATGGAGATTCTGTGGGCATGGCTCGAAGTTGGGATCAAATGAGAATGTTGAGATGACCCTGTCCGCTTCGAAGCGGGTCGAGCGAAGGTCACTAGGGCTCATCTGTGCTTTCTCCCTTGACTCTATTTGATGTGAGGTGGCCTTTAGCCCTTTGTGGGCCAGCCTTTGAACCCGATCAGTCATCGCTCATGTCGAATGAGGCGACTACCGCTTTGTGACGCAACATGAAGCGTTGTAATGCATCAATTGCATATGCAATGCTTTGGATGTATGGGATGAATGTGTGAATGCGTGTATGAGGAACGATGAATGAATGATTATGCATTAGAAAATAAAATAAAGTAGTAAGGTTTGGTAAAGATACCTTGATGACTCGAGTGGTAGGTTTGAGGAGCTCTTATTGGATATGTTCGAATGGGATCTGTGTCCGTCATTTGTGATGGAGTCGACGTAGCCTGCATGGGGCATCACACTGCTCCTTACCTGTCTCTTGGCAGTTGCTTGAGCCATCCAATTAACTCAGGTAGCCCGTTGGTCTTTCCTCGACGGAAATCCTATCGGTGGGCCCTTCCAAACCCTGCCTAGGAAGGCGGAGGGTCGTTTGCATGCGGCTGCACCTTGTTTCCTGTGCCTAGGTTGTGGTAGTGGTGGGCCCTACCCAGGCCACTTCTTGTTTTAACCGGGCGATGTTTCGTTGGGTAGGGCACATCCCATCAGTCAGGATGCATCCCACCACATGCCTATCCGCATTAAATAGGGGATGAGAGAGGGTTTTCGTCCCATTCCTTCGCCTTTCTCCAATTGCTGCCTCTCCTCCTTCCTTTTTGCCAAGCCTCTTCGTGCACTATGGCGATTTCTAGGGGAGAGAGAGGGTAAAGTGAGGGAGAGGAAAATTCACAGATTCATTCATGAATCTAGGGCATGATGTCAAACTGAAGGCCATCCAACATAGACAAGGAGGTGTTGGCCACCTTCACCGAGAAGGGGCTGCTCCCGCTGAAGGAGGTGGCGCATTAGAGGGCTCCTACGCTAGGGGAAGCTGTTCTATGACCATGGGCCGACGAGGTTGTCTCCTTCCTCGCCTTCCACGAGCATGGGCTTAGATATCCCACACACTAGTTCTTGCGTGGGCTCCTCAACAAGTGGGGCCTAGAGCTACAACACCTCAATCCGACTGGGGTGCTGCACATTGCTAGTTTTGTCACCGTTTGTGAGGCCTTCCTTAGGATGGAGCCGCACGTGGATCTCTTCCAGCGGATCTTCACTGGGTGAGCCTTGTCTGAGGGGAAGCCACCCAGAACCATGTCGGTTGGGGGCTTCGCCTTGTAGAAGAAGCCGAGGCCATCGGGCTCCTACCCCGTGTACTCCCTCTGTGACTCCAATTGAGGGTGGCATGGCGAGTGGTTCCACATCAGGAACCCAGTGGAGGTGCCATTCCCATCATTCATTGGAAGAAGGCCAGAGAGGCAGGAGAGCTGGTCCTAGGGTCCCTCCAGTCAGCAGAACAAGCTAGAGGTCATCGAGGTGGAGCTTCAAAAGCTAGTGCAGCATGGCCTTGATGGGCTGTAGGTCTTCCACACCTTCTTCCGCCATCGAGTCACCCCACTGGCGGAGAGGAGGTGGCCAATGTGGGCCTACTCCGGCCCAACGGATCCTGACCGCGCGTCACCGGAGGAGTTGCCGAAGGACGAAGTCTGGAGTTGACTTGACCGGGTGCTACAACTAAGGGATAAAGATTCCCTTGAAGGAAAGACTGGACATCTTCATGCTGTGAAGCTGTCCAATCTGGTATGCTTCCCTCTCCTTATTCCATGACCTTTTCCCTTTTGCTCTCCTTTATTGTGATTTCGAATTTGTCCATTTCGTAGGGACTAGCGGGTTACAAATCCCGGCTGTATCTTTTGAGGGGGCCGAAGGGCATAGCTCGGCAGGCTGCCTTGAAGGAGTCAGCGCTTGCCAAAAAGAAGAATAGAGATGAGAAGGCCTAGAGGAGGTCTGAGAAGGAGAAGGAGATCAGCTGGTGTGTCCTAGCGGGTGAAAGTAGGAGCGACGTGGAGGCAGAGCTCGAGTCGGAGGAGCCCACGGAGATGGATGGCGATGCGAGTACCTCCAAGGATGAAGGAGACAAGGGCATTGTTGTGACCTCGGTGGAGCGTCGTGAGCCTACGACCGTGTCTATCGGTGCTGGGCGGGATACAGAGAAGCGCAGCGACGTTCCCGCATCAAGAAAGCACGCCATGAACGAAGACACTACCATCGAGTGAGAGGCGAAGCAGGCACGGTCGCCGCGCCCTTCAGAGGCGTCATTGGTTCCGCACCCCCTTGCTCTGAGCATGGCAAGGCACGCCCGCCGGTCAGAGGAGCATGCTCATACCCCTGCATCTTCGGGGTCAGCGTGTGTGCATGACCCACAACGGGGAGATGCCCCATTAGTTGCTCTAGTGGGTGCGCCATGAGCCGGTGGTCGCGGCCATTCGTGGGCCAATCGAGAATTGGCCAGGTGAAAGGTCCTTGTGTGGTTTTGGTAATTGAGTGACAACCTAGGTGGACTAATTGTGTTTATATGAGATACATAGGTGATTAGTCCATAGGTACATGTGTGTGAGCAACATATGCCATGAAGGTGAAAATGGCTTGGAGATGTTGCAAAGCTCACACATATGATGATGAAGGTGCTCATTGCAAATGAGACATGACATTGAGTCATGTGATCAAGGTGGAGAAGATCAAGACATGACTTGGCTTGATGGACCGGTTGCAAGCATGAAGGGCAAGTTGGAGGCTTTGGAGCGATGGACCATATGGCGGTGAAGCTTAAGTAAGACTTGGTGCCGATGGACGAAGGCAACGGTAAAAAGCAAGTGAAGTCAAGATCAATGAACCAATATGATCACATGATGACATGAAGTGGATCATATCATTGTTGATCGTGTTGGTGCATGTGTTGCATCGACATTGGAGGAGATGGAATGGAATGCGCAAGGCAAAGGTATAACCTAGGGCATTTCATTTCACCGGTCAAAAGTGTGTAGAGAAGTTGATGACCGGGTTTAGGATAGATGGCTGTACTATCAAGAGGGGCAAACTTGTTTGCATATCGGTCATCTAGTGCCACTCGAGTGATCTAACTTTGCATCGTCGCTAGGATTGAGTGGCCTGGCAAGTTGAGTGGCTAATCCTTTGGAAAATGATTGTGAAAATGCTAACACACATACACATGGTGGTGTACACTTGGTGGTGTTGACACATTTATAAAGGAGATGAAGTTGGAGTTGATATGGATCAACTTGGCGATGGAATAGAGGCGAGAAAGGTTCAAAACTCCACCGGTGGAGTGTCCACCCGTAGTGTGTGAATAGTTCGATGGTTCCACCGGTGCCCTACACAGAAAAGATAGGGTTTCGTAGAACTGATCGGACGCTGGCCTCAGTAGGACCGACATGTCCGGTCAGTGGCAGCAGTGAGCGCGTGGTCTCGGTCTCGTGACCGGACGCTGGCACGAAGAGTGATCAGACACTCAGGGTCTGCGTCCGGTCAGTGCTGATGTATGGTGACATAGGTGGCGCTGGAGTTAGGTGCGCAGGCACAGAACTGATCGAACGCTGGTCTGCGTCCGGTCATGGTGGACCGAACATGTCCGGTTACAAAACAGAGGCTTAGGGAGCTCTCTGGAAATGACCGAACTCAGGCAGTGCAGCGTTCGGTCATTCACTATGCAGCGTTCGGTCACAACTTAACCATTGAGATCAAGCAGATCTGGTTGAACGCATAGCGATACGTGGATGGCGTAGAGCGACCGAACGCTGGCAGGGCGCGTCCGGTCGATCTGACCGGAGCGTCCGGTCATCCCAAAATTTGCCCAGTGAAGGGGTAACGGCTAGTTTAGCCCATGGGGCTATAAATAGAAGGTGGTCTCGGCCATGGCAGGGGTTGAGCACCTTGGGAGACTTTGTGTCCATGCTTTAGAGTGCTTGGGAGCCCTCCATCTCACATATGCTTGAGAGTGATCATCCGATTGTGTGAGAGAGCGATTCTAGTGCGATTGCATCGTGAGGTTGCATCGAGTGGCACTAGGTGATCGAGTTGCAAGCCGGTGGTGCTTGTTACTCTTGGAGGTTGCCACCTCCTAGATGGCTTGGTGGTGGTCTCCGTCGAAGCCCGCAAGAAGCTTGTGCGGTGCTCCGGAGAAGATCTTTGTGAGGGGCATTGTGCTCGCCCCGCGGGAGCCGTGAAGAGCAACTCTAGTAAAGCATGTCATTGAGCTACCCTCACTTTCGGTGTAGGTTGTTGCAGTGCCCGACGTGCGGGCTTGGCGGGTGATGCCAATTAGCCGCCGAACCACCAAGTGAGTGGTCGACACAACGGGGACGTAGCGTGTTGGCAAGCACGTGAACCTCGGGAGAAAATCACCGTGTCAACCTTGTTCTTCCCGTTGGTTTGCAATCCCTTTACACAAGCTTGTGATTACTTTTATATACATTGTGCTTATGTAGTTCCTCTTGTAATTAGTTAGCTTGTGTAGCTCACTAGTTACCTTCTTGCTTGTCTAGCATAGAAGTAGCTCTCTTGCATGGTTAATTTGGTTTGTGTAACCTTGTTAGTCACATTGCTTAGTTTGTGTAGCTAAGTATTTGCGCTCTCTAATTTGGCATTGGTTGCCTTGTTATTGAGCATTGCTAGTGAGCTTAGTTGGCTTTGCTTTTGCTTACTAGCATGTGTAGGAGCTCCCTCATTACTTGAAGTACAAGTGGCATAGGTTTGTGTGACCTTGCTCCTAGAATTGGTTAGGTGAGCTCTAGCTAGCCAGGCATCTTTGTTGCTTAATTAGGATCTTAGCGAGGTGTTAGAGAACAAAGATAGAGGGGTGTAGTCTTGGCTTGACCGATAGTATTATTTCCGCACTTGTTTCGGTTAGCCGACATGATTATTTTTAGAAAGGACTATTCACCCCCCTCTAGTCCGCCATCTCGACCCTACACCGGTTCAGCTCCTCCCTCAGTTGATATGAGGGGGCACGGGTCATGACCCATGAGTGGTCCTCGTTTGGCGGGCTTGTCGCCAGTAGGTCGGGGCTTCAGGGCCTTGCTGCTTTCGTCTAGGTATACAACTATGTTCTTTTTTGATCTCATAGTTGAGTTCTTTGAGCGTGACTGACCTATACTTATTTGACAATAGCCAGGGACTGACACGACTGGGCATCGCCCCACTTCCTATGTGGGAGGAGTGGAGACCTAGCCTACAGCGAGTCGCAACAAGCAGCGGGGAAAGCAGGTTGGCAGCGGTGCGACCTTCCCTCCTAGGGGTTGCGTCCTCCTAGCCAGTCATGAGCACGGCGGCAGCGACAATGGCGATGATGGCAGTGATCCCTGTGGTGAAGGCATAGGTTGGGTCAGAGGTGACCCTTGCGATCCCTCCCCCAATAGCTACAGTAGAAGAGAGGAGGGAAACCAGGCTCCCTGCCTCGCCTGGCAGAGGAACACACTGCTCGCCTTCCTGGTCAGAGCTAGAGGGGTTGGGAGGAGACGTGGCCAGACCAGAGGTAGAACATCCACCGGTGAGCCATGGAGTTGAGATAGTGGAGATCCCCTGCTCTGGCAAGGCAGGTACTAGGGTGGAGCCGCCAGCCATCCCGCCATCATAGGAGTTGGTGATGATCCGGTCGTCACGCGATATTGCGATGGCTGGTTCTTCCAGTGGGTCAGGGGTGACCCACGAGCTAGTGTGGCCCTGCCCTGGTGACCCAAGGAAGGCTTGGTTCATCCTTCATGAAGAGGAGGAGGTGGGGCTCTAGCACTTGCTTGAGGAGAGAGGACTGTCGATGGAGTCCGATCTCGCCCAAACCAAGGCGAGGTTCAAGGAGGCCTTGGAGCGGGTTGAGCTCATCCATCAAGCGGTTTTAGTTGACCTACCACATGTCACAGAGGTAAGCTTTCTATGTTTTTTGCATTTGTCCTTGACTCCTTGGTCTTTCATTGGTTGTTTCAGTATGTTTGCTTCTCACTTTACAGGATTTAGAGGCAATGTCGATCCGCAAGTACCATTTCCTTTGGGAGGAACATGGCCGGATGGGGCAGGAAGCCATGATGTCATGGCGGGTTGACGAGCTTCAGCACCAGCTGGAATCCACCCACCGTGAGTCCCAAGATCAGGCGGCTGAGGCGACGGGAGCGCGGGCGGTGGAACTGCTCACGACGGAACAGGTGGCTGCTATCGAGTGGGGACTTGACGCAGCGAAGGTCCACCTGGTGGAGACTAAGGTGGCGCTTTAGAAGTCCTTGGAGGATCTGGAGACAGAGCAGAAGGCCTGGTCGGAGGCTGATCAAGAAGTGCTCATGCTCCGGGGGCAGGTGCTTAGGGCGGAGGAGTCGAACGCTCGACTGCTCAAGAAGGTGACCCAGCAAGAGGAAGGACTCTCCATCCTTGAAAGCACCCACCTTGGTATGTATCTATTCTGCCTTTAGATGATGCCTTGGTTTTTCCTTTCCTTTGCTTCTGAACTTGTCATCCTTTTTCCAGAACTAGATGAAAAAATTGATTCTCTGGAGCGAGAGCTGGAGACAACCAAGACGGTGATTGGTCGGAGCATGGAGGCGCTAGCCAAGTCCTTAAAGAGCGACATGCTCTCGAGGGGGAGCTCGACTAGATTTGCAACGTCGCCCAGGTGGTCATTTCCGAGGTGGTCAGGTCGGCGCCGAGCACCAGTACGCCCGCCGTCCAGCTGGTGGAGGTCCCGAACGAAGTTCGGGCGCTCATCTCTGACGGCATGTTCTATAGGACATCGAGGGTGCTAGCCTCAGTGGCGACGCACCACCTAGACCTAGACTTCACTGCCATCTATAGAGGGTACATCAACGGCTGGAGCGTGGATGCGATGCATGCGCTTAGGGAGAGCTTGGTGCCATTTGCATAGATGGTGGCCGAGCAAGTCTCTGTGCAGTGGGTGATGGAGGCTTGCCATTCAAGCATGGCTGAAGGTGTGTGTGAGGAAGATGTCATCTAGCCTATGGATGGAGTGGAGACCGGGTCAAAAGCGAGCATCGTCCCTCCTCCGATCGAGCCAAACATCGTCCCATCGGAAAGTGAGCAGCCCTTATCCTTGTCGACCGTGCCATCGGCCGATGTCATAGGGCGGCAATAATAGAATTTAGAGTAGAAGCATTTAGTATATGTAAAGGTTAAGTTCATGGGGAAGCCCCCGTGTGAACAATTTTTTACATTCATGAATACTTCAATTTTGTTTTGTGATGGAATCACTCATAAGGGGAAGCTTGTCCCATCCGTCTTTGTTTTCACCCTAGCATAGCTTTGTTTTTTATCCTTTCTTTTTTGCACCTACCCATTTGACCCATAGGCTACAACCTTAAGAACCTGGGTGTGGCCCGCGAGGCTCAGCTGCTCATAACCGTCGGTCATGGCGGGGTGTGATCGGTCGGGATTTTAAAACATAAGTTACATAGGGTAATTAAAGGAATGGACTACCCTTTCATTTGGGTGAAAAGTATTACTCTATGATAGTAAAAAAAGAGGGGTCATATCGCACCCTCGTGGAGCCCCATAGCGACCCAGGTCAAGAGTGTTCGGGCTAGGGTGCTTGTAGGAGCAAACGTTTGAATGAAAGAAAATGGTAAGATCGAGTTTTAAGGGAAGAAACAACGTAACTGTTTGATGTTCCATGTGTTGGTGAGAACATTGCCATTGTTGTCCTTCAGTCGGTAGGTGCCTGGTCAGATCACCTCAGTCACCATATAGGGTCCTTCCCATGGTGGAGAGAGTTTATGTTTCCCCTTGGTTGATTGGGTTCTTCGGAGCATGAGGTCTCTGACCTTGAGGATCCTCCCTCTAATTTTTCTTTCATGGTACCTACAGAGAGTTTACTGGTAGCAAGCGGAGCGGATGATGGTCATCTCACGAGCCTCCTCGAGTAGGTCAACCGTGTCCTGCTGAGCCTCCGTAGCTCGGTCTTGGTCGAAGGCCTTCACTCTTGGGGCACCGTGGTCGAGGTTGGAGGGCAAGACTGCTTCAGCTCCGTAGGCTAGGAAGAAAGATGTGAACCTTGTGGATTGGTTCGGGGTCATTCTCAGGCCCTAGAGGGTCGCTAGGACCTCTATAACCCATCGCCCGACATACCTATTGAGTCGGTCGAAGATTCATGGCTTAAGTCCCTAGAGGACCATGCCATTGGCTCGTTCAACCTAACCATTAGTACGTGGATGTCCAACCGAGGCCCAGTCAATCCTGATGCCGTATCCATCATAGAAGTCTAGGAACTTCTTCCTAGTGAAGTTAGTTTCTTGGTCAGTGATGATATAGTTAGGAACACCAAAATGATAGATGATGTCAAGGAAGAACTTGACTGCCTCTTCCGAGCAAATGTTGGTGATGGGCTTGGCCTCTATCCACATGGTGAATTTGTCCACCGCTATGAGTAGGTGAGTGAAGCCACCTGGGCCCTTTTTGAGGGGTCCGACCATGTCGAGGCCCCAGACCATGAATGGCTAGGTGATGGGGATGGTTTGAAGCTCCTACGCCGACAAATGAGTTTGCCGAGCGTAGAACTAGCATCCCTCACACCTATGGACAACCTCCTCTACATCTCGTAGCGCAGTGGGCTAGTAAAAACCTTGATGAAAGGCTTTTCTGACCAGCGACCTCGGGGCCACGTGATGCCCACAGATTCTAGTATAGACCTCAAGGAGGAGTTGTTTCCCTTGGTCGGTAGGGATGCACTTCATGAGTACTCCTGATGGAATTTGCTTGTAAAGTTTGTTACCAAATGCGACGAATGTCTTGGCGCATCGAGCAATTCATCATGCTTTAGTCCTTTTTGGTGGGAGAATGTCCTCAAGGAGGTAGGTGAGTAGTGGTGATCTCTAGTTAGCTTGATCGAGTGCTACCACGGTGATGTCGACGGGCGATGTCGTCATGGAGGCACCAAGGTCGGAGCCCTTGAGTGCTAGATTGGCATCGGAGTGTGTATGGATCGGACCTTCCAGGATGTGGGCAGATGGCTCGTGAAGGTCGTTGATGAAGACCCCATCTAGAGACGAAAGCCGCTTGGCAGCCAGTTTTGTGAGAAAATCGGCGACATCGTTGTCCTTTTAGGGGACATGATGTAGTTCGATCCCCTAGAATTTTTCCTCGAGCATGCGCACCTCTTGGTAGTATGCTACCATGAGGGGGCTTTTTCAAGAGGATTCCTTCATGACTTGGTCGACGACCAATTCCAAGTCACCGCGGATGTACAACCATGTAGCGTCGAGCTCAATGGCGATGTGCAGTCTATTGATTAGGGCCTCATATTCCATGTCATTGTTTGAGGCCAAAAAATGGAGGTGGATCGTGTAGCGGAGCCTGCTCCCATCCGGGGAGATCAGAACCACTTTAGCCCCCGAGCTGGACGCCATCATGGACCCATTGAAGTACATCGTCCAGTACTTGTGGGTGACGTCTAGGGTCGGGAGTTGGACCTCCATCCATTCGGCGATAAAGTCTACGAGAGCCTGAGACTTAATAGCGGTGTGAGGGATATACCTAATGTCGTGGCCCATTAGCTTGAGCACCCACTTAGAGATCCATCCCACAGTGTCATGGTTGTGGATGATGTCTCCTAGTAGGAATGAAGTGATGACCATGACTTCGTGGTCGTTGAAGTAGTGCAGGAGATTCTGGGTCGCCATCAGCACGGCGTATAGAAGTTTCTGCACCTAGGGGTACTGAACCTTAGCATTGGTGAGTACCTCTCCAATGAAGTATATGGGTCGTTGGACCTTTAGGTGGTGTCATGGCTCCTCCCTTTCAATGACTAGGGCGGCGCTCACGACGTGGTTGCTTGCCACGATATAGAGGAGGAGGGGTTCTCCCCATTCGGGAGCGATGAGGATTGGGGCCGATGCCAGTGATGCATTGAGGCTCTCCAAAGCCTGTTGTGCTTCCTTGATCCAGATGAACATGTCTGTCTTTTTTAGAAGTTTGTAGAGAGGCATCCTCCGCTCGCCTAGCCAGGAGATGAATCAGCTCAGGGCGGCCAAACAGCCGGTGAGCCTCTGTATGCCCTTGATGTTGCATATAGGGCCCATGTTGGAGATGGCCATGATTTTTTCAGGGTTGGCCTTGATGCCATGTTTGGCCACGATGTATCCAAGCAGCTTCCCCTTCAAAACCTCGAAAACACATTTTTTGGGATTCAATTTGATGTTGAACCTTTGGAGGTTTGCGAACGTTGCGGCCAAGTTTGCGATTAGGTCGCAAGCTTGAGCCGTTTTGACCACTATGTCATCTACATAGATGGCGATTGTTGGTTTTGGCCACTCGACTTGATTAGGTTGGTCGAGCAGGTCGATTTGGTCAGTGAAGCATTGCTGCATGCACTATTGATAGGTGGCGCCAGCATTCTTCAGATCGAAAGGCATGGTTACATAGTAGTACGAACCGTACAGGGTGATGAATGAAGTTGCGAGCTAGTCAAACTCTTTCATCATGATCTGGTGATAGCCTGAGTAGGCATCTAGAAAGGAGAGGATTTCACATCTTGAGGTGGAGTCGACTATTTGGTCTATTCGTGGCAAAGGAAAATAGTCCTTTGGACATGCTTTGTTAAGGCTAGTATAATCAATGCACATTCTCCATTTCCTGGTCTTCTTTTTAACAAGAATAGGATTGGCTAGCCAATTAGAGTGGTATACCTCCTTGATGAATCCCGCTACTCGGAGTTTGGCGACATCCTCGCCTTTGGCCCTGCGCCTCTCATCGTCAAAGCGATGTAGGCATTGCTTGGCAGGCTTTGAGCCTAAGACGAGGCATAATGCATGCTCGGCGACCTCCCATGGTATGCCTAGCATGTCAGAAGGTTTCCATGCGAAGACATCATGATTAGCGCATAGAAAGTCGGCAAGCTCGCATTCCTATTTGGCCGGGAGCTTGGCCCCAATCTGCACTGTCTTGGTTGGGTCGGTGGGGTCGATCCCCACCACCTTAGTTTCCTCAAGTGGGTGGAAGGCAGTCAAGGAGATTGGCTTGTTGCAGTCTAGGACTGCTGGAGTCGACGAATTTCTGAGCTGAGGGAGCTCGGCTGAGTTGATGACTACAGTGGAGAGCTCGTAATGCTCGCGGTCGCACGTGTAGGCATGCGAAAAGGTGCTACCCACAGTGATGATGTCGTTTGGTCCCAGCATCTTCAACTTGTGGTAGGTGTAGTTTGGGACCACCATGAACTTGGCATAGCATGGCCACCCTAAGATGGCGTGGTAGGACCCTGGGAAGTCCACAACCTCGAAGGTGAGGACCTCCGAGCGGAAGTTGGCTCGGTCGCCAAACATGACGGGCAGGTCGATCTGCCCAAGCGGGTATGCCTGCGTCCCCAGGATCATGCCATAGAAGGGAGAGCTTACTGGGCGGAGCTCCGATAGGGGGATGCGCATGGGGTCGAGGGTGGCGACGTAGAGAATGTTGAGGCCACTACCTCCATCCATCAGCACCTTGGTGAGGCGCTTCTTCTGGACAATGGGGTCGATGATGAGCGGGTAGCGACCCGGTCTGGCGACATGGGAAGGATGGTCCCTCTGATCAAAAGTGATGAGAGATTCTGACCTACTAAGGAAAGAGGGGACGGCCGTTTCAGCGACGCATGCCTCTCTGTAGCGCACCTTGTGCTGGCGCTTGGAGTAGATGGCATCAGATCCCCAAAGATCATGAGGCATTCCTCGGGGTCAGGAAAACCGTCATCATCCTCGCCTGCCGTGCCTCCTTTCTTGGCTATTGCCTCCCTACCCTTTCCTTCCTTCAGCACACTGGCCTACCGTAGAAAGCACTTGAGGAGTTCGTAGTCCTTGTAGAGGTGCTTGATGGGGTAGGCATGGTTGGTGCATGGGCTCTCCATGAGCTTGTCGAGGTGGTCAGGCCAACCCTGCTGGGGCTGCTTGCCCGCACGATCAACCGCATCGACCAAAGAGGGGTTGGCCGATCGGTGCCGATCCTTCTTGTTCTTTTTGCCCCTTTGCGTGGAGGGGCCCTCATCTTGGTCCTCGCACTTGGCCTTTCCCTTGTCCTAGCCTCCACTGAATACTGCTCTGACTGCCTCCTCACCAGAGGTGTGGTTTGTGGTGATGTTGAGCAGGTAGCGGGTGGCACAGGGCTTCAGATAGCCGAGCTTATGGATCAAGGACTCATAGGTTGTCCCAGAGAGGAACGCGCTGATGACATCCGTATTAATGACATCAGGAAGGGAGTTGCATAATTTTGAGAACCTATGGATGTAATCCTGCAGGGACTCATCGGGCTCCTACTAGCAGCTCTTGAGGTCCTAGGAATTCTCAGGGTGGACATACGTCCCCTGAAATTCCTGATGAAGATCCTCTTGAGATCCGCCCAGTCACGGATGTTGTCAGGTAGGAGGAATTTGAGCCATGCTCGAACATGCTCCCCCATGCAGATGGGGAGGTATTGAATGATGAAGTGGTCATCATCCACTCCTCTGGCTCGGCAAACGAGCCAAAAGTCTTCTAGCCATATACCGGAATTCATTTCCCCGGTGTATTTGGTGATGTTGGTAGGTGGTCGGAAGCGCTATGGGAATGGAGCTTTCTGGATGCGACGGCCAAAGGCCCGTGGTCCTGGGCCGTCCGAGCTGGGACTCTGGTCATCTAGTCAGCGACCATGCCTGGGGTGTGTTTCCCTGCTCCCCTTGAAGGTCTGGCCGAGGCCCATGCCACCTGCTCTTACCGCCCCTTAATGGATGTCATCATCACGCCGGGCTTGACACCGATTGTTGATGATGCTGCGATCGTCATGGTTTGGCCTGAGCCATTCATGCATAGGTGTCGGTGTGGAGCGGGCACCGGGTCAGGCTGTGGTTCAGTTGTGTCCCCCTGTTCCATGCTCAACGACTATAGTGGTGAGCGGATGGAGCGATTTGACTGGTGCACCCCCATTCCTCTGGTAGGGGAAGAGGCCCCGAGCTGGTGTCACAATGCAGAGCTCTTTGCCTGTTGAATGGCGGTGGTTTCCACCAGCGCCCAGAGGTTCTGATGGATCGCCTGTTCCTAGGGGTCGACAGGCTCGAGAAGGCCGCGCAGAAGCATTGCCGCAGAGGCGATTGTCTGCCCAGCCCAAGCGAACTATGGGGGATCGTTTCCTCCATCCATGATGTTGCACTGGACCTAACGGGCGCGACCCCGGGCACCGCTCATCGGGTTATGCGCGCGTGGCGTAGCATGCTATGCCAAGCATGCCAGCGCAGGTGGTAGTTGGCTCTGCCGCCTTTGTCGCAACTCTTCACCGTGCTCCTACGCACGAGCGAGGGCCTCCACAAATGGGTCTAGAGGGGTGTGAGTCTATAGGGACTTTGCTACCACCGATGGCTATCCCAGAGTGTCTGCCATAGCGCACTCTCAGGACAGAGGGTGGCTAGGTGCCACGACGTCACCGATGCTGGAGCCGTCACTTTCAACCTCGTCCTCCACGAGGTCGTGGAAAGAGGTGGGAGCATAGCCCACCATCCCCATGAATTCGGATGTGAGAGGGGGTGGCGTTAGCATCTTTCGGAGCCCTACACGTACGTGTCTGTGAGGGACGTGAGGCCGTAGGGGAACCAGTCACATGGCGGTTGTGGTGGGGATAACGGGGTCCCTTTAGAGAGTCGGCGGAAGATATTAAATAGCGAGTAAAGAACAATATGTATGTTACTCACAGTGGGGTTTGAGCCCAGCGTGGGCTCGGAGCGAAGCGCAGGTGTCTCGTCATTGAAGTCGTCGGGTGGCCCAGAGTCGACGGAGGGCGCTCCTCCTCCGACGGGCGCCATGACAAGTGCCTCCTCGTGAAGGCAAAGCATGCTGAGCTGGTCAGCGATGAAGTCCAGGCTTTCGAAGATGGGAGGAGCCCACATCCCAACAAGTGGGAGCATGGGAAACTCTAGCGAGCCAAAGCGAATCGTATCACTTGAGCCCATCATGACAAAGATGGTGGAAAGGTGGGCCATCCGATGACAAAAAGCATGAACGTACAGTGTCCTCCCCACGGACGTCGCCAACTGTCAGTGCAAAAAGTGACCAATAAGTAAATATTTGTAGTTTTGCCGTACGTTATGATTGGATGTGGCCTATCACTCAATGACATAGGGTTTATACTGGTTCAGGCAATGTGCCCTACATCCACTTTCAGTCGGTCGATGACTTTATTCCTGAGCCCAGGTGCTCGAAGTTTGCTGTGGGGTTACAAATGAGTGGGAATAAGAAGGGGGTGTTAAAGGTCCAATCGGGCTCTGAACTGAAGGGCCAAGAGTGACAAGAGCTCCAACATGCGCTAAGTACTGGAACGTATGCTCTATGTAGCTTTAGAGTTCTAGAGCTGTGCGACTGTTCGAGTGCTTAGAATGTCTAAAGCTTAGCAGAGAGAGAGAGAGAGAGTCAGAGTGACCGTCCTCCTTTTAGGAGAGAGCGCATCCCCTTTTATAGGTGATGGCCTTACAAGTTAAGAGAGAGAGAGAGAAAGAGAGTGTGTGCTTCCTAGTCTTGTTGCCCACGCCATCGGGTATAAGATAGTTTGTCGGCGCCCACAATAATGTTGACGCCTAGATGCATGTGGCAGGTTTCATCGTGTTCTTCTGGTATGGCAAATGTCAGTGCCTATCATACTATAGGACAAATGTTGGGGCCCATAACACTGTTCATGTTCTGACATGTCTAGAAGGTTGAAAAGCACCCTTCTGGCATGGCATGGTGGTACTGTCCTGTAGGTGTGTAGGGTACGGTCCTCGGTATTACGGTTGACTTGAGCGCCTTGTCTTATCTGCTCCACCTGATTGTTGGGTCCTCACCGAGCGGGTGTCCCAGGTCGATCATTCCTAGTTGGCTCCGACCACGCCAGTCAGAGAAGAGCTATAGGTAGAGGTTCGGTGTATTCCTGATCGAAAAAGCGGGTCGTTGTCAAAAGCAAGTGTTGTCCCCTCCTTGGCTAGGTCTTCCGGTCGGAGACTGGATCGCTCTTCTGACCTATGGTTAGGTATCTAGGCCGGCCTAGGAGTTTCGCATTTGTTATAATGCCGTCTGCTGGGCTGAGCTTTTACTAGGAAGTGGGCCCATTGGGGACCCTAGGTTTATGAACCCGACACTCAGAGTTTTGTGAAGATCTGCTCTAGGTCGGCTATGACCTGGTCAGTCGATTTGGATTTGACCATGATGTCGTCGATGTAGGCCTCAACGGTCTGCCCGATGAGATCCCCGAAACACTTGAGCATGCAGCGTTGGTAAGTAGCCCCCGCGTTCTTCAGGCTGAACAGCATTGTGATGTAGCAAAACGATCCAAATGGGGTGATGAAAGATGTCGTGAGCTGGTTGGACTCTTTCATCGTCATTTGATGGTACCTAGAGTACACATCAAGGAAGCAAAGGGTTTCACACCCTGAGGTCGAGTCGACTACTTGGTCTATGCATGGCAAAGGAAACCGATCCTTTAGACATGCTTTGTTGAGACCCATGTAGTCAACACACATTCTCCATTTCCCACTCTTTTTTGTACAAGAACGGGATTGGCTAACCACTTAGGGTGGTATACATCCATGATGAACCCCGCCACCAAAAGCTTCACAATCTCCTCGTCGATGGCTCTGTGTTTCTCCTCGTCGAAGCGATGTAGGCGCTGCTTCACCTGCTTGGAGCCTGACCTAATTTTCAAGGCGTGCTTAGCGACTTCTCTCAGAATGCCTGGCATGTCCGAGGGTCTCCATGCAAAGATGTCTCTGTTGGCACGGACGAAGTCGGCGAGCGCGCTTTCCTATTTGGAGAAAAGAATGGTGCTATTGCGCACCACTTTGCCCTTGGAGCCGCTGGGGTCTATGAGGACCTCCTTGGCGCCCTCTATAGGATCAAAAGACCTAGGTGACCGCTTGGGGTTGGGCGCTTCTTCGATGACCTCCTCCCTCATGGCCGCAAGCTCTTTGGAGGCGACAATTGTCGTGGCGTGTTTGCAGCACTCGACCTCGCACTCGTAGGCACGCTGGAAGGAGGTGCCGATGGTGATGACCCCTCATGGATCTAGCATCTTCAACTTTAGATAGGTATAGTTGGAGACGGCCATGAACTTCGCGTAGCATGGACATCCTAGGATGGCATGGTATGTCCTGTGGAACCCGGCCACCTCGAAGGTAAGGGTCTCTATCCTATAATTGGTCAGATTCCTGAAGGTAAAGGGCAGATCGATCTGCCCAAGTGGCACGGCCTGCTTTCCAGGCACGATGCCGAGGAAAGGCGCCCCAGTCGGCCGGATGCGCGATCGGTCGATGCCCATGGTGTCGAGCATTTCAGCATACATGTTGTTGAGGCCGCTGCCTCCATCCATCAGCACCTTGGTGAGCCACTTTGCGCCGATGATCGAGTCGACCACGAGCGGGTATCTTCCCGGTTGTAGGACACTTTTCGGGTGGTCGGGCCGATCAAAGGTTATGGCGGACTCCGACCATCGAAGGAAGGAAGGCACGGCTTGCTCGGCCATATAGACCTCGCGGTGCACAAGCTTTTGGTGGCACTTGGAGTCATAGGCCGCCGACCCTCCAAAGATCATGAGGCAGCCATCTAGCATCGAAAATCTGCCGTCCTTCCCCTCGGCATCATCTACGGCTGGCTTGGGCTCCTTCCTATGCTCCCTATTATTGGAGCCTCTAGACAAGAACCGCTTCATGAGGACGCAATCCTTGTATAGGTGATTGATGAGGAAAGCATGGTTCGGGCATGGCCCTTCGAGCAGCTTCTCAAAGTGGTTCGGGGTACCCTCGGTGGGCTTCTGACCCCCTTACGGTCGGCAGTGGCCATGAGCGAGCCCTCACACCGCTGCTTGTTCTTCTTCTTGTTGGGTTGTTGGAGGCGCCTTCGCCGGCGTCCTCGTCCCGCTTTGCCTTGCCCTTGGGGCGGTCAAAAATTGCCCTGGCCGCCTCCTTGTTCGAGGTGTGGCTGGTGGCGATGTCGAGGAGTTCCTTGGTGGTTCGTGGGCCCTTACGTCCTAGCTTGTGAACCAGGGACTCACAGGTGGTCCTGGACAGGAAAGCTCCTATGACATCGGCATCGGCAACGTCGAGCATCTCGTTTCACTGCCGGGAGAAGCGCCAGATGTACCCATAAAGAGTTTCCTTGGACTTCTGTCAGCAGTTTTTGAGATCCCATGGCTTCCTAGGACGCATGTATGTGCCCTGTAAGTTTCCCACGAAGATCTTTTTAGGTCCGCCTAACTTTGGAACAATGGAAGGTTGCGGATAATGAAATTGTCACTGTTCGCTCCACTGGCTTGGCAAGCAAGCCGATAATCCTCGAGCCACAGTCTGGGGTTTGTTTCCCTAGAGTATTTCAGGATGTTGGTCGGTGGTCAGTACCGCAGTGAGAAGACGGCGTTGAGGATGTGTTGGCCAATGGCCTGTGGTCCCAGCAAGTCGGGGCTCGGGCTTCGGTCCTCATCGCTGTCGTAGTGTCCACCACGACGAGGGTGGTAGCCATGGCTAGCCTCCTCCCTCTCATCGCCACGGGCACGCCTGTGGGCATCGAGGGTGTTGTAGTGTCACGGTGGAGGCCGCGACGCTCATGCACCAGGGTCGTGGCGCACGGCCTACCGTCTCGCGGCGCTTGGTGGACAGACACATCCTTGTCGGGTCACTCTAAGGGCGCACGTTGGCTGGCGTTTAGCTCGTGTCGTCAGGACAACGAGCTCTCGGCCTGCTACGCCACCGCACGCTCGAGTAGCATGCGAATTTCGCGATGGGCCCAACGATCCTCGGGTGTAGTGGGCTCCGAAAGCCCTCGGAGCAAGGCCACCGCGACAACGATGTTCTGGCTTGCCTGGGTGAAGTGTGGGAGGGCTTCGTCGTCCTCGATGATCCTTTGGTTCATGTCGTGGGCCATGGCGCGCACACGCCCACCATCTCCGTGGCGCTCAAACTCTCCCTCGAGCTCCGTGCATTCCTGCTCGAGCTGGAGTCATGCTTCTTCGAGCTCTTGGTTCCGCGCCCTCAGCTGCTCTACCCGCAGGCGAGGTGAGGCCCCTGCATCCCCCTCGACCTCATCATCAAGGTCGTCTGTTGGGGTAGCCCCTCCCTTGTGGATGCTTTTGATGTATCCCTCAGGGGTACCTGCCATGAAACATTCTCGCGAGGGGTGATGGCTCCCCCTGCTATAGTCAGAGTCAGAGGGCGACTCCGATTGTCCTGCAAGAAGGTCATGGAAACATTCTACGACGTATTCGATCATCCCCACAAACTCATCGTTCATAGGTGATGGGGGCGTGTGCTGCACCACAAGGTCATTCCCATGAACTCGTCGTTCGTAGGGGATGAGGGCGTACGTAGACTAAATGGGAGCACTATCGGGCGCTCCAAATGAGGTATTCCGAGGAGAGCGGCTCTCCTTCGACAAGCTGCATCATGACGTTGGCGAACGAGAAGGTGAGGCGACACAGGTCCTCCCGAGATGGTCGGGGTCCTAGGAAGGCGCCGAGCTGGCGCTCTAGCCTCCCATAATCGAAGCCAAGGAGCTGATCGCTTCTGGGGTCACGGGCCACCGGTGCGTGCAGCTGCAACTCCTAAAGCACCTCGGCGATCGCGTCGAGGCCGGCAGAGTGGAGAGGCTGGACGGTGGTGCGAACCTACGCCACCTCTCCCTCTGTCGTAACGATGAAGTCTAGGTTCCCAAAGCGCACGTGTGCGCCCGGGACCCAGCTGACGCCGTGACTAGCCATCCGAGGCCTAATGTGGACGTCGAGACGCCCAAAAAGCCCCTACCTGGCGCGCCAACTGTCGGTGTTTTCGGACCACCGACGAGTAAATTTGTATTTACGTGTCTAGCTCGGATGGTGTGCTCGGAGGACACAAGGGTTTATACTGGTTCGGACAGAATGTCCCTACGTCCAGTTCGCTGCTGCTCGTGTTATCGGCACTTGGTTTGCAGTGGGGTTACAAACAGGCGAGAGAGGAAGAGGATCCCAAGTCTCTGGTGGAAGTTGTGAACTGGTGTTGAGAGCCCGCTTGTCGCTCAGCCGTGTGCTCGTGTCATGCTTTTGTGTCCAGATCCCCCCTTTCATGGGGCGCCCTGCTTCCCCTTTTATAGATGAAGGGAAAGCGCGGGTTTACAGAGGAGGAAAAGGAGAAGAACGAGAGAGAGAAGAAGGCTTCCAGGGTTGCCAGGTCCTTCTTCTCCTTCATGTTAGTCCCGCCGATCCTGTAGATGTCAATAGGGATGGCTCTATGTCGTGGCCCTGTTCATCACTGGCGCAATGCGCAGGCGTCATCTGCCGGTCATGGCGTTTCACTCTGTCCCAGCGGACGTCGTGGTAAACTGACGTGCCTGTCAGCGTCCGTACGAGGATTAGGCAGAACAGCACCGGCACGCCCGATACTGTTCTTGATGTGAATCCCCAGGTATGGCCCGTCATGGCCATGTATTACATCGAGACGTGCCAGCCTCTTCCCTAGCGTCAGAGTTTTGACCCAGGTCCATACGCTTGGACCTGGAGTGGTTGGCGGCGGTATGGGTCCCCGTCGGACGAGACGGAACCCGCGTCCTTGAGGTCGGGCGAGACGAAGCCCGCGACCTTGGGCGAGACGGAAACCGCGTCCTTGGGGTCGGGCGAGACGGAGCCCACACCCAAGGGGTTGGGCGAGACGGAGCCCGCGGCCTCGAGGTCGGGCAAGACGGAGCCCGCGGCCTCGAGGTTCGGCGAGACGGAGCTCGCGGCCTTGGGCGAGACGGAACCCGCGTCCTTGGGGTCGGACGAGACGGAGCCCGTGGCCTCGAGGTCGAGCGAGACAGAGCCCGCGGCCTCGAGGTCGGGCGAGACGGAGCCCGCGGCCTTGGGGTCGGGCGAGATCTTTTAATGCGTCTCGAGCCATCCAGAAAAGTCAGCGTGGGCGCTAACTTCCTTGCTTTGGGTATCCCTAATATCGATACCCGACAGAAAGCGAGTAGAAAAGCGTGCTATAAGTTGTAAAGTAGAAACATAAAATGTTGATCTATAGAATCAATTTTCATCTTCCACCTTATGAATTTGAGATAGCCTTATACGTGAACTTTGAAAAAGTTGTGAAATCTCAAATTCCAAGGTAAATAGCCTAATCCTTTAAATAGATTCCAATTCCTCCAAAATGAAGAGATTCAAACACTCCCTAAGTGGAAAGGGTAGTTTAATCTAAATAAAACCTTTTCTCAATCATCGATTATAACTTTAGTGTTGTATCATCAAACTTACTTCCTCAGCAAAAAAATATCATTAAACTTACTTTTAAAACTCCCCATTTAATGAAAATGAAACTTTTCATTGAGATTGACCTTAAACACATATACCTCATTTGTATACAACGGTGACACATATGACCTTAAAGACAAATTTTCAACAATGAGTGTGCACGTCTCTCCACTGAGCCAGCCACTAAAAGTGGTTGTTACTAGAATGGTTACTCAAGTTCTTTTTAAGAGGAAACAAAAAGAAGATAGAAGAAAAGAAAAGAAAACGCCTTCCCTACTCGATGATGATTAAATTGAATGCGCAGGATATGGTGTTGTAGCGCATTTAGGTCGTAGTGCAGATCTGTGTGTGAAGCGCAATGGTCCAAACGCAAGCTAGCTGCGAAATATATGATTCGGGTACGAGGGTCGGAGCTAGCTGAAAGGATGCCATCATCGTTGCCATCATTAGAGGCGAGACCACGACCACGACCACGACCACTCGGCCGATTAGTGGGGGGCCATGCATTGCATGATGCCCATTTAAAAACGGTGGTGACAGTGAGCCCGATCTTCCATGGGAGGCGTGATCGTCCACCATATGGCTTCTCTACAAAATTACAAGCAAACAAAAACTCCTTGTTGCTTCATGCATGGGGAAAGCCGTTTTGGAAACTCGTACATAATTTCTACCGGATTGAGAGGGAGGGAGAATGACCTTTTGGAAGCTTATTGCATGGTTGATGTCAAAGTTGTAACTCTATCTTTTACATCAACCGATGCGTATTTCTCACCTCAGGGCACTCGTAATGGTTCGAGCTAGGTACTAGCTCCAAGCCAACTTCTTCAATAATGCTAACTTTCAGCACATAATTTTTAACATAGATAGTTTCACATGACACTCTCACATAACTTTAAATATGTGCAAGAGTTTAGCCCTTGATTAAGAACTAACTTTTATATCTCTTTCTATTAAAATATGAGATAAATGCTTAGAGCTAGCTTAAAAATCAACTTTGGAGCTGCCCAACTTTAAAATTCTGGTAGAACTTTTTTTTAACCTTTTGGAAGCTTATTACAACTTTGTAGGGAAAATGACCTTTTGGAAGCTTATTACATAGTGATGTCAAAAAAAAAAAGAAAAATCGTAAGGAGAATGACATTTTGGAAGCTTATTACATGTTTTATTATATATTTTTTACCTTTTGGAAGCAAATTGTAGGCTAAGTAAAAAATCATAATAAAACATACCGATGCGTCTTTTTCACCTTATATAACTTTAAAATTCTGGTCCCTACACTAAATTGCACACTCACTCGAGTGCGTTTGGTGGTAATATTATGGGTGCCTAGTACATCAGTGAAAGCTTAACCGCTAAGCTACTATTATACATGGCCCAGGCTCAGTAATCAGTGCCCCTCCCAACGAAAACACACGACCAAAGGAATTTGCCATGGCCCACAGGCCCAGGAGCCCTCTTGCGACAAAAGCAAAACATAGTTTTTTTTTTTGAAAAAAAAACATAGATTTTTCTAGTTACAACTTTTCGATTTGACGACTTCCCATGTCCTTATCGGACCGTGTGTTCGATCGTCTTTGTCAGTTGTTCACATCCCTGCCCTTGCAGGCAGAACGCACGCGCTCTCCTGTCTGCTGTCCCCTGAGCACGAAGCAATCGCACGTACATGTACGGACACGCCATGAACCATTGTAGCAGGAGCTCAGAAGAAGACGACGAACGCCTTGGTGTCACTGGCCTGCACCTGGCGTGTAAACGAGCGGCTTGACATCGCTGTGCTGTTCGTGTTTCGGCCTCATAGGGCAGGAGCTGCAACCAACACACCACCTGCTCACCTGTTTGCTACCAAGCCTACCCGTATGGCCGTATGTATGCGCACGCGTCCATTGCTCTGCAAGAACAGAGATAGCACATCTGCACATGCACAGTTTTTGTATTTGTATGACGCGTCAGAATGATACAAGTTGGCACCGGTGTGCCGGCTCGGAGTGACAAACGATTGTGTTGGGAGAGGGTGCACTGTAACCACTGGTAACATTGCAGATACGAGGCAAAAATGGCGATGCCACAAAAAAAAAAAACATGTCTTCACTGGAGTAGCGATTGCGACGACACGAAAAATGGCGTGGTACAATGTCCCGACACCAATACAAATTAGGTTAGGTACTCGGTACTCCTTTCATCCAGGTACGATGCTCTGAACGGCAAACTTCGTCTGTTTGGAGCTATTTGACGACAGGATCAGGCTTCGTCTACTCAAAGAGGCAACGAAACTTGTTCCATCGCCGTTTATTTTGGTATTGGTAGAGAGAATGCTCAGAACTGGAACTGCATCTCCTTCGTGTAGCCGAGATCGTCCAGGTGCGCAGCCATGGCTTTGTTCATGGGAGGAGGGCCACATCGCAATACCTGAAAACGGAAACCCCCCTAGTGTCTGACTTCACCGAGCAAAACTGATGGCTTCCAAGTTCCAGCAAGTGCTTTCAGTAACTGGAAACCTTACCTGGATGTCAGCAGCAGGCGCTGGGCAATGAGTCTGGATCATTTCCTTTGACACGAACCCGACACCACCGTCCCAGACTTCAGGAGGCTGCACGGAAACAATGCCTATTTAGTAAGACACAGACGAGCGAAACATAGGGTATCCACTAATGACAGGTGACTGGCCAAACTACTAATTCATAGAATAGAAATAAACCTGATTCAAGACATAGTAGATCTTGAAACGATCGGGATATAGTTTTTGGCCATACTGTCAAGCTCTTCCTGCATCAAGCAAAATGTAAGCGCACAAAAACGATACTGTACTGTATAATAGCCCAATCAGTGGCACAAATGCATGTCAAACAGAAAATTTCCTTCGATTGCGATGGTTTAGTTTAGCAAACAAACAGGTGTCTATATACAAGAACTGTAGACAAGAGTTCCGAGTTCTACTGTGGAGGAACAAATCCATAATTATTTCTAGACAAAAGAGTGCTGCTTACACATGTTTTATAGAGGAATTCTTGCAAGAGGGCATATATAGAATTCTAGTAGCAAATTACAAATTGCCTGGTATTCTGTGACATGTTTCTGTTCTTCATGATATGATCCGTAAATTATGTGCAAAAACCAGATTATTTCCATATCTGAGAAACCAGCCCTACTAGTTTTCTATTCGTAATATAAGCTAGACAGATGGAGAGTAATGATATCAGTGTACTGTGTATCACCAAATAGGCATCATCAATTGAACCAGACCATTCTACATACAGATATATAACTGCTATCAGGCTAAGAGTCGATGGAGTCTTATCCTCTTAATGAAACGTGCGTCAACGGATGCGTTCTCGAAAAAGAGTCAATGGAGTCTGTCAGCATAAAAGGCATACCTTCAGAACAATATCCTCATATGCGACATTTGCATAGATTAGGTGTACTTTCGTATTGTCTTTTGGGTTCTCAAGAATTGCCCCTGTGACCTATAGTAAGACAGAAAAAAAGCGCTGCTGAATACTAAAAAAATATCTCAACTTTTATGCCACAATAGATAACTTAGGACCATGTCTTATTACTTGGAACATTGGAGTAATGCCTGATCCTCCGGCTATCATTCCAAATGCTCTCACTTGTCCAGGTAGGTACTTGAAACAGCCCTAGGTTAGAGAAGCATTTATTTAACTTCAATATTGAGCATATCTATATTTTCATTAACAAAATACACCCTATGATTCAAAATAGATGTTGTTTTAGCCTTCTCAACTTCATTCAAAATGTAAAACTTCTAGGTATCTTTTTGCCATTTTGTTCATTTGTTGCCTTTGCTAAAATAAATGCTATCACTCTCACAAAACAAATGAACGCCTCTTTCCAATGTAGCAAAAATGAAGGTAACAAGGTATTTGGGCCATTTTTATTTATCTTTGTGTACAACCACAGAATGACAAGTGTGATGCCTAATAATACTCAGTAACTCAGTATTATAGACAAAACAAAAATCAAGACCAAAATATGTATCATGAGAAAGGACCAAATTGAGCATGTATAGTGTGTTAGTTCGGACATGGAACATGCAAAATCTACGTACAAATACAATGTGATACAGGTATACCTTAGGTCCCTTCACAGACAGATAATCACCAACTTTCATCTCACGGAAATGATGAGACATTCTTCCTTGGAGATACATCTTCATGATGGGAAAGAAAGAAAAATAAGTGGTCAATCACAACAGTGCACAAATAGTTGCATTGATGACCAAAGATGCATAACAACACAACTGAGGATAAGATGAATGTAGTCGGGTTCGTAAACCCGGGGTCCCCTCGCGGACCGGCTTCCCAACAAAGACTCGGCCTAAGCAGACAACGCGCAGCTCGTGGGTCGGACCCAGGTATCTAAACTGACAGGGTGGAAGGGTGATCCAGTCACCGACCGGAAGGTCTGGCCGAGGAGGAATGGCGCCCGTTTTCCGTCTCCGGCCCACCTCTCCGACCGGAGCGCTCGCTTCAGGTCTCCAGCTCACCTCCGGACGGCCTCTCCAACCGGAAGGCCTAGCCAAAGCACTACTACCGACTCCGACCCGCGTCTCCGACCGGGGATGCGCCAAACCCATGCTCACTGCTTTTCTCCGACTGACGCGATCAGAGCCGACTAGGCCTAACCGACCGGGGACGCCCGCTCTGTAAGGACCAGGAAACAGACGAAGAAAGTAAGGCATGGCGCACAAGTCAAATTGCAACACTGGGGACCATACTCTGTACACCTGCAGAAACAGTACTCTGCAACCTTCCTGGCACAACAGAGCCCAAGCAATGTTGTAGGCGCCGACATTTTCCCCTACAGTATTGTGGGCGCCATTAACTCCCATACGGTAAGGCCCCCACGTGCCTTTGGGCATCGACAGTGTTGTGGGCGCCGTCCTTTACCGTACCAGGCGAACATGGTAAAACCCCTTACAAACCTCCAGGTATCAACAGTGTGACAGTCGCCGACGTCTGCCATACCCGAAGAAAACAACACAACCTCCCACGTGCATCTGACATCCAACAGTGTTGTGGGCGCCTACCATCATCTTGTACCCGTCGGCGTGGGCAACAAGGCTTAGAAACATACGTACTTTCTCTCTCTCACTTGTAAGGCCATCCCCTTCATCTATAAAAGGAAATGCGCTCTCTCCCTAAAAGAATCAGTTCATCCAAGTTCATTAAGCTCAGTCAGATTCATTCGGATCGATCAAGTTCACTAGTTCACAACCACAGAACCGCCAGGTTCGAACCACAAGCACACGCTTGAACACTTAGCTCATAGCGGGGCTCCCGTCACTCGGGGCCCTTCCGACCGGAGTCCGACCAGACCTCTTGTACCCCCATCTTTCTTCTTCTCGTTTGTAACCCCACTGCAAACTTCGAGCACCTGAGCTCAGGAATAAAGTCACCGACCGACTCGAACTGGACGTAGGGCACGTTGCCTGAACCAGTATAAACCCTGTGTCATTGAGTGCTAGGCCACCTCCGATCACAACTGTACGACAAAACTACAAATATTTACTTGTTGGTCACTTTCTGCACCTGACAGTTGGCTGCCGTCCGTGGGGAAGACGTTGTACGTTCAACACTTTTTGGTCATCGGATGGCCCACTTTTCCGCCACCTTCGCCATGGTGGGCTCAAGCGATACGACTCGCTTTGGCTCACTGGAGTTTCCTGCACTCCCACCTGTTGGGACGTGGGTTCCACCCGTCTCTGAGCCGTCCCAGTCCTTCCTCTTTGGCAACCTGGACTTCATCGCCAACCGGCTCGGCGTACTACACCTCCGCGAGGAGGCACTTGTTCCGGCACCCATCGGAGGGGCACCCTCCATCGGCTTCGGGATGCACGACGATTTCAACGCCGAGGCATTTGTGCTTCATTCCGAGCAAACTCTCTGTTCAAACCCCGCTGTGAGTAATGCACATACTGTTATTTACTTACTATTCTCTATTTTCCGCTAATTATCCGAAGGGACCCAGTTGCCCCCGCCGCGACCGCCATGCGACCGGTTCCCCTACGGCCTCGTGTCTCCCGTGGATGCGTATGCCCGGGGGCTCCGAAGGATGTCGACGCCGCCCCCTCTCACGTCCGAATTCGTGGGGATGGCGAGCTATGCTCCCACTTGTTTCCTTGACCTCATGGATGACGATGTTGAGAGTGACGGCTCTAGCATCGATGACGTAGCGCCTAGCCACCGTCCGTCCAAGGAGTGCGCTATGGCGGACGCTCCGAGACAGCCATCGGCGGAAGCAGAGTCCTCATAGACTCACGCCCCTCCGGACCCTCGGGCGAAGACCCCCGCGCTCACACGGGAGCACGGCGAGGAGCTACGACAACAGCGGCTGAACCAGCCGCCGACTACGCCGGCACGCTCGACGCCCCACACTACGCTCCGTGCACATAAACCGGAGAGCGACGCCCGGGGTCATGCCCGTTGGGTCTAGCGCAACACCATGGATAGGGGGAACGATCCCCCATAGTTCGCTCGGGCCAATCAGAACATCGCCGCTGCGGCAATGCTTCTACGCGGCCTTCCTGAGCCAAACGACCCCCCAGGAACAGACGATCCACCGGAACCACTGGGCACTAGTGGAGATTGCCGCCGTTCAATAGGTGGAGAGCTCCACATCGCGACAATGACTCGCGGCCTCTCTCCCCACCAGGGGAGTGGGGACGCACCAGACGAATCGCTCCACCCACTCACCGCTACAGCCGCCAAGCGTGGCATAGAAAGCCGCATCTCCGCCTCGTCTTGACTTGGCGACTGCTCTGAACTAACCGCCTATACATGAGCAGCTTGGGCCAAACCAAGACGCTCACAGCAGCAACCGAAGTCCCAGCCTAGATGACCCAGGACCACAGGCCTTTGTCCAACGCATCCAGCGAGCGCCGCTCCCGCAGCACTCCAACGGAGGCTGAGGCAAAGGCAAGGCAAAGCGCCAGGATCAGGACGAGGGCCCCTCCACACAGAGGGGAAAAAAGAACATAAAAGATCGCCGCCGACCGACCAACTCTGCGTTAGTTGCCACGACTGATCACATGGGCAAGCAGCCCCAGCAGGACCTTCCGGGCCACTTCCACGAGCTCATGGAGAGCCCGTGCACCAACCACGCCTACCCCATCAAACACCTCTACAAGGACTACGAGCTCCTCAAGCGCCTTCTACGACAGGCTGGCGGGCCGAAGGAAGAAAAAGGCGAAGATGCAGCGGCCTAGAAAGGGGGCGTAGTAGGAAAGGATCCGGACGACTGAAGGTCAAGGTGATCCAACCAGACGCCTACCGACTAAAGGACAACAACGACGACATTCTCACCAACGCTTGGAACAGTTATGTTGTTTCTTCCCCTAAAATTCAGTCTTACCATTGTTTACTTAGCGTTTGCTCCTATAAGAGCACCCCGACCAGAACACTTTTTGGCTCGGATCACTCAGGGTCTCCACGAGGGTGCACTACTACCTCTCTTTTTCATTTACTATCAGATGATGAAACTCCTTTCTACCCGAACAAAAGGGTAGTTCGTTCCTTTAAATTGTCTTACGTAGCTTTACTTTAAAGTATTCCGACCGATCGCACCCTGCCTCTACCTACGGTTATGAACAGCTAACCTCGCAGGCCACGTCCCGAGCTTCTAAGGTTGCAGCCTACAGGACGAACAGGCAAGTACGAAAAAGAAAGAATAAAAACCAAAATTATGCTAAGGTAAAACTAAGGAACAAAAGGGACAAGCTTCCCCAAACGGAGTGACTCCATCACAAAAAACGAAACCAATTGTAGTCATTGAGTACACAAGAACGTTTACACGGAGGCTCCCCCACAAACTTAAACTTTTTACATCTACTAAACTACTTATACTTTGCAAGCTATTGGGGCGGCTCGACGGCATCTGCTGTTGGTGCGACCGACGAAGGCGTGGGCTGCTCACTCTCCGGTGGAACGACATTTGGCTCGGTTGAAGGCGGGGCGATGTCCACTTCCAACCTAGGCTCCATGCCATCCACAGGCTGGGCGACGTCCCCCTGACGCACGCTTCTGGCCATGTCCTCATGACGGGCATCCATCACCCACTGCGTAGAGACTTGCTCTGCCACCAACCTTGCGTGCAGTAGCAAGCTCTCCCCGAGTGATTGGATGTCCTTCGTGCTCAAGCCATCGACATACCCGCTGCAGATAGTGGTGAAGTCCAGGTTTGGATGGAACGTCACCACCGAAGTAAACACCCCTTGACGCTCCATAGAACAGCCCAGTGTGTGAAGAGGGCCCGGACCTCATCTAGGACCTCCACCAGCTGGATGGTGGGTGCACTGGTACTTGGCAGCCAACCCAAAGACCTCCGAGATGACAAGCTGGGCAACATTGCGGATCTGGTCAAGTTCCCCCTCGAGAGTACGTCGCTCTTCAAGGGACTTGGCCAGCGCCTCTACATGCTAGGCCAAAAGTTGCCTTGACCGTCTCTAGGTCCCACTCCAATGACTTCACCTTTCCGCCCAGCTCTGCAAGAAGGGCGACAAGCTCAGAAACAAGCTGAAGGAAGAAACCAACATGACGAAAAACAGAAAAGATACGTACCGAGGTGGAAGTTCTCAAGGGTGGAGAATTCCTCTACCTGCCTAGCCACCTGCTCGCGCAGCCGGGCACTCACCTCCTCTGTCCCCATCACCCGACCTCGAAGCGTGAGCACTTCCTAGTCTACCTCCGACCAGGCCTTTTGCTCTGACTCTAGGGCCTTTCGCGCCGACTCCAAGGCATTCCGCTACGACTCAAGGGTCTCCAGGGATTTTTGGAGCGCCGCCTCAGTGCCCGCCAGGGACTTCCGCAGCCCCACCTCGGTCTCCATCTGGTGGGCCTTCGCTGCCTCAAGCCCCCGCTCGGCGGTAGTTGCCCACTCTACCACACGCTGCTCCTTCGCCTGCACCGCAGCCACCTCGGTCGCCCGGTCCTAGGACTCATGATGGGTGGACTCCAACTGATGCTCAAGCTCGGCCATCTGGGCATGCTCCATCCAAAGGAAATGAGACTTATGGGATGACATCTCCTTCAGACCCTACGAAAACAAAAAACAATGCTGAGGCAACCAACAAGAGACTAAGAGATCAAGGACCAACACGGGAAACTCACCTCTGCGGTGAGCTACAGGTCGACCTTGACCAACCGCTTGGCGGACTTAACCCGCTCCTCGGTGTCCTCGAGCTTCACCGACAGCTTGGTGAGATCGGACTCCATGGCGAGTCCTTTCCCCCCAAGGATGTCCTAGAGCTGACACTCCTAGGAATCTCGAAGGACAAACCACACCTTTGGTGGGTCATTGGGGCAGGGCCACTCTAGATCACCCTCCGACAGCCCACCAAAGGGCCCAGCCTCTGACCGAACCATCGCCAACTCCCGCGACGACACCGACAGCTCAACCACGTCATCCGCTTCATCGTCGAATGAGATCTCCACCACCTCAGTTGCGTGGGACGCTGACGAGCGTTCTGACTCTGTTCTAGCCGCGTCTCCCCTCGGCGCCTTTAGCTCTGACCACGAGGGTGAGCCGTGCAGCCCTCCGCTCAGTGAGGCAGGGGTCTCAGTCTCCTTCTCCTCTTCCGCCGCAGCTGGTGGAGGGGACGTGAGGGTCACCACCGACGAAGCCTTTGCCATCACCACCAGGATTGCCATCAGCACTATCGTTGTCGTAGCCACTATACTAGCAAGCGACCTGGGGAGCACCACCCCCAGAAGGGAAGAGCTCGCCGCCACCACCCTATTCCCCCTGCCGCTCGTCGTGCCACGCTGCAGGGTGGGCCTCCAAACATCCTGCACGGGAGTTGGGGCGATGCTCAACCCCGTCATCATCCAGCCACTGACAAAGAGTACAGGTCAGTCATACTCCAAAAAAAGAGAGAAGACTCAACAGCAAGATTGAAAATAAACAAAGAAAAACATACTGGGAGGTAACCGACACGACTCTGAAGCCAAGACCCGGCGCCGGTGGGCCCATAGAGCGAGGACCACTCCCAGGCTATGACCAGTGCCCCCTCACTTCAGTCGGGGGCGGAGTTGTCCCAACTGGCTCCTGCCCGGCCAGCGGGTCACCGCAACCTTTGGCTTGGGACGCGCTGACCGAAGCAGCAGGCGGGGCATCCTCCCGCTGCGAGTCACGGGCTGGCACTGGTTCCGATGATGCACGGGCGCAAGCTCGCTCCTCTGACCGCCTGGCCTGCTCGGCCACACCCGCAGCAGGTGAGGACGAGACTGGCAATGCCACCGAGGGGTGCGGTGACCGTGTTCACTTCGTCTCCCATTTGCCGACGGCGTCCGCGCTCGCAGCATGCTTCCTCAGCACGGGAACCTCGGCGCGCCTATCCGCCTCCTGCTCATCACCAGCAGACGTCGCCGTAGGGTCGCGATGCTCTACCTAGGTCACAACGACCTCCTGGGTTTCCTCCTCCTTGGAAAAAACCATGTCATCCACCTCTGTGGGATCCTCTGACTCAAGCTCGGACTCGACGTCGCTCCTATTTTCCTCGCCATCACGCACTGGGCGATCTCCTCCTCCTTATAATTCCGTCGAGCCACCTCGGCTTTCTTCTTCTTCCTGGCATCCGCCGCCTCCTTCTGGGTAGCTTGCCGGGCCGCGCCCTCTGGCCCCTTCGGAAGGTGCAGACGGGACCTATAAGCATCAAGTCCCTACAAAATAGGCGATTCAAAATAAAAAAGCAGGAAGGCAAAAGGGAAAAAGAACACGGAGTAAAGTGAGAGGAGCGTACCAGTTTGGACACCACCGAGGCATTGAGAGGCCTGGGCTTTCCATCGACCCTCTCTTTGGGCTTAGCTGCAGCACCCGATCGAGGTGACTCCAGACCTCATCATTCGGTAGCTCCTCCGATGACGCACAATCAGGGTCCGACGGGCTGCCGTACCTCCACATCAGTTGTGCCCTCTCCACCAATGGAGCAACCCAATGGCGGTAGAGGGTGTGGAACACCCGTGCCCCATCAAGGCCGCACTGCATGAGTTCTGGAGCTCCTCCTCGATGATCTCCACCTTCTTCTTCTCCCGATGAGAAGGACCCCATGACCAACTATCCCGCTTCTCTAGCCTCCCACCGGTGAACGCCAGGAACGGTGCCTCCACCAGGTTCTTGATACAAAACCACTCCCCATGCCACCCTCGGTTGGAGTCGTAGGAAATGTACGTGGGATACGAGCCCTCGTGATCAATTTTCCCTACAGGGTGAAGCCCCCCACTGGCGTGACCTCGGGCGGATTCCCCACTGGCAAAGCTCACCCAGAGAAAAGCCGCCGGAAGAAGTCCGCGTGCGGCTCTATCTCGAGGAAGGCCTCATAGAAGGTGACAAAGCCAATGATATGCAGCACCCCCATCGGATTGAGGTGCTGTAGCTCTAGACCCCACTTGCTGAAGAGCCCGCGCAGTAACCAATGCGCGAGGTATCCTAACCCACGCTCATGGAAGACAAGAAAAGAAACCACCTTGCCAGGCCGAGGTTACGGGAACTCCTCCCTCCTGGGAGCCCTCCAGTGCGCCACCTCCTTCGGCGACAGAAACCCCTTCACGGCGAAGGCCTTCAGCACCGACTCCCTCACAGTGGATGACCTCTAGTCTGACATTTTGCTATAGGTTCACAAAAGGATTTGTGAGTTTTGTCCTCTCCCTTGCTCTCCCCTTTTCTTTCCTAGGAACCGCCATGACTCTTAAAGACGCTCTCGGCAAGAAGGAAAATGAGAGGAGGCGGCAGATGGGGAATAGGCAAAGGAACGGGGCGAAAACCTTCTCCCTTCTCCTACTTAAGGAAAAGGGCACAACAGTTGGGGAAGGCGCGCCGATCGGGAAAAGTCAAAATGACGAAGCAAAAACCCTCTCCCTTTCCCATTTAATGTAGATGGGATATGATGGGACGTGCCCTGCTAGACGGAACGACGCCTGATCAGATAGGACATGGCCTGAGTATGGCCCACCACTACCACACGTCGGGCACAAGAACCAAAGCGCACCGCACATAGGTAGCTCTCCGCATCCCCAGGTGGGACTTGGAAAAACCCAAAACAGGATCTCCACCAGGAGAGACCATTAGGCTTTCTAAGTCGATCGAACAGCTCAGAATAACATAGAGAGACAGGTAAGGAGCAAAGGGACGCCCCATGTAGGCCATGTCGACTCCATCACAAACAATGAGCACGGGTCTCGGTCGGACATTTCTGATTGGAGCTCTTCAAACCTCGTCACTCGAGTCATCAAGGTAACACTACCGACCCCCGTTATTTCCTTATAATCATTTCATACATCCATACGTGCATTCATTCCATACGCCTATGCCCCCAGACGATTTAGGCCCTAAACTTCCTAGGGGCTCGAGAACAAAGCATCGCACGTGCAGCAAAATGCATCACAACGCTTCGGGTTGCGTCACGAAGCGGCAGTTGCCTCATTCAACATGAGCAACGACCGACCGAGGTTCGAAGGCCACCCCACATCAAACAGAGTCAGGGGAGACAACACAGATGAGCCCCGTGCGGCCCTCGCCCAGTCTACCCCAAAGTAGATAGGGTCATCTCAACCTTCTCATTTGATCCTAAACCTCTCGCCAAGCCCACAGAATCTCCATCGAGGGGAGGCCAGTAGGCCACCTGGGTCGGTCTCCGAAATGACCTAGGCATCTGCCAGGTTGCAGGTGGAATGTCACAAGAGGGCTATGCTGACCCTGTCATGAACGACGGACCCAGATTCCACTCGATCATACCCGTTAGCTAGCTCACCAAGCGCGTCACTCAAGCCCGAGCGATCCAGGCAAGCGACAAAGCTTAGCCCCTCTGGTTGTGAGAAACCGAGCATGGAGTAACACACATAACTCAAACCAACCCCTAACAAGGCCCAATAGGGCTTGGGGGCTCAAGACACCAAAACACCTGGGTCTGTGACCCTGAACTCGCCCCATCCATCGGCTATGCTTCGACTGCACACCAAATGCCTGGGTCTGCTACCCCGAACTTGCCCCATCCCTCGTCTATGGCTCGACTGCACACCAAATGCCTGGGTCTGTGACCCCAAACTCACCCCATCAGGATCCACGAGCTCTGGCTCGTCCAATCCCTAAAACTAACTAACTGCCTCGGCTACGCAGGCTGCACCGAGGCCAGGGTCAGTGACCCCGAACTCGCCCCATCAGGATCCGTGGGCTTCGGCCCGCCCGATCCCTAAACTAACTAACTGCCTCGGCTGCGTGGGCTACATCGAGGCCAGGATCCATGACTCTGACTCGCCCAATTCCATGGCATGCACCGATGCTAGGACCTACGAGCTCCATCTCATCCGATCTCTAAACTAACTGCCTCGCCCAATCCCAAGGCACGCACCAACGCCAGGATCCACGAGCTCTGTCTCACCCGATCCGACGGTGCGCACCGATGTCAGGATCCACGAGCTCCGTCTCACCTGATCCCAAAACTAAACGTCTTGGCTACGCAATGATGCCTTGGTTGACGACTCCATGTCGACTAAAAAAACATGCACACACGCCCACTGACAAACACCCCAAACGATTCTACCTGAATTGCCCGGGGGCCTCGGGGCTACACCCGCAGGTGCGCTCACACGCACCCACCGATGAAACAAAAACCTCTCCCCGCTGGTAGCACGAAAACCCCCCAGACGATTCTGCCCAAATCGCATGGGGGCTCAAAGCTACACCCACGAGTGCGCATCGCGTGCACCCACAGTCAAGACAAAAATCCCCCAAATGATTCTACCTGAATCGCTCGAGGGCTCAGGGGCTCCTATCGGGTTCATAAAGCTAGGGTCCCTCGCGGACCGGCTTCTCAACAAAGGCTTAGCCCAAGCATACAACGCGCAACTCATCGGCTAGCCCAGGTATCTAAACTATAGGCCGGAAGGGTGATCCAGTCACCGATCAGAAAGGTCTAGCCAAGGAGGAATGGCGTCCGTTTTCCGCCTCTGGCCCACCTCTCTGACTGGAGCGCTCGCTTTGGTCTCTAGCCCACCTCTGAATGGCCTCTCCGACAGGAAGGCCTGGCCAACAGCACTATTTCTAACTCCGACCCGCGTCTCCAACCGATAGTGTTGTGGGCGCTGGCCTTTACTGTACCAGGCGAACATGGTAAAACCCCTTACAAACCTCCAGGTATCAATAGTCTGGTAGGCGCCGACATTTGCCATACCCGAAGGAAAACAACACAACCTCCCACATGCATCTGACATCCAATAGTGTTGTGGGCGCCTACCATCATCCTGTACCCACCGGCGTGGGCAACAAGGCTTAGAAGCATACGTACTTTCTCCCTCTTACTTGTAAGGCCATCTCCTTCATCAATAAAAGGGGATGCACTCTGCCGCTCTCTCCTAAAAGAATTAGTTCATCGAATTTCATTATGGCAGAACCGCCTAATTTATTGCCTCACAGGAGTGCTTAGTGTCTACTGGAAGACAAGCACTCCTATGAGGCATTAAATTAGGTGGTTTTGCCACAGGTGGTATCAGAGCGCAAATGAGGAAATAAGGCTTCGAAAACCTTTTCTAAACTAAAATTTGACAACCCATTGTTGCAAAAAGTTAGGATGTTTGTACGCGAAGTTATATAAGTAGCCTATTACTATGGTTATGTATGCAGTATAGATGGCACTTTGCTAACTTAGGTAGGCTTAATCAAGTTTTCTATAGGTACACTGACTCGAGCATAGTTTGATAGGATCGACTAGCTACAGGGAGAGAACGAGGTGCCAAAAATCTAAGAACGGTTGCCCTATATGTTGGCAACAGTGAAAGGACGTATAGGACGTGCATTCATGCATATCCCATTTGTGCATTGTAGAGCTCATATTGCTGGTAGATACGCCATCTAGAGGTGCATTCAAAGTTAGGTTTGCACTGTGGCTTCGTATTTCACGTTCGCCCGTGGTTCACATCGGTCTTGACCCACGTCTCCACGTACCCCTTTTTTGTGCTCTTGTTGGACCCTTGCCCTGCAGTCGTACTAGTCAGTAATGGCCTCGAACGTCGCTCGCCTCGAACACGCGGAATTTGGTGGATCCATCATAGTAATCTCACGCGGGAACTTGGTGAACTACGCCAGGACCATTGAATGTTCCGCCTTTATAAGCAGAGCCTGACTTAGCCATTGGTATCACCACTCGGTGCACTTTAGCTCGCTTAGCTTTTTCTTTCAGCTAGCTTTTCGCTTAGCCTTCCTTGCAACCACCGCCAGAGATGGCAGGAGCCTAGGTCAGTACCTACTGCCTGAACGTTGAGGGTTTTCCTAGAATCATGCATGCCACCCTGCAAAAGCTTGGAGTCAAAGATCGTCCCGAGTATGAGGGCCGTGAGTATGAGGAGCATGGCACCGAGCGGTGTGAGGTTACCGTCTACATCGAAAGAGTGAAGAGTTCCCCAACATCACTGAAGCTTGGAGTGTGACCGCAACCGGGTTTCGCTTCGTCAACACCTACTAGGTTGTGGCCCACAAAGCCTTGTGGTACCTCTGCCAGATCTATGAAGAGCCCATTGCCCGTATCCCCATGAGGTTCTTTCCTCCTTTGGACAAGAACCAGCGGGCATGGAGGGCTCGCATGGAGGCTTTGTAAGGGCGGGATGTGTAGGAGGACAGTCCCATCATGGTGCACTTGACCACGTACCTGCTCGCTATGGATGAGTAGTACGACCGTCAAGCCTTGGAACTAGGGGCGTGCCTTCGGCGCGCCGGTGAAGCCGAGATCTTCAACCAGATGCAGCTCGCCAAAGCGCATGCCAGCGCTGTAGCTGCTGAGAGCTAGGAGGCTGCCATGCAGGAAGCCCTGAAGGAGGCTGAAGATTGACATGTCCATCATCTACGGGTGGCCTATCTTGTCACCAAGGCTGAGCGGAGGACGTTGGCTGCTGAAAGGCCGGATGCCCCAATCTTGGAAGGGATCCCTTTCCACCCACCTGAAAGAAGGAGAATGTAACACCCTTGGTGTTACACCTTAATCAAAACACTAAACCATATCATGAGCATCATGTTTATGTATTATTGCATGTGGTAAATGATAAATTAAATTTTATTGCACTAATTCTCGAATTGAGCTCTAATTTATTCCTTGTCCAAATACTCTCCAGCACAACTCAACTGACTATTATCATCCTGATCCAACTCCATCTCTCGCTATTTCATCTCCTTCTTGATCCCCTGGAGCACGCCTCAGCACACTCGTAGAGTAAGCCCGCGTAGCACGTTTGCAGTACCCTTCACTAGCATGTTTCGCCACAGTGTCATTACTTCGCCGTGTCATGAATGGCGAGTTAGGCAGCAGCCTCTAGCGTGTTGCACGCGCTCTTCAGCAAACGAAGATGACCGACCGCAGCAGCTCGTAGAAATTTGTGTGTCATCCATTATTCTTGACCCCCACTAATGTACCCAAATAACATTCACTAGGATCCACCTAGGTCATCACTGTCCAACAAGCGTCGTGAAGTCCAAGTTGTACTTCCAGCGTCATCTCTCTCCACGTGAGAGCTCCATAGCCACAAAGTCAAATGATAAATTATTGTCATTCACTAATTATTAGCATACCACTTGACAAGATTTATATCTCCATCAATCTCGCGATGCGCTACTGTCATCTCTTGTTGTTCTAATTACCCCGTCTTTACTTCGCTTGCTAATCATCTTGCTAAATTATCAGTGCACGCACCCTTTCCTCACGTCAGCACTGCAGCAGCACAGATTTTCAGCGCATTAGTACTGTAGCAGCGCAGAAAACACTGTTCATTACAGGAACACTGTTCATCCACGGCCCCATCGTGCACGCCGACGGCATGGTAGGTGCCATCAAGCTCGTCATGGATGCAGAAAAAATAGTCAAGCTCGTCGAGCACGTCTTCAGCTGTAGCGGGAGCTTTGGTCATTTTTTTGGGACGACGGTCAGCCTCACAACGTCTTGTGCACTGCACTCGGATCCAACCGTCAATGACTCCACCTCGCATCTCTATCATTATTGTAATTTTCACATACGTACAGCTCCCTAGGAATCTCTCTGGGCTGTTGCAACTGGACACATACAAGTAAATAAAGTGGGAGACAAGACTCGTTCCAAGTTTCAGCTGCTTCTCTGCTATCTGCCATGGACTTTGAACATGCATGTATATCTAAGTCGCTGGCAGTAGGCCTGGTTGTCATCCTCATCCACAGCATATGCCAAACATGAACACATGATCGATCCTGTGGGATTTGCTCAGAATTTTCCACACGTAGCCACACCAAGCTGACTCACCGGCTCACCTCATGTATCTATAAATACCCAGCAACACATGAACCCCCCTCCTCCAAGTCCAAGCTCACAGTCGCAGGTACAGCACGCACACACACATCTAGCCTTTAGAATTTGTGAGCGACAGTCTAAAACAGTGCACCGTACATCACTGTAGTTGATCCCTGGTTATGGTGTTGTAGCCCGTAGAAAAACACTGTTCACACCACCGCACACGGCACGGCCAGAGGTCAACCCTGCCAACTCATTTTGTGCTTCTAGCCTACCTAGGCTCGATACTGAACCGTTTGCTTCTCCATCCCCGTGTCTCCTGCCTTTAAAAGGACACACCGAGCCGCCGAGCTGTTCCGCTCCGCTGATCACTCACTTCTCTCAAATCAAGTAACCAGCATCTCACATCCAATTTACTGCTTCGTGTTCTACCATTTCCAAGAACACGCAAAGGTGCGAATAGATCAGTTGGTTAATCAAGCTAATTAGCCTCCTCCAATAATATCATTTTGTTCAACTCTAGAGCTCAATTGAATTTATTTATTTTTTGTGAAATAAATTTTGTTAGATTCCTAAATTCATGATCTACCTGCTAGTGTATTTAGTTCATACAGTTCTGTGGTATCTTTAGGGTTACTCTAATTGTTGCAATATGCTTGTTATTATTATGGTTATTTAGAGAATGAATTTTTGTGATGCATGGTAGCTAGTGCACCTTGTTCTATTATATAGTAAATTGATATTAACAATAAGGATGCCTTTAGTTGCTAAGATAATACATGAAATGTTTCTTACATGTTTAGTGGGAATAATAGGTAACTTTGCGTATTGGTCATTAGAGTTAGCTTAGTAGCTTGGTAGATGTATTCTTATTTTAAGAGTTGTTGTTGTATTACTAAGCATTGCATCATCATCACTGCATGCATATAGAGAACACGCCACTGGAGATCGTGACCTTCGGCGAGCAGGAGTACGACGAAGTTGTCAAAGAGTATGAGGAGGAGATCCTCGTGTAGGAGGACGTTCCGGAGCCGCCCGTCACTGACTTTGCTGACACCGTGCCCGCTGAAGGCAAGCCTCGGTGCATAACCCTTACTTTGAATAATAACTGGATATATATCTATGATGTGCATTTATGTTACAGGTATTTTATGGAAACTACATGCATAAATATATCTACCTATGAGTCCTACTAGTACAGGTCGAGTAGCTGCTATGCTCAAGATATCGGTAGCGTGAGTAACTTGCCGTTACTCGCAAATAGGTGATAAAATATGATCACACATGATAAAATGGTAAAGGTAAATGGTGACTAGGCAGGGATATGGTTGGGTTCTGGTGGGTGTAAAGGGTTGTGTCCTGCGACCAATAGGGCATAGCTCGGTTACACTTTTTCCCTATCTGTGTCAATTAAGGACCGGTCGTTGCATATGGGTCTAGGCAAGTCACAGATCTATTATCCCGAGCACATACTTGGGTATGGGCGCAGGGAAGACTTGTTGCTCTCTTATCACGGATCTGGCTCTTTCCGGACCGACTGATGGGAAGAGGAGGTGGTGGAGGTCCTTGCACCACACTGAGTCCGAGACTCAGGATGTGGGGGCTTGGAGTCCAAGTTTGGACGAGGACCTGGACACCTAGGATAGGAGAGTGATGGGTTAGTCCTGCTTGTACCTGGGGTACAAGTGGGGCGTGTGTCTTCGGGGCACCCAGCTGGGCACATTGATTCGCGAATCGCTAGGAAATCCGGTACGGCTTGTCTGCGGTTTAGCACCATAGTAAGAACTAAAAGTTGAAAGGAGAAGAAATGGAATTGATTGCTCAACTCTTGCTTGAAAGTAGAATATGTGCTTATATAGACTGGCTAGATGATAACTTAATACGGCTGATAATAATAATACATAAATAAGGACACACTATTAGTATTGCTTTCTGCTAAAGAAAACCAGCAAGCCATATAGCTTATCATATTCCTTGGAGTCGAGAAATTATTCCCACTAGTCGGATAAGTCTTGCGAGTACATTGTGTACTCAGGGTTTATTTACCCCTGTTGTAGGTGATGCATGAGAAGTACCTTGTGTGGAGGATTCTTCTGGTGGGCTCAGATGGATCCTCGTCCCTATCGCTAGATGGTTATTTTTAAATTCTGCTGTTTATCATTCCGCACTCTGATATTTGGTATTGTAATAATGTACTTTTAAGAAACTCTAATGTATGAAATGGATAAGTATTGTAACTCATTCTCATTATTGGATCCGTGGGAAAAATGTGGATCTTTCGGGTTCTCCCTTGGGGTGTGCCCGATGGATACCGCCCGCTGTAGCTTGCTTTCGAGGTGCTTAGTGTCTGGTGGAAGACGAGCACCTCCGTAAGTGTGCTATTTCGGGTGGTTCTGCCACAGAGAACTAGTGTTGCTGCACCGCCAGCATCTCCACCCTTGGAAGTGTTAGAAGAAGAGCCCTTGGTTCCTCTCACTCAGCCATTGCCACAAGAAGATGTAAATTAGTTGCCTTGGGATGATGTACCCATAGTAGTAGTGCTTTTCGTCGCTGTCCTTCGTAGTGTACTCTTGCTGTTGTTGTCATTCGTAGTGTTGAGATCGCCCGACCGTAGGTGAATGCTATGTCATGAATGGGAGCTTGAATGTCTATACGTTGTACCCGTATAAGATCATTGGAACATGCATTTTCTTATTTTGCTATGTTTATTACATCCATCTATTTTAAGTCCCGTTAGACGTGTTTAAGGTTTTCAAGGGCGATGTTAAGTGTTTTACAAGAGAGGTTGCCATTCAGATATCAGCAAACCAGTCGTGATTGGAGAACATTGGACACTATATCGACTAATTGTGGATGTCCCAACAGAACATTTGAATCCCTTTAAAACAAATCCACCATTGGATTTGAATTCCTTGTCCCTTGTTGTGAAGGGAACCTTTGTTGTTTGAATTTTTCCTTACAATACTCCCCTTATTCAGTGGTCTATGAACCCACTGCCTTCGTGGCGTGTAAGCTGGTAGTAGTTGCTTGGTTAAAAGCTTATGGTGCCACGACGAAACCGAGGGCTCCCTGTGGAACAGCTGCCACATGTGGCGCTGCTCGACACACGCTGGTATCGAGGTTGTCGACCAAGTACCTGTACCAAGTTACACCGCCGTACCATTTTGTTTTAAAATTTTCTCCTTGGAAATATTCGGGTGTTCAAATGAGAAATCCACAACGGGTTGATGCAGAAGTGTTCTCTCTAATAAACAAAAAGGAGATGGTTTTGGAGGAAGAAAGTATGACATGGTCTCAGTCTACATGAAAGACGGATGTGGTCGAGTGAAGGAAAGAAAAAGAAGAGTACTAAAGGAAAATTACCATTGGATAGTCGGGAGTAATTGAAAAGCCTGAGTGGACGTCATGTCCCAAGCCCTGTTTTTAGTTGACCACGCTACGCATGCTGGGTCATTTCGCTACGTGCCCTGCAAACATTGTCTGTATCGGGCCCTTAGCACCCCGTTTTTGTGTGGCCGCAGCATCGTGCCTCACTCGCCGTCCTTGTGCATTGTGCATTTTTTCTTTTCCTTAGCATCCGATCGGCTCTCGACTCTCATGCCTTGTCTCTCGTACTAGACCCCCTTCTCTCTCCTTTTTCTTTCTTCTTTTGGTGACACGGTCGCCTGCACGCCTGCCTCATCGAGCAGACCCCTCTACTCTCCTTTATCCCCCCCTCCGTCGCTCACGTAGGAAGCGCACCATGTCTTCGACCTTATCCCCACAGCACGTACCGCCTGTGTATCCCATCCCCGCTGCACCCACCTCTAGTGTGTTGCTCCCCACCTCTGTTCACCCCTATAAATACCCTTGGTCCTTGCTCTTCTTCTTCTTCATCCCATTCCCTCGCATTTAGAGTAGAGCTACGAGATCCAGTCGTCACTCATGGAGTTAGACTCGTCGGTCTAAGGTGATGGTGTAATCTGAGGAGAAGAAAGGGTTTTGTTATTCACAGAAGTTCAAGTTCCCTTTGGTTAGTTGTTCTTAGGGTTCACGATGTTTGAGTTCTGGGAGTCCTATTTCTGGACCATATGGTGCTATGCCATGTTTTGGATAATCATCTTCTTGTTGTTTCTCCATTGTCCTCGTCTATCTCGACTTCTGGAGTAGGTCTCGGTTGTACCAAGTTGCTCTTAACCATGTATCCCTAGATCCTTGGGTGGTTTAGTATTTGAAGTCGTGTAATCTTTCGTGTAATCCGTGATCTACGAAATGTAATCGTGTTTTCCCCTTCTGGTTCTTGCTTCGAATCTCAGGATGAGATTCTTTTTAAGGGGGGTTGGTTGTAACACCCCTGGTGTTACGAACTTGTTTAGCACCATGATTTAGGCCGAAGAAAAATTTTCAAAACGAATTCTCAGGTTTTTAACTTAAAACGTACTTGAGGCGATAAGCGAATCTTGTGAGACTTAGTTTCGTGGACTCAAATCAACGTCCAAGTTAAATTACGTAGTGCGTAAAGATGTTCAGGAATGTCGAACGACAATTCTGGCCAATCGATAGCGAATGGCTTGTTCTATTAGATTAAGCATGAAAAGTAACTTTTATAAATAAAAATAGAATCCATTAATAAATAGAACGATATACATATATATAGCTTTTGAATCAAATTTAAATTCGCGCTTTGCTGGAATTTTCACGTTACAAATAAACCGTATATATATATATATGTATATATATATATGTATATATATATATATACACACACGCTACGACCGACAGAAGCACATGTCGATTTAATGGCTCCAGTGAGCGATGTGGCAACGTCATCGATGAGAAAATGGGATCCGGCTCTGAGCATCAACTTTGCGTTGTGAATTGTCGTCTTTCCCCCATCCCTACTAACTTGATCAGCAATATTCGTACCGGGTAGTGCACCTGCCTGTGCACTCTCTCCTCTCTCTATCTGTCCTCTCCCTGCACTGCACACGAACTTGTTGTACTGGTGTGACATGATGCTACTCACTGTGGCACACAGCGCACAGGGACGCCCCGGCAGCCCATGCCCTGCCCGCGTCCTTGCTGTCTGCTGCCCTTGTCATGTCCTTTCACCTTCTATGCACGCGCAGTCGCGCAGCTAAAGCCCACGCTACGCCCAGTAGCCACTGCCCCCTTGCCCATCAAAATTATGATCTTGTCGAGATGTCACCGTCTGCCCCTGTGTGTCTCTGCTTCCCCTTTTCACCCTTCCAGAGCTTAGCTCCGAAGCATCGCAGCGCCCGCCGTTGCTTTTCTTTTCCCGTCGCGAGCGTACGCAGGTTCCTTGGTCCGCTGCTGTCCACGCTGCCCGTCGCCCGCTTCAGCGCCTGCTCCTGCGCCTCGCCGTCATCCGCACTGGCCAGGGCCGTGTGGACCCACACGATGTCTAGCTCCTCCTCGCATCCGAGCGAGCCCGCGCCCTCGGCTCTACGCTATCGAGCCGCATCCCACAACGCACCGCCATGGCTCCAGTCTGCCATAGCCGCCCCTCCTTCTTCCTTCCCCGCGAGCGCACACTACTCGTCCCGTTGTCGTGCGCCAGCAGCCGCCCTAACCTTTAGCATCACCGTGGTCCCACGCTGGACTGGGCCGCAGCACCATCATGGCTGCGTACCATCACCGCGCGAGAGCCGCGACCCAACCCTACTTTTCTCCAGCTCGCCTTCACTGCTGGCTTCGGCGTTACGGCGCAAGCCACGCCGCTGCCTGGCCATCACAAGCGTAGGCGCACCCACGCCACTAGCGCCTCTGCTCCAGTCCGCCACCTCCACTCTATGCCGAGCCCTCACCCCACCGGTGCTGGCTGTCCCCACGAGCGAGTGCACCCACGCCCCTTTGCCGCTCCGCCATGACGCCCTCGATGCGCTGCTCATCCGGCCACAGCACCTCACTGCCGCTCCCTCCTCTGCTTTCCCCACGCGTTGGCGCCCGTGCTCCACCACCATGCCCTGCCCCTCGTTTGCGCGCATAAGCTCCTTAGTCGCATGGGTCCTGCAGCCGCAGCGTGCCCAAGCCACGTTGTCGTGCCACAGCGCCATGGCCGCGCCCACTTTTCGGTTCACCACGCAGGAGTCATCGTCCCAGTTTTGCACGCCAGCGCCTCGCCGGTCCGTTCGTGCTGGGCCACCTGCTCTGACGCCGCCACCGCACCTGCTCCTCGCCACCGAAGCGCCCCCGTCGCTGCACAGGTTCACCGCTGGCCGGTGTTTCCCATCGGCCTCTGTTTTTGAGGATGAGGCGTGGGTATAAGTCCAAGCACAAGTTTTATATGGGGTCCTTTTTGCTAAGTACAGGGCCATTTTGCAATTGCGCCACGCCACCTGCCCGCCTAGTCCAGCCTGCCACTGGGCTGCCTTGCGCCGCTGGTCGCTTGTGCCTGTGGGCTATCCGCGCCACTACCAGCGCCTGGGCCACGCAGGCCGCGTCCCGCCTGGGCTGCTCTGGCGGCTGGGCCAATTTAGTTGCACCGGCCCTTTTCGATTTATGGAGCAATTTCTAATTTAGTTTATAAAGTGAACTTGTACAATCAATACAAATTTGTATAGTTGTCCAAAAATTATGAAACCAGTTTTGTTGGGTTCCTAAAATCATGATCTGCATGTTAGTATATTTTGTTCATATAGTGCGATAATATTCTTGGAAGCTATATAATTAATTTACGGTACTTAACATTATAAAAATATAAACTTGTAGGAATTGTTAGGGCAAATTGGTAATAGTGTTGGATCTAAAATCTTTATAGTAGGCTCCTAGCAATATTATGTACTCACTGTAATTTTTGTGGTTCTAGAATAACTGGTTTGCTAAGTAGATAATGATGTCTTATTTCGAATATAGTAAATCAAATAAATGAAATATAGAAACACATTTGGTTTGTATAACTAAAACAATTGTTGGAAAATAATGTCTTGTTTGACAACATGAATACGTAGACCAGCGTTAGAGCTATCTCGTTAGCTTGTGAGGCGTGATCGGATTTCTAAGCGTTTCGACTGTCGTTGATTAATTGCATCTTTGCATTTCATTGCATGCATATCATATTGGTATGATGATGGATCAATGGATCGATAGAAGGATGATTGGGAATCCGAAGATGGTGTAATGGACTTCTCTCTAGGAGATGATGCGATGGGCTTTCTATCCAGTTGATGGTGGATGATCTGAAGATGCAGATACTAACTTTTTAATATATCTTACCCAGGCAAGCCCCGGTGCATAGCCCCTACTTTTCTGCAGTTTAAATTATATTTGTGCATTAAGTTTTAAGGAGTTGAATGAAACCCACTTGCATATATATCTTTATCCTATGAGTCTTACTAGTATGACAGGATCGTGTAGAATGCTATGCTACAGGACTCCGGTAGAAGTCAAGTGATTGTTTGTCACTCGCGAGAGATAGGAAATATATTACTGTATTATTATCACTTGGAAAATATAAATGGTGGAAGTGATAAATGGTGACCGGGCAGGGATATGGTTTGGGTATTGGTGGGTGTAAGAGGTTGTGTCGTTGTGGATGCGGGGCATGGCTTGGTTACACTGCTTTCCCTGTCTGGTCGATTAAGGACCGTTCGTTGCATAAGACTCTAGGCAGGTCACGGACTTATTATCCCAAGCACATACTTGTGTATGGGTGCTTGGAAGACTTGTTGCTCTATTGTCGTGGATCCGGCTCTTTCTGGACTGGCTGTTAGGGTTTTATTTTAGTGGAGGAGGTCCTTGCACCGTACTGAGTCCGAGACACAGGGGCGGGGGCTTGGAATCCTAGTTTAGACGGGGACCTAGACACTCGGGACAGGAGAGTGATGGGTTGGGCCTGCTTGTGCCTAGGGTACAAGTGGGGCGTGTGTATTCGGGGTACCCAGCTGGGGGCATTGATTCGTGAATCACCGGGCGATCCGGTACGGCTTGTCTATGGTTTAGCATCGTAGTAAGAACTAAAAGATGAAAGATTGAAGATGGACAAAGGAAATCTAATTGCTTACCACCTACTTGAAAGTAGCACAGGTGCTTACATAGAATGGTTAGTTAATGAACCAATGCGGCTATTAATAAAAATTGAACATAAGGATGCACGCTTAATGTCGGTACAGAAAGTGACCAACTAGTAAATATTTATAGTTTTGCTGTACGTTGTGATCGGAGGTGGCCTAGCACTCAATGACACAGGATTTATACTAGTTCAGGCAACGTGCCCTACGTCCAGTGTGGGTTGGTCGGTGACTTTATTGCCGAGCCTAGGTGCTCGAAGTCTGTAGTGGGGTTACAAACGAGAGAGAGAGATGGGATGTCCGGTCGGTCTGGTCGGAAGGGCCAAGATCGACATGAGATATGCTATGAACGAAGTGTCCAACCCTAAACTTGAACTTGAAGAGGTCGACTTGGGTGAACTGCCTGTGTTTGGAGAGAGCGCAACCCCTTTTATAGAAGAAGGGGATGGCTTTACAAGTCAGAGGGAGAGTGAGTACTGACGTTTCTAAGCCTTGTTGCCCACACCAATGGGGATGGGATAATGGTGGGTGCCCGCAATACTATTGATGTCACTGCAAAATGTCAGGTACATGTGGGAGGTTGAGCTGCTTTCTTTAGGATTGGAGGACGTCGGTACCTGCAAAAATGTTGTCTTGCCGACTGGAGGTATGGCCCTACCACACTCACCTGGTATGGTGAATTCCGGCGCCCACAATATTATTGATGCCTAGAGGCACATGGGGGGTCTCACCGTACGGGTGTTTTTGATCGGTGCCTACAATATTGTTTATGGTAGGACGGTTGTAAAGTACTGTGCCGTAGGGTATGGTCCTTGGTGCCGTGGTTTGACTTGCGAGCCTCGTTTTGCCTTCCTTTGTACGCCTTCTGGTTCCATCTGAGTGGGCGTCCCCGGTCGGATGGCCCCAGTCGGCTCTGGCGCGCTAATCGGAGAATAGCGATGGGCAGGGTTATCTATGAACCCCGGTCGAAGGCACGGGGTTGGAGTCAGAGGTAGTCCTCGGGTTAGGTTTTTTGAGTGGAGACCGTGCGAAGGTGGCTGGGGCGTGACGCTAGCGCTCCGGTCGGAGAGGTCGTTCGGAGCTAGCCTGAGCCAGAGCTAGTGCTCCGGTCAGAAAGATGGGCCGAAGGCGGCCAGGGCTTGAAGTGAGTGCTCCGGTCTATTGAATTTAGACTCTCGGTAATGGAAATAGGGATCCTGATCTTCCATTAGGTAGAGGTATCTATCGTTGTGGCAGAGAATGACACACCGATCCGGCTTCAAATCGAAAGATCGAACCCTGCAATCTTAGCACCACAACTCCTCTGGTTATCAACCAAGACATGGATCTAGTTGACCTCGCCAAGAAGGCTAATCTCTGCCTACGTAATGAAGAACACAAGCAAGAACAAGAAAGAAAGCAACCAAATTGCAGATGAATGATTAGTCTCTCAAGTTGGGGTCTCACAAACCGATGAACGGCGTAACTGTTCTTAACAGAATAATCTAAGCAAAACCCAAAACCTAATGACAGCAGTGGCATATGATTATAAAAGTCTTAGGGTCATCGCCTACCCTGGACGCGCCCCCTAATGGGCCCAAACATGATACACGGTCCAACGGACCAAAAGAAGGTGTCGCAGCACCCTGGCAGATTCTGGATGCAAACTTGTTTCGACGGTTCCTGTTGATTCTGAAAATATTTTGATGTGAAACCACATGTATTGGCTTCCTTATCAAATTAGCTTTCCATCCATATGTGGATCATTGAAAACGGAGTCCGGATGCGTCCTGGGTGACCAGTTTAAGGCAGACTGGTCCTGGAGGCCGAGGCAGACTCGAATTCTTCTTGGACTGGGCCTCCGGCTTGTGTTGGATGTCCTTGCTGGTCATCATCACCTCCACCACTTCCTCTAAATCCTTTATGACCCTCTCCAATGTTCCTAAGCAATATAACATCATTAGGTAGTAGTCTATTCTCAAAAGTATGAAAAGTATCGCTTACGAACGAGCTAACCTCTGAATTGAGTTGTCGCTTTCGAGCCCGGGTCATTGGACCTTGCATGACGGTTGGAGGATCAGCGGGTACGTCTCTAAAGAATGAACAAGTGCATACAATTCCTTATTATACGTGGAATAATTAAGAACAGGGACATGCAATTTTTTACTAAAGTAAGCAATGGGTTTACCATCTTGCATCAAAACACTTCCAATGCCAACTCCACTAGCATCACATTCTAGCTCAAAAGTCTTACCAAAGTTTGGAAGTTGCAGCAATGGTGCGTGTGTAAGCTTGTCTTTCAAAGTGTCAAAGGACTCCACTAGCATCACATCCTAATGGAACACCACTCCTTTCTTCGTCAACTCATGCAACGGGGCAGCAATGGTGCTAAAATGTTTGACGAAGCGGCGGTAGAATCCTGCAAGACCAAGAAAACTCCTCACCTGTGTGACGGTTTAGGGAACCGGCCAGCTCTTTATGGCTTCAATTTTTATCTCGTCCACCTCAATTCCCTGTGGAGTTACAACATAGCCAAGAAAAGAAACTCGATCCGTGCAAAAGATGCACTTCTCAAGGTTACCAAATAAACGTGCATCACGTAAAGCATTAAAAACAGCACGTAAGTGATCCATATGTTCATCAAAAGACTTGTTATAAATCAATATATCATCAAAGTAAACTACCACAAAATGACCAATAAAAACTCTTAAAACCTCATTCATTAAGCGCATGAAAGTGCTATGTGCATTTGTCAAACCAAAAGGCATAACTAACCACTCATACAACCCGAATTTGGTTTTAAACGTAGTTTTCCATTCATCTTCAAGTTTTATTCTAATCTGGTGGTAGCCACTTCGCAAGTCAATCTTAGTGAAAATTATAGAACCACACAACTCATCAAGCATGTCATCAAGCCTAGGAATAGGATGACGATACCAAATAGTAATATTATTGATGGCTCTACAATCAACACACATACGCCTAAGATCCATCTTTCTTAGGAACCGAAAGTATAGGAATAGCACAAGGACTAAGGCTTTCACGTACATACCCGCGGTCCAAAAGGTCTTGGACTTGCTGCTGAATTTCCTTAGTCTCCTCGGGATTGGTTTGATAGGCAGCACGGTTGGGCAAGGTTGCTCCCTGAATCAAATCAATTTGATACTCTATTCCTCTCATAGGTGGCAGCCCCAGGGGTATCTCAGCTGGAAAAATGTCCTCATACTCCTGCAAAAGGTTAGTGACAGCAGGAGGTACCGAGCTAATAATATCATCAAGCGAAAACATAGCTCGTTTGCATACCAAAGCATAGCAAATATCATCATCAGAAATTTCAGCAAAGTCACATTTTATTGCAAGCATAACACCACCCTTCAATTTAATCCCCTCAGGCTTAGAAATAGATGTAGACTTATCCTTTTTAGGTGGGAAAAATAGAATTAGCAGCTTGCTGATTTTCAGATTGAACATCATTCAAACTAGCAGCGCGTTCTCTATCAGCTTGTACAATTTGAGTAGGGGTCAAAGGTACCAAAGTAATTTTCTTTCCTTTATGCACAAAAGTGTATTTATTACTTCTACCATGGTGTGTAGCATCATTATCATGTTCCCAAGGATGACCCAATAAGAGTGAACAAGCTTGCATAGGTACCACATCACAATCAACAGAATCAGCATAAGAACCAATGGAAAATGAAACTCTGCAAGTTTGTGTTATCTTTGCTTTACCAGAATCATTTAGCCACTGGATATGGTATGGACATGGGTGTGGGCATATGGTCAAGCCAAGCTTCTTGACCAAATCAAAACTCACCAAATTGTTGCAACTACCTCCATCAATAATGACACGTGCTCGACGGTCGCTGATGACGAAGAAAATCTGGAACAAGTTATGGTGTTGTAGCTTCTCAGGTTGCTGGACTTGTGAGCTAAGCACCCGCTGTACAATGATGCTCCTATAGGACGTCGTGGCCTCGTCACCAAGGACTTCGCCGTCATCCTCATCTGCATCTTGGTCTTCTTCATCCTCAATGTCAGAGGTGCTGATGTAACCATCTTCTGTAGCAATATATGCCTACTGACTTGGGCAGTCCTTCTGCACATGGCCAATGCCATGGCAGCAGTGGCACTGAATACCCAAAGTGCGTCCCGTCGATGCAACAGATGAGGAACTCTTAGTGGGCACCTGCAAAGAATTTTTACCTGAATATGAAGGTCGTGTGGGAGGTGCCTTAGGTGTAGCGGAAACTCCAGAGGCTGCTGGTCGCTTGCTCACTAGTGGAGGCACCCGAAAAGTGGTTGGCTTGGTTAGCCTCGAAGATGGTGCCAAACGTGGCGTGTATGTGCTGGTGCTGACCTTGCTCTTGCCCTGCTGTTCACGCCCCTACAATTCCTTTTCTACAAGCATAGCAAACTAAAATAACTGGTTGATAGTGTTAAATTCTTTATAATCAACAATGTCCTGAATCTCACTGCCTCAAACCCGAATAAAAACGAACAAATGGCATCTTCGTTTCCCTCCACAATACTACAAGCGCATCAGTCCCTTTTGGAGCTCACCATAGTAATCATGTACAGATTTATCTCCTTGTTCTAAACGCATCAATCTCTTACGCAAGTCTCTATGATAAGAAGGAGGAACAAAATGATCACGCATAGCTACCTTAAGTTCTTCCCACATACCTAGGTAAAGCATTCTGTGCAGCTAGCGCATTCCACCAAATAATGGCAAAATCCTTAAACTCACTAGTAGCTTGTCTAACTCTATGCTGCTCAAGGTACAAGGTGGGCATTAAACTTTTGTTCTACCGTCATCTCCCAATCAAGATATCCCTCAAGCATCATAATGACCCAAAAAAGATGGTATTGTGAACTTAATCTTAGCATAAGGATCTTCGGGCACACGGTGATTATTACCTTGACGGTGGTGGTGGTGGACACCACCCATACCTATCGTGTTGCAGCGTAGACGTTGTCGTAATCTCTCTTGTCAGAAGGCTGCTCGACCCATGTTCCCGTTGGCATCATACACCGTGTCTTGACCATCGGTGTTGCTACCGGAGACGTCATTGTTGCCCGCCATAAAGGTTTCCAACTCAGTAACCTTGTCGGTTAGCGTGGAAACTCGCTTGGCCAATCTCTCCATGCTATTGCCAATGTTGAGTTCAATGAGTGCGTCAGTGACGGCCTTCCTGATGGCCTCATTCATCCTTTTTTGGGCATCCTCTACAATAGTTTGTAGTTGCTCTTGGCTGACACACTCGCTGAAACCCTTAGGATTGTTATCTCCAGTCTGTTCACCTCCTGCCTTTGAAAACACAAAAATAGGAACAAATAGGTGAAAGTTATCCCTACCAAATGACTACGTGGTTGCAGTGGTGTCACTTTTCACAGCAAATGAAAGCATCTTACCAAGCTCTTACAAAGTTCTTACCACCACAAGCAGTGAGCGGTGTAACCGGCGGCTGGTTTGTGATACCTGTGAGACAGTGGTACCGAGATTGTAAGGCCCTTTGTCTGTACTGATCTAAAGAGTTTGTGGAGCTTGGAAGGCACACAAAGAGTAATATGTATATCTGACACACAAGTCAGTAACAGAAAATAATATTGAATTATAGTCCAAAGTACTTGTTCTCGTTGCTGGTCTAAAATATTCTAAGTACCAGGTGTGTGACAAAAGTATGGTGGATAGCAAGGTGATAGGTGTATGAAAAACAATTATGGTGGATGGAAACAGCAACACAAACAAGGAACCAGACAGCACACGCTAACACAGCTCACTTTGGTCTTCTCTATGTACTCCTCTAAATATTGTTCCTCTTTTGCCCCTCTCCTTTTTTCTTTTTTTTGCTGTCGTTGTTTTTTTTGGGAAATTTTGACTTTTTTATTTTATTTTTTTTTATATTTTTCCTTTACTTAGGAGCATAAAAGAATTAACCACAGAAAATATGAGCTGAAATAAGTGAAAGACGTGGCCTGTGAAATTTTCAGAAAACTTGCTCAAAATCGACAAAAACCTTGTGACCACGAAAAGAGGATCTTGTGACCACTTTTTGACCAATTTAAAATTTTTGAACCCCGATAAAGTAGGGGATGGACGGATCCAAAAAAATTTTCTGATCGATTTTGATATATGGAACGTCGAAATCGGAGTTCGTATGCGAAAACTAAACCAGTTTTAAGAATTGGCTCCAAATTAGAGGACAAAATGGGAACAATGTGCGCAAAACTGGTCACAACAGCAAAGATTTGATGGAAACGATGGGGGAAAACACACGAACTAGACTCTAACATGACCTAACCAGCAACAAGACCTCGACCAGGACACAAACTCAACACGATGGACTCTAAAACTGAAATATGCAAAGGCTATGGCGCGGAAGGTTCTAGGATAGGAAAAACGAGTATGGCACTGGACTATGGTATGAATGCGAAACACTCAAAACTAGGGAATAAAAGAAAACCTGATGGTATACCTTAGCTCTAATTACCACTTAATGGAAATGGAGATCCCGATCTTCCATCAGGTAGAGGTATCTATCGTTGTGGCGAAGAATGACACACCGATCCGGCTTTAGATCGAAAGATCAAACCCTGTAATCTTAGCACCACAACTCCTTAGGTTATCAACCAAGACATGGATCTAGTTGACCTCACCAAGAAGGCTAATCCTCACCTGCGCAATGAAGAACACAAGCAAGAACAAGAAAGAAAGCGACCAAATTGCAGATGAATGATTAATCTCTCGAGTTGGAGTCTCACAAACCGATGAACAGCGAAACTGTTCTTGACAGAATAATCTAAGCAAAACCCAAAACCTAATGACGATGGTGGCGTATGATTATAAAGGTCTTAGGGTCATCATCTACCCTGGACACGCCCCCTAATAGGCCCAAACATGATACACGATCCAACAGACTAAAAGAAGGTGTCGCAGCACCCTGGTAGATTCTAGACACGGATTTGTTTTGACGATTCCCATTGATTCCAAAGAGGTTTTGATGTGAAACGACTTGGATTGGCTTCCTTATCAAATTAGCTTTCCATCCATATGTGGATCATTGAAAATAGAGTCTGGATGCGTCCTGGGTGACCAGTTTAAGGTAGACTAGTCATGAAGGCCGAGGCAGACTCGAATTCTTGTTGGACTAGGCCTCCGGCATGTGTTGGACGTCCTTGCTGGTCATCATCACCTCCACCACTTCCTCTAAATCCTTCATGACCCTCTCCAATGTTCCTAAGAAAGATAACATTATTAGGTAGTAGTCTATTCTCAAAAGTATTAAAAGTATCACTTAAGAACGAGCTAACCTCTGAATTGAGTTGTCGCTTCCGAGCCCGGGTCACTGGACCTTGCATGACGGTTGGAGGATCAGTGGGTACCTCTGAAGAAGTGATGTCCTCATCACTCAGGCTGGTACAGAGGAAAAAAGGCCGTCCTCCTAGGCCAAGCCCTGGCGTGGAAGCCGGTCCCCGGGGGACCCTAGGTTTATGAACCCGACAGGAGCCCCCGAGCCCCCGGGCGATTCGGATAGAGTCGTCCAGAGGATTTTTGTCTTGCCGGTGGGTGCGCGCGAGCACACCCGCGGGTGTAGCCCTCGAGCCCCCGGGCGGTTCATGCCGAATCGGCTGGGGGGTGTTTCTAAGTTTGTCAATGGGGGATGTTTTTCTGTTTTGTCAGTGGGTATGCACGAGCGCACCTGTGGGTGTAGCCCCCGAGCCCCAGGCGGTTCGGGCCGAACCCACTGGGGGTGTTGTCTTAGCAGGCGTGTATGCATGTTTTTAACCAAGGCGTCATTGCGTAGCCGAGGCGGTGAGGTGCGGAGGATAGGATAAAAAAAGTAGAACTCACCGATCTTAGGTGTCGATGTGCGCCTTGGGATCGGGTGAGTTGGATTTTGTGAACGGACCATGGTGTCGGCGCGTGTCGTGGATGGGGACAGCTTAGTTCGGATGCGACAGAGCTCACTGATCTTTGGCGTCGATGCGCGCTGTGGGATCGAGCGAGGCGGAGCCACGAATGGAACCAGGCGTCGATGCGCGCCGTGGATCGAGAGAGTTAGATTAGTTAGTTTAGGAAGCCGTTACGTGAGTTTAGGAGTCACGGTCCTAGGAGCCGTAGCCGAATGTCGCCGATCCTATCGACGCGAGTTTGGGGTCGCGGTCCTAGGGTTTCTTTAGAGCGTAGTGAAACTGTCTAAAGCCGTTACATGAGTTTGGGAGTCACGGTCCCTGGCATTGGTTTTTAAGCCCCCGAGCCCTGTCGAGCCTTCATAGGGGTCGATGTGAGTTTATGTGCGTTTACCCCATCCTCGGTTCCTCACAACCAGAGGGGCTGAGTTTCATCGATTATCCCAATCGCTCGGGCTCGAAGACTAGCTCGTTGAGTTGTTAACAGGTGTGATAGAGTGAAATCTGGGTCCGTCGTTTATGACGGGGTCGGCATAGCCCTCTTGTGACATTCCACTACTCCTTTACCTATAACCCGACAGATGCCTAGGTCGTTCTGGAGACCAACCTAGGTGGCTTTTTGGCCTCCCCTCAATGGAGATTCTATGGGCTTGGCGAGAGGTTCAGGATCGAACGAGAAGGTTGAGATAACCTAGTCTGCCGGACCGAGCGAGGGCCACACGGGGCTCATCTGCGGTTTTCTCCCCTGGCTCTGTTTTGGTTGCTCATATTGAATGAGGCAACCACCGCTTCGTGACGCAATCACGGAACGTTCTGATGCATTTCGCTGCATGTGCGATGCTTAGTTCCTAAGCCCTCAGGTGGTTCATGCCCTAACCATCCGGGGGGTTCAGGCGTATGGTAAGAAATGCGCGTATGGATGTATGAAATGGTTATAAAGAAATAGAGGGGGTTTTATAGTGTGTACCTTTGATAGTTTTGAGTGACAGGGCTCGGAGAGCTTCAGTCAGAAATGTCTAACCAGGACCCACGCTCGTTGCTCGTGACGGAGTCGACGTGGCCCACATGGGGTGTCCCTTCGCTTCCTACCTGTGTCCCGGTGCTTATCCTGAGTGAATCGATCGACACAAGAGGCCGGTTGATCTCTCTTGGTGGAGATCTCGCTGTTGGATCTCTCTAGGTCTAGCCTTGATGACTAGAGTGATGGGGTTCGAAGAGCTCCAGTCGGAGACGTCCGACCAGGACCTACGCTTGTCAATCGTGGGTTAGCCCTTGTGTGAACTATTTGTATTAATGAACACATGCTCACCTTGGTGACCTGAGAGACGGGGTTCGGATAGCTTCAGTCGGAAAAGTCCGACCAGGACCTATATCTCAGGTGTTTATCCTGAGTGAATCGATTGACTTAGGAGGCTGGTTGATCGCTTTCGGCGGGGATTTCACTGTTGGATCTCTCTAGGTCTGGCCTAGGGAGACGGGGAGTCATCCGCGTGCGGTGGCGCTTCGGTTTTCGTGCCCGACGCGCGGTAGTGGTTGATCGAGCGGTAGTGGTGGGCCATGTCCCGGTCACATCCCGCCTGATCAGGAGCCGTTTCATCACGCTGGGCACATCCCGTTGGTCAGGGGGCGTCCCATTTGCATTAAATGGGAAAGAGAGACAAATTCTCGCTCTGCCATTCTGCCTTCCCCGATTGGCGTGCCCTTCCCTAACCGCCGTCCCTTTTCTTTTAAGTAGGAGCAGGGAGAGGTTTTTGCTCCATTCTTTTGCATGTTCTTCTTCTTCTGTCGCCCTCCTTCTTTTCTTGCCGTGAGCGTTCCTAAGAGCCGTGGCGGTCTCTAGGAAAGAGAAGGGAGAGGGTGAGAGCAGAAAAGAAGAACTTACTGATTCTTTTTGCAATCCGGAGTGAGGATATCAGACTAGGAGTCGTCCACCGTGAGGAAGTCGATGTTGGAGGCCTTCATCCAGAAGGGGTTTCTACCGCCGTAGGAGGTGGCGCACTGGAGGGTCCCCAGAAAGGAGGAGTTCCCGCAACCTCGTTCCAACGAGGTGGTTTTATTCCTTACCTTCCATGAGCACGGTTTGGGATACCCTGCGCACTGGTTCCTACATGGGCTTCTCAACGAGTGGGGCCTAGAGCTGCAGCATCTCAATCTGACGAGGGTGCTGCACCTCACCGGTTACGTTACTGTCTGCGAGGCTTTTCTTGGGATGGAGCCGCACATGGATTTCTTTCGGTGGCTCTTCCCCCCAAGAGCCTTGACAGTGGGGGACTCGGCTGAGATCACGCCGGTGGGAGGATTTGCCCTATAGAGGAAGCCAGGCATGGGAAACTCGTATCCTGGGTACCTCCCCTACGACTCCAATCGGGGGTGGCTTGGGGAGTGGTTCTACATCAGGAATCCGGTGGCAGCGCCATTCCTGGTGTTCACCGGTAGGAGGCCGGAGAAAAAAGAAAGTTGGTCATGGGGCTACGCCAAAAAGGAGAAGCACAAGGTGGGAGTCATCGAGGTAGAGCTCTGGAAGCTCGTGAAGAGCGATCTCAATGGGGTGCGGGTGTTTCACACCCTGTACCACCACCGGGTCGTGCCGTTGGCGGAGAGGGTGCGGCTGATGTGGATGTACGATGGCCTTTCGGACCCAGACCGTACGTCGTTAGAGGATCTTCTGGACGATGAGGTCTGGAGTCGCATTGGCCAGGTGCTGCAACTAAGGCCCAAGGAGAGGGTCGAAGGGAGGCCCATACCTTTCAACTCTTCGATCGTGTCCCACCTGGTTTGTTCCCTTCTCTAATCTCCACATTTTTCTCTGCTTTTAATATTTCTCGATTGGGGGTTGTACGTTCCGTAGGGGCTCAGAAAGTACAAGTCCCGGCCGCACCTTCCCAAGAGACCGGAGGGCTAGGCCCAGCAAGCCGCTCAGAAGGAGGCGGCAGACGCTCGGAAGAAGAAAAGAATTGAGGAGGTTCGGCGAAAGGAAGAGAAGAAGAAGGAGGTCATCCGGCACATGAGGGTCAGGGAATGTAGGAGCAATGTCGAGTCGAAACTCGCGTTGGATGATCCTCCTACGAATTTGGATGACATGGTCTTCTCCAATGAGGAGGAGAGTCGGGAGGTCATTGTGACCTCGGTGGAGCGTTGCGGCCCTGCGGTGACGTCCGCTGGTGGTGAGCAGGAGGCCGCGCAGCGTGCGGCGGTTCCTGCGTCGAGGAAGCATGAAGCAAGTGCGAACGTCGTTGGTGAGCGAGCGGTGAAGTGGCCGCGGTCACCGCACCCCATGGCGGCGGCGTTAGTCCCATCGTCGTCTATGGCGGGCGTGGCTGAGCGAGCCGGGAGGTCCGAGGAGCGGACGGGCGCTCATGCGGCGACGGAACCGGTGCCAACGATGGACTTGTAGTCGAAGGAGGCCTTGCCTATCGTGGCTGTAGTCGAGCAATCCAGGCAGTCTAAGGGGCAGACTAGCACCCGGTCGATACGTGACTTGCAGTCGGAGGACGCCCCGCCCGCTGCTCAGGTCGGGGAGTCCCAAGCCGGAGGTCGCAGCGACCCGCAGGCCAGGCAGGAGCCAGTCGGGATGACTTCGACCCTGTTCGAAGCGAGGGGGCGCGGGTCGTAGCCAAGGAGCAGTCCTTGGCCCATAGGTCCATGGTCGTCGGAGTCTGCCTTCCGGGTCGTGCCACTCGCCACCCAGTATGTTTCCTTTAGTTGCTTCTTTGATTCTTGCTGGTCAAGTCTTTTTGGAGTGTGGCTTACCCGCGATTTTTGTCAGCAGCCAGGGGATGCTGGGGTTGAGCATCGCCTCGACCCCCATGCAGGAGGTTTGGAGGCCCACACTACAGCGTGTGGCGACAAGCAAAGGTGGCAGCGGAGTGGCGGTAGCAAGGCCTCCCCTCCTGGGGGTGTTGCCCCCCGGGGGGTTGCTGATAAGGTGGCAGCGGCGGCGTCGGTGTTGGCAGCGATCCCGGTGCCGATGGAGGAGGTGACGCTCGTGGCCCCTTCTTCGGCGGTCGCAGTGGAGGAGATGAGGGAGAGCGAACTCCCTATCTCGTCGGGTGGAGGGCTGCACGACCTATCCTTACCATCGAAGCCGAAGGCGCTGGAGGGAAGCGTGGCCGGGACGGAGTTGGGACGCCCGGCGGCGTCCCATGTGAACATGGTGGTGGAAATCCTGTCTGACGACGAGGCGGATACCGTGGCAGAACCGGTGGTGTCACCGCGGGAGCTGGTGGTGGTCCGACCAGAGGCTATGCCCTCCGGTGGTTCATCGGAGGGTGACCTGGAGTGGCCCTTCCCCGAGGACCCGTCGAAGGCGAGGTTCGTCCTCCGAGATTCCCGGGTGCGCCAGCTCTAGGACATTTTTGGGGGGCAAGGGCATGCCGCAGTGTCCGAACTCACCAAGCTATCCGCGAAGCTTGATAGTGCCCGGAAGTAGGCTCAGTTTGCTCGGCAGCTGGTTGAGGTCGACCTGCAGCTCGCCGCAGAGGTGAGTTTCTGGTACTTATCCTTGACCTTTGAATCTTTTCGTTGGTTGTTTTTAGCATGCTTGTTCTTCACAGGAAATAAGGAAGGTGTCGTCCAGCAAGTCATACTTCCTCTGGATGGAACACGCCCGGATGGCCGAGCTAGAGAGCCGGGCGGAGTCCGCTTGCCGTGAGTCCCAAGTCTGGACGACCGAGGTAGCCGCGGCGCGGGCGGAGGGGCAGCGTGCGGAGGAGCGGGCACTGCTCCCGAGCAAGGGCTCGAGGCAGCGAAGGCCCACCATGAGGAGATTGAGGCGGGGCTACGGACGTCCCTGGCCAATACTGAGGCGACGCTTCAAGAGGCCTTGGCAGCCCTTAAGCCGGAGCGGGCTGCCTTGGAGAGGGCACAGAAGGCCCTGGAGGTGGAGCAGAGGGCCCAGTCGGAGGCAGATCAAGAAGTGCTCGCGCTCTAGAGCCAGGTGATGGGGATGGAAGACGCAAGTGCCCGGCTACGCGAGCAGGTGGCTCGGCAGGCAGAGGATTTCTCCACCCTTGAGGCCTCTCGCATCGGTGCATACCCTTTTGTTTTCTCATGGTGTTGATTTTCCCTCAGCCTGTTTCTAAGTTTGTTGCCCTTCCTCTAGAGCTGGGTGAAAAGGTGAAGGCGCAGGAGCGAGACCTGGAGACGTCCAAGGCGAGCTTCAGCTAGAACGCTGAGGAGCTGGCCAAGTCCCGTGAAGAGCGACGTGCTCTCGAAGGGGATCTTGACGAGATCCACAACGTTGCCTAGCTCGTCATCTCGGAAATCTTTGGGTCGGCGCCAAGTACCAGCGTGCCTGCGGTCCAGCTAGTGGAGGTCCTGGACGCGATCAAGGACCTCGTCAGGAGTGGGCTGTTTTATGGAGCGTCGGGGGTGCTGACCTCAGTGGTGACGCACCACCCGAACCTAGACTTCGACACTATCTACAGTGGGTATGCTGAAGGTCTGAGCATGGTGGACATCCAATCCATCGGGGTGAGCTTGCTGCCGCACGCATGGTTGATGTTAGAGCAAGTCTCCGCCGAGTGGGTGATGGACGTTCGTCGTTAAGACATGGCCCGAAGCATGCGTGGAGAGAATGCTTCCGAGCCTGCGGATAGCCCGGAGCCTGGTTCAGGGGGAAATGTCACCTCAGCCTCGGTCGAGCCGAACGTCGTGCCGCCAGGGGGTGAGCAGCTACGCCTTCATCGGTCACGCCGCCAGCAGATGCCGCGGGGTCGGTTTAATAGCTTGTAGAATATAAGTTATTCGTAAACATAAAAAGTTTTAAGTTCATGGGGGAGCCCCCGTGTAAGACGTTCGTGGTGTGTTTTAATGACTGCAATCGGTTTTTTGTTTTTGTAATGGAGTTGCTCCGTTCGGGGAAGCTTGTTCCCTTTCGTTCCTTAGTTCTCCCTCAGCCTAATTTTGTTTTTTACTTGTTTCTTTCTCGTACCTGCCCATTTGTCCCATAGGCTGCAACCTTGTGAGCCCAAGGCATGGCCCGCAAGGCTCAGCTACTCGTAACCGTAGGGAAAGGTGGGGTGCGATCAGTCGGAATGTTTTAAAGCAAAGCTACGTAAGGTAAATCAAAGGAACGAACTGCCCTTTTGTTCGGGTAGGAAGGAGTTTCTCCATATGAAAGTAAAAGTGTACTCAAAATAAAAACAAAACAGAGGGGTAGTAGAGCCCCTTAGTGGAGCCCCCCGAGCGCCCTGAGCCGAAAAGGTGTTCAGCTCGGGGTGCTCTTCTAGGAGCGTTTGCTAAGTAAACAAAGGTAAGACTGAAACTTAAGAAAAGAAAAAAATGGCATAGCTGTTCCAAGGTGCTTGGTGAGAGCATCGTCACCGTTGCTGTCCTTCATTCGATAGGCGTTAGGTCGGATCATTTCGTCCTTTAGTCGTCTGGATCCTTGCCCGCTGTGCCCCCTTCTTCGGTTGTAGCCTGTTCGCCTTTTTTCTTTCCTTGGCATGCTAGCCTACCTTAGCAGGCGCCTGAGGAGCTAGCAGTCCTTGTAGAGATGGTTGACGAGATAGTTATGGTTGGTGGATGGGCTTTCCATGAGCTCGTGGAAGTGGCCAGAGGGGCCCTGCTGGGACGGCACCCCCGCATGGTCAGCCATGGCGACCAACGCAGAGTTGGCCGATTGGCAGCAATTCTTTCTATTCTTTTTTCCCCTCTGAGTGGAGGGGCGCTCGTTTTGATCCTGGCGCTTGGCCTTTCCTTTGCCGTGGCCTCCGTTGAAGTGCGGTGGGAACGATGCTTGCTGGATGTGTTGGGCAAAGGTTGGTGGCCCCGGGCTATAAAGGCTGGGACTTCGGTCGATGCCGCGCGTGCCTCGGTTCGGTCCGAGGCGTGCGTAGACGGGCAGTCGGCACGGAGTGGTTGTTAAGTCAAGACGAGGAGCCGTTGCGGCTTCCTGTGCCATACTTGGTGGTTGTGGTGGTGATAGGACGTAGTGCCCCATCTGTTGCATCTCTGTTCCCCAGATGGAGAGCGAGGTCGCGACTCGGCGTCGCAATACGGAGCTCTCTGCTTATTGAACGGCGGCGGTCTCCACTAGTGCCCGGAGGTTCCGGTGGATCGCATGTTCATGAGGGTCGTTTGGCTCGGACAACCTGCACAGGAGCATTATCGCGGCGGCAATGTTCTGGCTGGCCTGAGCGAACTACGAGGCATCAGTTTCCCTATTCGGGGTGTTGCGCTGGACCCGACGAGCGTGACCCCGGGCGCCGTTCGCCGGTCTATGCGTGCGGGGCGTAGCGTGGCGCGCCTAGCGCGCTGGTGTAGTTGGTGGCTGATGCGGCCACTGTCATTGAAGATCCTCCTTGTGCTCACACGTGGGCTCGAGGATCTCTGCATGAGGGCCTGGAGGGGTGTGAGTTCATGCAGATTCCATTACCCCTGGCGGCCATTCCAGAGCGTCCGTCATAGCGCACTCACGGGATGGACGGTGGCTTGGTGCCACGTCGCTGATGCTGGAGTCGTCACTCCCGATGTCATCGTCCATGAAGTCGAGACAGCTGGGACCATAGTCCGCCATCCCCACGAGTTCAAATGTGAGAGGGGGCGGCGCCGGCATCCGCTGGAGCCCCCGGGCGTACGCCTCCGTGGGAGACACGAGGCCATAGGGGGACTGGCCGTATGGCGGCTACGATGGGGACAACGGTAACCCACCAGGTATTTGGCGGAAGATAGAACGTAGTAAGTAAATAACAGCATGTATATTACTCACAGTGGGGTTTGAGCTGAGAGTTTGCTCAGAATGAAGCGCAGATGCCGAGCCGTTGGAGTCGCATGTCCCGGAGTCGATGGAGGATGTCTCTTCGACGGGTGTCGGGTCACGAGTCTCCTCATGGAGGTGGAGTACGCCGAGCCGGTCAGTGGCAAAGTCTAGGCTTCCGAAGCAGAAGGCTAGGGAAGGCTCGAAGACGGTTGGAACCCGCATCCCGGTGGGCGAGAGTGCGGGAAATTCCATCGAGCCGAAGCGAATCGTATCGCCCGAACCTGCCATGGTGGGGGTGGTGGAGAAATGGGCCATCCGATTACCAAAAAAGTGTTGAACATACAACGTCTTCCCCACAGATGGCGCCAACTGTCGGTACAGAAAGTGACCAACTAGTAGATATTTGTAGTTTTGCTGTACGTTGTGATCGGATGTGGCCTAGCACTCAATGACACATGATTTATACTGGTTTAGGCAACGTGCCCTACGTCCAGTGTGGGTCGGTTGGTGACTTTATTCCTGAGCCTAGGTGCTCGAAGTCTATAGTGGGGTTACAAACGAGAGAGAGAGAGATGGGGTGTCCGGTCAGTCCGGTCGGAAGGGCCGAGATCGACAGGAGCTATGCTATGAACGAAGTGTCCAACCCTAAACTTGAACTTGAAGAGGTCGACTTGGGTGAACTACCTGTGTTTGGAGGGAGCGCATCCCCTTTATAGAAGAAGGGGATGGCTTTACAAGTGAGAGGGAGAGTGAGTACAGACGTTTCTAAGCCTTGTTGCCCACGCCGATGGGGATGGGATAATGGTGAGCGCCCGCAATACTGTTGATGTCACTACAAAATATCAGGTACATGTGGGAGGTTGAGCTGCTTTCTTCAGGATTGGAGGACGTCGGTACCTGCAAAAATGTTGTCTTGCCGACTAGAGGTATGGCCCTACCACACTCACCAGGTATGGTGAATTCCGGCACCCATAATACTATTGATGCCCAGAGGCACATGGGGGTCTCACCGTACGGGTGTTTTTTGACCGGCGCCTATAATACTATTTGTGGTAGAGCAGTTGTAAAGTACTGTGTCACAGGGTATGGTCCCTGGTGCCATGGTTTGACTTGTGAGCCTTGTTTTGCCTTCCTTTGTATGCCTTCTGGTTCCATCCGAGCGGGTGTCCCCGGTCGGATGGCCCTAGTCGGCTCTAGCGCACCAGTCGGAGAATAGCGATGGGCTGGGTTATCTATGAACCCCGGTCGGAGGCATGGGGTCGGAGTCGGAGGCAGTCCTCGGGTCAAGTTTTCTGAGTGGAGATCGTGCGAAGGTGGCTGGGGCCTGACGCTAGCGCTCTGATCGGAGAGGCCGTTCGGAGTTGGCCTGAGCCTGAGCTAGTGCTCTGATCAGAAAGATGGGCCGAAGATGGCCAGGGCCTGAAGCGAGTGCTCCGGTCTGTTGAATTTAGACTCTTGGGCTGGTCTAGAGGAAAAAAGGTTGTCCTCCTAGGCCGAGCCCTGGCGTGGAAGCCGGTCCCCGGGGGACCCTGGGTTTATGAACCCGACACTTAGTAATGCTTCCTGCAAATGCAATAAACCCACAAGCTAGATAGCCTTGTATATTTTTGGAGTCTTTTCTTTTCTCCTGTCAGGTAAGTCTTGCTGAGTACAATTGAGTACTCAGGGTTTTATCCCCCCTGTTGCAGGTAACAGGTGGAGGCTTGAGCTGATCTTTGTGTGTGGATTCCTCCTGGTGGGCTTAGAGAGGATTTCCTTTACGCTGCAATCATAGTTGTTATTTATAACTCTCACCAAATACTTTTATAAATGAAAGTTTCATAATCTGTTGTCGTAGTCTATATATCAATACTTCATCATGTCATTAATAGATGTTTAATTCCGCTGTAACTCTATTCACTTGTTTCTATTCCGTTGTTCAATTAAATTGTTTATAACTCTGATAACATGATTTCATTCCGCTATTACATTAATAAATATTATACCCTGATGTTGTATTAAAAGTGATGTAAGAAATGGTTACGAATGATGTAAGTTTTATTCTCTCATTTGTGATCCTAATGGCAAAAATGTGGATTTTCGAGTTCTTCCCTAGGGTGTGCCCGATGGAACCAAGTAATTTAGTGTTTTCCCTTGAGTGCTTAGTGTCTACTAGAAGACAAGTACTCTTGTGAGGCATTAAATTAGGCGGTTCTGCCGCATTCATTAAGCTCAGTCAGATCCATTCGGATCGATCAAGTTCACTAGTTTACAACCACAGAACTGCCAGGTTCGAACCACAAGCACACGCTTGAACACTTAGCTCATAGCGGGGCTCCCGTCACTCTCGGCCCTTCCGACTGACCTCTTGTACCCCCATCTTTCTTCTTCTCGTTTGTAACCACTGTAAACTTCGAGCACCTAGACTCAAGAATAAAGTCACCAACCGACTCGAATTGGACGTAGGGCACGTTTTCTGAACCAGTATAAATCCTGTGTCATTGAGTGCTAGGCCACCTCCGATCACAACGCACGGCAAAACTATAAATATTTACTTGTTGGTCACTTTCTGCACCGACAGAATAATTAGGAAATGAAAAAAAAAGATCCTCTTATTGAAAATTTACCTTTATAACAAGCTCAAATGATCCAAGATCAGAGTCCAGAGTAGTTGGAGTATAAGGCTTGATCACTTCCTCAGCCAGCAGCATCCTATCCTCGGGAACAATTAGGGATAAACACAGTAAGATTAAAGGAAATTCAAAACTATCGGCTGTACCTTGGAAACCCACTTTCAAAAGTGGTAACAAAGAGCCCAATCCTGCAGCTTATATGTTGTCCAATTGGAAGACCCAATGCAGAAGTAGGTGTTGGAAGCGCAAACTTGAACTTGGCAACATTATGACTCAGTTGCCTCTTCTCAACAAGTTTAAACTCCTTGAAGTTCTTGGGGTCCAGGCGGCCTATAGAACAGATTACAACACAACCAACACAAATGAGCTACAAGAAAAAATGAGACTAAGCTCACTTAAAATAAGTAGAACGGTATACGCATATACACAAACAAAGTACCAAGTAGCAAGAAAATAACCACGGTTGTAAGGATAAATAGGGTCAGTTCTCAAATGTTTCAGAATCCAAAGAAGCATGTCAACTAGATGGCCTTGGCCTAGCAAGGAACTTATCTCTGAATGTTCAGCTTTGGAATCATGTAGTTTTACTGACACTAGTGTTTCAGAGGCATCAATCAACACAACTAAATCCAATTAGCATGAAAGAAAGATGAATCAATGGACCAGAGCACAATCACGAATTCTTTGAGCTTAGCAGGACACCTAGCACGACAAGATTCAGAGCCAGAGATACATACTAATGAGTAGTGACCACACGAGAGAGAGAGACGAGTGACTAGCCATAGCAAGGGTTCCGGACACGCATGGGTTATTCATAACGGGAAGGGCAAAGGGCTCACCCCTAGGCTTCCTACTGCGGAGGAAGAGGTAGGCGGCGCCGGCAGGCGACTGGTGACCGCGACTGGCCACCATGGTCTCCTAGCCTCTGCCCTTGCAGGAACTCTGTGCCCCCTGCCCTTCCCCTCCCGTGGATTGTTGGTTTGGCTTTAGATTCGTGGGCGGGGTTTGGTCTGGTCCGGTGGTGCCTGAGATGACTGACTGACCGGTGACGCTGAGCGGAGACAGTGATAGGTGCACGGCAGAGGTGTGGGTAGGCACGGGACAACCGGTTCGCTTCCTGATTAGACGGTGCTGGGCCGACAGTATGACTCATGGGCTGCGGCCATTCCCGTCTCGTCAACCGGCCCGCTGCCAACACGTACTGGCCCGGCTGCAAATGATGCCTGTCCCACTGGGCTGGCGTTGGACGCGGCCTCGGTAGCCTTTTTTCTTTTTCTCTCTCTGTCCCGAGTCCCGACCGAGCCCACGCCGCCGCCGCTATTTCTTTTAGAGTTTAAGGGCCTTGCCCCAGCCTTAGCATTAACCAAGACCACAAACGTTTACAACATTCATCCAGAATAACAAAGTACCCACCTCAACATCAAGCACAAAAGAGAAACACACCCCATCAAACATTACATCTGCCAGGCAGACTTGAACTGAGCCAAACTGAACCACTTGTTTTCTTCTGTCTCTCCAACCATTTCCTCAAAGCTAGCAAGGTGCTCCTCCACATCTACTGGAAGTGCTTGATGTTGCCATTCGAGTGCATGCTTGTAGAGAAAGCTATCCCAATCCTTTCCTACCTGGGACAACCAGGTAACAGGTGGGATCTTGTGGCTATGATCCTCAGCTTCATCAACTTCTAATTGAACTCCAAAAGGTTTTTGTCAGGGACTTAATACTGGGATACCCAATGAGGTAAAACTAATAACCATCAAACGTTGATGCTCCTAAACAGACAAGAACGTAACTACACTTCTGGCCCAGAAGACTGAAGATTGGCCCCGCCTCATCCGACGGCTGAGGGCTAGCTCCGCCTCACCCGACGGCTGAGGGCTGGCTCCGCCTCACCCGACGTCTGAGGGTAGGCTTTGCCTCGCCCGACGACTAACGGTTGGCTCCACCTTGCCCGACGACTGCACCCTGCTCCTTCATAATGATGAGCACAGGATACAACAGGACATTCGAGTCAACCGTAGTACCGAGGACCATGCCCTACACGCCTGTAGGAGGTACCATCAGGATACGATGGGACAGGCGCTTTAAGCCCTTATCGACCTAATAGAGCCCGAACAGTGTTGTGGCGCCGACTTTTGTCCTACTAGTGTTGTAGGCGCCGCCATCACCCCTCGGGCGCAAATACTAACATAGACATAAGACAACCACTATAGTCCAAGAGAGAACTCACGTCATCAATAGTAACAGGTGAATAGTCACTTCCTCGTCTACTCCCCGTAGAGTCAGGGCTTGACACCCTGACACACCGCACCGTCCACCGGTGGAGGATGGGACATGACCACTCGCTAAAATGAAGCCAGAGCATAGCCCTATAAGGATCAGCAAAGCATGCTATCCCTAGCGTGGTCTGCCATGACAGTAGGGCAGGCTCAAGAGAAAAGGAAGACCTAACACCTTCGAAGGGCCTTGTCTACCTTTGGTTTTTTCCTCTTTCTCCCATCTGTAACCCCTGCTCCCCTCTTGGTCTATAAAAGGAAGGGTAGGGCACCCCACTAAGGGGATAGATCAATTCCACACACAATACACACAGCCAAGCAACAACTGAGCTCTTGGCATCCTTTTGACCTTTCCATCAGAGACTTGGGACCTGTACCTCTCTCGACCGTTTGTACCCCCTACTATGAACTTTTTTGGTACTAATAACATGAGCAGTAGCAAACTAGACGTAGGGACATTATGCCCGAACTAGTATAAACCTTGTGTCCTTTAGTACACCATCCGAGCCTAACGCGTAACAAATATAATTTTACTAGTTGGTGTGTGTTCGAAACACCGATAGTTGGCGCACCAGGTAGGGGCCTTTGTGCGTTCCAAATCAGGCCTCGGATGGCTAACCACGCAATCAGCTGGGTCCTGAGCACACACGTGCATTTCGGTGACCTAGACTTCATCGTCACGGTGGGAGGAGAATTGGCGTTGGTCCACGCCGCCATCCAATCTCTCCCCTCCATCGGCTTCAACTGCGGGAGTCTTGAGCGCCAGCCCAGCATCTCCCTTGGACCCCAGCCATCTAGGTAGGACCTGCGCCACCTCACCCTCTCTCTAGAACACTCCGCATGGAGCGCCCTGATGGCGCTTCCATTCGATCTCCGCAACACCACGGCGACCATTAGCCACCTTGTGGCACAGTGCATGATCTCATCCCCCGCAAACAATGAGTTCGTGGGGATGATTGAAAGCATCACAAAATCCCTCCATGGCCTCCTCATGGAGGGGCTAGGGTCAGACTCTGGCTCTGACTCTAGTAGGGTGGAGTCATCACCCCTCCAGGCAATGTTTCATGGCGGGTACCCCCGAGGGACACATTGAAAGCGTCTCCATGGAGGAGGCTACTCTAGTAGGCAACCTCAGCGACGAAACCAAAGGGGAGACAGTGGCCCCACCTCATGTAGGGGTGGTAATGGAGATGGGGATCCTGATCTTTCATCAGGTGATGGTAACTATCGTTGTGGCGGAGAGTGACACACTGATCCGGCTTTAGATCGAAAGATCGAACCCTGCAATCTTAGCACCACAGCTCCTCTGGTTATCAACTAAGTCACGGACCAAGTTGACCTCGCCAAGAAGGCTAATCCTTTCCTGCACAACAAAGAACACAAGCAAGAACAAGAAAGAACGCAACCAAATTGCTTTATGAATGATTAAACTCATGAAGTTGGGGTCTCACAAATCGATGAACGGCGAAACTATTCTCAACAGATTAATCTAAGCAAAACCCAAACTCTAATGGAGAGGTGGCAGCTGTTTATGAAGACTCTAGGGTCGTGCAAGACCCCTGGACGCGCCCCTAATGGGCCCAAACTTGATACATGGTCCAACGGACCAAAAGACGGTGTCGCAGCACCCTGGCAGATTCTGGATGCTGACTT